>NW_001517093.1:1652326-2239523 GCF_000002715.2 Aspergillus clavatus NRRL 1 | reverse complement strand
GGAGGGCGCCGGAGGGTCCAATTCCCCCCCCCCCCCCCCCCCCCCCAGAATGGCCCACATAGTCGGGCCCATTGACTTCATGTGTAAAAATCTAGCGTGCTGTTTCCCACTGATAACTCAGCAACGTCGGTTAGGACCGTCCCATGTAAGGAGGCTTGAGTCTCAAGTAACCCCAACTCGGACACTAATGGGCACGGCAATATCAAGTTGAGCAATTGGACGGTCGATCGCATGGTTGTTTCGAGCCAAAGCGGACCGTGGAGGACGCTGCCAGGGGCGTTATAGTTGACACTCCGAGGCCATTGTTACAGGAGTACCAAACTCTTGCCTCTTTCCTGGTCATCCATATGCCAAGCTTGGCTTCAGTAGAATGTGGATTGTTGGTCCGTTTGACTTCGTGATTGGGTACCGGCAACCAGGTACGATCCCATAGAACAACTTCACTATTGCAGCAGATGAGCGACTTATTCAGTTCTTCAGTTGCAACAGTGCTTGACCTTGATGTTCGCGTGACGTGTTCGGATGAGGGCAGACTGATTGAATGATTATCGATCTTGCGATGCCTCTCGATGAAACTATCGATACGTAGCCCGTACCCGGAGAGGCTCAGTCGCTCGGCAACTGTACTTCTGTCAGAACTGCAGCTCAGCTGGTCTTTGAAGATTGACAAATGTAACGAGGCGATAGTCTGTAGTTCAATGCAGCCGAGCGGATTGCCCCTGTAGGATGCAGTGCCACATAACTCTGTGCATAACGATGACACGGTCTTGGCCTGGATAAACCACCAGTGCAACTCAATACGGTGAAAGCATTTCTCAGGAAGAGTTGCTTTTTCCGTGAGATTTTGGCATGTTTTTGACAAGAGCTGCCTCGCGGATATAAAGTACACCACGGATTCGCAGAACAGTTTTAGCCTCAAGAAAATCCTGCAAGCTTCGGTCTGTGGGCTTGGAACTCTCATATCAATCAGCCTCCTTTGCACCTAGCGGCTCTCCATCTCCCAGATCAGACATGTCTTCAGGCTGTAGGTACCACTTGCTCCCCTACACTTGATTGGCAACCCAGATTGTGGACTAAACCTTGGGTGTTAGACGGCTCCGATTTACCAACACCCTTCGATGAGGAACCAAGTGATTCGCAACATACGGTATGGTGAATCCGGCAAGCTTGTTGTTGCTGTTGTTGCAAGACTCAAACTGACAGATGCGTGAGAAGAAACCGGACTCATCCGATGTGCACCTCGCTGGTCTCAGCTATGTGCATTTTGCCATCATCTATGTTGATCATAGTGGCAAGCTCGGCTTCGAAGCTTCTCCGTCTATCGCAGATAGCTGCCAGTCAATCCTGTCTCCCAGTGTAACCGAGACCTTTCTGAGGGCTGTTGCCATATCGAGCAAAGATAGCCTCTCAGGATCTTCGAGCCCAGGTAAGACCTGGGAGAGTATATGAAAAGGCAACAGCGTGTTGATCACAGAGCCCAGATTTTTCCTATACCGCTTCAGAAGCGGCCAGAGAAGGAAGCCCATTATCCCCGCAGTCACTCGACATCGCAGGGACCGATATCTTGACGAGAAAGGAATCGATTTCCAGCCTCGAAACGCAGCGCAAATACACGAATGAAGTTGAGACGGAGACTCCACTAGAGAAGTCTCATGCTGGCAGCCGTCACGCCAAGAGAAAGAAAGTTTCCCATGAATGTATGGTGGCCATCAATATTACCTGCAATCAGAGGGCTATGCTGCCGCTTCGGGACCAGAGGCGCCTGCGCAGATACTACGAGAAGGCATTCGAGAGTCTGCAGCAAATCAACTGTCGAACCATTGCTAAAGCATATGTCAAACTCGTCGAGCCCCGGAAACAGGTCAACTACCCTTACAATGGGCGCAAGCTCATCGCTGGAGTTTCCCGGCAGCTAGATCCCGAGTTGACAAAGCCAGCTTGGTGGCCATCTGGTGTAACGCATAAGGAGCCTGATCATCTTCCAAAAGCAGGTGAGACACACGAAACCCTCTTGACTTGGTGCACATGGTCGAATGTGCAAAAAGCTGACCTCACTATCAGAGAGAGTCCGACTGCTCATCCACATTCTGTGCGAGCTTCGCGACAGCCGTGGAATCACTGTCGGTAAGCTCCGAGAAGCGGACCAGTCTATCCGCCGTCAGATCACGCCCTCGGAGCGTCTGCAGGTGCTAGATGAGATCTATCGCGTCCGGGAAGACGAAGAGAGCTTCCTGAACGGCCAGCTTGGTACGTAAGGCAAACGGGGTCTAGCGAGGGTATACTCATTCTTTCACAGATCCACAAGCAGCAGTATACGTCTCTCGCGCTCACCTCCCAGATGACATGGACAGCAGCATCGGCGGTTCCCCCGGAGCCCCAATTAACGACTCGGATATGAATCGATTATACAGAAAGGAAGCCTTCGACATGGAAACCCACACCTCCGTCTTCCCATCCATGGGGAACCTCATGAGTCACACCGAATCAGCAAATAGCAGGAGCGAAGACACCATCACGCATACCAGCTGGGACTCCTGCCCCCCAGCCTCCTCAATACCCTCCCTCAGAGTCCCGCAGCGAGGCCACGACGCAGCAACCGCACTCTCCGTACCCAGTCCATCCATCCCCTTGTTCCACCAGGCGGCTCCTCCAAGCATCCATTCCTTCCCCTTAAGATTCTACCATGACCCGAGCATCAGCCACGGGCAACAACAGCAAACTAGCCTGGACATGAGCGTGCCCACTCCAGACGTAGGACACTGCGCCCACCCATACTATTTCAACTATTGACCGCCCTCTCACTTTTTCCCTTTGTTGTAAACTATCGGTTTCTCAGGCGTTGTCGGAAAAAAAACCATTTGTTGATATTATTTGCGACTGCACATATCATCCGCGGGATTTCCTCGCTGCAGACAGACACTCTGGGCGGTTGGAAAGACAAAAAGCCAAAAGCACATATTGAGTTTCATAGGCGCACTTCCATATGCTATCTTAGATATATTAATTTCGAATCAAAGAGAGGGATTTCAAGTTCGAGTTGGAGCATGGTGGATGATCTGTAGAGAGATGAAGAGAGAGAGAGAGAGCTGAGCCGAGCGATGTAGAGACTTGAAAGAATTCCATCGAAGCTGGAGCTGGCACATGATCTTGCCATAAAAGGAAACCGCACAATTCTTTAAGTTCTGTCTGGCCGGAATATTGGAATTGGGCGACAAGTTACAACTACATAACTACTGTCAAACGCACAGACGTGGGGGAAAAATTGATTTATTTTATTTTTTTTTTCTTCTTTTTTGCTTCATTCTTTAAACAAAGGTACATATCCATATACCATAGCTCAGACGAAGGAGTCGGACACCTCCAATTACCCGCATGGCGGAGAAACATTCAAGACACGAGATAAGCCTCACAAGGGTTTAGACTACCTATTCAAAGGCACTGCGAGTACCAATCATTCTGCTTCTGGCAGGTAGTGCCACTCACACAGGTGGTGGGACCGTTCCAGCCGGAACCGCCGCACTGTCCCCATTTCTGAGAGACGCCGGTGGTAGTCGCACCTGTCGTGGTGGAGGTCTTGGTGGTGGTGGTCAGAGTAGAGGAAGAGGTAGTGCCGGTGGAAGAGCCTGCTCCCAGACCAGCCAGGATGCCGTTATAGGCGGGCTTCTTGACATAGTTGGAATCCCAAGGGCAAGCATCACCATAGCCGGAGAAGACGCTGGGGACCCAGGAGTACTTGTCAGTCCAGTCCCAGATGGTGATACCGATACAGCCCGGGGTGGTCACACAGGCGGCAGCCACGCTCTGGTAGTCGGCAGACTGCTGGGCAAGCTTTGCGCTGCTGGAAGGCATCTGCATGCGGATGTCGAGCTCAGTATAGGCTACCTCGACGCCCAGGGAAGTGTAGCCCTTGAGGGTAGTGGTCAGATCCGACTGGCTGGGGGTGCTGCCGACGATGAAGTGTGCCTGGAGACCGACGCCGTCGATCTTGGCTCCGTATGACTGAACCAGCTTAACAATTCTCTGCGCACCGGTCGCCTTGTTGCCGGGGTTCTCGATGTTGTAGTCGTTGTAGTATAGCTTCACATTGGGGTCGGCCGCCGCGGCAGTCGCAAACGCAATAGGGAGGAAGGCTTCGCCGATGACTCTGTAGAAGACAGAGTCCCGGTAGGTACCGTCTTCGTTCAAAGCTGGAGGATGGATCGGTGGCGTTAGTCAAGAGAGTATGAAATCGGGGAATATCTGATTGCGAGCAACTAACCTTCGTTGACAACGTCCCAGGCATAGCACTTGCCCTTGTAGTGTGTCATGACGTTGGTGATGTGGTTCTTCATGGCCGCA
Organism: Aspergillus clavatus NRRL 1; assembly: GCF_000002715.2. Classification (NCBI taxonomy): domain Eukaryota; kingdom Fungi; phylum Ascomycota; class Eurotiomycetes; order Eurotiales; family Aspergillaceae; genus Aspergillus; species Aspergillus clavatus. The sequence goes on along the minus strand of NW_001517093.1, from coordinate 2,235,185 downwards.
ATGAGGGTGGCATTGGTCCAAGTTCCGCTCGAGACTATCGGCCGTTAGAAGAGGATTCGATGAAGGTCGATAGACAATCACTTACCCCAGTTGGGCAGCTGGCTGTGCCAGACGAGGGTGTGGCAGCGCATCAACTGGCCGTTTGCCTGGGCCAGGTTGACGATGGCATCACCCCCGGCGTAAGAGAAGGAGTTCTGACTGGGCTCGGTGGCATCCCACTGTTGAACAAAGCACGATGATCAGTGATTGCAGTTGCACAACAGTGACCTCTGGATTGACAAACCTTCATGGAGTTGCCGGGGGTTAGTTGACCGAAGTCCTCGGTGTTGCTCAGTTGGGCCACATAGGGAGCGTCCGAGAGCTCGCCGTTGTCGGTGGCGGATCCCAAGTATTTCAGTCCCTTAGCTTTGGCAGCAGTGTTCAAACCAGCGCCATAGACACTGCTGCGATGTTAGACCTTCTCCTTTATCAAAAAAGCAACCGGTAGGATCAGAGAGGAGACAACGTACAGAGGCAGAGCAGCCAAGGCCGCCGCGATTGAGGGAAGATGAACCATCTTGCAAAAGGAGTGGAGATACCGGAGAGAGGTAGTAAGTCAACAGCGAAAGGCTTCAACCCAGCGGGTTTGAACGCCCTTCTTATACCCATTTCGCACACACACACAACGACCCCCTCACCAAGAACGGAAGGCAAAGACACACTCCATATTGATCCAGATTAATTCTGGGAGCAATTGATCCTAGGCCCCCCTGTCATCAACCAGTCGGGATTTCTCTGAAAGCCGTATGATTCTTCAGCGCAAAGCGCAAGAACGACAATAATATGGGGGTAAATAGCGCGAGCTAGCTCGGCATCTGGCACCGTGACAGATTGGTGCAGAAACTGCAGGGGAGAGGAAGAGATTCCTGTTGGTCGACTGAGGAGTGAGGTCTACTCCATAGTTGCACCAAGTTAGCAAAAAGAAAAAGAAGCATAGCCTTTAGCCTGAAAATGGCGCCCAGGGGCACGAAGAAGTCAACAAGAGAAGGGAGTGGATCAAGAATTAATCTATCCTCGACGAGGAAGTTGACCGGAACAGCTAGTCTTCGTCGACGGCAGGCTCAGCCTTTTGCAGCCGTGTTTCAAGCACGAGAATTATTGTGTCGCGGGCTTGAGATGCTTTTTCTTCACGAACGGCAATGATGAGGCCGGTTGTCAGACTCAGGGGATGGGCAATCCTGGTCTGTCAAAGGCGAACCATGATCGACATCCCAGGATAGGACTCGATAGTCCATACTCCATACTCCATAGTGTAGTAGTGTACGGAGTATGTACTATGTACTCCGTACTCCGTGGTAGGAGGATCTGCCAACAATATGCCTGTAGAGCAAGCTTCCCCTGTAATAATCAATAGTAATGATAATAATAATTACTTGGTAGTAACTACGTGGAGGTCTTCAGGAATCGAGGAAACAGGACTACCTCCCCGCATTCCATCCGGCTAAATACGACAGATGGCTGAGCGTCTCATGCAATTTAGTTAGATTGAAAGGTTGCTTGCCACTTGTCACGTAGTCTAGACTAGATAGTTAATGAGAAGAGAATATGCCGGAGACTAACTCTCTTCCTTCCATCAATGGCAAGATTGATTTATCATTCGGTCATTTATTTCATTAATATTCTATAGAGTCGTCAAAGTATGGTGTTGGTAGGATACTCGGCCCATGATTCCGGCGCCATCTGAATCTATGTACATCCAGCCGATATGTTGCAGACTGCACATGAAGGGACGAACGTCGGATCTCTGCAGGTTGACGAGGTCCACGGTACGCCCGAATCTGCGGAGTGCAAAATGTGGGGAGATTGCAAACGAGCGGATAATCATCCTCTGTCCTCTGGGGTAAATTAGATAGGATAGTGGACACCACTCCCCTTCTTGGGATGAAAGCTAGCAGGTATTAGGCTCAGTTGCGGTCAAGCTCGGTAGTCCTTCATATTGGCTGAACTTAGCCATTGCAACCTTGGCAGTAAACTGGAGCACAATAGCGCATTGGGACCAAGTACTCAGTCGATAGATAGCCGATGCAAGGCCAAAGCAAATCAGCCTTCCTTTCTGGCCTTCATCTCGGCAATGAACTTCGCACTCTTGGCGGTGGGAATCACGTAGATTTTGACGAGTTCGTCGACAACCTCGACCTTGCCCCCGCTGAGGATCTGCAGGAGTGGGAGTTTCTTGCCGGCCTTGATTAGACCCCCCGTTACCGTCTCCATATAGCAGTCGACAGTGTTGATCGTGTATTCGTGTTTCTCGTCCCACGGCAAGGGGAAGATATATTCCAGGTGGTCTTCGATGGAGCTCATCTCGGAGAAGGACTTGATGAAATCCGTCTGGGCGTCCATGTGGTACAGCAGCACGGTGGGGAATTCGAGAGTGCTCTCAGGAGAGAGCGGATCCGGGGTCAGACGGATGTGGGCATCGTCCATATCAGGCGGCTGCGCTGTCTTGCGGGTCCTGATCTGCCTGGCGCGTAGGGCAGTGCTCAGGAGCAGCTTTTCTTTCTGCACCCGTTCTTCCTCCGCCTTCTTCTTCGCGGCGATGCGCTCAAGCGCGGCTTTGCGATCGGCGATCTTCGCGGCCACTTGCTGAAGAGGCTTGTTGTCGGGATCGAGAGCGAGACCTCGAGCGGCAGCATCTTCGGCCTCTACCAATTTGTCGAGGGAGAACAAAGCCATCGAGGAGCGGTAGTATGCTTTGACATTCTTCGGGTTGAGTTTGAGGGTCGAGGCGCAATCAAGAGTCGTAGAACGGTAGTTCTCTGTAAAAAGCCGTTGAGTTAAGCTATCCACAAAACACGCAAACGATGAAGGGACGTACTCAGCTCCAGATTGCACAGCGCGCGGTTGATATACGACGCCTCCTCGACCTGGCGCAGAAGCTTCTCCTCTTCCTTGGGATCCTCAGGCTTCTCCCACTTATTATCCTTGACCGTCACGACTGCGATGGCCTTGGTGTAAAACTCCTTGGCGTCGATCCATCGCTTCTCTCTCGCGGCCTCGTTGCCTTGCTCGCGGTAGCTCTGAGCAACTTCCCCGCGGGTACCTTCGTTCTGCATAGCTTGCAGAGCATCGAGCACCGGGTTTTCGCCGTCTATCCAAGAGATTTGCGTTAGTCTCCCAGCTGAGCTAGCTGCCCCGTAGACAAAGTCAACGCACTTTCATCACCCGCCTCGTTGATATCCGTCATGAACAGCGGCGTCTTGTTCATCATTTTCAAGATATCTTCACCGGTATTCGACCTGACCGATGCCATGGTCGGCGGCAGCTTTGGCGCTCGGGGATCATTGCTCTCGATCTCCTTCAACCTCTCCTCGTTGATCGGAAACGGAGTCTCCTCTGCGGCGGGCGAGGGGCCTTCATTGTACAGCTGGCTGGGAGGCGCATCGGTGGCAGGCGGCCGCTCGTTGAGATTGAGCGACTCGTCGAAATCGTCCGGTAGTTCCTCTACTTGGCCCATCGTGCTCTCTCGGGTTGTATTGAACGAATGTTGATCTCTTGACAAAAATTTAGCTGCATGCACCCCATCCATGACAAATGCGATTAGCCCAAACAGTGCAAACAGGAGGGGATAGGGCTAGCCCTGGCTGCCTTGTTGCCTGGCAAATAAAGGCGGTGAGTTAGCTTTCCGGTACCGGAGGGACTCTCTCAGCGGATTTGCGGGGGATCTGCACTGTCCCAAGGACGATGAAGCTGTCCATCATCCATCATCCACGCCTTCAGAGTTGGCCCATTGGGTTCAGGTTTAGACTACTTGTTTGTATTACTATGCTGAACTAATTTACGATGATTGGAGAGTGCAAGCCGAGAGCGAGGATGTCTGCATTCGTCCAATTTCTATAGATGCAGCCCCTGGGGAGATCGTTCATATTGACGGCGAACTTGCTGTGCACAAGGCACACTCTATCCTTTTTCAAGATGGGATAGCCAGAGAGGCAGGGCAAGATAATCTGAACCCGGACAGATATCGACATTCAAACTAATTCGGACCAACACCGTGGCTGCTAACCCCGCAGCTTCGCTCTGAAGACCGATACCCGATGAGGACCTACTTTACTCGATTCATCTATATAGGCTCTTTGCTGAAAAGAACGTGGCTCTGGGACATAACAGCTCAGTTCTGAACTCACTCTGAACCTGTCCGAATAGACTACATCTGCTCTAGCGTCCAGTATCTCACAGAAAATGACAACCAACTTTGACATCCTCGTCCTTCCCGGCGACGGGATCGGACCCGAAGTCATGGCCGAAGCCGTGAAAGTCCTACAAGCCTTCGGGAGTCAGAGCCGGAAATTCAACCTCCGCCATGAGCTCATCGGCGGCTGCAGCATCGACGCGCACGGCAAATCCGTCACGGAGGAAGTCAAGCAGGCGGCTCTGGCATCCGACGCCGTCCTGTTCGCAGCTGTCGGCGGTCCCAAGTGGGACCACATCCGCCGGGGCCTCGACGGGCCCGAGGGCGGCTTGTTACAGCTTCGCAAGGCAATGGACATCTATGCGAACCTCAGACCGTGCTCGGCTAGCTCGCCGAGCGCGTCGATCGCGAGGGAGTTCAGCCCGTTCCGGCACGAGGTCATCGAGGGCGTGGATTTTGTCGTGGTGAGGGAGAACTGCGGCGGGGCGTATTTTGGAAAAAAGATCGAGGAAGAAGATTATGGTACTGTTGTCCATGTCCTAGCTCGCTTGGAGCAGACCCAAGAGAGAACAAGTACTGACCCGAGCAGCAATGGACGAATGGGGCTATAGCGAGCGCGAAGTCCAACGCATCACCCGCCTCTCGGCGGAGATCGCGCTCCGGCACGAGCCCGTCTGGCCGGTAATTTCTCTGGATAAGGCGAACGTGCTCGCCTCCTCGCGGCTCTGGCGCCGCGTCGTCGAGAAGACCATGACAACCGAGTACCCGCAGGTGAAGTTGGTGCATCAGCTGGCGGATTCGGCGTCGCTGATCCTAGCAACCAACCCGCGCGCCTTGAACGGCGTCATCCTGGCGGATAACACATTCGGCGACATGATTTCGGACCAGGCGGGTTCGATCGTCGGGACGCTGGGGGTGCTGCCCAGCGCCAGTCTGGACGGGCTACCCAGTGATACGAGGAAGAGGACGAACGGGCTCTATGAGCCGACGCATGGCTCGGCACCGACGTGAGTTTTGCCCCCCTTGTCCCGTGTCTCAGAGACAAGACGAGACGAGACAAGCCTGACCGTCGATCGACTGACTGTAGCATCGCGGGCCAAAACATCGCCAACCCGGTCGCCATGATTCTTTGCGTGGCGCTCATGTTCCGCTATTCATTAGACATGGAGGCCGAGGCGCAGCAGATTGAACGTGCAGTGCAGAGCGTCTTGGACGGTGGGATTCGCACACCTGACCTGGGAGGGAAAGCAGGGACGAACGAGGTTGGAGACGCGATTGTGGCCGCTCTACGATAGGTTCCAATGACGCTATTGACATGCCGTTTGAATGACTCTGTACAGTCTGGGAATCAATATCGGCCAGCAAAGACCATACAAACTGAAACAGATCAATAAAACAGCCCATCTTCTAGAAACACCCGTTGAGCCTCATCCGCCTGCATTATCAAAGACAATGGGCGCAATCAAGCGACGGGAGCCCAACAAAGAAGACCGCGTGACACAGGCCCCGTCTTTTGTATACCATATACCATATGCCATATACCATACACTATATACCACCATACAATATGTACCGTCGTAGCATAAAGCCACAGCGCATACATATCTTCTCCCCCAATCCCAACCATCCCCAAACCTACAACAATTCTCAATCAATTCTACTATACTCTACAATGGCCAAACGCAGCCTCACCCCCACCTACGCCTCACGGCTCCACAACCTCACCACGCTCAACACACCATCCAAGCAAATCCTGCTGCGTTCGATCGCCGACGACATCACCGCCGTCTTCATCCGCATCTCCAAGCACATCGAGAAGGGCACGCTGGGCGCCGAGCACACGGCGCCCATCAACGACGTCATCGAGATCATCACGGGCACCGAGGTCTCTCAGCGGCGGAGACTGGAGCAGCGCGTCCGGCGGTATGCGGTGCTGGCGCGACGGCTGAAGGGCGAGAGGGAGTGGGTGAGGAGGGAGTTTGGAGCGCTGGTGGAGCGTGTGGAGAGAGTGAGCGGGGTGTGGAGGGAGAGGGTGTTGGCTCTGCGGGAGGTGAATCGGGGGATGAGGAGGGAGATGGGGAGGATGAGGGGGGAGTGGGAGATGGTTAAGCTGAAGAGGGAGAGGTTGAAGCTGGAGGATGCGGGTGTTGCTGGCGTTGGCGTTGGCGTTGGTGGTGAGAGTCGGGATGAGGCAGAAGAGCGAGCGAGCGCGGGTGGAACAGACATATCGAGAGCATGAGTTAATTCTCGCGATATTGTTTTCCGTTTGATTTGAGACGCGGTGGACGATATCGAGGAACACACGAAGTCGATCCAGGCGATTTCACATGGCAATTCATTCTCCGTCAATCCGAGTTAACTCCCTTGTAGGAGTGAGAGTGAGAGTGGCTGTGGCAAATGTGGCCACAGCGTAGACATATACACTGTGTCTGGACATCAGTATCGTTTACAATGGATGCAATGATCGCATTATCATCAATGGCCATCTCAAACCCACTGGATTCAAATCAGTCTTCAGAAAATTCTGTCCATAAAATGCTGTAAAATTCCTATCCAAGTTCCGAGGTTGAATCCGCACGGTTTCTGATCGGGATTGCAGCCCAGCATCAACGTTCAACAGCCAATAGATAGACAGCCAGATCAGCTTAGATCAAGTAGATATTTCTCGTCTCTTGCTGCAAATCAAGCCCTTAGTGTGTTCAGTCGGATGTAGAAGATGAATGCTGTTGGCTGTAAAACCAGAGACTGTTGGAGCATCACCACTCCCCTCCCCGATCGTGTCCAGAATCACAGAGACAGCGATCACCGTCAAACACCGTAATGCTGTAGGTAGATAGATAGATACTCCATCCGTGTAATAATCCAACTCGGAGATGGCGACAACAACAACAGTAATAATAATAAGACAACGGTGATTGCTCTGCCAAAATGAACCTCGGCAGTCGAGCAGTCATCGGCCCGCGGATCCACTCACTTTTCAGTTCTCTCTCCATGTGCGAACGAGATCAGTCTTTGTATAACTTCTTTCCCTTTCTTCTCTCTCTCTTTCTCTTCTCTCTATCTCTTTCTCTCTGTTTTTGCTGACGATACCCATTCGTGTTTCTGTTTCTGTATCTGTTTCTGTGTCCATTAACCACCCTCCGCGATACCCCAGAAAAATAAACACAATCTCGGCCGAAAATGAGCAAGCCGGGGGACTATGATGCCGTCCGCAAGGACATTGTTGCTCAGCTGAAGAAGCCTGATTATGATGATGGCAGTGCTGGACCTGTCTTCGTACGGCTGGCATGGTAAGATCCTCTTTTTTTTTTTTTTTTTTTTTCCCCTGTGTGATCTGCAATGCTTCGCCCACTCAAAAGCACGCTTGCCACTGACAAACCAACTTTCTATCTCCAGGCACTCATCAGGAACATATGACCTCGAAACCGACACCGGCGGCTCGAACGGCGCCGGCATGCGCTACGAAGCCGAGGGCGGCGACCCGGCCAACGCAGGCCTGCAGTACGGACGGGCCTTCCTCGAGCCCGTCAAGGAGAAGCACCCGTGGATCACATACGCCGACCTGTGGACACTCGCCGGCGTGGTCGCGATCAAGGAGATGGGCGGGCCGGAGATCTCCTGGCAGCCCGGACGGACGGACCTGGTCGACGACTCCAAGGTGCCGCCGCGGGGCCGGCTGCCGGATGCCGCGCAGGGGGCCGAGCACCTGCGCGCGGTGTTCTACCGCATGGGCTTCAACGACCAGGAGATCGTTGCGCTGGCGGGCGGACACAACCTGGGCCGGTGCCACAGCGACCGCAGCGGCTTTGAGGGGCCCTGGGTGAACAACCCGACGCGGTTCTCGAACCAGTTCTTCAACCTGCTGCTGAAGCTGGAGTGGAAGCCCAAGACGCTGGAGAATGGCATCAGCCAGTTCGTCTACGTCGACCCGGACGCCGAGGAGGGCGATGAGTGGCTCATGATGCTGCCGACCGATATCGCCCTCACCACGGACCCCAAGTTCCGCGTCTGGGTCGAGAAGTACGCCGCCGACAAGGAGCTCTTCTTCGACCACTTCGCCAAGGTCTTCGCTAAGCTGATCGAGCTGGGCATCAAGCGCGATGAGAGCGGCCGTGTCATCAACGCCGACAACGTCAAGGGCGGGTACATCTCGGCGCCCAAGAAGAGCAACCAGCCCACGGGGCCGGCCAAGGGTGCGCAAGGCGGTTGTCCTGTCGGTGCTCACGGCGGATGCCCTCGGGCTAAGCTGTGAAGCCCGTAGCTCAGCTTCTCAAATTTTTTTCTTTTTTTCTTTCTTATATTAATTTCTTCCCTGTCAATGTGTTAGAATTCCCCTTTCATTTCTTTGCTTTCTTTTTTTTTTTTGTCGATACAAGGGGTCGGATTAGACAAGATCACGTGTGTGCATGTATAGAGATTAGAATTTCGAAGCATACAGAGAACAAAATACCTGTCAACAACTCATATCCAACAAGTCTAAAAGTAGACCAGTCTCACCGGCCATCAATCATACAACACGAAGAAGAACAGTAAGAAAAGGACGAGGACTCAGGCCAATATAACTAGTCAGTAGACAGTAGACAGTAGACAGTAGATACTAGATAGTAGATAGTTAATCTGGGGAAAAGGGCGAAATGCGGGGAAAGCAAGTATTTAAGAATGCAGCCACGCACAGACAAAACGCCCCGACGGCCACCTCCGTCGCCTGGGGAGGATTAGATATCCTTTGGGTTTATTGGTTGTTGAAGGAGCTTCCATTCCGCGCTGGCTGGTGACATTGCATGGATCAGCTCGACGTTCCTCGGTTTGTTGGACGGTGACTTCTGATTCCCATGATGTTGGCGTTGGGTTGCGTGGTTGGAGTACACCGATCTTCAGCTGATGCACCTGTGCTACATTGCAGAAATAGACTAGATAGATACTACTACTATTCTCAAGAATCAAGACAGTTGAAATACGATTGGAAATCCATCACAAACTATATCTATTATACACTGAATGCGACCAGACTCAAATCAAACCGATGATGGCAGAACCGATCAAAACTCCTCTGTAAGCAATCTGCAAGCAACCAAGACCACCAGAATGAAACTAGAATAGCAAAAAAAAAAAAAAAAAAAAACAAGAGGGGAAACGCTCTCACCTGGACTTAGTAGCCGGCATGGATGATCACCGTTCAGTCTTCATGCCCTACGCCTGGTACTTCGTCGGACCGGGGCAGTGGGCTCGGCCCGCGCCCGTTTCCGGGGTGCCTTTCGTCCATTGCTTGGTTCCTTATTAGCATTAGCGTTGGCATTGCCATTGGCGTTGGCGGCAGCGCTGGTGTTAGCGTTGTTGTTGTTGTCCTGTACCTCTTCGACGGCATGTTGGGGCGAAAGACGCACAAACTGGAGCCATGGCGAAGTCCGGCCATCGCCGCCGCCACGCACTGCAAAGCCTGCCATCATATCCGGCGACCGCGACTGCCTGCCTTGCTGTCTGCGCGGGGAAGTGCGCTGCCTCTCTGGACTCATAGACGGTGAGGGGATCCAGAAGAATTGCTGCGTGGGGGAAATCTGCATCGCGTTGCCATCGCCCATGCCCGAGGTCGCGTAGTTGTTGAACCTGGAGAAACTGTTCCCTGAGCGTGAGCTGCCGCTCCTTCCCATGGCCGGACCGCCGTTGAATGTGTTGAACAAGCTACCCGCATTCGGTGCACTGAATTCCAAAGCTTCCACTCCGGTGGCCTGGGCTGTCGCGAAGGTCGAGGCGAAAGGAGGACCGTTGACTGCCGTGGCTGCGACATAGTTCGTGGGGGCTTGCATTTGTGCTGCTTGTTGCAGCCCTGTGGGCGCAGGCGAGATGTGCATACTCGCTGATTGCGGTTGCCCCGAGCTAACAGATGTTCCAGGACTTGTAATTCGCGCGGAATATGAGGTGGAGCCTTGCTTTGGCGCAACAACAACAGCGTCAGGATCAACGATATCATCTGGGAGAGTGACTTCCGAGGAGTATCCAGTCGCGCCGGTACGGAAGCGAGGTACCTCCGGAATGCATCGATCCCAGGGAAGCTTCGGCGGAGAAGTGGTGGGCTCATTGCGCGTCCAAGGGGTATGCTGCTGCATGATTAGGTTGCCATCCATCTGTACCTTCATCATGTCAGACAATGCATGCCAGGCCAAGCTCATGACCTCTGGCTCGGGATTCACCACGCGTTCGTAAATGAGGAACGGCAAGTGAGTGTTTTTCCACCACGCTGCGGGCACTCTCTCGTCCTTGTGGGCCGGAGGAATATCTCCGACAATGAGCCCCTCGTTCATCGTGCTGTCGTAGGTCTGGAGGAATCCATTTTCTGTTTCACCCCTCTTTGTATCGGTCCAGAAGACTCGGAATTGATAATCCTTGTAGTATATACCACCGAGCCAACGGTACGTTGCTCGTTGTTGGATGCCATCACCGTCACAGAAGTCAAAGGTGATATCCTTGGTGTGATTCTTGGCCGAGGTGCGTTCGTTGAGTCCCACCACCATGCGCAGAGGGAGAGTGTCGAATCTTCTTTCGACAGTCACACTTTGTTTGGCTTGGCATGTGACACAATCTGCCTGGAGGAAAGGCGCAAACGGACGACTAACCACATCACTCATGTTGACCCCGTTCTCGTCCCCAGGAAGATAGTCTGGGATCACGAAATGCTGGGTACGTGCCCGGATGGTGGCAGCCTCGCCGGTGCACTGACAAGATGAAACTGCTTCTCGATACGTAAAGTGGAATTGGTCAAAGCGACCTGCACATTCGGACCATACGTTCCACAGAGGACTGAGAATTTTGACCTGGACACCCTCTACGCGACCATCCAGGAAATGCCAGAGATGATCTCGCGCCGTCATGCTCTCTTCTCTCGAGAGAGTATCCCAATTGATATCGGTCGCCTCGACAAAAGCCCGTTCGACTTCAGTGAAACGCGAAGTCACACCTGGTCGTTTGCGATCGATAATCGTCGACCCAGCATTGAGCAATTTGCCCACGACGATCAGACTGTCGATGCTGCCTGAGTTATCCCGCCACACAGGACCCCTGCCTCGACAGGGGTAATCGCTCCCATTGGGATCAATAATCGATCGATCCGGATCCAAGGGATCTGGCGAGAGCCGCACTTGCGCATTGGCAGAGAATGAACCAATAAGTGCCTTTGAGACGTCTTCTGCTCGCAGTACAGTTTGGAATGGCCGAGGATCCTGCGGAACAGCACTTGGGTCTCGCTCAAGTTCTTGATAGGCAAAGTTCATGACAGACTTCTCGACAGCTTCAATGACGGCTCGGGCCTTGTGGGCAGGAACACGGAGACTTGTGGCCGGAGCAGGAGCAGGTATAAATGCGCCTGTTGGGTTGGCGGATTGCACAAGAGTTAACGGGTTAGAAAACCCCGCAACCACTGGACCAACGAGGGCTGCCTGAAGGTTGCCGTTCGTGTCATCGCTATTGTCACTGTTGATGCCATTGCGCGAGCCAGAGCGGGAGGATGGAGCCAGCGTCGCTGTTGGCGTCTGACTCGGGGCTCTCGCCATTGAAGGATTCAAATTACGACTCGACATACACATTTGCTCAACGTAAGCATCGGGCATCCACTCTGCAGCATTCTGTGGTCTGACGAAATCGGGCTTCGCCTGGGCAGTGAGACTCGGGGGGTCGGGGTAGTATCTGCTGATGGGTAGCAGGGAAGAATCGGTGATTTCGCGTGACAGCAATCTCGGACCACCATCCTTTTTGTCGAAATTGAGAAGATCCCTGACCGATGTGGGCAGATGCTGATCGGCAAAGTAGTAAAAGAGCTTCCATATGGCTTTCGTGAGTCGCAAATTGGTCATACGTGTTTCAAAACCCATGTCGATTCCCCAGGCGTAGAAATCGATCATGGCTACCAACTGCTCGCGGACAAATTTGCGAGTACGAAGAACATCATCCGCTGTTTCTCCGAAGAGCCTCCAGTGTGGAGGAGCATCTGGCAAGTCGCTGAGCTTGAACTTGGGGTAGCGAAGGTCGGGGTCAGGGTAAGACGGTGAGCTCGACGACGACGACTCTGACTCCTCGGGAGGACTGCTCATTCTTGCGAGTTGTGCAGATCTCCTGAAGCAAGTGATGAAGCAAGAAAAGAAGGGTCTGCGGGTTGTTGTGGTCAAGAAAGCTAGAAGAAAGTGTGAAGAGATAGATCAAGCAGTGTAGTATGAACTGGATACGAAACTTGACATGCGAATTGAGGGGCCTTCAGACGGTTAAGTACACACATCGAGCCCTTTGCACTCGAGACATATTGCCATTGAAGCAATCCATGGACAAAGAGGTTTGAATCGATATGTCTGTAGATAAAAATAGAGCGCACCACAAGTCAACAAAGCTTCCAAGACGACACCATCTGGACAATGGCTACCAAGAATTCATTCTGGCAAGCCATGGTAGCAGAATTTCTCAAGTGAAGCCCCTTCTTGCTTCACAGAAAGCAGGTTCTCTATACATAAAATGAAAACCAGGGCTGCTGTAGAATGGTTGCACTAGAGGCCTTTGTCCGTAGTAAGTTCAGTAGCCTGTGAATGATCATCTTTCTTGGTATCGAGCCAAAGACGTGTTTCGACATTCTGTCATAGTGAATAGAGGCCTTTGTCCGGTCAATCAGACAATAACCAGAAACAAAGACATTAAACGAGAATTGACAGTCTTGCAACGAGTGTACTAGATCTAAATGGCGTCGAGGTTTAGAGAGTACCATCGGATGCGCAGCATGGTAGATGTCTCAACCAGAAAGTTGAGCAGCATGTTTTCATATCACAAGGCTCTGCGAGAGTTAGTATAGTGAATCGAGATGTATATTGCAGGGTCTGTGGTCTACGAGGAGTGTACTCGCTCCATTGAGGTGGCCTCTGGCAAAGGCATATTCGAGCCTTGTCATCTCGGGCCACATCCTCGACGATGGAGAAGATGAAACATCCAAGTTATCAAAGAGCCATCGAATGATCCACCCCAGGGATGATGAAAGATGCAAGACAAGACCAGCTAGTATTCTCAGAAAGGACGTGGAGACGAAGAATGAAGCCCGACAAAGAAGCATCCAGGAGCACGATGTAATAAACAGTACACACAATACCGTACTGATACGAGTAATATCACGTGTCGCGACACAGGTCAAAGTAATTTATCCTTTTCCAGTTTAGCGCCGTTGACAAGCGAGCCCTCAGTCCCACCATTCCTGTTTAGGCTAGGCCTCAGCTTACCCGATCCCACAACGGGAGCAAGCAAAGTCACTGAAGGCGCCCTCGATTTCACCTCTCCTTCATCCCTCTCGCTGTCGACAAGTATTCGCGAGTCCCGTCGCGCCCATCGCCCATCATGTGTACGTTTCTCCCCATCATCCCGGCATTTCCTTTGTTCGCAAGTTTGCTCTCGTTATTTTCGATGGAGAAATGTGGTTGCAGAAAGCGATGATATTTCGTGATAACGACGAGAGGTCCGCTGGTCTTTGATGACCCGGGGAAAGAAGACAACTTGTGATGGGGAAAGAAAAAAAATCCAACAATACAGGAATAACGAAGGCTGACCTGGCTCTTGATTTTTTTTCTCTCGAATAGCGCTCGTGTCCGGCGAGAAGACGAACTTCCAGTACATCTTGCGTCTGCTCAACACCAATGTTGACGGCAAGCAGAAGATCATGTACGCCTTGACCCAGATCAAGGGTGTCGGTCGCCGCTACTCCAACTTGGTTTGCAAGAAGGCCGATGTCGATCTGAGCAAGCGGTACGTTCCAATTTCCTTTTTCTTTCGATATCCATATTTTCGGAATCGGGGTTGTGTGCGTGTGCATGTGCTGTGTGGGTGGAGAGAAGGGACAGCGACAAGAAGCACGCAGATAACCCGAAAAACAACCCCAAAATGATAGCAGCAGAAGTTGACTTTCTGGAAATCACAGCGCTGGTGAGCTTACCACCGAAGAACTCGAGCGTATCGTCACCATCCTCCAGAACCCCACCCAGTACAAGATCCCCACCTGGTTCCTCAACAGACAGCGCGACATCGTCGATGGCAAGGACTCCCAGGTTCTGTCCAACGGTCTGGACAGCAAGCTCCGTGAGGATCTTGAGCGCCTGAAGAAGATCCGCTCCCACCGTGGTCTGCGTCACTACTGGGGTCTGCGTGTCCGTGGTCAGCACACCAAGACCACCGGCCGCCGTGGACGCACCGTCGGTGTCAGCAAGAAGAAGAGCTGAACGTCTCCATGTGTTTTTGTTTTCCGCTGGAGTGGGATTGGTGGGATTATGTTGGTGTGTTTTTACGACATCCTCGTGGGACTCTGGACTTGATCTGGTGTTGATTTAAAAACCGACACGGGCCCAACAAAAGCGAAAGAAACCATACCAATATGAAATGAATCAGATCAAAATCACTCCCCCTCCCTTCCTTGATGTTCTTTTCGGCAAAGCTGGTGTTCTATGGTCCCAAGATATGGCAATGATTCCCTCGTATTACTTCCACCTTGTATGTCATGTAGATTCTCGGAGTACATATCCCCGTAAGGCGACTTGTCGACTCATGCTCTACAAACTCTACACTGGTATGTTACTTACAACTTGAATCATCCTAAGCCCATATTCTTTTTTCAAGCAATATAGATACAACAGTATATATCACCATATGATTGTAAAAGCCAGCCATACATCGCGAGAAGCACAATCACTGGTCATGCTTGATCAAAAGACAAATCAAAACGTCCATACTCTTCTAATCACCGTCAAATTAACTGCAGCGTAGCAAAAAAACAAGCATTGATCGGTCGTGCAGCCAAGACGTGGCCTCATACTCTAGAACCATTCACCTCCGATCCAGCGGTTGAAGAACTCAAGACTGGCCTCGGGCTGGTCCATGGGAACCATGTGGCCTCCGCCGTAGAGACGCATGAAGGTGAAGTTACCGTGCGACTTGATCTGGCCAATCTTCTTCCCCTGGTGCTCGTTCTGCTCAATGACGAGGTCCTCCAGCTCAGCAGAGGCATACTCCTTCTGTCCAGGCCACTCCAGAGCCTCACTCCAGGCCTTGTTGCCCAGCCAGTTGCAGATGAAATCAGCATCACCGGCATAGATCAGGACGGGGATCTGCTCCAGAAGACCAGGAACAAGGCGGTGGTAGGGCTTCATCCAGTCACCGTGGAAGAGGAAGTTGCGGTTGATGTCAAAGTTGCAGGAGTCGTAGCCATCCACCTCAGCACCGACAGCTTCACGGACCTCGCGCTTGTTCAAATACTCGCTAACGTAGCCCATGCCCTTGTAGCAAAGGTTGCTCTCATCCTCACACTTGCCACGGACGTCGTAGACGTTCTGGCCAGTTCTCTGGTAAGGACCAATGAGGGCATTGTTGCAGTAGATAGAGGCAGGGACGCAAACCCAGGAGCTCTCGGTGTTGTAGCAAGACTCAATCATCGACTTGCAGCGAGGCAGAGCATTGTCCATCGACTGGCAGCTGGCCTCATCTAGCACAGCGGGGTAGCCACCGTCACCACAAGCCATGGGGCGGTAATGATCATACTGGGTCAGAGGATCGGTAAGACCATTACCGATGAGGACGGACTTCAAGTTGATGTTACGCTTCTTGTGAGAGAGGATCTCGGAGGCAAAGACCGGGATGTAATGACCAGCATAAGACTCTCCGGCAATGTGGAAGTCTTGCTTCGCATACTCGGGGAACTGCTTGAAGAAGAGGGTAAGGAGGGCGTAAACATCCTTACCCGCAGCAACAGTGTCGCTGACAGCAGAGCCACTGTAGGAATAGCCGACATTGACGGGCTGGTCAAGGAAGATAACCGAAGCGTTCGAGTTCCACGCGAAGTCATTGTAAACCGGCTTGATCTTCGAGTCGATGCTGCTGGGGCCGAGCTCCAAGAACAGGCCAGTGAGGGAAGAACAGCCAGGACCGCCGTTCAGCCACAGAACGACGGGGTCGTTCTTGGGATCATTACGAGACTCGAAGAACCCTTTTTTAACGATCAGTATCAGCGAATTTAGACAATGGATGATGCATCGAAGAGCCAGACTCACAATAGAACAGATGCTTATCATTCTCATTATCGTCCAGATAACCAGTGTACTGCTTGACACCTGGATCGATACCAAGAGCACCGGGATCGGTCGTCTTGACCCTCAGATCGTAGGCCTCAAGCTTGCCATCAACCTCACGCTCCTTCTCACCGTTGGCACCAGTGACCCAGACGCTCTGCACATCAGCACCACGGACAATGTGGTCCCAGTGCGAATCGGGACGACGGGTGTGCTTCTTGGGCAAAGAGAACACGGGATTGTGGTCCATGCTGTCGGGGAAGTGCTTGGCTACTTCATCCCACAGACGACGAGCATCATCTGAGAGGGTCTTGAGCTGCTCCTGGAAGTCATGGAGCGGCTTGGACAGTGTGTCGGCTCCCTTCTTAGGCAACCCTAGGATCTGCTGGAAGGGAGGAACCGCCGCCGTGGCTGCTCCAACCAGCAAGGTAGCTGGGAGAACTCTCATGATGGCTTAGGTATCTCCCAGAAAACGTCTGAGAGCGTATTCCTGATGGAACTGGAGATGAAGGGATGAAGAGGACCTTGGGGTCGAGATAGCCTGGATAGCGACCTTATCAGTACGGTACCATATCAAGGGAGCGAGACCAGAAGTGTTCACAATGGGACGGCAACTTACAGCTTTACAATCACAAAGAACACAAAATAATAACACAGCTGATGAGAAAACCAGCTGGTCTGGGGATAAAACACAAGAGAGAGAGGTGAAGAGAAGAGGAGGTGTAGGGTGAGATGGGAGGTCGGAGGAAGCGGTGGTACCTCTCCGAGACGCCGATGACGACTCACGCAGGCTGATAGCGAGGCGAGGGAGGCGGCCAATCACAGCGCGGTGCCTTAGGTGCCTTGGTGAGGAGAAACAAGTCACATGCTGGGTCACCTGCTAGGGGGTCACGGGACCCGCGTCATCGCAAATGCAATCATGGTGAGTAAGGCAGTAAGGCAGCTGCTAAGGCAGTGAGAAGACTGATTGCTGATAAAGTCGCAGTGTGGAGGGGCTGAAGTTTTTTGCTCGCAGAACAGCCACTTTTTTTTCTTTCTTTCTTTTGAGATCTATTATCATACCTCCATCCAGTCAAGGAATTCAGTTAACAAGAAACACTCTACGGCGTAGAGAGGAGGTATACAAAATGCCTATCAACCAACCCTCAAACCAGATCAAGTTCACGAACGTATCGATCGTCCGACTAAAAAAAGGTCCGTCCATCCCCACACAGCAAACAAATATGACCAGTTCGTTCCAACTAATTTCCACCCCAATCCAGGCAAGAAACGCTTCGAGCTCGCCTGCTACAAGAACAAACTGCTCGAATACCGCTCCGGCGCCGAAAAAGACCTCGACAATGTCCTCCAAGTCCCGACGATCTTCCTCTCCGTCTCGAAAGCCCAAACCGCGCCCTCGGCCGAACTCACCAAAGCCTTCGGCTCCTCCATGACGTCCGACGAGATCCGCCAGGAGATCCTGCGCAAAGGCGAAGTGCAGGTCGGCGAGCGCGAGCGCAAGGAGATGCTGGAGCGGGTTGAGAAGGAGGTGCTCGACATCGTGTCGGGGAGGCTGATCGACCCGAACACGAAACGGGTGTACACGCCGGGGATGATCTCAAAGGCCCTGGACCAGTTGAGCTCGGCGAGCGGACAGCAGCAGCAGCAGCAACAGCAGGAAGGTAACGGCGGGGCCGCCGCGGCTGAGGAGAACGGGTCGACACAGCCGCGGAAGCCGCTATGGACGGGCGTGACGCCGACTAAGTCCGCGAAGAGTCAGGCGCTGGAGGCTATGAAGGCGTTGATTGCGTGGCAGCCGATCCCGGTGATGCGGGCACGCATGCGGCTGCGTGTCACGTGTCCCCTGTCGCTGCTGAAGCAGTCTGTCAAGGGCGCCGCGGCGGCGGGCGCGGGCAAGGAGAAGGAGGCGCCTTCTGGCGGGAAGCCGAACAAGAAGGGCGGGAAGGGGGCGAAGGGCAAGGCTGCGCGACAGCAAGATTCGGATGCGGAGGGGGCATCGGATGCGGAGGCGGCGCCAGCGGCCAAAGCCCCGAGTAACGTCAAGGACAAGATTATGAGCTACATCGAGTCGGTCGAGAGCCAAGAGGTGGTTGGTGGGGATGAGTGGGAGGTGGTAGGTTTCGCGGAGCCGGGTGCCTTCAAGGGGCTGAATGAGTTTGTTGGCACCGAGACTAAGGGAAGAGGCCGAGTTGAGGTATTGGATATGGCGGTCACCCATGAAGATTAGGCTTCTCTCTTTTTTTTTTTCGTCGCTTTGAGCATATTTATTTTGCATCCTGTCGACTGAGGGTCGACTCAAAAGTATAGATACCGCATGTTTACAATCCATGTCTGTTATGAGTGATGACCGAAGATAGAGGTGAATGGATCATTGAGCCAAAGGATATTATTTTCTTGGGAATATGCGCCTGACGATGACTATATAGGAGTAAATCTTTACACATCTCATTATTTATAACACATTCTGTGAGAATAATCGACGACAGGAAACTCAAACAACACCACTGCGCCGTAACACTGGGAATCCCTGGCCATCAGCTGAGGCATGCCACCCGCAGCCAACACGTACAATTCTGGATGAAAAAAGCAAAGACAAATACCACCAGGGAAGTAAAGTACCACCACTCAGAGAACGAAACCCCTCAACCCGTCACAAGCAACACCACATCCCTGCCCGGCCCCAGCTCCCTCGCGAGCTTCATAGTCCTCTCAACAGCATAACCAGTACCCAACCCAGAATCAACACCCTCCTGGTCGCGAAGAATCTGCACTCCACGCACGGCATCGTCGTCAGTCGCAGTGGCATACTCGACCCTGCCCATGTCCTTCCAACACGCCAGTTCCGGCCCGACGCTGGGGAAGTTCATGTCCGGGGAAGGCGACCACGAGTCGAGGATCTGCCCGTCATCATTCTGCAAGAGGTACGTGCGGCAGCCATGCAGGACGCCAACATCGCCGCGCGATAGCGGCGCCGCGCCTGCCGCCTCGACGCCGAGGAGTTTCACCGACGGATGGTCGATGAACGGGTGGAACATGCCGACGGCAGTGCTGCCGGGTCCAACGGGGGAGACGAGGGCATCCGGGACTCTGCTGCTGCCTGCGCCGCCGCCGAATTGCTGTTTGATCTCCTCGCCGAGGATGGATTGGAAGGTGCGCGCGATGGTGGGGAGCGGGTGCGGTCCGATCGGCCCGCTCAGGATGTGGTATGTGGTGCTGAGGTGGGCGACGGCATAGCGGAGGGCCTCGTTGACTGCGGCGCGGAGGGTGCTGCGGCTTGCGGAGCCGGTCTCTACGGTGATGAGTGAGGCTCCGAGTTGTTTGATTCTCTCCACGTCCTCCTTTTGGCACGTGGCATCCCAGCTGCCCATGAGAATGGTGCATTTCATCTTCAAGCGTGCGCAGATGGCAGCGCAGGCGATCCCGTGGTTGGCTGAGCCGCAGTCCATGACTATCTCGGACTTGCCTAGCCGGTGTGCAATCAAGGCCTGGCCGACGATGTTGCGGATATTGTGGCTGCCGTGCTGGTTCAGATCCTCCCGTTTGAGCCAGATATTTGCACCACCGGCATGTCGAGTCAGATTTTCTGCGAGGCGTAGGGGACTCGGACGGATGCCGGGGCAGCTGAGGTATCCTGCCCAGAAGTTGCAATCTGAAATGATTCGATCAAACGCGAGGGTGAGCTCGGACAGGGCGTCCATCTGAGACTCGGGAGCAAAGCGGCCACCGTATGTGCCGAATCTGGTAGGAGCAAGGAGGACGGGGAGGGAGGGAAGAGGACATGTCTTCCATATAGAATTGTGAATGAATTTCCCTCGAGCATTGGATCGGTTGAAGCCTGCAGGTCGGCTGAAGTCAAAGTGATTGAGGGATAGTGTGCGAGGGATGCTCGACGTCTCTTGGACCAGAGCTAAAGAGTGGAGGCATGCTGGACAGTGCGAGTGGAGGGCAACATCCTGGCCCTTCTTGCTCCGTCTTTTGCTTCTGATCCTTGTCAAGGACGGTTTGAAGCTGGTTGGGACAATCATGATCAAAGCGAATCAGGGACAATCGATGCAGACAGGGAGCTATGCGTCTGTCTTCGATCCACCAAGCACAATAGAAGAAGACTGGAAAGATAAGAGACTCCAGATTCGACAGAAACCCTGGTGCATCCAGGCATTTATATGTCAAGTCCCCCATTCTCGACTGCCTGCAAAATGCACACCTACCAAGCAGACACACCAAATCCAACCATCAGTCAAGGCGATCACACCGGCACTTCCGGTACTTTTGAAAGTCAAACGACCAGACCATTGGCATTCGATATCGACGCCACTATGTAGATGCACCCCGTCTGGACTCTGCGACAGACCGTCGTCATGATCACAGACCAAGTCGATCATCAAGCCCTCGCAGTGCTGATTTGTAAGTCCAGCCCAGCACTACAAGAAAGGGAATAGCAGACTGCCCGAAGGAGAACAGGGATAGCCATGAACCCCATCCTCGAAGAATAGCCACAACTTCCACAAGCCAGCCAGAAGACCCATCCGCGGCATGGAACCCGCGCAAAAGCACCACGCGCGAACCAGCCAAGGTATCACATCCCGATCCTGGAAACTGGGACCCGGGGCCCATAGATCGCAAGCTCTGCAGCTCTGCAGCTCTAGACTGGGGACAACATGCGGTGTGATTCGCCTGGTGTGTAGGCACGGACGGACACCATCGTCAACAACAACAAAAGTACGTGGTACAGGAGGAAGCCTCAGAACTCAACAGCAAGACAACGCCATCGTTGATCATGGTTTATCCAGGTTGTCGGACTCCGGGAACGAGGGACATCAGAGCCGATCGTCAATAGATCGTACCCTTGTGTCACGGTGTGATTAGATTGGTAGCATTCCCAATCCCAGCAATTGCGATCGTACAGCGTAGTTGCTTTTTCTTCCTCGATGTGTGTGTGATACATCAACTTTTGGGGTTCCTTTGGATGGGACATCAAGTTTCTAGACATTCCTCGGAATGACAAAAACGATCCTTTCAGTCTCCAGATTCTTCAGCTCTTCCATATCTTCTTTACTCTAAGTGCCGGGGTTTAAAGCAAACCCGGTACTCCTTCAGAGAGAGAGAGAGAGAGAAAAAAAAAATGCGGAACAGCCATAATTCCCAAATGTGATCTATGCACCATGAGGGATTCAAATTCTCAATAAAAACGAACAATCCAGATGCATCCCGGATTTCCCAATAGCCTGACGACAATAGACGCACACTCAGACAAGTTCACCACTCATCCCTAGCACATCGTGTCGTCCCATACCCCGGCGCCAGGAAAATACATCCGGATCTAGGATCTTCACCATCGCAAAGCTAATCTCGTGCGATCCAGCCAGTCAGGCGGTCAGGCCTCTTGTGGCTCAGTTCATTCAGGGAGGATCCTTGTTGGGTTAAGTTCGTGATTCGGCGAGTTGTATCACTTCTGTTTTCTTTTCTTGCAATTTTCTGTACAATGATAGAATGGCTTTGGGTGATCGGAGAAGTTGGGACGCTGAATGGGTTCATCTGGGTTGACTATTGTCTTGGCAGGGAAGGAGGACCGTGGGTTGACACAGTCTAGACTTGGACACACAGACAGATATCATGCGGCTGAGGCAGAGGATGGGCTTCCCGAGTATCCAAGGGTGATGATCTATTGAATATCTACAGACGACAGAGTTGTGACGGGATTGATCGGACGTCACCTGGATGGTACTTTTGGCGTCAAGTTATCTCTACAGAATTACTCAGGCAGAGTTTGATTCAATGCTGCGTAAGGATGCATATTATTCGTCTAACATCTCACATACAGTACATTCATTCTCTATTCGGCCGTAGACAAGTTTGAAGCGAAAATATCTCAAAAAATCCCAGCAAATGTGACGAGGCTCGAAAGCCTCCATTACGGGTATACGCTCAATCGCATGACAGAAACAATCGCCCCGACAATTCGACTCTAGAATAGCGCGAGAGTCGGGAGCATGCAAGGGTGGGACGCCGGGTCCGGGGGAAAGGGACACCGCGCGAAAAGTGGAGTCCTCTTGAACTCATGGAAGACCTGGAAAACAGCCTGGTTCTCGAAATCTGGAAGGTTGGCAAAAAAAAAAAAAAGTGCACACCAGTGCAGGTTGAAACGAGCGTTTGGGTCAAAACGCACGCGGAAAGAGGGTCCGTCCTCGAGACGGCGACGAAGGGGACGAAGGATAAGTTGTGTGAAAGTAAATTATGAGCAGATCTGGACGGCGTTCAACGCTCGGGTCAGATCGTCTGGTGAGAAAGGCATAAAAGCTCCCTTGGGCGAGAGCGGAGGCGGTGACACGGCTCGCAGCATGGGCGAGGTGTACCGAATTGTCTCCTTGATTTGAGTGATGGAATCCAGCCGAGGCGGCTCGGAGTACAGCGTCATGGTCGAATTACTGCTATAACTGCTGAATTCAACCGCCGTGGAGGACGACGAAGCCGAGGATTCCTCCTGTCGACCCGGAGCATACTCGTGGTGGAAGATAGAAACGGGAGCTGAAATCGGGTTTGGTCAGAACGTCGTCAGGCGTACGCTTAGATTTTTGGATCGATCCAGTATAAATAGATGGAATGTGTGGAATGTGACATTTCGGGAAGGAAAGAGTCGACTTACAGTCAATCAAGCCCACTTCAGGAGGAGCGATGTCACGACCCTGGTTGGGAGCCAGTTCCTCGTCCTCCGTGGCACTCTCCTCATGGCGAGGTTTGAGATGATCTGGTAATGTTGTACAGGGAGATAACGAGTAGTCGAATGAACGAGGACGGTCAGCCTGGGCGGCGTCGAATGACCAAGCGGCTAGTCTCTTTTGGTGTTCAGGATCGAAAGGGCCGCGGAATTTCGACCGCGGGATCTCATGGCGCTTATAGTACTCGATCTTGATCCCGTTGCCATTGCTGTTGGATTTCGACTTGGAGTGGCCGTTTGAATTGCGGTGGAACACCTTTCGGAATCTCTCTTTGAAAGCCATGATGAATGACGGTAGAGAGTTTTCAGAGACGAATTGAAGTCGTAGTTCTTTGGGGGTTGGTGATTGTATGTGGGATTGCCCTCACACCAGACCAGACCCGGTGAGGGAACAGACGCGGGGGGATTTGTGCAAGCACAGACGACAATCGACTATAGTGAGCAACCTTGATATCATCGTTCGACTAGGCGAGATCACGTCGAGAGCGGTGGAGTGGAGAGGAAAGGGGAAACTAGAAAATAGTAAAAGAGTAAAGAGTAGAGAGTAGAGAGTAGAGAGTAGAGAGTAGAGAAGAGAAAGGGAAGAAAGAAGAAGACGGATGAGGATATGGGATGGAGAATGGAGAAGGGAGAATGGAGAGGGATGAGCGGGTACCCAGTACCTAGCAGTAGTAACCCATTGACATACGACTATGGAAGATACTACTAGGGTAGGGTAGGTAAGTACTAAGGAGGATCTAGTACTCCATAGATCGGTGGTAGATAGATAATAGGAATGGTTTAGTTGAATTTACTGCTGGGATAACGAGGGAACTGATGGGGACTACAGGAAGAGTTATGGGGGAATCATGGAGACTGGATTATGAGCATATTAAATAGGTAATACTTACTAGGGATGTCGATAAGCAGACAGACTTGGTCTGGTCTGGTAGTTCTGGTCCAGTATCTCCGTAGAAAGACGTAACATCTCGGGACCAAATCCGGTGAGCAGCAGGGGAATCTTGCCAATTACCATATCCATACCTTACCATATTATCATATATTACCAGAAAAAAGGTGGGGATGGCAAACGTGGAGCATAAATTACTATCTAATACTAGGTACGTACTATTAGTAGGTAGATAAAGAGTAAGATATTCAGTAGGTATGCAAATCTGCAAATCCCACTGGCTCTTGTGCGTTTGGCAATTAATAATATTTTCCTGGTACAAACGCCCCCCAAGTGATGAAAATCGCGCTATGTTTAATTAACATGTCTACTATGTACAAAATGGCTCTCCACTCTCAGTCTCCGTCCCAAGCTCAAGTCTCAATGGTCTTGACTCTCCAGGGCTCTCAGATGGTTCTGACTTTCAAGAATCTCGGGCAATGACTGTTTACGGAGTCCTCCATGTGATGAATCATAGGCGTAGTATTGACTCTCTCGACGAGTCAGTCCGGAGCAATGAATTGCAAAGTTAGGATTCTATTACTCCATTCGGTGCTCGGCAAAATAATGCCGATGGACATCCGAGAAAACCCATGGGTGGCCAAAAAGCCAACTCTGTGCGTTATCCAGTGTTCCATACGTACTGGGCTTGGTACCTGGGCAAGATTACAGATTACAGGTAGATAACCAGATGACCAGGCCACTCTGAGCCGTCCGTTCTCCCATGCTGTGCAAATATTATCTGGACATCTGGCGCCAAGCATTCCTATCCTCTTGGAAGATGCAACGGAGGGGTAACAGTTGTATGTGAATAATAATGAACTCAACGTCCTGTTTGTTCGGTGGTGGCGATGTTGAGGACCATCTACGGAGGGTGCGGTATTATCACAGATTCTCTATTCCGTTCCATTCGACACTACTGCGTACTCTGTAGGTATTGGATGTTTCACAGTTGAGGTCATAACCAACGGAATACCAATTATCAACACGAGGCATAAAACTCCGGGTAATATTACGGATAATCTTGCGCGTGGTCCTGCAGCGAACAATTCCAGAAAAATACGGCCAAGACTGACGGTCTGAGAGCCAGCGCCAATGAAAGTGGCCGAGTCGATTTAACTACCTTCCATGATAGGGGGATTGTCTCCGGAATCAGAATGCGACGTACTACATCATCTTCTGACCTTTCTCCCACTGGCGCTTTCACTGCTTCATTGTTTAGAAAGATCTCTCCGGAAAAGGATGCGAGGATGATCATACGTCAGTCCGCGGAAATATGGATCATCGAAGCGGGGGGCGATGGCTCTGTTCCAGAAATATTCCGAGACCACTTCTGCTGCCGGAGATATCTATCTGCTCGTTTGTGTGCCGTATTCCGTCCAACGGTTGCCGTGCCGTCATAGTAAAGTGTTGGTGATCCAGAATAATGGGCGAATAAGAGGCATGGGAACCGGGGGAGGAATACTACCTACGGAGTAGTAGTATTATCCACCGGGAGTTTGAGGGAATTGCGCCCCCACTCGGCACGCTCTTTCCGGTGAGTTACTGGTATTTAGTTAATAATTTATATAAGGAAAATATTTTCAACAGCAAGGCCTGCTGGCCCAATGGTAAGGCGCTTGACTACGAATCAAGAGATTGCAGGTTCGAGCCCTGCGTAGGTCATTCCTTTTTTATCTTTCCGACTTGCTTCTCACCATCAGAAACGAAGAAGAACGAGCGGGACTATCCTTTTTTTTTTTGTACTGCTGTCCACCAGAAGTGTGTACGGAGTATGTCCAAGGTCTATGTCAGGGTCCAGATGGCAGCCAAGCCAAGACAACTATATCCCTCACTGAATGCACTGCTATGTTGGGCATCGTCAAAGCCAATAGAATAGTGATGACCTAGGTATCTTGAGTCCTCAGGCATGGGTAGTCCCTCCTTCTGGAACCCTCCATTATCTTTTTTCTTTTTCTTTTTTTTGGCTTCTTCTGCATCTTGTGCCTTGTTTTGGGCACTTATGCATGGAGTTTGCATACAAAGGTGGGATTTTCCTCTCAGGTTAGCATTGCAATGGGGGGAGTTGGGGGTGACATGGGGGTGGATAATTGAGTATGTATGGAGGTAGCATCCTTTGTCTACTTCTTCGAGCGGGTTCTTTGGTCTTTGGGTAGTGCTTATTGTACCAAAGTATATGCCAGGCTGGCAGTAGACGGGAAACTAACTTATGTCGGCACTCGACACTCGCATATCATCTATTCCCGAATATGTATATATATCGAGCATATGCCACTTCCACCCCCACCATACAAAATGTATGGGCCCCTCCCCCGCCCCAACCATACCTCGGCGACATCGAAAGCGTCGACAGTAGGGGAAAGTAGAATACCACCGTGCATGTCCCTTGTCAATGACACGGTGATTGTGGGATGGGCTGAAAGCAGCCTATGACTGGTAGATACATTCCGCTTCATGCTTGTCCGGATTAGGCATTGGAGAACCTCACTCCGAGTCTACACCACTCTACCAGGGAGTCAGATCGATAGAACGCTGTATGGGGGTTCGAAATGTGTGTGGGCTTCTCTACATTTTATGTCCATCTTATACGTGATATTGCAATGTTGATAACTTTCCGCACAGTACAGAGTAGATATTTGGTAAAAGTGCTTCAGACTGGGTAATCAGGAACAACAATGATCCGCCGCTAGGGCTGAGGCTTTGCGCTGCTGCAGGCACACGACCCTTTGCTCCATATTACATGCGTGCTACTAGCCGGAAACAGCTTGGTGATTGAGCTTTGGATACTCTGTGATCTGTATAGCAAAACACAAATTTTTTTTCCGGATTGCTGGAAATCGAAACCCCAGATCACACACAACGTGTTTCACAGGAAGAACAATTGCATTATCTAATATCCTAGTCCAGGATCAGCAACAATAGATGGATCCGTTTCTATAATAAATTCATAAATCAGTCCAAATGCGTCACTGACTGGGAGGTCCATTTCGGAGCTTCTGCGTGAACCATGGCTGGAACCAGCCAGCCCACAGAAAAGATACACTGCTGCAGAGAGTAGATACTAGATCATGATTATTACTGCAAGGTCGGCCTACCTGTGAGCGAATTTCCTCAGAAAAGATCCCTCGGTCCCTTTGGAGGGCGAAGTTGCCTAGAACTATCTACTCAATTGTAATTGTGCTAGCGAGCGCATCTCATGTGACCAACGCCCTCTGAGCTCATACTATCCATTCCCAGCATCATCGTGCTCCTTCAAGTAAGACCTTCTTCTCCGCGCCAAATTCAAGTGAGCACCTATATACCTCAACCTCATCCCGTCGGTGATCGACGTGGCCAATTTGGGTGAGTAACCATTCCACTTAAACCGCGCGACTGCCTCAATCCACGGATTAACGTTCCCCGACGATTAGACCAAACATACCAGAGTTGCCGTCCTCCCACCCCTGACTGTTTTCAAACAGCTGTCCTCCAACAGTCCTTCTCAATCTCTCCGGTTCACCTTTTGTACCATCTATCATCGCTTCATCTCGCGCCGACTCATCCTGTACTGTACGTACCTGCTGTCTGTCATCCAATTTGCCCGCACCCCTCACATCCGTCCACAAAGAAAAAAAAAAAAAAAAAAAAAAAAAATAAAAAAACCTCAGGTGTCATCCTTACGTGGCCAATTCTTCTGACATCGCGCTTTAAACACCCCAACAGACCCAGAACTCGATCATAATGCCCAAGAAAAGCGGAAAGGGAAAGAAGGCCAAGGGCAAGAGCGGCGGTGGTACCGCGAAGAAAGCTCCCACCGTGCAGGATACAGTGTAAGTCGCATCTCCCTCTGATGTGTTGCGCATTTCCCCGGCGCTATACCCCGATTCTTGGCGCATAGTCTGACGATCGTCACCGTCAACAGGACCCCCGGACACCAAGTCGAGGATGTCGTCAAGGGCGAAGGTGAGGGCGTGACCACCGAAAGCCTGGCCCCCGGCACAGCTACCAACGTCCCCTCCGCTGCCCCGCCGCAAGTCACCGAGACCCCCGAGACTACCGAAACAGGCGATTCGTCGACCGAGGCCGCCGAGGCCGCAGAGGAACCGTCTTCTCCCGGCACAGCGAAGACGTTCCCGCTCACCAGGCCAGAACCCGTTGATGGAGACGGCACCGAACTCCGCATGCCCACTTCCTTACCAGATTCAAGGGAGACCGCTGTGCCCGAAGGCACCCATACCCTGGAGGATGCAGTGGACAAGACCCAGGCCTCCAAGGCGGGTCTGGTCGGATCATTAGACGGAGGAGAGAGCGAGGGACAAGGTATGTCTTTCTTCAAATCTGCAAATGTGGTCCCCCCCCCTACTCACCTATGTCCCCGTAGCTGTGTTGCCCGAGACGACTGCCAAGGAGTCCAAGTTGACCGCCGCCACCACCATTCCTGAAACCGCCGCTCCTACACCTGTTGTTATCACGGATGCCAACGCTCCAGTTTCGGAACCGGTTGTCACGGGTGAGACTGTCGGTGCCGCAGGCACCACTGGTCTGGCTGAAAAGGCGGCAGAGGGCGAGAGAGCAGAGACAGGCGCTATTCCCACGACACTGCCTGAAAGACCCAAGGCGAAGGACACCATCGAAGCGGCATCACCATCCGAAAGCGTAGATTCCGTCGGGCATGCCAAGCGTCCCTATGAGAGCAGTCTTTTCCACAAAGAGGAGGACCACAAGCCTCCCAAGATGCCCAAGGTCGAGGAGGACCTGGATGCTGCTTCTGCGGCTAAGACTTCGGAGGCCGCTCCTGCAGTACCTACTGAGACAGAGGTGCCTGGCGAGCAGAAGGGGGAGCCTTTGATCGTCCCCGGTCTCGGAGCCGAGCCATCCGACAAGCCGTTTTCGGACGTCGAGGTTTCCGGTTTTACTGCTGGCCAGAAGGCCACGGAGCCTGTTACTCCTGCTGCTGAAGCTGCCCCTTCGGCGCCTGCCACTACGGCACCCATTGGCGCTGAGACTGTCACCGAACCGACTCCTACTGTGCCAGGCTCCACGGCCGAGTCGCGGACTGCAGAGGCTCTGGCCCCGACTGCCGCTCCTACTGCTGCTGAGACAGCTGCAGCCACAACATCGCCAGCCGCCCCTGCCGCGGCTGCCGTAGGCGAGGACAAGCAGAGGAAGGAGATCCAGGAGACCATCCAATCCTTTACCGAGCAGAGACAGGCCCCGGCGGCCAAGGAGCTTCAACAACAGCACCAGGACAAGGTCCAGGAAAAGATCTTGGAGACTGCACCCGCCAAGGTGACACCGGAGACTCCCACGAAAGCCCAGCCTAGCGTTGCTGCGGCTGCTGCGGCCGCCGCTATGCGCAACAAGTCGGCTGCTGCCCCGTCGCAGGCCACGCCTTCGGGTGTGTCTGGAGCCGAGACCGCTGGCAAGGCGGAGGAGCGCGTCCAGCCTGAATCGAAGGTGGTTGCTCAGGAACCGACGGAAGGCGCGGCAGGCAAGGCTCAGCCCGAGACGCAGCAACAGGTTCCTACTGAAGCTCAAGCTGAGCCCGAGGCGGCGGTCAAAGACACGCAGGCCCAGCAGGAGCCTACCGCCGCGGCCAAGAAGTCGCATGAGGAGGCGCAGACGGCTGTTGACCAGGCGCAGGAGGCTCAGCGAGCCGAAGCCGCTCGGGCCGAGAAGCGCAAGAGTGGACTTTGGTCATGGCTCAAGCGCAAGGTCAAGGGTGCCTAGATGGCCGTTTTCTCCTGGAACCTTTTCAAATGATTTTCTATACACCTATATACCAGCTCTGAGAATCAGGGAATCGAAGAAACAAAAAACGATGCCAGGGAAGGAACACGAAAAAGAAGGAGGAGAAGAACAAGACTAGAATACAAACAAAAAAAAAAAAAAGCAGGAAAATCGTGAAACCAAGATGAATTGCAAAGATACCAGGACGGATGATGATTGATGCCTTCAAGTCAGGCCACATGCATCAGGTTGTGTATGATATGACGGACAAGGATACCAGATTGGCACGGGTTGGGTTGGGCTTTTGTTTTGTTATTTGATTGTCAGGCCGCTATTCAAGTCGGACTCCTTTTTTTTTTTTTTTTTTTTTCTTTCTTGAGACTGATATAAGTTAATGTTAATCGAAACATGACCTTTAAATGAGGATTTGTTTAGAGTCCTCGTGGTGGAGGAGAGTGATCGGTATGGTGTAGTTACCTAGTAGTCTATGTACATAGTACACTAGTGCATTAGACTAGGTTGTATCCAACATGATGATTGGAAACAGATGAAACGATCGTGTCTACCTACATAGTATACTCCTGGATCTGTCTATCATCAGTCATCACACATGAAGCGGGATTTCTGCTGTCATCACCAGATGGATCACAGACTGAAACTCCAGGCTCGGAGACCGGATAGAATCCAATCCTGTGTAGGTATCTCGATCCTCCATAGGCGAAACTAGTAGACAGATACTTACGTGGATCGACTCAAGCTCACTCTCTCTTACCTAGTTACCTAGGTACCTCACTGTGGGGGTTCGTTCTCCCACGTCCAATTTTAGGTACTCTAGTAAGTAGTCACTGTACGGTGTAACTAGTAACTAGTAAACTACATGTACCTTAGATCTCTATCTACAGAGTAACTAGTATCTACCGAATATCGAATACCGCTGCCTCAACATCGTCATCTCCTCCACTTCTGCTCCACCGCCTGGGTCTCTACTCTCTGGCAGTCTGGCTCCTAAGTAGTCGTGTCCCTGTCCCTGTCCCTGTTTTTGATCATGATGGGTCATCATTATCCACTTGGTGGGCGACTATTGTCGAGGCCAAGCTTTCTCTAAGCTTTGTGTACTCTGTATGGTTTGAAATTATTCAGTAGGTTGTAAGGTAGGTACCGAGGTAGGTAAGTAATAGGTATGGGATGAAACAAGAGTCTCTGGTAAGAAAAAAAGAAAAAAAAAAAAAAAAAAAAAAAACTGGGACATCCATGGGGGTTTCTGCGAGTTGCTTCACTCCTGAACTGCTCCGTAGAAAGGGAGTGAATGAATGCCCATCGGGGGTGGTGTTGTCGAGGGAATTTTATGTCTCTGTCTCCTGATGGATTGATTGAATATCTCTCATACTGTCGTCGCAGAGTCGCAGTCAGTGCTCAGTGCTCAGTGCTCAGCGCTCAGTTCTCCTATCTTGGACACTACAGAGTACTACAGAGTACTACTCCTAGGTAGTAGTACGGAGTAGGTCCTCTGTTGAGAGTAAGTAATCTAATAATAATAATGTGGTGCAATTAGAAAGCCTGTAAGCTGTAACTTCTCCAACAGCCACCCCCTCATAGTGCTAACTCGCTAGGATCGGTGCCCCTCCCCTGAGCTGTTTTGCTGGTCTTCCACCATAATCATCACCTCAGGCTTGGTGATCTTTTCTAATTAACACTGACCAGATCAAAAGTAAATAAATACCTTCCTTTCTCCCTCTTCCATCTTGCATCGTTTCCCCCCCCTCCCCCCCTCTTGTGTTTTGTACACAACTGTACTTATCTTGTCCAACACACCAGCTTTTCCCCCCTCAGAGCCCACCAACCATGGTCCATCTCGCCAAGGTCCACCACGACGAAGAAGAGCCGAATCCGATCGTCTCGCGCGTCGACTCCATCAAGCTCGACACCGTTGACGATGATGGCTTCTACTCCACCGTATACGGCACGCGGTTCGCTGCCGAGCAGCTGCCCCAGACCGAGATGCCCGAGAAGGAGATGCCCCGCGAGGTTGCCTACCGCATGATCAAGGATGAGTTGAGTTTGGATGGGAATCCGATGCTCAAGTACGTTCTGTTCCTGTGGCGATTGATCAGCGTGAGCCGGTACTAATGGACCAAAAAAAAAAAAACAGCTTGGCTAGTTTTGTGACGACCTACATGGTATATTTGTATCAACCGAAGACAAGAAAAAAGACAATGCTGATAAGGAAACAGGAGGAAGAGGCCGAAAAACTGATGACCGACTCATTCAGCAAAAACTTCATCGACTACGAAGAATACCCCCAGTCCGCTGAGATCCAGAACCGATGCGTCAACATGATCGCCCGCCTGTTCAACGCCCCCGTGAGCAAGGAGGAGGACCGCCCCATCGGCACCTCGACCATTGGCTCGTCCGAGGCCATCATGTTGGGCACGCTGGCGATGAAGCGGCGCTGGCAGAACAAGCGCAAGGCCGAGGGCAAGGACTACTCGCGCCCCAACATCGTCATGAACAGCGCCGTGCAGGTGTGCTGGGAGAAGGCCGCGCGCTACTTCGACATCGAGGAGCGCTACGTTTACTGCACCGCGGACCGCTACGTGATCGACCCGCAGCAGGCCGTCGACCTGATCGATGAGAACACCATCGGCATCTGCGCCATCCTGGGCACCACGTATACCGGCGAATACGAAGACGTGAAGGCCATCAACGACCTCCTGGTCGAGCGTGACCTGGACGTCCCCATCCACGTCGACGCCGCCAGCGGCGGCTTCGTCGCCCCCTTCATCAACCCCAGCCTGCAGTGGGACTTCCGTCTGGAAAAGGTTGTCTCGATCAACGTCTCGGGCCACAAGTACGGGCTGGTGTACCCCGGCGTCGGCTGGGTGGTCTGGCGGTCGCCCGAATTCCTCCCCAAGGAGCTGATCTTTAACATCAACTATCTGGGCGCCGAACAGGCCAGTTTCACCCTCAACTTCTCCAAGGGCGCGTCCCAGGTCATCGGCCAGTACTACCAGATGATCCGGCTGGGGAAGCGCGGATACCGCTCCATCATGGTCAACATCACGCGGATCGCTGACTACTTGGCCGAGCAACTGGAGAAACTGGGTTTCATCATCCTGAGCCAGCGGCGCGGCCACGGACTGCCCCTGGTGGCGTTCCGCTTGTCGCCGGACCGCAAGGAACAATATGATGAGTTTGCGCTGGCGCACCAGCTGCGCGAACGGGGCTGGATCATTCCTGCCTACACGATGGCGCCGCACAGCAACGAGCTGAAGCTGATGCGGGTTGTCGTGCGGGAGGATTTCAGCATGAACCGGTGTGACGCTCTGCTGTCTGATATCAGGCTGGCCTTGCGGACGCTGAGTGATATGGACAAGGCGATGCTGGAGAAATATACCCAGTACGTTCTTGATCCACCCGAAAGAGAAGAAGGGGAAGAAGAAGAAGAAGAAGAAGAAGAAGTGGAGAGAAAGACAGTGCTAATTGTTACTCGCAGACATGTTCAGAGGCACACCACCAAGTCTCACCAGGCCAAGCATAACCATCCCCATTACAAGAATGAGACGCATTCCTTGCAGGGCAAGACCGGGAAGACCCATGGAGTGTGCTAGAGCATGCCTGCTCGAGCGTGCTAGCGTGCTAGCATGTTTGTTAGAGCCTTTTTCTTTTGTGATTTGGAGGAAACCGCGCAGGAAGCGGATAGATATATATGATGGGGGTGAATCTACATACACACATACTCTTCTCTGGATCGGCGTTTACTTTGTAGTAAGTACATAGACAGCGACGAGTTAGACCACAAGCCACACCAATACCACTCAGAAACATTATCCTACAGCACGAATAACCCATTGACTAATTGAACATGTGTCGTATACCATAGTATATTATTATCAATTGATGGATGAACTGGCGTGACGTCATGTGTACGAGATGCACTCCAGCGCGACAACATCTTGTTCATCACAGAGGAATAAAAGACACCGATTCAGTCTTCCTACCCGTTTTCATACCTAGTGGCCATATCACTTCTCATCATGAAGCATATATCCATTGACCCGCGTCGGAACATCCCTCCCGTCCGAGATCTCGCCTCGTCCTCGCTCCCCGCGAGCTTACCAGAAGCAACGAGCACGAAGACGCATCCCTCGCACGCCGGAGGAGAGAATGCCTCGATCTATTTCATCGGCACAGCCACGACGATCCTGTGAGTAGCTGTAGCACTGTGATGCAGCGTGATAGTCGTATGCCTCGATGCTAACGTGGTTAGGGAATGGGAGGGCATGAGGGTGATGACGGATGTAAGCCCGCCGTCGTGTTACTGTCCTTTTGCCATACATGCCATATCAGAACGGGGGCTGACGAGATAGCCCAACTTCCTCCACGCTGGAGACCACGTCCACCTCGGCCCGGGCGTCACCGCGACGCGGCAGACGAATCCGGCCGTCGACCTGCACGAACTGCCTCGCATCGATCTCGTCCTGCTGTCTCATTACCACGAGTAAGTCTTAATCCATCCACAGCAACCACCATTTCCCGAACTAACGTTGAGTTAGAGACCATTTCGACCGCAAAGTCGAAGAATCCCTCCGTCGCGACCTCCCCATCATCACCACGAGCCATGCCAAAGCCGCGCTGACGGCTAAGGGCTCGGACTCCTTCCAGCAGGTGTACGACCTCGAGCCCTTTGAGCAGATGCTGGTGAGCGTCAAGTGCGACAGCGCGCAGACCAGACAGCCGCGCATGCGAGTCACGGGCACGCCGGGGAAACACATACCGACCAACAAGGTGGTGGAGAAGTTGAATCAGTTTGCGGCGGCGGTAAGTCAAGTCCCCCCCTGATTCCTTGGTCCCTGGTCCCTTGGTCCTGGTCCCTGGGATTATTGACAGAGAGAATGAAGATCCCACCCACCAATGGATGGATGGTGGAATTAGGCTACGGCAGCACCGGGACCCTACAGACGGACTTCGACGTGGGGTATCGCATCTACATCTCCGGCGATACGTTGATGGTCGACGACCTCAAGGAGATCCCGCGGCGGTTCGCAGGCCAGAAGCTCGATTTGATGCTCATCCATCTCGGGGGTACGACGGTGCCTCATCCGAACATGTGGCCGCTGACGATGATGGTGACCATGGACGCGAAGCAGGGCGTGGAGCTGGTCCGGCTCATCAGGCCCGATCTGACGATTCCCATCCACTATGATGACTACAACGTGTTTGCGAGCCGCTGGAGGATTTCAAGCAGGAGATGCAGAAGGCGGGCCTGGGGGGGAATGTGGTGTATCTCGACCGCAAGGAAGCCTACCATTTCCGAGTGAAGGAGCCTTCTTCTTCTTCTTCTTCTTCATCTTCTTGAGTGATGATGATGGGGGATCTTCTTCTTCTTCTTCTTCTTCTTCTTTTTTTTTTGTTGGGTTGCTCGCTCCGATTGGGTATCATCGTCTCTAGCCATGTTGTCTTTGTGATCAACATCTCGTGTTCAGCCTGGAGGGTGGCTTATTTTATTTATAGCATCGCCAACAAAACTCCCAAATCCATTCATTTCTTTCATTTCTTCCTCCGCCTCCAATTTTTCTTTTCTTTTGTTCTTGATCCTCGACTATTGATTAGTGGACCGTCAGCCCATTGCTGTGCTGGTGTTGACACGCTTCCCTTTCTTCTCTTCTCTTCATTCTCCCCCTTTCGTCCCTCTGCGGAGGATCCTCATCCTCTCTCATCGCCTCCTCCATGCATTTTCTTCGTAAAAAACACAAGTCTTCGTCCCCAGCTGCCTCGCTTGCTCCTCATTCGCATTCCGTCGAGCAACTGCCCGTGTCTCTTCTGGCTGCTCCCTCGCCGCGTGTTCCTCCTGACGATCCCGCGTTTTACCAGCGCTTCTCCGACGTGCGTCTCCCCACTTCGTCCTCGGATCAGCCTGTTGACTCGTATTCTCACCACCAACAACAACAACAACAACAACTTCATCATCATCATCATCATCAGAATCATCCTGATTCTCCTCAACATCATTCAAGGCAATCAGAAGTCCCTCCCTCGTATCATCAGTCTCCCATCACTCGATCGCAGAGCCATCACTCCCCCACTCTCCTCAACTCGGTACTTGCGATCCCCGCCTCACCAGCTGCTGCGCGCTTCGATGCTGACCCTTCCGATCAGTCGTGGCCCTCGTCTCCCGCTGTGGACAGGGCCTCTGATCATCAGCAGCAGCCCTTGGCCCCCATCGCTCACCCTACTAGCAACAAACAGACTCCTGCCCCAAAGTCCCGAAGGAAGCTCTTCGGTCTCCACTCGTCCTCCTCGTCTTCTGCAACAACCGGCTTCCTAGAACGTAGCGTCTCGGTCAAAGGCACCAGCTCATCGTCCTCGTCCCGTCAGCGCCGGTATCAACATCAGCAACAGCTATCGCTCGAGACGGCGTCGACGACAACCCGCGAATCTCACAAGCAGAATCAGAGCACCAACTACCATTCCTCCTCCGAGACGGTTCCCGAGGGTTATGCGGTAACCCTCCACCCCAACCCTAGCCAGCATAGCTCGCAGTCCCTCCTCATGCAACAGGACCCGGCGTCAGCTCACCACCGACCGCCCCATTCCCCACAACAACCTCCCCCTTCGATCCAGCGCTCCAACACCGACTCGAGCCTCCTCGAGAAGCTATACAACGCACCACCTGCGGATCCGTCATCCCGGCAGCCTCTTGGACCCCCGCCATCGGTGTCCAATCTTTCCCAAACCCATCCGCAGCAACACTCCCCGGTCTCGCAGCTGCAACTGGAGCCGCCGTCGAGCGCACGACCACCCTCGCGGCAGTCCCTGGGCCGTCCGTCTCCGTTACCCCCGCTGCCCCCGCAGTCCGAGTTGCGTTCCTCCTCCGCGAATCAAAACGGCGGAATGGCGTCCACCACCCCCGACCGGTCTGCCGGTCAACAGATCCAGAACACGAATCACCCAGGCGGCTCCCACGCGTCTCTCCAGGGAAACCAGCAGCAGAACACCCCCGAACCAGGGCGTAGTACACCCCCGGTCGGTAGCCGAGGGAGGGATGATGCCGGCGATGTCGACGTCCGAGCTCTGCTGCAGAAGCACGATGAACTGCGTAGGTTGCATGCCAGCATTGGTTTTCGGGAAGAAAAAAAAAGGGGGGGGAGGGGAAACTCAAAACTAACGCGATACAGAGGCCAAATACTCCAAAGTGAAGCGCTATTACTTTGAAAAAGACGCCCAGGTGCAGCAGCTGCAGAACACTGTGGCGCACCAGCGCATGGCGGTGTCGCGCACCGTGCTGGACGACAACGAATACGCGAACCGGTTCGCCCGTCTGGACGGCGCGATTAAGGACCTGGCCTTCGCGATCCGCAAGGACTGGACGAGCCTGCCGTCGTGGCTGGCCGGACACGTCAACGAGGACGCACACACGGCCGGCACGAAGGAGATGACGGCGATCGGGCGGGCGGCGATGAGCCGGTGGCTGGTGGAGGAGATCTTCGAGCGGCACTTCCACCCGGCGCTGGAGCCGGCCCTGAGCCAGCAGCTGAAGAGCATCGAAATGAACCTGCGGCAGCAGCAGATCAAGACGTACACGGACGAGGATCGGGAGAACGCGATCGCGCGGATCTCCAACTGGCGGCGGACGACGTTTGACGGGCTCACGGACGCGCTGCAGGGCAAGGCGGCGGAGGAGCACCGGGCGCAGCTGATCGACCGGCTGGTCGAGAAGTTTGTCGCGAGCCTAGAGATGAACCTGCACGACCCGGCGCCGCCGGGCCTGGCGAACGGCGTGCGCATGATCGTGGAGAACGCGGTGGGCATCGCCGAGAAGATCCCGCTGGAGTCGCGCGACATCTGCATCGAGTACTTCATGCCCGGGTCGCTGGTGAACGAGGCTGTGATGAAGGTCGAGGTGGGACTGCCGCCGCTGACGAACGTGAAGCCGCCGCCGGCGGACACGCCTGTGCTGCGCGGCTCCGCCGAGCACGACCGCATGCTGCACGACCATGACGAAGGCGACGGGCTCGCCCGCGAGTCGGGGAACCACCCAACCCTGCAGGACGGGGCGGCGTCGGCGTCGGGGCCGCGCGAGCAGCGCGTGCGATCGGTGCTGAACACGCTGATGGGCAAGCGACCCGCGGCGGCCGTGGACGCGAGCCACGGGGCCAAGGAGGCGAAGGAGCCGGTAATGGAGGAGCCCGGCAGCAGCGGACGGATTCGGTTTGCGATGTTTCTAGCTGCGGAGGTACGGGGACGGGGGCCGACGAATGTGTTGGTGAAGGCGCCTGTATATCTGATATGATGTATGACATGAGATGAAATTATGAATGACTTGAATCAATTTTACTGTGTCTTATACAAATACTCACTCACTCACTCTCTCTCTCTCTTGAATCAATTTTACTGTGTCCCTCATACAAATACTCTCTCTCTCTCTCTCGTCTCTACTCGTAGTCTATCCATCCCTGTAACCCGTGTCGCAAAGGTCCAAGGGCGACGTTATCCATTCAGTAAGGCGGCGGACTCAAATCCAGCCCCTCGACGGTCAGCCGAAACGCATCGTTCCGCGAATAACTCCCCGCGACATCCACATCCAGGCGCCCGCGCTCACAGTCGTCCAGATCAATCTCGGCCAGCAGCAGCCCGTCCCCGACAGCATTGCCGCCGGGCACACCGCCGGGTGCGCTCGCCGTCGCCGTCGCCGTCGAGTCCGGCGCATCATCCGCCGAGACCTCCCAGATGGGGCCGGCGAGGACCTCGCCCTGGGCGCCGACGATGCACGAGCCGCCGCGCGAGACGAAGTCGTCTGCATCTGTCGCACATATCACATTAGCCATTAGCCATTAGCCATTAGCCCCCTAATCCTCCTCACCCACCAGACCCTAGCTGTGGAAGTGAACTCACGCGGCACAAATCCAGGCCCCAGCCCAGGTCCAACCTCCTCCTCCCCCGCCGCGGTAATCCACCGGGGCAACTCATCATACCGCACGCACTGGTTCGCAGAGAGGACGAAGGCGCGGCCCTCGCAGGCGACGGTGCGCATGAGCGCCAGCCAGGTGTCGCGGGCGTCGGCGGTCGGCGCAAGATAGAGGTTCACGTTCTGCGCGTACAGGCTCTGGCGCAGCAGCGGCATGTAGCTTTCCCAGCAGATGGCGGCGGCGAGGGTCACGCGGTGGCCGTTCAGGGTGGTCGTGATGGCGCGCAGCGTCGACGGCGAGCCTTGGGCCCAGATGAGACGTTCGGAGCCGGTCTTGTCCATTAAGAATGAATATGAATGGCTTGTTAGCGGAGACGTTCTTTTGTTCTTGCCCTGCCCTGCCCTATCCTACCCTACCCTACCCAACGCTAGCGCTGGCAATGGCAATGGCAATGGCAAGGACCAAGCAAGACATAACAGATGCAAGACAGGGGATAGAGGAATAGAGGGGGGAAAATACAGGCATAACCTTCCTCCTCTTCCCGACACAACCGCGCCGGGGATCAACATACACAACCGAACAATACAGACTACCGCCGGCGCGCTCGATCACGCCCACGACCAGAAACACCCCGGTCTGAGCCGCAACCTTCTCGAGCGCCTCCCTCGTCCCATCCCCGCGCTCGCTCCTCCCCTCCGCCACCGCCAGCGTCTTGCGCACCCACGCCTCGCCCGCCCCCGCAGGCGTGTCCCCCAGGTCCACCGCGGCCTTGAAGTACGCGAGGAACTGGTCGCGGCCGTGCGCGGCGCGCGCCCCCACCGCGCACCCGAACGTCGCCGTGCGCGGGTACCCGCCCAGGTAGGCTTCGGGGAAGAGCAGGAGGTGGGCGCCGCGCGCGGCGGCGTGGTGGGTGATGCGGGAGAGGGCGGCGAGGGTGGCGGGGAGGGTTGCGTGGGTGCGTGCTTGGGCGACGGCGACGGTGATTTTGGACATTTTTTGGTTGGTTGGTTGGTTGGTGTCTTTCTTTAGGGTAGGGAGGGTGTTAGGGACTGGAGTTGAGGTCTTATAGTTCTATAAATCCGTAGACCGTAGACCGTAGACCGTAGACCGTCGTAGCTGTACAGAGTACACAGTGCTGGTGAGGGGAGGGGATAGTGGGGATGCAGCGCAAAGACCGAATCCCGAGATTGTAGAATAGATAAACTGACTAGTTAACTACTCTAGAGACTAGAGTGTAGAGGCAGATAGAGGAATATACGAGGTACTCCATAGTCGTCCGAGACATGTCTTAGATCTATATCAATCTATCCTCTATAGTCCATCCCCATAGTCAGGACGTGAGCAATGTCGTCAACCAGACATAATCGTAGTACCAAGGATCCAAATTCATTGTTTATACACTGATCTGATACTCTACATACAATAAATGCCATGTCCGAAAAAAGAAAATCACCCGCAAGCATTCACAAACGCTAGCAGAAGAACCGGGAATGCAACTCATCTCGGGTATATGCGCGCTAGAAACAAAACTGCAGGAAGGAGAACAGTCGCGATGCTGTCGTAAAACCGTAAAACCTCTAACCAGAGTATGACCCCACCGAAACGACCATCATTTTCTTTCTCTTTTTCTTTTTTCTTTTTTCTCTTTGGCTGCTGTCGGTCAGAGACTGCCTACACCCTCGTGCCCATCGCGTTGGCGGCTTGCTGCAGGACCCGCGGCCATCGGGACATGAACTCCACATCGTCCAAAATCCCCTTGCCCTGGTTGCGCACGTACTGCGTGCTGGGATCCACCCGGGGCTCGTAGTCCCAGAACGCCGGGTTGCCCTTAACCAACGCCGAGTACACCAGTCGCCGCCGGCGCTGAGACCGCAGCACTTCCTCCCGGATAGCGGGCAGATCCCAGCGCGCGTGTACTTCCTCGGTAAAGTGCGCCAGCAGCTTGGCTGGGTCGGCGGTGTCGGGCACGGCAGCCGGAAGCTTGGCGGGGCTGGGGGTGCGCGGGGGCGTCGGGAAGGGGTACGTCGAAGTGGCGCGCTGAGGCACGGGGGACACCCGGGGAGTCTCGCCAGGGGTGTCAGCGGGAGTGGGCAGCGCGCCAGAGTTCAGCTGACTGTGTGCACCGGGTTTGATGGCGGTTTGCGACGGCACGGCAAGGCCAGCCACCAGGTTCACCATCTCCTCCGGATCGGCTTCCAGATCATACAACATCGGGGGATCGATCAGGGAATATACAAACTTCCAGCGCCCGCGCCGGATCATCACCACTGGCGATTGGGTTCCCTCGGCCATGTACTCGCCCAGCACAGTGTCGGTTTTGGGTCCCTGCTCGCCGCTCAGATAGGGCATCAGTGACACCCCGTCCAGCGGGAGTTCCTTCATCAAAGGCGCTCCCCCCATCGCGGCAAACGTGGGCAACAGGTCCATCGTCGAGACATTCTCCGACACGCGCTTGGCAGCGAACCGCTTGGGCGCGTGCACGATCATCGGCACCCGCGCCGAGTTCTCGTACCAGACCATCTTGTACCACAGTCCGCGCTCGCCCAGCATATCGCCGTGGTCACCAGTGAACACCACAATGGTATCATCGCGCAGGCCGCAGTCCTCCAGCACCCGCAGCAACTTGCCGACGTTGGTATCGACGTAAGTGCACGCGGCGAAGTAGGCGCGGCGTGCCGCCTTGATGCGCTCCTCCGACATGTCCTTACCCCACAAATCGATACATTTGAGGACCCGTTGCGAGTGGGGGTCCTGCTGGTCGTCGGGGATGTCGGAGTTCTTCGGCAGCGGGATATCCACACCCTCGTACATATCCCAATACTCCTTGGTCATCGCGTAGGGATCGTGCGGATGCGTCATAGAGACGGTCAGGCAGAAAGGCTGGTCGGTGCGGTGGCGGACATGGTCGTACAGATACTGCTTGGACTTGTAGATGACCTCCTCGTCATAGTCGAGCTGGTTGGTGCGCACGACGGGACCAGCCTCCAGCACGGACGACATGTTGTGATACCAATCGGGACGGATATCCTGTCCTGATCAGTTTGCGTCCCAACGCGCCAAAACGAAAATGACACTGAACTTACCGGCTCATCCCAGTTGACCGACCAACCATAATCCCCCGGGTAAATGTCACTGGTCAATCGCTGCTCATAGCCATGCAGCTGGTCCGGACCGCAAAAGTGCATCTTCCCGGCCAGAGCCGTGTGGTAGCCTTCGCGGCGCAGATAGTGGGCGTAGGTGGGGACGTCGGCGGGCAAGTCGGCAGCATTGTCGTAGGCGCCAATCTTGGACGGGAGCTGACCGGTCACCATGACGAAGCGCGACGGCGCACACAGCGGGGAGTTGCAGTAGGCTGAGTCAAACACCACACCCTCCTCCGCCAACCGGTCCAGATTAGGAGTCTTGATGGGGGAATTCTTGTCATGGAAGGCCAGGAGAGGGGCCGCCATCTGGTCCGCCATGATGTAGAGGATGTTGGGTTTCTTGGTCGCCATGATGTGATGTGATCCAGTCAATCAAGACGAGCAAGAACAGCAATGGGAAGAGAAGATGAATACACGGATTGATTATCCACAATGGCTGGGGGAGAGTATGGAGTAGTATATAGGGATTGAGAAGGCAAGGAAAAGGGGGAAGGGGGGTTTGGAGTTGGAGATAAGAGAGAGGGAACAAAGGAAGAGAA
Source organism: Aspergillus clavatus NRRL 1 (assembly GCF_000002715.2). Taxonomy (NCBI): domain Eukaryota; kingdom Fungi; phylum Ascomycota; class Eurotiomycetes; order Eurotiales; family Aspergillaceae; genus Aspergillus; species Aspergillus clavatus. The sequence goes on along the minus strand of NW_001517093.1, from coordinate 2,193,006 downwards.
GATAAGAGAAGAGGAAAGGGAAGCAAGATATAGGATTGAGTCTGATGGAGAGAGCACAGCAAGTGGAGCAGAACAACTATTATTATTAATAGCAATCCCAGGCTGACAGCTAGACAGAGTCCTCCTGGGAAGAGCAGCAGAAGAAGAAGAGGGAAAAGAAGGAATCGTGAAGCTGTTGGGCCTTTTTTTTTTTTTTTTTTTAAAGTGAGAAGTCAGAACAAAACCCCCGTAAAATAGAATAAAAATACTATAGTACAAGGAAGATAATTGCATATCCCCGTGAATTGCGATGTGGGTATCCAATCAGAAATACTGAATATATTAGTTTCGATAGAATTGCTGGAGAAGGATGTGCACTAGTAAGAAAAACACTGTGTGACAGTACGCTAACTACTATCAATCAAAGGTAAAAAAAAAAAAAAAAAAAAAAGACGTTATTAAAATATTCTATCGAGCTATTCTGTTGACTGTTCAAGACCCTCTCCTCGACTGTAGCTGATACCCTTGACTCTGTACCACGTACATAGACGAAGATGAAACTTGCACAGATGCTGAGACTAAGAGCAGAAGTATGTCACCGCAACAATGGAACCATCGGCGGGGACGATGGTGCGATATCCGCGGCTTCTGACTCGAGCATCGGGGGACGGTTCCAGCCTACTGGAGTCTGGATGATCTTCAGGAGGGAACGATCCTGGATTCCCGATGTCGATGACTCTCTATGGAGTTTCTTCCTCTCCATCTTGGTTTTATCCCTTGAAGCAAGTCCAGACTCTTGCGTCTTCAACTATGCTACAGGTCGCGTGAGTCTAGGTCACCGGGGAATCGACTTCCCGGCAGAGAAAAGCGGTCCTGGCAACCAATGGCGATAATGATCTGTGGAAAAAGATGACTAACTGATTTCTCGGGAAGTTGTACATGTCAACTTTGCTTTGTCAGTTACCCAGTTGCCTCGCCACATGTGCTTCCCCGTCTTATATCTGGAGTTTAATGCCCCGTTGGGAGACTATCTCTCATTCGCAATGACATCCTAGTATATAGCTCGCGTCTGACCAGTCTTATAGTTATCTCTCGGCCAGTATAATCGAGGAATATCTAGTTTCTAACGACTCCAGAGTACCTTCTTCATCTTGATACTTGGCCTTGGCTACTCCTACATGCAAGCCGATAGGAATAGGATAGATAGTCGGTCTGGCCTGAGGCAAAGTGACTAACGGAATCAGGACTAGCCCTGACCGGACAACAGCGGATGTGGGTCCTCCCCCAAACCAAACCGTCCTAATCGGGCAAGAACCCTCAGGCGACATCAAGACAGCCCGGCATGTGATTGGACGCGTTATACCAGCGATTGCCGAGTCCGACTACCTAGACCCACTTGCTTATCATTCACGATTGATACGGAGTACATAGTACGTAAGGCGTTTCCGTATTTTTTCCCCGTCGACTTGGAGGAGAGACAGACACATACTCCGTAGGTAGGTACTTTTTAACGATCTATGCAGAAGACCGAGGACTTCCCTCAAGAACAAAATATGAAACCCGGTCAGCAGGCGGAGCTACCGTACCGTAAGACCTCTCCAACTCGGCAACTCCATAATCCATAGTCCATAGTCCTATACTCCGTACTCCGTACATACCCCGGATATCCCCAGTCTCTGACGTCGATCCCGGCCCTTACAAACTTAACCTGGCGATGTCCCCATCCGCAGCCTCAATGGCATCATCGCCTCTACCCCCTCTATCACTGCACCGAGCTGACGTTTCGTCACTCCTGAAGATTGCCCCGTTTCACTCTTGGTCAAACATGCAGGCCTTTCTGGAAGATCTCTCGAACCCTCCTTCCCCACCCCACGTCGGAAGGACTTGCTTTTTTTTTTTTTTTTCCTTTTCTTGGGGGGAAGGGGGAGTCCGATTTCCTCCCATGTACAGAGTACGGAGTACGTACTACGTACTACGTAGTCTGGAGTAGAGTGTCTAGACTAGCTGTATCGACTACCGAGCATACCTTAGTAACAAGGACCTGTTGCAGTCTTGCAGAAGCCCAGTGTAGATAGAGGATGGAGAGTCTGTCTCATGTCACTCAGACCCCCTAACTACCACGGATTATCTAAGACCTCTCGAACAGTAAGCCCGCAGATAGAAGGACACATCTCTGACTGACACTTTCACTCTTTGAGCAATTCTCATTCTCACCCCGCGAGCACGCCATCAAAGGGGGGGGGAGAGGCAAGTCTTGTCTTTGAAACCACCACCCACACCCCCTTCTCACGCTGTGCCGTTTGCAGTTGATTTTCCCCCGGATGACTTTTTTTTCAGATGGAGTGGTAAATGGATAACTACTTGGTAGACTAGATAATTATAATTAGATGTAGGACAGGAATACGGCCAATACCATCACCGTGTCTTAGGTTGCTGTCCATGGCGTAGAGGAGAGCGAAACTGCCAAGAAAGAGCGGAATGCTGCTTGTACAACTGCATAGCTTGGCAGGCGCTTGGTTGTGGTACCCTCGTCCTGGGATTGCTCCAAGCAAACAGACGGAGAAACTAGAATGTTACCATGGCCATGGTATCTATAGATCGTGCCCAACAATGGACTCACTCTTGAAAGGAATACTCGAATAAGGCAGTGACTATCAGACTCCGCTTAGATTACAAGTACCTCGACTCCGAAAGATGTCAATAACTCCAACAAAGGCACCAACCAGTTGGTCACCCCTCTCGGGCAAACACTATCCACAGTGATTGAAGAAAGAACGCAAAGCGCTGCATGAGATTGATGAGAGAAAGCCGAAGAGCGGAATCTGAGCGCTAATCAAAATATTGTTGTATTGTATGAAATGCAGTTCAGTGGAAAAACAGCGGAGCTAGTTTGAGAGTCCCTCTTTAGCACCTATGTGGCCGATTATCGAGGAGAGCTAATCCTGCCAAGTTCAGTCAATTTTGACCGAACTGTCAAATCGTCGTTAGCCATCGCATCAGCAAGATTAAAAGACAGCATACCTGTAAATGCGCCTGATAAAGGCATACGCTGTCAAGAACCCAACGGTTCCCGTCAACAGCCCGTACACCGCGCACGCTAAAAAGCTGTAGCTGAAAAAGAGCAGACTCGACACAAAGCCTGTGATGTGAAGGTGGAAGAGATAGTACCAGATGCAGTAGGCAAACACCCAGAATGCACTGCTGCCACCGGTCAGGAAACTCTGCCACCACCAGTGATAATTCTATTGTTCAATTAGTCCCAGCAGATTTTTTTCCATGCAACGGTGGAAAGAAAAACATACCTCTGCGCAGAGCTGGCTGTGGGTCGCAATGATCGTTACTTCGCTCACCGTGATCATGACAATCGTCGACACGGCGCTCAGAAAGCCAAACACATAATAGTACCCGCTCTTGTCCTGCCACAGGTTCTTGAACACGAAAAGTAGCTCGATGAACACCACGGCAAATGGCGGCAGTCCCGTGAGAATCGTTCCTTGAATGCTATGCAGGTACCAAGGCTGCGGCGGGATTTGGCGGGCAATCGAACTCGTCTTGGTCGGGTGCTCCCACGGCTGTGCTCGTACAAAGCCGTACCAGCTACCGAGATATACCAGAGGAACCTGGATCAAAAGCCACAGTGCGAGGAGACCGACCAGCGTTCCGAAAGGAATCGCTGTGCTCGATGCTTGTGCCCAGACGAAGAGGTTCAGGATGAAAATGAGGCAAAATACCAACCCAGGAAAGAATAGAGCAGTCTGGAAGAGATGATTAGCCCAAGCAATATGTCACTCCACCGAGCTCTTACAATCAGCGTATTCTTCCGCCACTGGACACCCTTGAATGTCTTGTATAGTCTCCCAGAAAAGTACCCAGAAAATAGACCGGCAAAAACAAACAAGCCCATGCCAACACTGACAAACCCGCCTCGAAAACTAGGGTTCAAAATGCCTAGGCAGCTGAGAATCAAAAGACCCGAGGCCATGAAAAGCAACTGCATGCCCGAGCCCACCAGAGGCGCAAGCAGACCACTATATTCCGGCACCCGGAACACGTCGGCGTGGAGGAGTTTCCATCCGCTCACATCCTCAAGCGCCTCGTCATCAGAGACGTCCCCATCTCGCTCAACATCTGCGCCTTGGTCCAAGAGACCTTCTCCTTTCTTCTCGGACTTGGAGCGACTTCTGTGTTGAGAGTCCTCCATGGCTCCATCTCCGCGACCTTTGATGTCGCCTTGCACCGTCCGACTCCAGATCACGAAGACTGCCACACCAAGAACACCCGAAATAGTCAGCGAATTCAGCACCGCCAGCCAATGTGTCAGCGAGCCCTCATCTTGGTTGTTGAAGTAGAGATCCCACCGATTCGACCATTCCACCCCAGGCTCCTCCTTGAAGTAGATCGAGTAGCTGTATGGAACCTTCAAGGTGGCACCGTCATCGGCCTCGTCATCGTCCTCCGGGAGATATGACGATCCAGGGTACAATTCCTTCAGCCTCGACAGATTGGGTGGGATGTACAATTCCAGACCCTCATGTTCGTCATGCACGTGTTTCGGACATCCATTTTCCTGGTAATCGTCGGACCTGATGCTCTTCGGATAGATCTCGAAGCCAACAACGACCTTGCCTCCCTCCGGTGCGCCCCGCCAGCGGATTACAATGTTGAAGTGATTGTTGATGAAGTACCGTGGCTTGCCACTGGCAGGCGAAAAGTCCAGATCACCGATCTTGAATCCTGTCGCGTAGTATTTGCGGCTTCGGTCGACGGTGACAAAACGTGTGGCTCCAGGTAGGTTATCTGCGATCCACTCCGCAACATATCCTTGCTTGATGAGTTTACGGCCCCATTTAACATCCTTCCGCCCAACCTCTACTGTGCAGAGCGCCTGGCATTCAACGTTCTTGCCCATATGAAGCTCGAAGTCCGAGGTCATGATGCGATCACCACGAAGGATCTCTCCCAGGTTGAGCGAGACACTGTGGCCCGAGCCAAAGGGGGAGCCTCCATGACTCTTTCCACTGGGCGGACAGACGAAAGGAAGATCGAAATAGGCATACTGAAGCTGTGTGTTATCCGAAAAGATCTTGTTCACAAGGAGAGGGATAGGCTCGTCGTCATTATAGCGCTTGACCGAGTAACCTACAAATTAGGACAAAGCGTGAGTCGACGTGCAGGATTATCTCGCTGAAAGGAGAGCCTACCGGGTATGTACCACGCGCAGACGTGAGAAACGAATAGCAACCAAATCGTCCACCGCACCTCCATCTTCTACGTAGCAGGGATTGGTCAACTGCCAAGCTGGAGTTAAGGACTAGGTATCACGCAATCATAAACGACAGATGGACGGATTCGGGCTTTTCGGACACGACAAGTACAACGAAAGGGTCGGCGAACAAATCAATCGTCGCTTTTGAGAACTTAAGGGAGTAGTGTACGAGGGAGGCGCAATAGGTGCAGAACCGAATGGGAAAATAAGAAGAGAAGGAGTATCGACGGTCACAAGAGGGACGGGATTCCTAATCAGTAGTCCGCAATGCGACGGGATCAGTGAGGGCCCACGGACCGACGATGTTCGGTCAATCTAACGAGTGAAATCGGCATCGAAAGCCTAGCGAAATGAATATTCAGTCCGACAGGCAACCAGAAGATGAGTAAAAGTGGCAGTATCAAGAAAGACAACAGCGATGATCGAGATCAGTTGAGGCCAGACGGGGGAGTAGGTGGCATCCCGAACAGGCTTAGCGGCCATTCTGCAGATATCCATCAAAACCCAAACAACAGAAAGGAGCGGACAAAGTGAGACATCCATCCTTCGATTGGAGATGGTCCGTCCAAGGCGCATTATACGGTTATACCAAGCTAAAAATAATCCCCGATGTTTAAATCTATCTTGTCTGTCTCTACCTCGGTCTGCGCTCGCGATAGTCATCAAACAATCTGCTATGTTCTACACATTCTCGCGATCCGGAGATGGTCCCTATATTGCCTTCAATGCCGTGGTGTGGTAGGATACGTTGGTGCATGACACAAGCTTGAATCAGAAATAGAACAAAGAAAGCATATGAAGTCCATCGTCATATTCATAAGATCTAATGGGGACGTAGAAAGGCAGATCAATACTCACCATCTTCTGCCAGGAGATAGAAATAACATCAGGGCTGTCCAATTGCTCGCCTATCAGGCTATTACATATTCGAATACTAGCACGCAGAGGGGTAGTCGTAAAATACTTATTCGAGAAAAGGGTTGATGGAAAGAAACGAAGACCGCCAACAAGTTCGGATTGTTTCTGCATAGAAAAGAAAAGGCATCGTAACAATGTACCACGAGTGGACATAATGTAGTGGAGAGAGAGAAGCAGGAGAGGCGTCTGAAAAATTGCTAGATGTAGTGGAAGCCCAGTGATTACGAGGGATGGCTCAGAAGATATTCAATGGCGCCCTGAACGCTGCCGCCAGAGCGTCGCAGTGCCTCCACATTCCGTTCGAATTCAAAGAAGCCCATATCATTCAGTTGTCGAAGCTGTTCGGCATATCGTTCCTCAGGTGGCCGATTGTCTTGTGGTGGGGGTGTGCCGAACCCACCGCCTCCTAAGAGGGCCGCCAGTGGATTGGCTCCAGCCGCGCCTCCTTCACCCCCTTGGGCTCCCATGGCCTGCATCATTTGCGACAAAAGCGCGGGGTCTCTGAGGAAAGGGTTCTGCTGCGGGTTGAACGGGTTTGAGCCAGCCTGGCCACCCTGTGGACCTGCTCCTCCAAACATAGCGGGGTTCATCAAGAAACTGAAAGGGTTCTGGAGATTCTGCTGGTTCTGACCTTCTCCAGTAGTTGTGCTTCCAGCGGCGGCGCTACCTGTTGCTCCTTGCGTTCCTTGAGCCTGGTCGCCACCTGCCGTAGTCGCTGCACTCGAAGGGTTGGCGCCGAAGTTAGGGCCATTTCCACCGAAAAGAGCGGCAAAGGGGTTTCCAGCTCCCAGAGCAGGAGGAGCAAATGGGTTAAAAAGAGGCGCGCCTGTCCCGGCAGCATCCGTATTGTTGGTGTTCTGCGTATCTCTACTCTCCTCGGGCGTCGTATTGGTGACTCCCGGGGCTGGGAACGCACTACCCCCACCCAAACCTCCAGCACCACCGCCACCGAATGCCCTCTGCATCTGCAGCATCTGGCGAATGGAACTCGGGTCGGTCAGCATACGACGAAATTCGGGACTTTGCATCATCTGCCGCACTCCAGGACCCATATCGCGGAGCATGGGATTTTGTTGGATCATCATGTCGATCATGGCGGGGTTCTGCAAAGCTTCGTTGATGGTCGACTGGAACTGGGGGTTTTCGAGCATATTGAGCATGGACTCGGCGTCAGGAGGGGGGCCCATCTACAGGAAGAGTTATGGTCAGCAATTGAAATAGACCATCGCGAGCCTTTCAGCATCAAGACGAATAACTTACTCCGCCATCAGGACCGAACATGCCAGCACCTGGAAGCTGAGCGAATCCAGCGTATCTAGCACCAGTCAAGCCTGCGAGCGGGTTATTGCCCGTACCAGCAGCAAGATTTGTTGGGACTCCGCTGGGAGCAGGTGTGGTCGAAGCACCAGTAGGTGCAGATGTAGATGCACTCTGAGTCGCTCCAGCCTGTCTCTGATTGCTAGCGGCGCTCTTCACCAAGTGAATCGTGTGGCCTTCTTTGATCTTGTATGTCGCCAGAGTCTCATTATCTTTGAGCACTCTGCCAGAGTAAATCAACCGCTGACGCTCCGCTGGAGTGTCGGCATACTCTGGAGCCGAAAGCTTCCGTTTCAGCTCCACGACCTGAGTAGACAAGGGGAGAGTGAAAGTATATTTAGCGTCATTAGAGGATTTGATCGTGAAAGTGATGGGCGCATCTTCAGTTGTGGCGGTATCGTCGGCCATGATACGTAATTGAGGCGTGTGGGGAATATGGAAGAGAGTGAGAAAGAGATGAGGGGTTTCAGGGAGATGCGCTCAAGGGAGAATCACAGCACGGATGAAAGAAGTTACGGTAGATCGAACCAAGAGAATGAGCGATGAGCAGCAAAGATGAAGAATAAACACAGGAAATGTGGTGTGATTAGGGACTCAAAATCTCAGATAGTACGGAGTATTGTGATGAGGAAGGCCGGCTGGCCTCCTCTACGTAGTAAGATAAAGGGCCCCCCGTCTAGGCTGTAACCGGTTGGCGAGGTAGAAACAGGCAGAATCTGATCGACCGCCTTTCAGATGCGATGATGATGCACATTAATTAATAATCATAATAATGGCCTTACTCAGCTATACAAATGGGAGGCTCATAAGCTCAAGTCATGTGTCAAAAAGCAAACAGAGCAAACAAGGTAAAGTCACGTGGAGGGAGCTTCTTTCTTCTCCCAGCTGAATTTTCACTTTCCTTCCTCTGGACACACAGTTGGGCAATATTCGCTCTACTCGTGCAGCATCTCCAGCCACCTTTCTCTGAGGACACTCGGTTCTTCGAGAGTCCTCTTTACTATTGTCTTCAATTGCAGCAATGGGATTGATTTCATTTTAGCGTCAGACTTGTCTGCAATTGCCTTGTAAAATTCACAAAGCATCACCCCCTGGCCACGGCCTGGGAACCACCAGTCATCCACCATGGCTACCACTTCGAATATGTTCATGTATTCCCTGACGATCCAGCCTCCGACTGCAATCACACAGGCTATTTTGGGTCAGTTTGCAGGAACTAAGGAACAGCAGATCGTCACGGCGTCGGGCTCAAAGCTCACTATCCATCGTCCTGACCCCGCGCAGGGGAAAATCACCCCAATCTATTCCCAGGATGTCTTTGGTATCATTCGTACACTAGCAGCTTTTCGGCTGGCTGGGAGCAATAAAGGTATGTTTGATATCCCTCGTTCCAACCCCCAATGCCGAGATCAACTTAGTGATTCGTCAAGCTTCCCGGGCAGCACGATCCTTATCTGCCGAACCGGCTCTTTTGGAAGTGGGACGTGCCCCGGTCGGCGATTCTGATGCTGGGTGCTGTTCCTGAACTGTGCTGAGAGAACATTGCGTCTAGATTATATAATCATTGGCTCAGACTCGGGACGTATCACCATCATTGAATATGTGCCATCCCAAAACCGGTTCAACCGGATCCATCTGGAGACCTTTGGAAAATCTGGCGTTCGTCGCGTCGTCCCTGGGCAATACCTGGCGGTAGACCCGAAGGGTAGAGCTTGTCTGATTGCCTCGGTGGAGAAGAACAAACTTGTGTATGTTCTGAATCGCAACTCGCAGGCCGAGCTTACGATTTCTTCCCCTCTGGAAGCTCATAAGCCGCAGACAGTGGTCTTTGCCATGATCGCTCTCGATGTGGGCTATGAGAATCCCATCTTTGCTGCTCTCGAGGTGGACTACTCTGAATCTGATCAAGATCCCACTGGTCGCGCCTATGAAGAATCTGAAAAGGTTCTCGTGTACTACGAACTTGATCTGGGTTTAAATCATGTTGTGCGCAAGTGGGCCGACCCTGTGGATCGCACTTCAAACATGCTCTTCCAGGTTCCTGGAGGCGGCGATGGTCCGAGTGGTGTCTTGGTATGTGCGGAGGATAGCGTTACCTATCGACACTCGAATCAGGATGCATTCAAAGTGCCAATCCCTCGCCGGAGCGGCGCCACTGAGAACCCTGAACGGAAACGTACGATAGTCGCCGGTGTCATGCACAAGATGAGGGGCGCTTTCTTCTTTCTCCTTCAAACCGATGACGGTGACTTGTTCAAGGTCACGATTGACATGGTTGAAGATGACAATGGGCAGCTGACTGGTGAAGTCAAGAGATTAAAGATCAAGTACTTTGACACAGTGCCAGTCGCGTCCAATCTCTTGATCTTGAAGAGTGGCTTCCTCTACGTTGCTAGTGAGGGTGGAAACCATCACTTCTATCAGTTTGAGAAGCTGGGAGACGATGACGAGGAGATCGAGTTCAGTAGCGAATCCTACTCGGCTGATCCATCTGTTCCCTGTGATCCTGTCTTCTTCCGACCTCGAGGCGCGGAGAACTTGAATCTCGTCGAATCACTCAACTCATTAAATCCTCTGATCGACAGCAAGATTGCAAACCTCAATGAGGATGACGCACCCCAGATTTATGCTGTTTCTGGTACTGGCGCTCGCAGCACTTTCAGGACTCTCAAGCATGGCTTGGAGGTCTCTGAGATTGTGGAGTCGGAGCTTCCCAGTGTACCATCTGCCGTTTGGACAACCAAGCTGACTCGCGGAGACGAGTTTGACGCCTATATCATTCTTTCCTTCGCAAATGGTACCTTGGTGCTGAGTATCGGCGAGACTGTTGAAGAAGTCACTGATACTGGTTTCCTCTCAACCGCGCCTACTTTGGCTGTTCAACAGCTCGGCGAGGACTCGTTGATTCAAGTTCACCCGAGAGGTATTCGTCACATCCTTGCAGATCGGCGGGTCAATGAATGGCCTGCTCCACAACACAGATCAATCGTGGCGGCCGCGACAAACGAACGTCAAGTTGCGGTTGCCCTGAGCTCAGGCGAAATCGTCTACTTCGAAATGGACGCTGATGGCTCACTTGCCGAATATGACGAGAGACGTCAGATGTCGGGTACAGTCACATGTCTCAGTCTGGGTGAGGTCCCTGAAGGTCGTGTCCGAAGCTCCTTCCTCGCCGTAGGATGTGATGACTCGACCGTTCGCATCCTCAGCCTAGATCCCGATTCTACCCTTGAAAATAAGTCGGTTCAAGCTCTTACATCAGCTCCGTCAGCGCTGAACATCATGTCGATGGCTGATTCCAGCTCTGGCGGTACAACACTGTACCTGCACATCGGTCTTTATTCTGGCGTTTATCTTCGAACTGTCCTGGACGAAGTGACTGGAGAACTCTCTGATACTCGTACCCGATTTTTGGGTGCTAAGCCGGTCAAGCTGTTCCGAGTTTCAGTCAGGGGACAAACTGCTGTCCTCGCGCTTAGCTCTCGGCCTTGGCTGGGTTATTGCGACATTCAAACGAAAGGTTTCATGCTCACCCCACTTGATTACGTGGGCCTTGAATGGGGCTGGAACTTTTCTAGCGAACAGTGTGTGGAAGGAATGGTTGGTATCCAAGGACAGAATCTTCGGTAAGTTGTGATCTCTTTGCACATTGTTTGACTCCCCCTCATGATCATATGATGAGAACTTTAATCCGAAAGTTCATGTGGATTATCTTTTAAAGTTTTATATCTCCAATTGTTCCTACTGAGATCATTGCCCATAACCTGCTGCATGTTCGAAACACTTTGACTCTCATCAGATATGACTAACTCGTCTGCGACGATAGGATCTTCTCCATTGAGAAATTGGACAACAACATGTTGCAGGAATCCATTCCTCTTTCCTACACACCCCGTCGTTTGCTAAAGCACCCAGAACAGCCTCTGTTCTACGTTATCGGATCGGACAATAATGTTTTGTCCCCCGCTACACGAGCTCGTTTGATTGAAGATTCGAAGGCACGCAACGGAGAAGCCGATACCTTACCACCGGAAGAATTCGGATATCCTCGAGCTACAGGCCATTGGGCATCTTGCATACAAGTTGTCGATCCCGTGAATGCTAAAGCTGTGATCTCGACGATTGAACTTGAGGAGAACGAGGCCGCTGTGAGCATGGCAGCCGTACCCTTCTCCAGTCAGGATGACGAAACTTTCCTAGTAGTAGGAACGGCTAAGGATCTCACTGTAAATCCTCCTTCGTCTGCCGGTGGTTTCATCCATATCTACAGATTTCAAGAAGACGGAAAGGAGTTGGAGTTTATTCACAAGACGAAGGTCGAAGAACCTCCTCTTGCTCTTCTTGCGTTCCAAGGTCGCCTGGTCGCAGGTATTGGTTCGATTCTTCGAATCTACGACCTTGGAATGAAGCAGTTGCTTCGCAAATGCCAGGCTCCGGTTGTGCCCAAGACGATCGTTGGGCTTCAAACACAGGGCAGCCGGATCATCGTCAGCGACGTTCGGGAGAGCGTGACGTATGTAGTGTACAAGTACCAGGAGAACGTTTTGATTCCCTTCGTGGATGACACTGTCTCTCGCTGGATGACGAGCACGACGATGGTTGACTATGAGACGGTTGCTGGTGGTGATAAATTCGGGAATCTTTGGCTCGTCCGCTGTCCTAAAAAGATTTCGGAGGAGGCAGACGAGGACGGTTCAGGAGCTCATCTGATTCATGAGCGTGGTTATCTGCATGGAACCCCCAATCGCCTCGAGTTGATGATCCATACCTATACACAAGATATTCCGACGAGCGTGCATAAGACTCAACTTGTCGCGGGCGGTCGTGATATCCTCGTGTGGACTGGATTCCAGGGTACGATTGGAATGCTTGTGCCTTTCATGAGCCGTGAAGATGTGGACTTCTTCCAGAACTTGGAGATGCAGCTCGCGTCCCAGTGCCCCCCTCTCGCTGGACGGGATCACCTAATCTATCGCAGCTATTATGCGCCAGTGAAGGGCGTGATTGATGGCGACTTGTGTGAAATGTATTTCTTACTGCCTAATGACACGAAGATGATGATTGCCGCGGAACTCGACCGCTCTGTTAGGGAAATTGAGCGGAAGATTTCGGTGAGTTTAAACTCTGTTATCTTTACCTCCGCGGTGTTTGTTGTTACTGACCAAGGCACAGGATATGCGGACCAGGGTGGCGTACTGATTCTGGTGGACTTACGGCGTCTCTCTTGGGTGTATGCGAGGGTCTATGGATACCCAATGACGATTATGCTAGATAACCATGTACAGATTTTTATACTACAAATTTCCAGCATGCTCATTGAATGGGCAGTGCAGGTTGACTCGTTCGTTCGTGCCTTCAGTAGTCGAATGTCTCTTGCCTCGCTCGGTCTTCTGCTTCTTCATTCGGTTGATCTTGAGCTGGATGCAGCTTGCGCTTCTCTGTGCAAATCTGTATGAGACGAGAGTGAGGTTAACGCCCTCGACGATCTTTGAGTACGGTTTTATCTGATATGCACCACGGATATGATCGTAATTTATCAGTCGGGACAGTCCTGTAGCTTTCAAGTAGTGCATTATATAGTCTTCCTCTTAAATGAAATCCCTGATTCCCTAACAATTTGCTCTCCTACCGTCGTACCGCTGAATGAAAATGGTCATCCATCCGCATGGCTTGATATTTATTTCCCTTTCGAGAAGAACGTGAAGATGAATGTAGCTCGCCCACGCTGATTGGCCGGTGCCCCTCGTATACTTTTCTTCCTCTGGAATCACTACTACTACTTGACTACTAAGAAAAGGTATTCTGCACTTCGACCTCCAAGTTCATTCCTCATTCTCTTCACTTACTTCATCGCCTCTTCTAGCCTTCACCGTCCGTGGTCTTCCAACTTACCCCAGAATAATCAATCAAGCATGTCGGCACAGCCACCGTCAGAGCAACCATGGCACGCCGCCTTCCCCGCTCCGCGCAACACAGCCCGCGGCATCTCCAGGGAGGAGATGATCCAGTGGATGCGCGAGGGCAAGCAGGCCGATAGTGAGGGTAGTTGGCGATGTAGATGGCTTGTACCAAGGTGCTGCACTCGCAGCAGGGTCATATTTCCAGGGTTCGGCGTCTAGGACTGTCGACATGAACAACTCGATATCGTCCAAAGAATGTGCCAAAGGACCTGCCGCAGGCTTCAGACCGGGTATGCCCTCCATAGCGATATCCCGTACTTGGCCACCATAGGGAATGCGGTCTGTGGTAGGCTTGAAGCCATACACGCCACAACAAAGCGATGGAATGCGAATTGAGCCCGCAATGTCTGTTCCCACCCCCAGGACAGAACCACGGAAGGCTACCAGGGCTCCTTCTCCACCACTCGATCCTCCAGCCGTCAAATGGGTATTGTGGGGGTTCAGGGTACGGCCAAAAATGTTGTTCTCGGAATCACCTGTCTACATCACATGTCAGCTCGGCGAAAAAACAAGAAACCCTTAGTCTATCAACTCACCATCATCGTCTGTGGGATATTCGTCTTCGCATAGAGCACGGCGCCCATGTTTAGAAGCATGTCCACCAATGCCGAGTTGGAGGTTGCCGGTTCTCTCTCTCCAAGAAGGAGACATACCCAACCGTAGTCTGGACACCTTCCAGACAGAAACTGTCCTTGATACTAACAGGAAGACCATGTAGCGGACCAACCACCTTCTTCTCTCTCAGGAGGTATTCATCCAGATATTGTGCGCGCTCAAGGGCCCTGGAGAAGAAGTGCTCGGTCAAACATGAAGTCTATCAATCGTCAGCCGCTTCCTTGATCCTCTATTGTACAGCCATGCATTCTCGTACCAATGGCTGCGCAATGGCTGCCCGCTTACAGAATGCCGTCGTCACAGCCAAGGAGGTCAGTTCGCCCTGCGCCAACTTCAATAGGAGTTCTGTAGCGGTATAGCGCTCGGTGATATCCAGCTCAGCCTTTGAAAGGATGCCACTGCGACGTACGACATGATCCTCAATCAAGCGGCCGTGCGAGGGGATCAAAGCCAGGAACTCAGCGCCCAGGCGCCATTCGGACGGAATCTGTCCGTCCAGCTGCTTGCGCTTCTGCGTAACAAGACGACGCCACTTCTTTGTGGGGGTGGTATCCTGAGTCATTTTTGAAGTGTGATACATCTTACACAGATGCACCATCCGTCCCTGTAGTAGATTATATACCGAGATCAGGGGTCTTCGACCCCTCACTAGGATATTCCATCATTTCCGTAAATCATGGGGTATCTGCCGTCGTACTCCGGGTCGGCATCATTTTTTAGTCTTAACGCTAAGATTGAGATCTGAGGATAAAAGAGAGTGGGCGTCCACCTTCCCAGTCAGGCTGGTTGATTGATCCCTCCTGATAGGCAGCATCAAAGATGGCCTGATAGGGTTGCCATCGCCGAATGCTTGCCCTGGCCTAATAAATGCCACCGACCCACCGCAGTCTGGAAAGATCAAACACTGGTTGATAACATTTCTCAAACATGGCGTTCGTTCAAGCTCTTCTCTCCAATCCCACTGTTCCAGCCGAAGAGCGGCAAAAGGCACTTGACCGTGCCTTTTCCGACCCAGGGCTACCGACAACCAAACCTACTACTTCGTTCTGGTTGAGAAATCCGCATCCTACCCTCGCGCAAGCGCAGTCCTCCAATCTACCCTCCGAAGCTGAAGTTGTCATCATCGGATCTGGAGTAGCCGGGGCCTCGATCGCAAGGACTCTCCTCAAGTCCCGCAAGCCGGGAAAGGAGGCCGGTTCCAGACCTGCTGTCGTTATCCTGGAAGCCCGCGATGTCTGTAGCGGCGCTACTGGTCGCAATGGCGGTCATATCCTTGAGACTGCGGAGGAATTTGTAGACCTCGAGGAGTCGATCGGACTGGAAGCGGCCAAGATAACAATGAGGTTCCGGATGGCTCATCTGAAAGAGCTACTGAAGACAGCGGATGAGTTTGGACTGACGGAGGAGAGTCAAGCGAGAAAAGTACAGTTCCTCAGTGTCTATTTTGACGAGGAAGGATGGAAGGCAGCTGTGCCTCGTCTGAAGCGTTTGAAGGAGTGCTTACCAGAGGAAGCTGCTGAGTGGAGATCATATGATAAAGACGAGGTTCCCAAGGTAAATTGCACACTCTTGATATTTCCTTCTGCCATGACACTCATGCATTTAGGAATTCTGTCTTCCACGTGCCCGGGGCATTATTGCGGGTCCAGCTGGTGCTGTCTGGCCATATAAATTGGTCACTGGCATACTGGATCGCTTGCAAAAAAAACACCCCGAGGATCTTCGGATCGAGACCAATACACCGGTTACAGGGATCCAAGATAACAGCAGCCAGGAAGAATCTTCGTTGCGGTACTCAGTCGAAACGACCAGGGGAACCATTCGCGCTCGGCACATCGTCCACTGCACCAATGCCCACACTGGTCACCTGGTCCCCGGATTGAGAGGCCGCATCTATCCAGTCCGAGGACAGATGTCCGCTCAGAACCCTGGGAGCAAGTTCCGCGGCCAGGGCGCAGAGCACTCCTGGATTTTCAACTATGAGAAGGGATTCGACTATCTGACCCAGTTGCCGTCCAGTAAGCGTACTGACGCAGGCGAAATGATGATGTTCGGAGGCGGTTTCGCTCACGGCGAGGGTGGTGGCATTGGCGACTTTGGCATTCCCACCGACTCGGAACTCAGCTTGTATGCCGACATACATCTTTCAGGTGCGTTGAGCGCGATCTTTGGTCGCGAAAACTGGGGTAGTGTTCCGGGGGAAAGCGTGGAGCAAATGTGGACAGGCAGTTTGGGCTTCAGCTCCGATGGCTTTCCATGGGTGGGAAAGCTGCCCAAATCATTGACTCAGAGAGGCGAAGGCAAGGAAGAAGGCGGCTCTGAATGGATCTCTGCTGCATTTTCGGGAGAAGGTATGGTTCTGGCGTGGCTCAGTGGCAAGGCTCTAGGGACAATGTTGCTGGCTCATGACAACAATTTGGCGGAGACTGAGTCCGCAGACCTCTCCTGGGTCCCAGAGCAGATGCTGGTTACTGAGGATAGGGTGGAAAAGGCTGTATTGCCTCGTAAAGTGGATTTCCATCCGTCCTTATCTGTAAATCACTGAGTGGTTCGAGTGTATAGCTACAGCAGCAGTCCAATGATTTCGATGACTTAAACAGTTAGATTAATCGCCATCATATATAAATAACCATCTGAGACTACTTCTTTTCTCTGCGTACGCTCTATCAGCCAGTATACTCGCCGTGAAGATCGTAGTGGGAAGCAGTGCGGTAGGAGCATGATGATCCGAATGCTTCATAGCTCATTAAGTTGGTGCTGTAGAGGTGTTTGTATCCAAGCAAGAAGAACGTGATAAGATGATGTCCATCAAACGAATTGCTTGAATTCAACCTCTGAGCAACTACAATAGATGAAGAGGGTAAATGACAAATGCATCACATCTATCATATGCTTCCAGAAACGCGCTCTGTCTTGCCCAAATTCATCCGCTCGTTCACTAACGCGTCCACCCCATCGAGCCATTTCATCCAAGTCCTCCCTTCGCCCATGGCAAGAAATCGCTGCACTCGCGTGTACGATCGCACTTGCTCATCCTCCTCTTCGTTCCCGGTGGCTTGGGCGCTATTCTGCTCCCAGATCTTCCACGCTTCATCGGCTGCTACCCATGGCTTTTGCCCATTGGTGAATCGAATCCATGCGGCGGCGAAGTCATTAGCCATGGCTTTTTCTTCGGAATTCATCTCCTTTGTAAGATTAATGAACAGATACAACAGCTCATGCGCATGGTAAGCAGTTTCCTGGAGCGCATTTTTGAGGCGGGAGCGCTGGTCGAAGTGATACAGAAAGAGCGCCCCCGCCCCCCTCCGCGGCTCCCCGAGGCGTCTGCTTGCTCGTGCAGTCGCATAATTGGGAATCTTGAATACTGCATCGCCACATATATGTTCCATGCATTCAAGAAGCGTTTCATGTGGCAAGTATGAGCATATGCCGTATTCCTTCAATATCTGATCGGTTTCGGTATCATTCTGGATATAGTCTTAAAGAGTTGCCCGGATCGAGGTAATATCATCCTCTAGAATATTCAGATGGAAGATGACCCCTTCGTGGTACGTGTCCCTCAGCATGAGAGCCTCAAGCCAAGCCGGTGGTTCCTAGGTCTCACGCGGATTTCTTTCAGAGGGACCAACCATCCCGGCAAGGATTGCCTGTTCCAGAAAGCACTCCTTGGAATCCGGACGTCGCATTGGCGAGTTCCTGCCGGGGGCTGCGGCGAAGACAATTCAGGGCACCTGATGCCGACAGGTCGATCTGGAAGTATTGAGAAACTGCCTGGAACTGTTTCTCATGCTGCTCCATAATCCAAGGAGGGATGGACACAGATAATCCAGACATGCAAACTACACGATGAAAGCGTGGCGCATTGACCGCGACAAGCTGGTTGCTGATCGATATGCACCGGCCGACTCTTCAACCGCAGTTACTCGGTCTGGATCACCTCCGAGGCTCTCGATACAACGCTGGACCCATTCAAAAGCCACCCGCTGATCCGTGAAGCCGGAGTTTCCGCACCCCTAGAATCCGTCGTCCTGAAGTTCACGCTGAGGGCCTCGTTGGCTACAAAACCCCCAAGGCCAACTCGATAGTTGAAGTTGACACAGATAATGGGCATCTTCATCTCGACACTCTGGGAAACCAAGTTCACCGCATCAAAGATGGAAAAATTGGCGCCTCCGTACATCAGTGAGCCTCCATGCACATATACCATGACTGGAACCTTCCGATTTGCGGGGGCGAAAGGCAGTACGATGTTCATCACGAGCCCGGACAATTCATCCGTCTGTGGGACCTCGGGCTAATGAGGAGCTGGAGGAACTGGGACGAAATCGTCCGTATCACCTCCTTCAGTACATGGCCGTGGACAGTCATTCTTACAAGACAAGACTCAGCATGGTTGTATCAGAAGAGTCAATCAGTCATTGATGAGAAACCTGACGAATCGTAGCCTGGTTCCGTCATGGTATTTATCCTTCCAGGAGCTCTGCAGTGTTGAACGGGCCCATCGCTTGGTCAAGGCGGCGTAGGGAATGCCACAGTATTGCTGGACTCCGTTTGTATACTCGAAGCCCTCCACCCTTCCAAGGGATGGAATGCCTGCTGAACATTTAGGAACAGGTTCCTGAAACGACATCCTTGTAAGTCATCTCCTGAAATCAAGTAATTGTTATTAAGCATTGGCCTTAGAGCAGAATTAGCCTGGGGCCTTATACTTGTTTCATCCAAGTCGCGACGAACACCATTCGGGATTGACTTTCGAGAAGCAAACCATCAGAGCACTCGCCAGTGAACTGAACTGAACTGGTCTGAATTGTCCCAACCCCAGAGATATTACTTATCGGAATCTTGGGACACAAGTTGACGGAAAGATAGTAGCGCGGAGGCGTCGATCTGGGTTGTGGTTCCTTCTCCGAAGCTACTCTCGAATAGGCAGGTAGACACTGGGACGGACTCATTGGATCCTCCCCGCGACACCACACGCGGCTTTTAAGCTACTCCGGGGAACTGGATTCGTCTCTTGTCTCAGTTGTCTGGACTCTGGAAGTCTGGAGCTATCTCCGTCAACCTAACGCTACTTGACAATATATTTTTAGTCTCCAAAGAGGCATGTCGACCCCTAGTCGTTGATCTCATCACGGATGGTACTTGATGTCCTTGTTATCTGCCACCTCGTCAAGTCGTTCACGCTGATATCGCTAACTCTAATGACCCTATAGTCGGACCTGCAAACCTAGACGTCGAAAGTGCAATGGCGCTCGCCCGACCTGTCATACTTGCATTGAGCGCGGACTAATTCGCGAGGGCTATGAAGTGCGATTACATTGGGGCACTGGGATTGCATCGCGGGGTCGTTTCACCGGCGCAGACACACCAGTAGAATCCTCCATCCCACGCCGAGCGAAGGGTCGACGGCGAGATCAAAGTTGAGGAAAGCAACAGCAACAAGAGGGGACAAGCTCTGAAGAAGGACGCTCTGTTATCCTCCTGGAGGTGGTATCCCTCGAGGTATGCAGGTCAATCTGCCCTTTTGAGCACGTGGTTTTTTGACACAACAAGACGTAGAGTCGAATCCAACGACAGTACCATTCTCGATACAGGTTGTCGGAAATACACCGAATAACAAGCAACTATTCCAGCAATGTAAGAAGCATTTTCTTGAATAGATACTAGCCTGTTATCACGCACGCGGCACGACTGATTTGGGGAACAGTTCTTTCATCGGGTATCAATATTCTACATTCAACAACAGTTCACATTGAAGTGCTCAGACCACGGCTACAGGTCTTGTGCCAGCAATCAGAGGCGTTGTATTTGATCTGCATTACACTACAGTCCTCAATGAAGCAGGAATTGAAACCCCCTTTTCTATGAGTACTTTGATTCCGCTTTTTAAGTTTCGCAACGAACTTTCCCACAGCGAGACCAATCTAGAAGACGGTACTTTAATCGCCGGTTTACTTCTTTGTACCATTGGAGTAAGTGGTGTCGCCAAACTTGTTCGTCTCAGGATGTCGGGCTAGATCTAACCATTGTAGGTTATGCACGAAATACCATGGACGATGCATTTACAAGGAATATATAGTATCCTCCAGCTGCGTGGTCTTGAAATTCTGCAGGATCAAGGAATGGCATTCCGCATGCACCTTTCTGGGGTTATGGGAATCATGGATCTTCCCACGTTTGCCATTGGCCGCCAGTATCCCCTATCTCGGGTTCTGGAGACGCCACTATCGAAACCGAAAAGCCACTAATAAGGGTTCTAGAGTCGACGACGTTGAGATTGTAAGCAGTTTGCCAAGGTCCTTGATCGATAGTTTCTCCTGCCTGGGCGATGGCGGTGCCACAGAGCTGGTTTTCTGGGATTGGTCAGGAAGGGAAGGAACCTTCCTTCAATATCAACTTTGGGAGAATCCTACCCAGTGACCATTTCCTATGGCGAGCGGGAGGAACTAAGACTAGAATAGCGACAGATCCGGCGTCTTCGTCAGAGTGGCTTGAATCTACCTCTGCAGATGCTCCGTCTTCTTGCTTCGGCGGCGTCTACTTAGGTGGGAAGCGCTGGGCCATTTGCGACGTCCAGGCGGATCGCAAGACAAGGCCGTTCAAAGTGGCTCGTTCCACACGACAATACTGCCCTTTGTATGTGCTATTGGCAACTGCAGTGATTGATCGAGGGTCTAGCAAGATCAATTAGACCCAATGCATTTTGCTTTTTTTTGAGGCTGGAAAGCGGCACGCCGTTAGCGACACGAGGGACCTCCAACATCTGAGTAACAGCCATGTTTATGGGACTGCAAAGAGGTTGTCGAAAAGATGCAACGATCTCATTTGCTCCAACCGTAGATTGTAGATCATGCATGGACATGAATAATATGTCGACTCGGCATCATGCACGAACGGACGATGACTGGACTGTATTAACTCTGCTGCCTCGGATAGGCATATCATGCATGCCTCGACTGCATCGACCTGCCTTGTTAGTCTAGCTGATAGACGACGCCACCATCAAGCTTCCCGCTTTGAGGACGATTATTTGCGAACCTCGGGGGTCGGCATTTTTCAACAAATCACAACGATAAAACTGAGTCAGGATCAAACTGTGCTGGCGATATCGAAACTTCCTTGGCCACTCTCTCAAAGAGGCAGGTTGACGCGTCATGGCCACCACCGACCATCAAGTAAGTTATCAACCATCTTCCAACGGTCCCTTTTTTCGCCTCCTCCAACAAGTGGACCGTGGCTTCTATCAAACTTTCAAGTAGGAGACTTTCTTATCTTGGACCCAAGTTTGTTGACTTACTTCCCCTCATTTTTCCGGGTGGATCTGAACTCCGCTTGGTCTGGTACCTCCTGGTGCCTTATCGAGGACACCCCGGTTTGTTCGTGCGAAAAGCTTGTGTAAAAAGCGACAGGAATTGCTGGGTTTGTTTATCAGGCATGGATGCCCTCGACTCAGCAGGTGATGCTTCCTGTTGATGCTCAATAGCGTGTAACTTGGATACACTGGACTATCTCCTTTTTTATCGATTCATCAGATTCTACCAGTGGCATTGATGGAGAACTCTCAGCGCGATGGATCATCGGGCCTTCACCAGGAGATCGACCTCCCTCCAGGAACATTTCTTCTCATCCAGGGTCGGTCGATTCCGGATATCTTCTGCTGCTGTCAATGTGGTGTCTAACTGTCATGCAGGTGGAGAGGCAGAGAGCAATGGCCCTCGTACAGTCATCCTCAGTCCGGTGCCATCAAGCGATCCCAACGAGCCGTTGGTCAGTCCTTCGGATCTCTTCACAGGCCGACATATTTTACTCACATTCGACCTTTAGAATTGGAGCACACTGCGCAAGACATGCAACTTTGGATTGGTATTGGCGGTGACCTGTCTGATCTTCACCTCGTGAGTCCCCCTACCAAGCCGCAAGAAACGGATTCTGATATCAAGTGATTCACCTGGCAGGCTCATGATCCAAACAATCTTCTGGCAGCTGATGGTGGAAGATCTGGGCGTCACATACGTCGAACTCAACCAGGCCATGTCCGTCAACTATGTCGGTCTTGCGACGGGTTGCGTGTTCTTCATCCCTATTGCGAAGAAGTTTGGGCGACGACCAGTGTATCTGATATCTACCGCTCTGATGATGGTAACGTCGTTTTGGACGGCGAATCTCAGGAGTCTCACCGAGCTGTACATATGCAACCTCCTCTCGGGTCTGGCAGGTGCGACAAATGAGTCGATTGCACAAATCACGGTTTGTTTACCCTTCTGCAAGGCCCATTTGATCCAGTTGGATGATTACTCAACTCATGATCCTAGATTGTCGATCTCTTCTTTGTGCATCACCGCGGAGGCATAAATGCCCTGTATATGACTATGGTGATGTTTGGGGTAAGTGCTGGCGGCGAACTCTCTCTCTCTCCCCTCCTGTGTCATATCGCCCAGACTTATTATGTTTTGACCACAGAGCTTCCTCACTCCCATGGCGGCTGGAGCCCAAGCAACACGGCAAGGATGGCAGGCCTCCTATCAAGCTGTGGGCATCTGCAATGCCATTTTGCTCGCTCTTTTTGTATTCTTCTACGAGGAGACCAAATATTCCAAGGTTATCGAAGGTGTGAGTACCACCAGCGACGATCCCGAGCAGATCTCTATCAAGGATATCAAAGCCGATCGGAAGGTTGATATCGAAAGCCCGGCGAACGAGCCAGAAAATGGTGCAGCCGATCACCATGAACTGGACCACACCATTCCCATGAAGACATGGAGACAAAGGCTAGCGCTGTGGACGTACACTCCGGAGCCGATTTGGCCCTACTTCTATCGCCCCTTTATCGTGCTGGTGTCCTTCCCAGCCGTGCTGTTCTGCGGACTACAGTATGCCTGCGGCATCGTGTGGCTGACCGTCTTGACGAGCGTAATTGCTCTGGCGTTCCCCGCGCCACTATACCTCTTCACTCCGGAACAGATTGGCTATATGAGTCTTGGCCCGTTTATAGGCAATATTATCGGTGCGTTCTACGGAGGGTTCATTGGGGATTGGTCAATTTTGTTCTTCGCTCGGCGCAACAAGGGCTACTATGAGCCGGAGATGCGACTGTATATTCTTCATCTCCCTGCATTGAGTCTGTGTGGCGGTCTGATCATGTTCGGGGTCACGTTGTCCAAGGTACGCTCTTTTATTGCTCTTTTTTTTGTTTTTTCTTTCCTCTCTCCCTCAAAAAGAGCTATAACTGACGGGGAGTAGGGCATGCATTGGATCTGGCCGAGCATCGGGGGAGCCTTGTTTGGCTTCGGAGTGGGTGGCATTGGAGACGCAGCGCTGACGCTGGTGATTGACAGCTATATGGATGTAAGTGCTACCTACCCCTGGCTTCAATATTCTCGCATCTCTCTGACTGAGTGGATGATGTTAGGTGACCGGAGACGCCTTCACGGGCATCGCATTCTTGCGCAACGCATTCAGCATCGGCATTCCCTTTGCCGTCATGCCGTGGCTGGAGCGAGATGGCATGTCCAACATGTTCATTGCCTGCGGATTCATCAGTTTGGGTATTACTTTATTGACTATCCCGATGATCATGTACGGCAAGCAGTTCCGCCGGATGACGGAAGCTCGCTACCGCCTGATGGCAGCGAAGCAGGGATTACGGCATGATTGATTGTCCTCGAAGCTTGCCTGACTTGGTCGCAATTACAATAATGGCGCAAGACGTCAAGGGGGTCTGGTCACCCAACTGCCGCCAAGTCAGGGGATCTCAGAATCGGGATTCAATTCTGACGTGATCGGGTGATCCCGTGGGACAATATCAGGCATGAATATAGCGTACTTTTTTTTTTTTTTCCAAAGCTTCTGGCCCATGGAGGGGGCATGAATGAGCCATATATATCCCCATAGCAGTCGTAGTAATATATCTCTCTCTATTGCAGAATTCTCTCAGGACTCGGCATGGTCGAACCGAATGGCACGGTTAGGGGCGGCTAGAACTGGAGCAGCTCCATCTGGTCTCGAATTTAGCGTTTACTCACGTTGGGACTGACATTCTGCTTGGTTTGGATCATTTCATGTTAAGATGAGTAGTTGGAATTGTGGAAGCGAGATAAGTTATTCGATTCTATCCTGTTATATTTTGGCGATACTTATGGTATACGATAGGAAAGTAAAAGATTAGCCGAAGTGCAAGCGGAAAAGTTAATTTGACTTTGGGCGCATCAAAGGGCGTGACTAGTAGACTTAGTAGTAGTACATAGATACTTATGGAGTACATGGCACATCCATCGAAGGACATCGATCCAGGATCCAGAAACTGTCACAAGGCGTGGGCAATTAATAATGAGTCAGTTAAGCCAAGTAACTAGTTACTCCGTCGTCAGATAGAAAGACAGAATTAGAATTGATATTCATGATGATAGTCAATCGGATCCATCGACTATCAAGGTCCTCTGTGTATGTATGTATGTAGGTATAATGTATGTAAGTGTGGCATGTACTTTTTGTGTAGAAGGCTGACTGATCACCAGTTCACTATTGTTTGATCACCTCAATAATTGAGTCTGATATTCCTCACTTCCCTCCCTCTCCTTTTCATCCGTTTCATCATTTTCATCCTTCTCCATCATCAAGTATCTATCTACTACTCGTAACTCCTCGTATCATAGTCTCCATCACATCATTCTGGATTTGTCATCAGCACTGCCTCTCATCTTATACTCTCAGTCAATACGAGTCTTGACTCTTTAGCCTCGTTCGTTGTCATTCTCAGGGCGTGGATGGAGCGTTTCCTCGCGACCCCCCTGCAGCCAATCGGTTCCGTCCAGCCTGACGAAGTGGATTCCATCTTGCATTCTTGCAGGCTTGCAGCCATCATCAGCACTCTACATGAGTCTCCTCAGTCTAGTTACAGGCTTACATAGTCCGGATTCTGGACAATGGCTTGTCCCTTAGTGGTTCTCTAGCCCAATCCACATGCGTGCCCGTTGCTCCCTCACTGGCTTGATTCGCAATCCATAGTTGATCGTCTGCCAAAGCATTCATTCATCGTCCATCGAGTTCTGCTCCTGCTTCGAAAGTCTATACTTCTCCAGGGTGACTCACGAAACTATACTCGTATCGAGGATACAAGATGCACTCTTTCTTTCAATGGCTCATCCGGGGGGGTTTCCCCTTGAGTTTAAATAAGTGGTCTTCAAGTCCTGTTTCTCCCCCTGTTGTAACTCGATCAGTTTTTTCCCCCCAAATCAACCATTCTGTTGTATAGCTCCACCCCGGCCTCTATCCCATTACCATTACCCAACAGCAACACACCATCCACCCCCATCCCTACATTCGCAAGTCCAGATTTCCGGCGGCAATTTCCGCTGTTTTCCTTCTTTTTCCTGCGAACTATATCATTTGTCTTTTTATTTTTTTTTTTTTGTTTTGTTAGAACTGCAGTTCCGAGCCCGGTGTATAACTCGCGGGTTTTCCGGGTCTTCCTTCTATAGTTCTGCGACTCGCAAATCCTCTGTACTACGACTTTGATAATCTTCCGTTGGCCGCGGTGCGCATACGCGCTCCTTCCCCCCCTCAATCGCTATGGCAGCTTCTATTCTCACCCGGGGCTCCAGCTCTCTGGAGGCCATTACCGGACGTTCGCGTCCCAAGATCCAGATCGAGCTGGCCGGTGAAACAAACGGCCTCGTCAGTTCCTATACAACCAAGGACCACATCGAAGGTACGGCGACTATCACAGTGGACCGTGATACCCGGTTTGAGGAGGTTGAAATCACATTCGAGGGTACGCCAGGCATTCCATTGCGCCATGACCTGGTAGCATGCTAATGTAGGACTAGGAACCTCGAGGACTGCCGTCGAGCGTGCCTCCTTCCCTGGACGGACGGGCGCCTATCAAACATTCCTCAAGCTGCGTCAGCCCATTGAAGACGCTGCGTATCCAACCCCCCGCATTCTTGAGAGTGGGCGCACCTACCAGTTCCCCTTCACCTTTGTGGTGCCCGAGCGCCTCCTCCCCCAGGTCTGCAGTCACACCAAGACCAATGCTCATGTGGAGCGCTCCCACACGCAACTCCCCCCAACGCTCGGGGATCCCATGCTGGCCAGCAATGGCAAGACCCTGCTGGATGACATGGTCCCAGAAATGTGTCAGGTCTCCTACCTAATCTGCGTCTCCATCCAGCGCAAGCCCACCTCCGAGAGCGGCCCTTTGCGCAAGATCCTGGCGTCGGCTGGGAAGAAAGTGCGCATCGTCCCCACAGTCGAGGAGGAGCCGCCATTGAATGTCCATGATGAAGACCTCTATTACTGCACCCGCAAGGAGAAAGACGTCAAGCGCGGATTTATGCGTGGCAAGCTCGGCCGGCTGGTCATCGCCGCCTCGCAGCCCCGACCCATCCAGCTGATTGCGCCCCAGTGCGAAACCAAGGACTCGGTGGGTAGCGTGGCCACCGTGCACCTGCGCTTCGATCCCATCGGCAACGAGCAGCCTCCCCAGCTTGGCAGCGTCTGGTCTAAGCTGCGCGTGTCGACATTCTACAGCTCTGTCCCCTGGGAGGACTACCCGTCCGCGATGGCTTCGACCATGTGGGCGCAGGCGGGTAAGGGCATCTTCACGGAGACTGTGCCCCTGTCCACGCTCTGCGTCGCATCCGCGCAGTGGACCAAGCACTCCACTGCCCCGGGCTCTACCCGTCGGGATTCCCTGGAGTCCACCTCGTCGTCCGAATCGCTAACTGGACCTTCCGCCTCCTTCGTGGGGAGCACTTACTACACTGCCTCGGTTGTGGTGCCCATCACTATTCCGGCCACCAAGGCGTTCGTGCCAACCTTCCACTCCTGCCTTATCTCGCGCATCTACACTCTCGACCTGAGCATCTCCTACCACACCCCGAACGCCAACATCCTCACTCCGAGCACCTCGCTGCGGCTTCCGCTTCAGGTGACCTCCCAATCCCAAGCCAAGGCGCGCTCCAAGACTTCCGTTCACGAGATCACTCTCGAGGAAGTTGATGCCGAATTCTTCAGTCCTCGCAGCGTCGCTCCTCCATCCGACGCGGTCGATGTTGCGTCGTGTGGGACCCGTCTGCCGCTACCAGGGTCAATCTCCATTGCGCCTCCAGAGTACTCGGAACTCAGGAGTTCTTTGGCACCCGGTGTTGCTGCGGGTTGATTCCACGTTGCTGGCGTTTAGTCCCAGATGATCAAAAGTTTAATTATGTTTGGCGTTGGTTTGTTGCTTATGATATATACCCGTCCATGATACCATTATACTGTTTGTTTGTTTGTTTGAAGAGGAGCGCTGCTGCATTATTGCATTTGATCTTTGGGGGTGCTTGGTTGTTATATGAATTAGATATAGATAATATGAAATGATAATACGTTACAGATATCATTGATTATTCTTACCACATGGTCGCAGGCTTATCTACCTTGTGCCACAGTGGGGGTTTAGGAGTTGGGGCTAGCTATCTGAACCAAGAAAGAAATGTGGTACCGGTGGGGTGGTGAGATAGCGAGTCATAGCGTTAACAGCCACGATAATTCCACTCCCATGCGCATGGAATTAGGAGCAAAGCAAAAAAAAATTATAAAGAAAGAAAATAGAAAAAGATATTGACAAGGGTGGGATTCGAACCCACGCCCCTTTCGAGACACGGAAACTAATGAATCAGTTCTGAGGTTCAGTTCCTGAACCGTGCTCCTTAGACCACTCGGACACCTTGCCATTGGATATGTTTTGGTCAAGATATTTGACAATATCAACCAAATCAACAATAAAATTGCAAAAAGTATCGGAGTATCAGAAACTGAGGCAGGGACGGCTGGGGGTGTTGGGTTGCATCCTAGAAGGATGTGGATGCTATCTGTCTAATCTATTAGCTGCGAAATGGAGTATTAGTTCTTCGATCTGTACGGGGCAAGTTCTGTATTGAGATGGTCCTATGTATACCTATGATCAATGTTCGTTTTGGGGCAGCTACTGTACCCACCTGTTGATATTGTGTACTCCGTAAGGATCTCTAGGAGAGAGAGAAATGCCTTAGCTACCCAGTGCGCTACTACTCCGTATATGGGTCTGGATTCGCAACTCGCGGTAATGTTGGTCTTTTGGCCGTATGGTCTACTGGGTAGTATCGTGCTAGTATTCTTATCTATTGGCGTGATCTGGGGACCGCCTAGTCTTGTGTTTGTTTGAATGTACCTCATCTCTCTTGTCGGACCTGTGGTGGTAGCACTACCCTACCCCGCACGCCCGACTATCTGGGACATTCTGGTCTTGGTGGTGCTGAGTGGTGTCCTTCTCCTGTCTCCGTACCGTGCTAGGTATATATATCTAGTTGCAACTAACCATACCTTAGTTTACAGTTTACACAAGACACCATTTAAACCTACCTAGCAACAGTGCCTGGCACGATGTAGTTGCATTTGAAATTCTGCTACACTATAGTCGTATCCCTGATTTATATATCTCTGACGTACGAACCATACAAACAACAAAGGCACAATCCGAAGGGAATAAGCCAGTGAATCAATTTGAGATGGTCATAGATTAAGAAAGCCAGGTCATCATCATCGAATGGCAAGATGTCCGAGCGGTCTAAGGAGCACGGTTCAGGAACTGAACCTCAGAACTGATTCATCAGTTTCCGTGTCTCGAAAGGGGCGTGGGTTCGAATCCCACTCTTGTCAATATCTTTTTTATTTTCTATTTTTTATTTTCTCGCATCCCTTGCCCATCCACATCGATTCTTGATATCCAGTTCGAGGGCTATGACTTATTGGAATGCATGGAGTCCGTTTACTCCCCTTGGCTGATTAGCAACGGAATAGGTCTCTATGATCTCGCTAGAAATTGTCATGAGATTATCGACAAACCAGTCAATCTGACTTTTTACGCAGAGTATATACAAGCACAAACAAAGACCGAATGCTTTTCGAAACGCCAGAATGCCCTCTTCCCAAGGAAACACAGTGAAAGACTACGTCAACATGTCATCCAGCTTCTCACCAAGCACGTTCTCAATCTGCTTGACCCATTTGCGCACCTCGCGCTCGACATTCTCGTCCTCGTCCTCCATCAGCTCGCTGATGTACGGCAGCATCTCCGGCAGGAGCGCCAGCCACTCCTCGCCCAGCTGCTCCGTAAGGGACTGCTCGGCCTTGAGGGCCGCGAGGCGGGTATGTGGGTTCTCGCCGCCTGCGACTCTGTTGCCCGTGGGGCCCGAGGAGGGTCGCAGGAAGCGCATCAGCAGGGTGTTGAGGTCCTTGTGGTTATCGGTTGAGTCGGCGGCGATGGCCAGCTCGGTGATGGTGGGCACGGCCTCGGCGATCACCAGGGCGGCCGTGGAGGAGTTCGTGGCGTGGGCGAGCTGGCTGATCAGGGGTTTGGAGATCTGGGTCAGGTGCGAGGGCGATTGCCAGAATTCTATAGAACGATTAGTTTTGTCGCGGCGGCTGGGCTTCTACAGGCAGAAAACGTACCGTCTTGGTCGTGCTCAAAGGCGCTGCGGAGCAAGCGCATTGTCGCCAACCAGAGAGATTTGGTGTTCTTGTCCGAAGGACTGGCCTTTCCAAGAATGGAGACCACGCTTTCGATGATGTAGCTGGCATAACCCGTGACGATAGACTGATTCTCTTAGCAAACATCAAAAACCCAAAAGAGACCCATATACATACCTGAAGAGTCCCAAAGAAGACCTGCAAGAACTTGTAGAATGTGGTGAGGCGGGCCAAGCTGCCCTGAGTATCCTTCTTGGGAAGACCAGCAATAGCCCAGTCCTGGAGCTTCGTGAAGATCGGACGGAAGGTGCTGTCGTTCAGCTTGTAGATCATCTTGATAGTCACATCATTGACCGACTCCTCGATCTCCTCAATGTCCGCCATCTCAAAGGTGGCCTTCGATCCCAGAGCGAGTTGCTCCCGACGCAGATCAAAGACCTTGAAAAGGATGCTAGTGAGAACACCAATGTTTTTGCCTGTAGCGGACTTGGGATGTTTCTCGATGGCAAGACTGACCACCTCCAGCGTCTCCTTCGCCGCAGCTGGTCCGGCCTGCACGGCGTATTGCCAGTTGCGATCGACTGCCCCCAGCGTCGCGGCCATGTCGACCTTCCGAGCCATCATCCGCAGTGCTTCCTGGCGGCCGTCATCCTCACAGTCCTCAGCATTAGCAGACTTGAAAGACAGAAGGAGGATCTGATCCAGAATGGGGCCGGAGATCATGTATGGGATGTGAACAAAGAGGGCCGAGAACAGCGAGAAAGTGGCGTCGTGGAGTCGAGAGTTCTCCTTGCCCTTTTCTAGACTCACTTCCAGCAACGCCAGCGAGCGACTGAGCGCTTCCGGGAGCGCTGGGATCATCGCCTGGCCGAGAACATCGGCCATGGATGCGAGACACAAGACACCCATGATGCGAATGCGGTCATCCTCCTGGCCGATGCAAGCCTCGCTAGCAACAACTTGAGCAGCACTAACAACCCTCGACGGGTCCTTCTTGCCGTACTTCTCGGCGATGCGATCGATACATGCGACAGCGGCATGCTTGAGCAGAATATCCGGCGATGAACGAACAATATCAACCAACGTGGGCAAGAAGTCAAGCACGCGGATCTGCGAGGCGCCATCACGCTCGGGGTTCTGACGGAGACGTCCCTCGAGGAGTCGAAGCACCTTCCGGCGGAGCTCATCGCTAGGCCGCTGAAGCAACACCTCGATAGTGTCGAGGAAATCCACAAGCGTCAGAGTGCCAAACAATGCACCCAGAACATCGCTGTTGGCCTGACCGACGAGCTTCATGCTCTGCACTGAATCGCCGATTGTCAGGACTTGTTCTAGGATCCGAGAGAAGAGGGCTCGGATTTGTCCGATGACCTCTTCGTCCTCCGATGCAAAAGCCTTGGCCATTTTGACCTTGAGCGACGAATGCTTGAACAGGTAAGCCAAGTCGCGGAGCAGGTCCACCGCAACCTTTTGAGGCTCGCGACCGTCGTCACTTCCAATTCCAAGAAGAACCTGCGAAATGCTAGGCTTCGCCTTGAGAGAGTCGGTGACCAAGTCGAGGTATTTGTAGTATGTCTGTAACTTCGTTAGAAAAGAATCTCCACAATAGAAATGGACTCGACGAACCGTAAGCTCCACAGGAGCACTAGCATCGGAGACGAGGCCGGTCATAAGGACTAGAACATCCTTATCCATGGCATATCTGTTAGCCAGCATCGCCAAAACGGCAAACAAGAAATCTTGCGTGCCCAACTTGGTGATCAAGGCGTGGAACAGGCGCAGACGACGGTGAGAAGGAATGTGCTCGAAAGCAGCCGTGAAGCTCAGCAGCAGCTCCGATGTTCCCGAAACCACGTCGCGTTTCTGGTTACGCAATGACTGGATAAGAGCCGGCACGACTTGATCGATGGTCTGGTCAATGACTGATACCGAATACTCGTCATCCTTGCGGAGGACACTGGAGCCCATGAAGGTAAAAATAGGCATCACGCTGTGCAGCACTAGCTCAGGCGCGATAACAGACAGACCGGATACCAGAAGGAGAGCCGCGTTCTGTACCTGAGGGCTCTCCGTCGTCCGCACGCAGTCCACAACCAAGTCGGCGCGAATGACAGATGTATCAAACTGCGCCTTCGCGCTCTCCTTCGACCGGTTGACGATGGCCAGAAGGCTACCAAGTGTCAAGCTGAGCAGGTAGCTCATTCCAGACTGGATCTGGGACTTGAAGTGATGAAGAGCAGCGAGGGTTTGGAAGAGCCCATCGGCAAGCTCAGGGTGAGTCTCTGGTGACGAGCTGTCCACAAGCTCCAGAATGAAAGTCATTTTCTCCATGACCTTGCCGAACTCCGCCTCGTCCTTCACAGTCATCGCAATCATGTTGCTCTGACTAGTGCGTCTTCTCTTCGGGGCGGGGCCGACAGCCTCCATATCGGTGAGGGATACAGGGATCTTCTCCAGGAATTCAATTAGCACAGATCCCGGCAGCTCGACGCTTCGGAGAAGGTTCCTGCAATTGTTTACAAGAGCCGAGTCTGAAAGTCCGAGTGCAATATCGAACAGCTGCTCAGCAGCCAAGACCTGGCGATCCTCGGACACTCGAGCCCAGATGTCCTTCACACGGGCAAAAATAGCAGCGACGAAGGTAGATCTTAACGACTCCGAATAAGGACTGACGTTCGACAGGAGTAATGTCAGAGCATCCTTCTCCTTCGGTGTGACGATGGTAACCATTTGACTCTCGACTTCGGAGACCGGAACCCGCTGTTTCTCGCAAATGTCACTGACTTCTTGCTCACTCAGTCCTCGCCAAGCCTTGAGCAGAGGCTCCAGCTCTTTTGTACGGGTGGTTCCACCAGCCTTATCGATACGGTTGAGTAAGCCCAGCAGTCCGAGCTTGGGTGTGAAAAGTGGGAGCTGGATGGCATGGGAGCACAGGAAGGTGAAGAAGCTCAATCTCAAAGGTTTCTTGAGCTCGGATGCATTCGGGTCAACAGATGCTCCTCGAAGAGTAGTCTCAAGGACCTTGCTGATATGGCCTGGATCAAAAATGCATTCCTCCAGGCTCGGGAGCACCGCACGCTCAAAAACCTTCTGCGCGTCACGGGTAGGAAGCCATTGGACGCTCTTCGATTGCTTCTCTTGGCCGTAGATAGTGTCGCGGCCCCAGACGTTTTCCCCTTTCTTGTGCTTCTTGTAGATACCCCCAATAGCGGCGAGAGCTGCTGCTGCTTCGCGGCGGATTCTCTCCGACGGATCTGCGAGGGCGACAAGAAGGAATGGCAAAATTGCCTGGAAATCCAGGTCCAAGTTGGACGTGGATGTGAGGAAGGTGGCGACTATGTTTAGAGCCATAGCACGGGTGCCAATAGGGTACGGGCCGGAGAACACCCTGATGAAAAATGACAGATATTGGGGAGATTTGCTGACCTCGGACTTACCAAGGACAGCCAAATCCGAGAAGACTTGCGTTTTTTCCTCTGAGCTGGCTGCCAGTGCAAAGGCTTGAACAAGTCTGTCGAAGACGGGTATGGATTGTGCGCTAAGGAAAGAGCTTTTGAACAATTTCTCCCCGACCAAAGCTTCGAGAGTGGATGAGAAGCCGTCCTGCTCTACTACCTTCTCCGCATCCCCCATCACGACATCCTCAACAGCACGGGGTGCAGGGGCAGTAACAATAACCGTCTGCAAATTGTGTTCGATTGCGGCAGTGTCGAAAGTCGATTCTGCAATGGTCTTCTGGAAAATTGGTTGCAGAAATTCAGATTGATTGAATTCTTGGACCAGATCAGCCAGACAGGCCTGAGTGTCCAATGACATAGTGCCATCCCTGTGAGCATTGCTGGCAGCGTGGAGAACCATGG
This sequence comes from Aspergillus clavatus NRRL 1, assembly GCF_000002715.2. NCBI lineage: Eukaryota > Fungi > Ascomycota > Eurotiomycetes > Eurotiales > Aspergillaceae > Aspergillus > Aspergillus clavatus. The sequence goes on along the minus strand of NW_001517093.1, from coordinate 2,159,602 downwards.
CCATCGCCTTGCTCGTTTCCAACTCTCCCAGAAGTTGTGTCTGGAACACCCGGGGCAAAAGCTCTAGGCGCGCGGTGTCCTTGTGTTTCGTGAGATCGTCGACACAGCCGGCGACGACTCCAAGCAGCAGATTGGAGGTTTGATACTGGGAGGAGATATCGGTCAACCGCTTCACAATGTCGTCTAGCCGCAGAATTGCCTTCAACGCTCGTCTAGGCAGCCTAGTTTCAGGCTTCTGCTGTGCCAGAACAGCCAGACAAACCAGGCCTGACTCCAGTGTCTCCTCAGTCCATGAACCTGCAACTGCCTCCATTAGGCCGTCGAGAAGCTTGTCTTGGAGGGACGACTTTTGCGCGAGAACCACTGAAACCATGTAACAGCCAATAACCAGTTCGGAGACATTCTTCAGCGCGAATCCATCGTTCAGGATAGGAAGAATCCGCAGTATGATGTCCTCGTGCTTCTGTTTCTCAACCTCTCGGCGACCGGAGCGTGATGAATCCAACATTCCCGCAACCGCCTCAGTGATGATTCCAGCCCAGAATGCCAAGAGCGCATGGTGATGCGCCTGCTGTCGGCTGACGGTGAGCACGTAATTGTTGACAGCCGCCAGAAAGGCTCTATTTGTTGTGGCGCTATGCACGAGCGGATGGCGAGGTGGATTGAGCAGGCCCTTCTTGTACGGAATGAGAATTTTGAAGGTCGGCGTCAGATCTTCGGGAAGGATGGACAAAAGATTCAGGAACAGGGGAGTGGTGTAATATGGTAGGAATGTAAGAATCGTAAACTCTGTGTTATATTCATGAACTCTGCAAGCCGTGTTAGCCCCAAGATTCAAGGATTCGTAACTGCACCAGCTTTATCGCACCTGAAGCGCCGGATGAGCCAGTCAACGGCCTTCACGGCCGGACTCAACAATAAGCGTCCTCCAACCAGAGCAAGGAATGCCTCCAAAACCACATCGAGTTCTTTATTCTGAGCTGCGCTCAACTGCGTGCGATCCTCGGTCTTGCTCTGCTCGCTGAAAATTGTGCGCTCGAAAGAGTTGAACCGTGCATCGAGCTGGCATAGCTCTTGAAACCCTTCAAAACATATTTGATAGACGGTATCGAAATCCTGGGTGCCAGCAACCTTCCGGTCGAAAATCAGAGACTGCGAGTGCGATAATCTCTGCGCCTTGAGGTCGAGCTGGTTTGTCGACTTGGCCGCGATCTGCGACAGCTGCGCGGCGAGGGACGAAGCCATTGTCGATGGGAACTTCTGCTTTTATCGTGAATCAAGAATAAACACCCATCCCTTAACGATATCCTTCTTCGTCGCTTTCTCGGGAGGTAATCTTATTATGTTCTTGTGGGCAATAACTTCCCGTCAAAAGTCGGATTAGTTTGAACGACGAAATGTTCGGAGCAACTTTTTTTCTCCAACCAGAAAAAAAAAGGCAGCGGGAAGCGGGAGCGGAGTTTTTCCAGCCAAACACCAACTCCGCAGCATTTGGAGACTGACGACGATGTCTTACGTCCAGGAGCATGGATTCTTCGGGCTCCCAGGTGAGTTGCCCTGTTTTCGACTCGAAGGCTATGATTAAAACTAACAAGTTTATAGGAGAAAAAATCGATCCCCCGGTTTGCCAGTTTCAAGCCTCCGCCAGCACCTCCGTCTAGAGCTGCTGATCCACCATCTGATCGCCGGAGTCGCGAGTCCTCCCATCGAGATGAGAAGTCCAAGCATCGGTCGAGGCACAGGAGCCATCGCGAACGCTCCCGGTCTCAAGACCGGCGTAGGGCACGAGATGAACCGCGATCACATCACCGAGAGGCACGCACACGCGATGAGTATGTTCGCCGCTCCTCGCCCCCCCCGAAACCCGTCGTGAAGGAGAATGAGGACGAGGTGTCGGATCTGTTCGTCATAGATCGCAAAGGCGACAAATACAATCTCATCTACGGCACACTTCATCGATACAGTGTGCCCCTGTACCACCGAGTTGGGCGAGGAAATGTGCTTGGTCTGTCTTCACGTTATCGAATAGACCGCGATACAGCGGATGGAGACGCATTGATTCTTAGGACGGACTTCTCGCGCACGGATGGAAAGAAAAGCAAGGCAAAAAGCGCATTTCTGGGCCTGGATAAACAACACACTAGGCTTCTCCGAGTTCGCAAAGACCCCTTAACGGAATCGACCATAGATGCCTCGCGGGACTTTATCCCCCTTAGCGCTTCTGCAGGTTCCAGGCACAAGGGGATACCAGATGATATTGATACGGACGACGAGAAGTATGCCTACCGGTCAATTCACGGCAAAGCGAAACGCGAAGAAGACATTCTTAGCGATTTGGAAGCTGCGTCGGATACGGATACGAGTGAGGTTGGCCTACGAGTCGACCCTGACGAGGAAATCAAATCACTCAATGCGGAGTTGCTCAGGAGCGTTGACCAGAATCCTACTGATATTGCAGCATGGATTCGTCTCATTGATCATCAGGAGCTACTTCTTAAGGGTCCCGGAAGAGAGTCTCGCGCGTTGACAAGCGCGGAACGACAAAGTCTGGCTGACATCAAGTTATCATTGTATGAAAAAGCACTGAAGAAAGCTGGGAACAGTCCGTTCAAAGACCGACTTTTGCTGGGCCTACTTGAAGAAGGCGCAAAGCTCTGGGATACGAAGAAACTCTCAGCGCGATGGCAGACCGTCCTTAGTGCTAACCCACAATATCTCAGCCTTTGGGTTAGGTATCTTGATTTTCGTCAAACGGAGTTTCTGGCTTTTACTTATGAACGATGCTTTAACACTTATCTCGAATGTTTAAAGCTGAATAGACCTGCCCTTGACAGGCCAGAAAAAGCCCATGTACAGATATACTTGTTCTTGCGGTTGACTCTGTTTATTAGGGAAGCCGGGTTCATGGAGCATGCTGTTGCTCTTTGGCAGGCCCTGTTTGAAGCAATTCTCTTCCGTCCAGAGGAATTGGGTGCTCTGGATGAGGAAAAGACAATGCCAGCTCTAATTGAATTCTGGGAATCTGAAGTTGCGCGCATCGGAGAGGTTGGCGCGAAGGGTTGGAAGTCCGGAGACAATATTCTCCTGGAGCCCAAGAACTTTACACCTGCTTCCCGGGTGGATCCAAGAGCCATCTTCGCGTCATGGGCCGTCTGCGAGAGAGAACGGACATCCAATGCCCGACTACCGGCTCGGAGTCTAGATGAATCCGACGACGATGATCCATACCGCGTTATCATCGCGTCTGATCTCCAAGAAATACTACCTCTTGTTTGGAAAGTGAACCCGGCCGACGAGCTGATCAATGGCTATCTCTATTTCTGCCAATTGCCTCCCATCAAGTCACCAAACAACCTGGAAACAACAAGTGTCTGGGCTGGAGATAACTTCTTGCGGAATGCCTTGATAAGCGACATGGAAATAACTCCCGAAAATTGGCTTTCAGGTCAACTACGAGGCTCGGAAAGTGGTGCCCTCTCCCCGGTATCCTTTCCCCATCCAAACTTCATCCAGACGACGTATACGCTTTTTGCAAACCAAGAGGCCTGGTTTTCATCCTTAACGTCATGGACCAAGGCCATTCTCAACCCAAGATCTGACATTGATCCTGACTGGGTCAGGAGGACACTCAGGCTGCTTGTAGAGGCATATCCGCGAAACGACGACTTGGCCGAGTACACAATTGCCGTGGAATTAGCATGCAATGACAGGGAAGCCAAGAAGTATGCCAAGTCCATCCTGAGAAAGAGAAGTTCGAACCTGCGCCTCTATAACTCGTACGCTCTAGTAGAAAGCCGGTCTGGAAATAGAACAGCTGCTGACCATGTCTGGGCGACTACCCTCTCCATGAGCAAAACCTTCCCTGACCATGACAGAGTTGATTCCGTTCTGCTGTGGCACACCTGGGTCTGGGAATCGCTGGACACTCGAAAGATAGCCCAGGCCTCCTACCTTCTTCTCTCCATGCCCCAAAACAGTGTTGAACTCAAAGCTATCCCGGAAGTCATCAGTGAGACCATGTTCAGCGCAACGAATTTATTGAAAACACGGAATGTAAGCTATCAACTGCCCGTGTTGCTGTACCGTCATCTGACTTTTCTGCAGTTCCTGTCAGATGCCCAGGAAAATGTTCTCGTGTCAAGGAAAGCCAACATTTTTGTGGCATGTACCGATTGCTTGGCTCTTCTCACGTACCTCTCCCAGTCGTCGGATATGAACAAAGCTCTGGAGGCATACAGCACTGCACTTAACCGACTGAATACGCTCCCCGACCATGCCCGCACTTTTAAATCCTTCACAACCGAGCTTTTGCACCAGGCCCGGGCGAGACTCGTCTACTACCACGTCCACACCAGCAGTCTCTACAAACCATCACATATCCGCACCCTGTTGTCCGAAAGCATCTCCCTTTTCCCGCATAACACCATATTCCTCTCTCTCTTCGCCTGGAACGAATCCCGCTTCCGTATCGAAGAACGCGTCCGCGACGTTGTCCGCGACGTCACCTCCGAGACTAAACACCGCATCGACCCCAACAACACCATCACCACTACCCAACAAGTCCCGATAACCACGCATCTCTTCTCCATCTACACCGAAATCTCCCGGCCCGTCTTCGCCGGCTCCACGCTCCACTCCGCGCGCGCCGCCTTCGAGAAAGCCATCGGCGCCACCACACCGGCAAGCCCGGCCCACAGCAGCAACACCGCCTCCGCCCGCTCCAGCCTCACCCTCTGGAAACTGTACATCCTCTTCGAGCTCTCGCGCAACGAAGTCGCCCGCGCAAAGGACGTCTTCTACCGCGCCGTCCGCGCCTGTCCCTGGTCCAAGGAGCTCGTCATGCTTGCCTTTACGCATCTGCGCGCGGATGTCGTCCGCGCCCAATCTGAGTCCGGGACTGCATCGACGAAGAGCGCGGAGGGTATGGATTTTGATGAGCTGCGGCGGGTGTATAATGTGCTTGTTGAGAAGGAGTTGCGGATCCATGTTGACATCGAGGAGGAGATTGACGAGGTAGCGCGGCGGCTGGATTATGCTGTCGCCTCGGGGCTGCCGATTGATATGCCCGAGGATGCAGAGAGCGGGGATGAGCGTATGGAGGAATAAAATAGCGTCGCATGTAGCGTTACCGAGTACCAGAGAAAACCTTCGAGATGAATAATCAAGAGTTCTAGTACCGATGACAACATCCAATGACTATATACCGTAATTATAATACAATGCATGGGGTGGAAAAAAAACAGTACAGGTAGAAGATGTTCTGTAGGGCCGGGCGCCCCCATTTCAAAAGCACACTGCAAAGGAAACTCATAACTCATCACGCGTTAATCTCGTCAATTAGATAGATATGGTTGTTTTTTTTCTCGTTTCTTTCCATTGCTGGGCGTCTCCCACTCACGGACCCGACGATATTCTTTCTAATTGAGCGAATTAATTGAAATCAGAAATGCTCCTTCCAGAACTTGAACCTGATATCCTTGGACGACGCCGCCTTGGCCGCTTCACGGATCTGGCGCGCCGCCGCGTTGGGCCCGCAGAAGTACACCCCGATCTCGGTGGTCTTGGCGCCGTACAAGCCGGACATGTACGACTGGTCATGCAGGCCGTCATGCATGGCCTTGAAGAGACGGCTGAAGTCCGGGCGGCCGAAGTTCGTGCGACTGCGCAGTTCCGTGAGCGGGTCGATCTCCTGGCCGACGGAATTGAGGTAGATGTTGGCCGCGGTGTCCGGGTCGAGGCGCTGCGTCAGGTAAGTGTGGATGCGCAGGAACTCGGTGCTCTTCTGGTTGGCGGCGGCGGAGGCGGACTGCGACTCCAGCGAGGAGAGGAGGGCTTGGAACCACTCGAAGGAGGAGGTGTCCTTGCAGACCCAGATGAACTCGACTCGGCGGAGGCGGCGGGGCGGGTTTGGGGCGGAGCGGAGGTGCCAGATGTTCTTGAGGATGGAGGCCCAGGGGGTGACGCCGATGCCTGTGCCGATGAGGACGGCGATTTCGTTCTCGAAGACGTCTTCGGCGGGCGCGCCGTAGGGTCCGTCGATGCGGAGCTTGGGCATTTTCTGCCCGTTCTGGAGGGCCACTTCGTACATGCCGAGAGGGTCTAGTCCTTCCAGGTCTCGAGCCTGTGCAGGACCGCAGCCCAGCGCGTCACCCAGAGCGCGTGTGAAATCTCCCACTTGGCGGACGTGGATACTGATGTACTGATCGAAGGGACAGGAGGTGATGGTGAAGGGGTGCCACTGGGTGTTGGACACTTCGGGGACCTGGATGAAGAGCCATTGACCGGCTTTGTACTTCATACTGTCTTTACGAAACTGAATTTCCATTGCATCTAGGCTTGTGAGCGGATGGTAACAAGACAGGCAAGCGAGAGAAAGAGTAACTTACCATGTGGATGACGGACCACCTTGGTGATGACGGTGGAGCGTCTTGATCGGATCTCGCGGTAGAGTCTTTCCAGGAGATACAGGCCACCACCCACCAGTTCCCACCTCCAACCTTGGTATCCGATGCAATGCTTCCAGAATAAATTCCCTGCGAATGGCGAAACGGGCCGTGCTGAATCTCGCACGAAGCAACCGGTTGCATGACCATAAAGAGCAAGCAGAAACGGAACAAACAGATGATGCGTGTACCAGAAAGTCTCAAAGGACTGCTGCCGAATGCGATGGTGGGAAGTGGTATACATGAGCATCATGCAAAGGAGCATCACATGGCCGGTGATGCCGCCTGATTCGGTGAAATGGATCTGAACCGCAGTGACGGGACGGAGCTTGTCCTTTTCGATATTGTAGAAGCTGCTGCTTGTTAGGAGACTGCCGGGGTTACATCTTCAAGCAATCCTCAAGAACTTACTTGACATAGTGGGAAGAAACGTGTATGATGGTGAAGAGCAGCATTGAATACGCCACCTGGCGATGGAACCATATCGACTCGTCGAGAGGCAGCCATCGAATCTTGGGCCTGATGAGAGTGATGAGGTTCCGGCACATCGGCAGCACTATGAGAGTGCCATCGAATGTGAGGACCAAGGCGGACCCTCGGGAGAACCACACTGAGTAGTTCAACACGTTGAGGGTGTCCAGCTTAGGGTTTGATGCTTGTATGTACCTGCATGGGGTGTCAGTCGAGGTATCAAACCAGGATATCAGACACATTCAGACAGACGTACCATCCTCCAGCAAAGACACCGATATGCACACCCCAAAACAGAAGATAGAATAGAATCTTAGACCTTGTAAATTGCGAAGACAGAGGATAGCGCATCATGATCGATCTCGCACTGGCAAACACGTATTCTGGGGAGACGACCCAAGGATCATCGACCCGCGATGATTGATAACCCCTGAATGATCTGACGAAACTAAACGCAGCAGACAGACAGATTGACAGATAGACAAATAATCTTCTCTATATATTATTTGGAAACAACAATTCGAAATCTTAATCAAAAGGAGTGTACTGTTAGCTTGATTGTCGGATACGCTTGGTTTCGAGATGATAGTTGATAGTTGAGATAGAACCATGGATCAAAGTCGATTTCCGAGTCAGATGTACTAAGATTATGCGACGACTCCATCCAGAGCTCTTCCCGAGAAGAGAAGAGTGGCCTAAGACAGAGCAGACGGATACGGCGCGTAAGTAAAGTGAAGTGTAGCGTAGTGCTGGACAGATCAACAAGTGACGCTACAGGACGAGGGGACGACAAGAAGGGGACAAGAGGTGAACAGAATCATGATCAAGAAAGTCTAAACAGCGCCAGACAATGAAAGGAAGTTCAGCATTGAGAGATAGAGGATGGATAGAGAGAGAGCACCGAGTACAGATGATTGATTATTAGAAACAGATCGGATCGGATGAAATGACGTTGGATGAGAAAGTCGCTTAGTGCGGATTTCCTGATGATTCCAGCGTTGTGGTTTTTGGCTGCAGGGAAGAGAAAAAAAAACCCACCATCACGAGGAGGGGATGTTTAGTTGCTATAATTTTTATCATTATTATTATAATTATGATGACGAAGGTTATTTTTATACCTCGTTGGAGTCCATCTTCATCATCTTTTGTTACTTCTGCCAATACCAATAATGGTGCCTCTCTCTTCCGTTCTCTATTCTAACCTCTATAACTATCTACAAGACCAGCATCTCAACCTTCCAGTGAGCTCCTGGAGGATTCATTAATTGCCATCGTACGATACCAGAGTCTTTCAATGCCCAATCGTCTTGATTCGTATCACTACTCAGCATCTACTTGGATACGGAGTAGATAGAGTTCGAGGGAATAATATCTCGATGTCTCCCGTTTTGGCCTCTTCAAAGCCGAGCATCGTCAAGATGATCTGACTCTCAGACGGAATGAGATGCCTATCACAAGGGCTCCTTGGGCCTTTGCAACCTGCCACTTCCGCCGAGATTTTGCCTTTTTTCTTTTCTTTTTCTTTTTCCCTCTTGCTCGCTAATTTTCGCCTGCTTCTTCCCATGTTCCACTGGGGCTTCTCATATCCTGGCCAGTGGAAGGGAAGCGAGCCATGTGGCTTCAGGGTCAGCGATGAACCATTGCAGTCCAGTCTCCGGCTGGCGTTCAGCCGGTGCCAGTTTATTTTTAACTTCGAACTCTCAATTCCGTCCCGATGACCTGTAAAGTGTACTGAGATAGATACTATTCCGTAGATAGATAGTTGAGATTAAGAGAGAGGGAGTGTGTGAGAGACGTGGGAGGATCAGGCCGTCTGTCAGAGCGGTTGGGAGTCCTGAGAATGGACGAATCAGAATCAATCTGCAGGCGCTCATCTCATCACACTTGGACTCAGCCAATCAGCAACGGGATCTCCTGCATCCCATCGGATTCATTTCTGAATTCGTATGGCTTCATCGAAGATAATAATACCTACCTAAGGTAGTTAGTACCTAGTCTATGTAGATACTTGTATCCATCTAGGCTATCTAGTAGATACATACCTAGCTCCTCGGTAAATGACAAAGCTACATTTTATCAATAGTTTGATGCCAAATATAGGACTTCATCCTGTCAGTGTCGGTGTCAGGCACAGACCATCGACTTATTATGTACGATATATCAACCGCTAGACCGAAGTAGCATCTGTCATCTGGTGACTGGTGGCCTGAAGAATCATCACAGATTGAGATCGGGGACCAGGGGAGTTCTCTTTTGGGATGCTCGGGATGATTCTTACCTAGTCGGATTCGTAGGTAGCCTTCCGAGTTTTGACCTCGAACCACCGCAGAATAGCGAATTGGATACCTAGGATGGTATTGATCAGAAAGACGGTGAGCGAGGCGGAATCCTTCAGTTGGTCTTTTTCTCTATTGTATCTAAACTGTCTCTCATATAATAGATAGGTAGGTTGAATATATCAACTACTAGAGAAAGTAGATACTAGATAGTAGATATTATCTTCATGACATACATACATCCAGTGGTCCCATCTTCTTGCATGTGTTGTCTCCTTTGCTTCCACCCCGATCAACTGCCGGAATATTTTTTTCATAGAAGCAGGCTAGATAGATAGATAGAGAATTCCCCTGTAAAGTGTAAACATGCAGACCTCGCACAATCATCACACAGGCGCATCGGCCGCTAAAGTGTGTTCCCGCTAATCGCCTGCATCTCGGTCACGCCTTGTTGACTTCAATAGGTTCACTCGCAGTTCGTCTTCTGCTCCCATTCGCTCGTATTCTTGCGCACCCTGCACTCCTCATAGTACTCATAGCGCCCAACCAGGGAACTCTCGACCTACCAGCATCCATGTCTCCAGGATTGCCCTGTCATCCTATGTTAGTATCAATATCCATTGGTGTCCGTGCTGTCATCCAATGATACCGTCTCGTCTCACTCTCTGCAGAAGCAGCCAAGAGGGGCCCCTCGTCGCCTCGACTGACTCGAGGGGGTTCATCGGCTTCAATTGGTACTCAGCGACAAGGCGGTTGGTAATACATCCCGCGTATCACACTCACCACAGCGATAACAATTGCGAAAAAATCACCATTCCGACGATGCTATTATTATGGTTTTGCACTACTGCATGGAGGATATCCTCGTCAACGATCATGTGGTAGTCCTCCATTTGCTAATTTGGCACTGGCAAGCTATGAAAATCCGCTTCCCCTCCCACTGTCAGTCACGACTTTTGCCTTCTCTTCCTTTTGATCCGTCTGCGCATTGATCGTCTGGGGTGATGTGATAGCTGTGATCTGAATCTTAAATTTTACGGTCTGGATTCCGTTCGTGGGAAGATATGATTGATCATTCAAATATCTGATTGCTATGCCACTGTCCCCAATGTCCTCATCGACGGTCTTGACAGGCAAGGTGGAGGCTTGAAATCAATTCCTTTAATAGCACCGAGCCAAACACTTTCGCTGGACGAAAGCGTTGCCCAACATCCCCAACTATCAAACCATCTTCAATACAAATCGCCATGGGAAGACTCATCAAGAACCACTGGGCCCGCTTGATCATCCTCACGGCCGCAATCTGTAAGTGAACCATCAACCCTCGCCACCAACATTTTGCGAAAGTATTTCTAACCAGCAATCTTGATCGGTAGATCAAATCGGCAGCGCGGTCGAAGGGTTCATCTGGCCCAAATTCTTCTGGGACTTCACCACAAAGAACCTCAACGGCGCCGTAAAACCCACGCCGATCCTCCAGATTCTCAATCTGCTCATGGGCCTGCTCGGCATCGCCTGGGAATGGCCACTGAACCTCGTCGCGGGCACCTTACCACACCGCAGCATCGAAGTGCGGCTCATCATGTACCCGCTGAGCGCTCTCTTCGCAGCTCTTTTATATCAGGGGACGGATCCTGCGATATACTATCTGATCGGTATCGTGGTGTACTTTTGGGCATACACCGAGGGCGAGGTGAGAACCAACACCACATTTTTCACGGTGAAATGGTCTAATGAAAACAGGTCGTGTGTGCTGAACCGTGGACATTGCCGAAACGACACGCCATCAAAGTATAACGAAAAGACCGCTTACCCTGAAGAACTCAATACACTTACGAAGCGAATTAACACGACGAATTTTACGAATCATGATTATGCATGCAATGGGAACGGAATAGGCGTTGAGATTTGAACCACGAGCGATCGTGGAATTGTACCATACGGCGGCAACGCAGCCGTTGTCGTCTGATTTAGAAGCTGGAGCTGTGAAGAGCACAGTCCTACTACTTATGTATATAGTATATATATATCTGGACATATCATACAATATTAGATGAAGAAACAACTCTGTTGTGACCTGTCGCTCAATCCTAGTCACATGACTCTATAGTTATGTCACGTGTCAGTGTCCCTGGATGGCCAAAATGGGACAGTGAACCAAATCGGGATTGGTGAGAAGACACGGAGGCTCCAAATATCCATGTGTTCGAGAATAAACAGGCAGAAACTTCTCTCGATCCTGACCCAATCGCATGATAAAAGAGCTCTCAAAGCCCATTCTGGTTTCATTTTGACCACATCTTCCACAGAAACTGACTACATCCTCACTAATTCCCTCCAGCAAGGTTCTCCGTCCATAGCAGACATGTCGCCACTTGCTGCTCCTGAGCTTCAGGATATCCATCGAGAACAGCAGCACGATGCTGATGACAATGATGTCCCCGTGAACAGAATGACCAGCTTCAACGGGAGGCTGAATCGATACTTCCACACGACGAAAGCCAGCGCCCTGTCAAATGAGCCGACAACGAAGGCTGCCTCGTCTTCAGCGCCAGATCTGCAAGACACAATCAAACGCAAAACAGAATCCCAATTAGAAGTAGTCTCCAGCGACGCCTTAAATGCATCGACACCACTGTCCAAACGCCGAAAAGCCCTCCGTCCACGCATACCCACCCCCAACCCGACAACCCCAGACCTCCCCCAGCGCATCACCCGCTCTCGCTCCGCCTCCTCCCTCCCGACAGCATCATCCCCAAGCATACCGCAAAGCCCTCGCAGGGGCCGGGGCGCTCGCAAACCATCCACACCGACAACATCGATAACACCAGCATCACCCACCTCCCTCCTCCGCGACACCATCCCCCCAAACCTCACCCTCCTCCTCGTCGGCGTCAACCCCGGCATCCTGACAGGCACCACAGGCTTCGCGTACGCGCACCCGTCGAACCTGTTCTGGAAACTCCTGCACTGGTCGGGGATCACGCCGATCCGCCATCCGCCGTGCGACACGTACCGGCTGCCGGAGCTTTACAACATCGGGAACACGAACATCGTCGAGCGGCCGACGCGCGACGCGAGCATGCTCAGCCGCGCGGAGATGCTTGCCGGTGTGCCCGTGCTGGAAGCCAAGGTCGCGGCACAGCGGCCCGAGGCGGTGTGTCTGGTCGGGAAGAGTATCTGGGAGGCTGTGTGGAGAGCGCGCAAGGGGCGGGCGATCTGCAAGGAGGAGTTCCGGTATGGATGGCAGGAAGAGGGGGAGAATATGGGGCGGGGCAACGGATGGGAGGGGGCGAGGGTGTTTGTGGCGACGACGACGAGCGGGTTGGCGGCGGGGATGAGCACGGCTGAGAAGCAGGCTGTGTGGGATGAATTAGGTCAGTGGGTGGTGGAGAGACGGGAGGCTGCTCGTGCACTCCAGTCCCAGCTCCCGGGACAAACAACCGATCTTATCGCTCCTTGACAATTGAGTCGGTACTAGATATATACCAAGTTTTGATATGAATACAGCTGAATATAACAAGACCTACGAAATCTGCAAAAAAAAAACATTGACAAATGCAAGACGACAAGCTCAGCCCGCCATCATTATCATTGAGGTAATCAATACCCACTACTAACATACAAAGGGCCCCAAGGCAATCATCGCTCATCATCAGAGAAAAAAAGGTCCGTAGTCCCTCGGCACCCATCCCCATACCAACACGTAACGTAGTTTAAAAAAACAGATGTAAAAAAGAAAATTCATCATCGCTCATGGAAATGTCAAACAAGATCCCGATCCAGACCCAAACAGCGATAAGAAGGCCAGTCAGGAGCCTCGATCACCGGTACGCAGGGCCATTGCTGAAGTTGGTGTCACCCTGGTGTTCGTTTTGCTAGAAGTCCAGTCAGCCAATTGCCCAGAACCCCCATCGCCCTCCTAAGGGACAAAGGGGAAAAAAGAGAACAGAAGAACATACCGCATACGTCTGGTATTCACCCTTCTCCAGGATCTTCACAATGCAATCATCCACATTATGGGTGCCAAACTCATTGTCGAGACTAGCATTGCTAGCTCCGTCAAGCACGCCTTGGGAGCCATGCCTACAACCGATTGCAAGAAATCATTAGCCTCAACCTTTTCCTTCTTCCTTCCGCGGGATACATTGGCAGTTGAGACAACTTACTTGTGAGTAACAAAGATCTTGTACCCGTTCACCACGTCGGTCAGGGAGATTGAGCGGTCGGTTTTCCATTTCTTGAGGATGGCCGGGTCGTCGACGAAGACGATGAAGTCGTCCGAGGCGCCCTTGTAGAAGACCTTGGAGGTGTGTTCGGTGGCACGCATTTTGGATAGTGGAGTGACGAATGGGATTGAGGTAGAATAGAGAGTGTGTTTTAGCTAGAATAAGATGAGAAAAGAGGTCAGAGATTGCTTCCTATGGAGGATTTTAAAGAACTGGAGCTGCGGGAGGCCGAGAAAGTTGTATGAAGTGATCGATGGTCGATGACGTCACTAGATACTATGTGGGGAGGAACTCACTTTGAAGGAAGAGAAGCTCAAGGGAATGGTTTTGTTGATGAGAAGAGAGACAGAAAGATTGAAGTGTCTATAGAAGTAGTTATGTTTAGAGGGATCTGAATTTGAATAATAACTGTCCCCTTCCAGTAGAAGGAGCTCTTCTTATATCACATTCACACACCATCCGATGCTCCCATCTCCCCCGGCCATGACCATTGACCCCTCCGACGTCATCGGTTTCTCCCAGTTACGACCTCATCTCGTGCGTAGTCACCCTATTAAGCGCTAAGTCGATACTCCATCGGGGATCCGCTTCCATTGGGAATGCCTGGTGGGGACTGGGGAGGTCTTTCATCATGTCATTCATTCATATCTCTTCAACCCCTCTAATCCTAAAGTCGTCTACACCCATACCCCATTACGTCTCGCCAAGAGCCAAACTATCCCCCACTGCCCATCGAAACAACGAGAAAAAAATGTGGTCATCACAGTAACTAATAGAACTTCAGCCTTCTGAACCCCTCGCATGCAATCCCATTGTTATCGGCCAGGTATGCATACATCGTCGTCATCACAGTCCACTATCCATACTCAACCCAAGCCGCGATCGTCTCTTAGACCTCCCCTGAGATATCGAATTGATGAAGCCTCGGACTGACATCCTAGCGAGTTGGTCGGAGAGTCCCTTACCTCGCAAAGTCAGATCATCATTGGAGGCACACTTGGGATTGCCCTCAAACTTGACCCCTTCAATGCGCTGAATGGTTTCAATGCTGTCCTTCACCGTGGACTCCCCCCTCTCATCATCAAATTCGGACCCAGGTCGGGATTGATCGCATCTGCCTTTTTCACTAGAGATACTCTGTCCATCTTTGATACTCCTCGTTGAAGGATAAAGCTCAGTAGCGGACCGCCTGGCAGTCGGAAGAGCTCCAGAGCTGGAACGTCGTGATATACTTGCCCCATATACGAGTCGCTTTATTATTGTGCCCGGTCTGCGTAGTTTATTGCCGGTGGTCAACTCCATTCCAGGAAATGGAAGCGAGCTCCGTGTGTAGATGTCGGAAATGAGATCTTCCAAGTCAACCCGGTCTTGTCTTCGGGTTGTCAGGACCACTACTTCGGTCTGGGGAATCAGCAGAGGACGTTCAATTTCTCCATTCATCTCAGCTGCTGTCGCTCCTGGCATGTGCGTCTTTTGGATCATGACATGCTTCATATTCGTCTTTCTCACCGAAGTCGCCATCGAATGGACGGAAGGAGTTCGGGATAACACAGGTGCTAGACGTGGGTCACAGTCTAATGGCAGCACTTCAAGAGTAAGGAAGGAGTATTCTCGCGGCTCCGGTTCTAACGGTACATCTGTAGACATCTTGCTCAATGCCGCAGCCGCTTTGAGTATCTCTGTCTTCCATTGCTTTTCTTCATTCGCCGATGAAGCGCTCAGAACCACCTCGAATTTGCCGTTACCATGCTCGAAGAGGAGCTTCCATGAGAATAGACACCCGTAGCAGCATAGTCCTATCATGAGTCAGTTTGGCTATGATCATCGGAAAGGATTAATAAAAGGAAATAGGAGGAATAGGCTTCACTTACCTATTCCGTTACGTAAGGTGTCAATCCTCACATCACTGATGTATAAGCATGCCACAGCCTGGAGTTTCGGACGGCCAAATCCTGTACTGGCAAGTACAAGATAACTGTCAAACAGAATGCAGACCATATATTCGCCTGCCACATAGTTCGATTGTTGATACGTCGCATGGAGGACACCGCAAAGAGTCATCGGACCCAACTGCCGGTAGATGTCGTGTAGTTTACCCTGCTAGCCATGACTACTCAGTATCGTCCACTTCGCAGAGATCGTGATTGACCTTACAGATTTAGGTAATTTCAATCTCTCTGCTAGCATCATGGTCTTGTCAATGAGATCTTTTTTATTTGGATTTCCGGTAGCCTCGTCAACTCGATCAAGTATGGGATGAATGGCCTCATGAACTTCCTTGATTTTACCATGCGATGCCGGGTCATCGTGGATGGGCGTGCATTTTAGAAGCTCCTGCAGGAACAATCCGTACTTACAAAGGCGCTGGACTGGCTGAAATTCAGGTTAGAATGCAATGCTCTTTTGAGAGATGGGCCATTGAGAAAAAAAAAAAGAAAAAGACCTTTATCAGGAGATCGTTCAATGACATTGATCGATTATCTTTTAATGGCTTATTTTCCAAGGATGTAACAGACTTTGAAAGAGCCTCGATGCCAGCCTCAAAGGTCTCCCAGTCTGGTACTGACCTCTTCAGCAGAGTGACATCCTGCATTAGTATCTCGTAGTTGCGGCAAAAATCTTCATATAAGGTGAATGATAGGGACTGCAAAGGGTAACAGTCAGCGTAAAATAAGTTGATAAGAGTTGTAGACATACCATGTTCGCGATTTCTTGCGCGATTTCGGAGGCCTCCGAGCCTTGTGCACCCAGCGCGTTGACGCGAGCAGTGATTGATGCCTTGAGGCCCTGCCTCCTTAGTGATCTCCTGTGAAGGCTCTTGAAGCGGTTGGAGTCAATTGCCTGCACGCCTCTGGAAACTCCTTGAGGAAACAGCCTATCGATTTCAGAAGCAGCAGAGACGCATTGTGGGTTCACGGCACGAGCCTTTTCCAGGAAGGTTTGATGTATTTCGCGGATTTTTTGAACATTGCGATATATCTGAGGTCGCACAGAGCAAATCTGAAGCACCTAATATTCACAAGAACATGTCAATTTCAGAAATAAAAGAGCACTGGAATATGATTTCAGGCATACATCAGCAAGAGCTTTCATTCCAAATACGTAATCAGCCTCCGTACTGATGATCTCCCTAAGCTTTTGACGCCTCTCGAGTGCGCGGACAATTATTGTCTCAGATATCGAAGAGCTCAGGATGGGCTCAATACCGTCTATTGAGTCTCGTGCGCCCGAATATAGGCTCTGATTAGTGGTGCTTTGAGTATTGCCCCTTGATCTTCCAACACTCTGGTTAGTGTAGCTCGCTGTTTTGACTACCCCCAGATGTGATGAGCGTCCCGACAGTTGTTCCCATTGCGAATCCTGCAAGCCATAGTGAGGCGTCAATTCGTTACTGTCACAATTGGCCAACAGCGGCTCCGGCCATCCATCAACATGTCCCTGGGCCGGAGGGGGAAGACTCTTCTTCCAAAGCAAATCATCGAGCCATCTTTTGAAAGCAGCGAAGATGGTTGAATCTTCTCCCAGTTCGTGAACAGTACTGTCACCATTGACCGATTTCACTTCCGAGTCCGGTGTTTCCACGAGAGGTGAGATCTCCGGAAGAATATCATCTTTAGACTCCATATCTGCGCAGACATTCGCAAATCATCCGCAGATCAAATGAACCATGAGCATTTGAGAGTCTCGTTGAAGCACTGGGCTTGAGGAAATCCATGATGCAGATCATTGGTGTAAAAGATAGCAGGAGCAGCCCAGTCTCCAAGTATGTGGGAAGCAACGATCAACTTGAGGAAAGTATAGATACAGACCAGGCAGCATTGATTGATATCGAGAAAATTGGCCCACGACGCAAAATTCCTTGTGACAAATATCAATTTGTAGGACAGACATCTGTAGAAACATAAGGCCGTGTTTTGTGCCTGAATTGCTGTCGTTACTCATTACATCTGATGATGGAAGCTCCAAATGCCAAGAAAGTTTCATCCCCAGATAACCAGGAAGACCCACCACTGTCCGATAACCCGATCACTTTCTGACGGGTGAGACATGACTTTGTTCTTGACTCCCTACGAGCCTTGATAATGACCTGAGTTTATTTGCGACACAGGAATGGGATTACCCATGGAAGATAATATTCATGCCCCGACCGTACCCTCCGGACCAACGTCTGGAGGGGTACCCCGCGATCTGTCGAAGCTGTCGATGGTGGATTTGATGCAAGAGAAAGAACGCATCGAAGCTGAGCTATCAGCGCTCAGCTCCGTGTTGACGTCTGTGAGTCAAATGATCACGTTCAACTAGAATGATACGGGCTGACGATATAATTGTTTCCTAGCATGGCGTCAACATGAATACCTCTCTCACGACTTTCGATGGCTTCCCGCGGGACGATATCGACATTGCTCAGAGTATGATTTCATGAAGCTCTTATACAAAAAAGGAAGACTAAGCTTGGTAATAGTTCGCACAACACGAGTACGAATAATCCACTTGCGAAATGATCACAAAGAGATTATGAAGCATCTCGAGAAGGGCCTCCACGAGCACTTTGCTAGTCTCCAACGGGCGCAAGGTGCTAGCTCTGCTGGCGATACAAACGGGTCTGCTGCTCCGCGACCCAACCTAGGAGAGGGAAGTCTGTCAGATGCTGCAATGCTGGGAGCACCATTTGCAAAGGTGAACAGTATTGTGCCCGGTAGTCCTGCGGATCAAGCTGGTTTGAAAGCTGGTGATACTATACGGAGCTTTGGAAACGTCAATTGGATGAACCACGAGCGTCTCTCCAGGGTAGCGGAGACAGTTCAACAGAACGAAGGAGTAAGTCTCTCATGCCTTCTGTGAAGGTTTTTTCGAACATCACTGTGACTTGCCATTAACCGATACAGCGCCCCATCATCGTCAAAGTCGTAAGGAAAGATGGACCTGGTTCAAATAATACTACTGAGCTGAATCTCCAACTCACCCCACGCCGTGATTGGGGAGGTCGGGGCATGTTGGGTTGCCATCTCGTTCCACTGTGAGAAGAGCAGTGTACATTGAGTATACCCTCTTTAGCTGTGGACGCTGCAAAGGAATATGTAATTTGTTACCATGCTCGCTAGTGTTCTCCATGATCTTTCCTTGATGAGAAATGTGATATGGCCTTTGATGATTAAATTGGTCGTTAGGTTACGGTCCAGCGTCAATTGGCGTGACTGTTTGTTTAGGCTGCAAAGGGGAGGTCTGAAGTCCGACAGGGATGTATTAGTAATTCATCGTGCCATGCAAATCTGAATGGATGCCTAATCTGTAGGAGACGAACGAATTCCGACCAGGAGAAAGAACCATGAAAGCTAACTATAGGGAGTAGAAACAGGGTCTACTGTTGCTGCATAAGAATAGGCTGCACGTGCTACAAAGGCGTTCTTGGACGTAAGAATCCCGCGGGGCACTGTTGTCCTCAGGCAGAAACACGTGACTCCAGCCTGTTGTGACCGACTCGGGGCAAAAATTCCATCACCAGAATCGCCTTTCGCTCTGTTTCTCCCTGGCTTCAACCGTTCTTGTCGAACACCATCTTCCATCCACTGTCGCATTTTTTGACGACTATCACATCATATAAAACCTGCATCTTCTTTTCGCGACTTGAAATTTTTTTTTCTTTTCCCTCAACCCTCACATAATCATCACCATGGCTGAACAGCAGGTACCAACCTTCAAGCTCGTCCTTGTCGGTGACGGTGGTACTGGAAAGGCAAGTAGAAGAAGTCGTCGATTTTTTTTTACCATTTACTCTCTCTCAAACGCGACATTTTGATCGTTCCGCATTTCACGATACTCTGAGTATCGTTGTCTTGTTGACTTTCATTTCTGTCTAACCCCCGCCGCCAATGGCGAAAAAAAACCACCCCTCCAGATAACCCAGTTGTCTAAACGTTTCGCAGCATCGCTAACATCTCGATTATCTAGACCACCTTCGTCAAGCGCCATCTTACTGGTGAATTCGAGAAGAAGTACATTGCGACTCTCGGTGTCGAAGTACACCCTCTGTCCTTCACCACCGTATGCCCCGCCTAGAACCCCGCTTTGATCATTCCACCTCCCATATCCGAGCCGACTAACCTCTTGCGATAGAACCTGGGACAGATTCAGTTCGACGTATGGGATACTGCCGGTCAGGAGAAGTTCGGTGGTCTGAGAGATGGATACTACATCAACGGCCAGTGCGGTATCATCATGTTCGATGTCACCTCCCGTATCACCTACAAGAACGTTCCCAACTGGCACCGTAAGTTTCTGGCCTCTCAGCAGGACGCGCGAGGATGGAAGACTGATGGCCGATAACCAGGTGATCTCGTCCGTGTCTGCGAGAACATCCCCATTGTTCTCTGCGGTAACAAGGTCGACGTTAAGGAGCGCAAGGTGAAGGCCAAGACCATCACTTTCCACCGCAAGAAGAACCTCCAGTACTACGACATCTCCGCCAAGTCCAACTACAACTTCGAGAAGCCCTTCCTGTGGCTTGCTCGCAAGCTGGTCGGCAACCCTGCTCTGGTGAGTTTTTATCCCGCTCAAGTCTACCCTGTACGCTGCATCTTTGATTAACATTGAATGCCAGGAATTCGTTGCTGCTCCCGCTCTCGCTCCCCCTGAGGTTGCTGTCAACCCCGAGCTCATGGCTCAGTACGAGAAGGAAATGGAGGCCGCCACCAACATGCCCCTGCCCGACGAGGACGACCAGGATCTGTAGGCGTATCGCACAAAATCAGATCGATCGGACCAGGTCGGGTCGGGTCCAAAAAGCGCGGTCATTTTTCACTCATCCTCCCCTCCCGAGCATCTGGATCCGTTACGCCATGTCTCGAGTTACGATACTACGAAAGCGGTCGGTGGAAATAGCCTGAAGGGAAGGTCGGCACTGTCATGCATTGGAATCTTACAACTAGTAGTTTAGACGCTTATCATCACAATTTTCTCTTTCAAACGATATCTTCTTTTTTTTTTTCCCCTCTTCTTTTTTTGTGCTCTTTATGACCAAAAAAAGCATTTTTGTTAACCCGCAGGTTGTTGATGGGCAACGAAAAGACACAACACAACAACGAAAAAAAGGCCTTTTCCCGCTTTGTGTTTTTGATAGACAGGACTTTTTCCTCCTCACCGTAAAATAGGCACTAATAATACATAGATACCTAACTACCTATACCTTAAAGCCTAATATTACTCAGAACCCTACTATCCACTAACAATACTGCAGTAGGTGTACTTCGTACATGACTTCCAGACTAGCTACCTCCGTAATGGCGGCGAAGCGGCTGGTGTTGATGTTTTTCTTGGAAACGAGCCAAATCATCGTTGTTTATTGTGGGTGACGTCACGCTCGGTCGGATTAGTCATCTTTGAAATGATCGGAAGGAAATGCTACCTAGGTACTTCGTCCTTGGTAGTTTGCGAGGCATGCCAGAGATTAGGTAGATATTGCCCGAACTTAGTAAGCTATCTATTCTATGTGAGAGTTGGGTTGGGTAGCGTTTCCATGATGGCTTCAGCATACGCTTGGGTAGTGGTAGAACACCCAACACTAAACAGGAAGATTCGAACGCCCCAGAAGAAGCAATGCAGAAGAGACGAGGACAAGAAATAGGGCAGTCTAGGGTATCGTTTCCATAATCGAATCGTGAACGCCCCGTTGCTCGAAATAATTCCCAAACGCCATGCCATGTCGCTGAGGAAATCGGAAAGTCGTCTAGTTGACGCCCTGGAGGAGAACATGCAGTCAGTAAAGAGAGTAGAGATAAAAAGAGCAGATAGATGACGTACGAATAGGTACGCCAGCTCTCTGGTACCCAGGCGGGACACCTGCTTCAAGGCCTTCTCGTCCAGCGCACCCTCAATGAGCTCGCGCTTCTTGTCTTGAAGTTCAAGGATACGGTCCTCGACTGTTTTCTGCACTAAAACTCGGTGGATCTGGACCTCCCGTCGCTGCCCGATACGGTGAGCGCGGTCGATGGCCTGCTCCTCGATGTAGGGGTTCCAGAATGGATCGAAGATGATAACCTGAGACGCTGCAACGAGGTTCAGCCCGGAGTTGCCGGCCTTCAGAGAGACCAGCATTATCTTGCAGTCTGCATTGTCAGTGAAGTCTAGGACGGCGGAGTTACGATCAGCGGGTTTCATGCTGCCGTCGTAGCGGCGGTAGCCCCAGCCCCGACGAGCGATGGGGACCTCGAGCAGGTCAAGCAGCGAGGTGAACTGGCTAAAGATGATGGTCTTCTCGCTGTCATCGCGGTTCCCGATCTCCTGTAGGATCTCAAGAGTCTTTTCGATCTTCGCACTGGTGACCCAAGTCTTCTCCAGTCGACGAAGGTACTTCTTCTTTGACTTTTGGTTCTTAGATGCTTCCTTCTTCAGCTCCGCAAGCGTCTTTCGGGTCTTCTTGGCCTTCTTTCCCTTCTTTTTCATGGGTTTCTTGGAAGAACCCGCGCCAGATTCGTTGTCCTCGTCGTCAACGATAAATCGAGACAGGCTGCCATCATCGTCACTATCGTCATCGCTCTCATCATTTTCCTCTTCCTCCACAAGAGGCTTAAGCAGCCCAACCTCGTCACCATCGTCGGAGTCCGGAAAGTAAGTCTTCTTGAAAGTTTGATGGTCGGTAACTTTCTTAGGATCCACTTTGCCGCGGCAATTGGGGCACTTAATCTCGACAGAGCCATCTTCACCTCTCTGAACAGCAACCGATGGATCCGTCATCCTTGAGAAACATTCAGCACATGCGCTGTGACCGCAAGGAAAGAAGATGATCGGATTGTCGACTGCGTCGATGCAGATGGGACATTCGAGATTTTCGTTCTCTTTGAGCCGAACCACCACGTCACTGCTGAATGCTTTGGCATTAGCGACAAAGTCCACCTCGTCTGTATTGCTAGTCGCCTCCACACTAAAATCGGTCATCAAATGCGGATGGCAGCATGCCTGTCGGAGTCGAAGAAGCAGAACAAGAATATTGGAGTAATTCCTGCCCACCGCGTTGGCCTTCAAATACTTGTTGAACTGCAGTTTGGTCTTGCTTTCAAGCGCATTGTATAGCGCCTGTTCGTCCTCGCTGAACACCGCATGTACCTTCTCTGAAACCCTTGGGGGGAGCTCCAGAATAGGTTTGCCATCGATTTTCGATGTCTTGGTCCGCCTGAGAAGAACCGCCTTCAAGAGCACCTGAAGCTGTTTCATAGCCTTTCCACGCATCTCCTCGTTCCCACTTTTGAGTGGTGTTGTGAAGTCCTGGTAACAAATATCAACATTTGTTCTATCGAGTAAAAGAGAAGGAAGAAATAATGAATGCTTACCTTGTTGAAGCGGTCAATACTGGAATAAGGCCGAATTTGAAGAAACCTCAACAACGACTGTAGCTCTTCGACGCTGTTCATCATGGGCGTCCCGCTCATACACCAGCGGTAGGTAGAATTCAGGCGGCAACAGGCAAGGGCAGATTTCGTCCTCCGATTTTTGATGCACTGAGCCTCGTCAATGATGACGCGGTACCATGTGCTGCCAGGCCCAAGACATGGTAGACTCTTCGCCAAAGTCCTGCATGAAGCCTCATTATTTGCACCAGAACCTTGTAGTTCGTCGTACTTTTCTCTGCGCTTCAACTCCGAGGACAAGGTTCCAAATGTAGTAAGGACCACATCATGATTTTTCAAATCTCTCCAACCAACTGTCCGCTTTTCTCCGTGTAAGACATAGACAGAGAGCTGATGCCTGCCAGGTTTCACAGCTTTCTGGATTTCCCGCTTCCACTGCTGCATCAAAGAAACAGGGGCGATGATCAAAGTAGGTCTCCGCTCTGGATCTGTTGACGGGCGGGACACCAGGAGAGCAATGGCTTGTATGGTCTTACCCAAGCCCATGTCGTCAGCGAGAATACCCCCTTTCTTGTCACTCTCCTCCATTGACTTCATCCATGCCAAGCCTAACTTCTGGTGCTCCAGCAGAGTATACCTGAGTGCTTCGGGAGTGCCTTCACGCTTTTCCTTAGCGAGTTCAGAGTCGGGCCTAATTGTTTCCAGCAGTTGTTTTATCTCTTCATTGACTTGTTTGGGATCCACGGCAGGCTCATTAAAATCACTGAAAAGATCGACTGCGTTAGCAAAGCATTACCTACTGGCTTGGGGAAAAAGGGGATAGCATACTTGTAGTAGTGACTCATCGAGGGATCGTAGCCATAAGGATACCCACCGGGAAGCTTGGAAGAGCCGGACGGCGAAAAGTAGGAGGAAAACCCCTCGACAATCGATCGTCCTGCATGTTCCAACATCTGTCTGCTGGCATTAAGCCTTGCCATGGTACTTTGCAAGACATTGGGCCCATAGACCGAACCAGGAATAAACATGGCACCACGTTCTGAAGTTGGAGGTAGCATTCCCGGAGAACGAGGTCCCAGGCCCTGACGGTTGGGGGAGTAACTTGGACCAGCCCGATAGTTGGGAGCTAAGTATCGAGCTGAATGAATGCTAGACGCTGCCCTATGATGCTGGAAATCCCGGGGAGTAATCTCGGCTATATCACTATCATCACTGTCGCCAATTGTCACGATAGGGTGATGATGTGCTCCCGCACGGCCTGGACCAGAGGATGAGATCCCATTTGATGGATGGGAGAGCTCCGATGGTTGCCTATCGCCAGAACGACGTTGAGTGAGATTGAAGGGTGTTTCTGTCTCACGCTGGTTTGTCGCTGGGCCATCGGGAGGGAAAGGAATGGAGGATCCTGAATAGTGCGTGGAGGTAGTGCTGCGAGCAGAAGCTGGACGGGGCGGTTCATACAGCCCATCTGTGAGCATACGAGCATACTCCTCATCTCGGCGCTCCTGTTCCCTTCGCTCCTCAAGCCATTGCTCCGCTTGTCTCTGCTCCTCCTGGAGCGCTCGTAGCGTGTCGTCATTGTCTAGGCCTAAAAGGCGTCTCAACCCCTCGATGTCGTCATCTGCTGGCTGGCCTTCCCTTTGACTGTGAGCAGACGCGGTGCTTGAAGTAGACGGACGTCTGTTGCTTGAGATCCGTTTGTGCAATGGTACTGACCCATCCGAGCTAAGATCATCCCGCGTACGTTTTCGAATAGCCAAACTTCCTAACGAACGGCCTGCACGGCCTGCACCGGTCTGTTGGCGCGAGTGCGACGACTGTCTGGGTGGGGATATGGCAGAGCTAGATGCAACACTTGCACTAGAAGACATCGCCGGCCGATCCAGGTCATCATCATCATAGGACCCCGGATTCTTGATGCCATTAGTATCACCATGTGCGTGCTCTCGAGACCAACACTCCTGGAAGCCACCTACGCTGGATTGCTGCCGCAGACGAGGCTGAGGCGGCTGTCTCGGAGGGGACATAGCAGAGCTCCCCCATCGAGGAGGGCTCATGGGTTCCCATACGTCGCCAGCACCGTCCAGCTGTGCCAGCGCCAAATCTGGGTAAGAAGTACTCAAACGGGTCGACCGCGGGTTTACTTCGGCAGGGGTTCGGGGTTCCCCACGAAGTATCGTCAGGCGCGTCTGCAGATCTTGAATAACGCCGAGAATTTCCTGTATTTCTTCGATTGCATCTGGCCTTTGCTCCTCGAGACTCTGCAGGATGACTAGATGCAGTTGGAGATCATCATCAAGTTCCTCGATGGATGCATCAGGCGCGAGAGTCGCCATGCTTGGCTAAAGAGGCCCCTGTCTGTCGGGGTAGTTCTCCTTGATGACCAGCCACCGAAGGAATGGTCGATACAGCTGTAAGTATTCTTAGAAAACCATGAGTAGAGAGATATGTGTAGGAAGAAAGAAAAAAGAAACAGGCAGGGTGATTGAAAAAGCCAGTGGATAGTGGTGAATTGATAAGTTGATGAGTCGGCGTTCCTTCTTGGCGGAAGAAAAGTGAGAAGGAGATCTGCGACGACACCAGAGAAGGCCTTGCAAGGAAGAAAAAGGCTGGAGAAGTGGCAGTGTCAGAAGAAGCACAGTGAACAAAGGTTAGATTTAAAATTTCCCCTTTCATTCACCTGTGTAGACAACCCCTCAATGATAAAGAGCGCGTACCGCTGTCGAGTCTACATATATCTAGCAAGTGGTCGAGAGGAAGATTGTGGCGGCAGCGGGTATTTCCTTGTTTTATTTTTTTTTTCTCCCTCTCCCTCTCCCTCTTGTTGCTGTTCACCAGTTTGCTTTTTCCGCGTTGACAGGTCGCCTCGTCAGAAAAGCAGCATTGGATGAAGAATACACACATCGACTGCAGATGAGATGAGCGATCTGGTCATGATGACTCGTTGATTCTCAACATCTCCTAGAATGCCCATGGTTCAAACTGATACCGATCTCTATACTCCGCAGTGCGCAGTTCTTCACTGACAGCGCCCACTGCGGTTAGAGCGAAAACAAGCTCATCGAGGATGGCTAGGAATCATACCCACCATGAGATTGGACTCCTCAGTGGATTTGAGCGAGGCTATTTCAGTCGTCCACGACGGATGTGGCTGCAATCGCTGCATGACCGTTTGCTCAGAATGTATGGTTGCACGCGTGTTCGCGATGACTCGGACACGTACGAGTATATTTTGCATGAAGACAGACCAGTAGGTCCGAGTCTTGGTACAGCGCTGCAAAGTATTTGTGTCTCATATACTCGATAGCGTGTCTTGACGCAAAGAAATATCAATGATCTACAAGACCAGAGCAGAATTGTCAATCATATGAAGGAACCTCGGAGCACATGGCCAATTTTCTAGCACATTATTATCTCGATACATTCGGAGCGCCGAGTAGAGTACTCCATATCAGTCCATACTACTGCATAGTCTGAGAATATGACGGTAACACGGTCCAGTTGCGAAGATCATAACATGGAGATTATTTAACCGGTGCAACGAGGTCGTCTAACTGTGTGGACTGTGGAGCCTCTGAGTCTTGCTTGTACAGTCGTTGAGACTAGGTTGAGGAGTTCTCGCATCATTTTCTTTTCTGAGTATAGTTGAAGCCATCAAGCCACAGGGTCAGGTTGTTCACGGTTCATAATTCGAGGACAGCGGAGATTTATACAGGACAGCAGGGGTAGCATCGAGAGACCACGGACGCATTAATGCATAAACACTCCTTTTGAAGCACAGAAAGAATACTAAAGAATCATGGATCATAGTCCTGTCTACCTAGTCCGAATAATAATAAAATCACAGGGAGCCTCCAGCCTCGGCATCTTCGACCCCATAATCTGAATCTGACGTTTCTCCGACCAGCCAGCATTATTTCACATGCCACGCCCCCCGAAGTCTCCGGGGCAAGCTGGTCGTGATTCCATCATAAGAATTCCTCCTTTCCCTCACTTATATCTCCATTCTCCAGTCTTTCTTTGCTCCCTAGTAGCTCTTTCTCATCTATCAATCGAAACTATTCCATCAAGCCATCCCCATCAATTCCCATAAACACACACATCACCACCACCATGTCTCTCAAGAACGGTACCTCACTCCCATCCCAAGAACAAGAAACAAAAACTAACCAAAATCTGTCTCAATCCCCACAGACGCCTTCCCCTCCTCGGCCGCCTTCGATGCTATCAACTCCGCCCTGCAGTCCGACGACGCCGAGCGCAAAGACGCCATCAGCAAGGCCAAGGCCATCGTCGCGTTCAACCTCAAGAATGAGAGCGGCCAGGAGGAGAGCTGGTATCTCGATCTCAAGGACAAGGGCGTTGTCGGCAAGGGTGCGGCGCCTGCCGGTGGAAAGGCTGATGGTTTGTCCCCTCCTTCCCCTATCTTTGTCTATTTTTTTTTTTCTTCTGGGAGGAATACGATGAGCTGATTTTTGAAAACAAAATAAAAAGTGACCCTCTCGCTCTCCGACGCCGACTTCTCGTCCCTCGTAAGTGGCAAGGCGAATGCCCAGAGACTCTTCATGGGCGGCAAGCTCAAGATCAAGGGCAATATCATGAAGGCGACGAAGATGGAGCCCGTGTTGAAGAAGGCGCAGGGCAAGGCGAAGCTATAGATACCCTTGTTTTTGTTCGGCTTGCTTGGTTGGTTTTTGGACCCGTTGATTTTTTTTTTTTTCTCGATGATGTATTTACTTGCTATATAACGAATACACATATCTCATATGCCAGAGATGCGACTTTGAAAAGAGAGAAAAAAAGGATTGTGTTAAGACTGGTATCACTAAAAGAATTATAGACTTGAAAAGAAGACAGGAAATAAGGACCAAAGGAAAGTGAAGTGAAAAGAATGGTAAGTATCACCGGAGAAAGCTGGCTACAAAGTGAAATAGGAAATGGTGTCCGCAAAGGTCGCCAAGTTGTCACTGTAATGCGCCAACGACACCCCGTCCTTGACGATCATGTTCGTTGTGCCCACGGTGCTGAGCGCGTACACGACCAGTCCGCTGGTGGATCCCTCGATGCTGAAGATCTCACTTTGGCAGTCCTCCGGGCTCGGGAAGTTGGAGCATGTGGTACTATAGTGGTTGAAGAAGCTGTAGAGCCCGGCGCCGTAGATGATGGTGTTCTCACTATCCAGAACGCGGAGACCCAGAGAATTGCAGTTGCCGGGGAGGCAGCTGCTGTAGTCGGGATCTTTGAGAGAGGGATTTCTGGGATACGGGCTATTTGCTGCGTTGGGGATGGGCTGGTAGTATCTGGAGGGGTGTCAACGAATGATTACCATCATGGAAAGTCGATGCTCAACTTACGGTGTCTCGGTCTGGATGAAGCTCGTCACGACGGACTTGGAACCGGAAAACTGGTATTGATACAGCGAATGATGCTCGACTCCGGTTCCGTACCTGATGGTGTGATAAGTAAGTAAAAAAAGAACAGGGGAAGGCAACAAGGATGTCTTACAGCCAAATGTTTTGGCCTTCCACTAAGAGCCCGCGCCCGGTGTAGACGGAGATCCGCGTGTCCGCACCGTCGTCGAGGTCATGATCGGCCGTCCACAACCATACATTCTCGAGGTAAACGCCACTGGCGCTCTTCGTGATATGCATGGACATGTAAGCCGCTTGACAGGCGGCCGAGACAGCGGCTGACGTCGGGCACTGGGGAACTTGTAACGAGGAGCCTGCAAAGCCTCCAATTCGAGTGTGGACATCCCACATACCAGACCCTGGGCTTGCGGCCAGATTCCACTCAACGAGTACTGCTCCAGGCGTGGAACCTTGGGTGCTCAGAATCATGTCTGACCATTCAATCGACCCAGATTCGCCTGATCTGCCAACCTGGACCACCGGCACGGGCTGGTTGATGTTGGAGAACCGACCCCCACTAGCCATGATCACTGGGTATGCCTCGCCAACAATCCGGGAGCCGGGAGGGATATAGAGGGTGTCGGTCACCTTGTACACACCCTGGTCAAAGAACACGATCCGTCCCGAGGACACGGCGGAGTTGAGAGCAGACTGAATCGCGGCAGTGTCGTCAGAAGAGCCATCTCCTCTGGCTCCGGCACTCCGTACACTTAGGAAAGAAGATGTCGAGGATCCTTCGTACTGCGGTTTGGATTTGGTATAATATCTCGAAGAACCACTGGCAAGCAGAGCCGCTGGTCTCTGTGGCGCATTGATTGCTCCTTGGAAGTTGGCTGGCCCGGAAGGAGTATACTTGTGTCCCTGACCCCAAGCGCCGATGGTCATGGAACCACCTGAGCCACCAAGGACAGTGCCGCTGGGACCCTTGACAGCAACCGGTACATTGTTGAGGGCCACATTCTCCAGGATCAGACTACCATTGCTCGAGCTCGAGCTTTGCCACGCTGTATCAACAAAGACAGGACAGTTCTCGATCGTACTGTCAAGCATGATGGCGGATCCGACTAATTGATTTCCAGGACCGCCATTCGAGATCGAGAATGCCGTTTTGCAGTTCGTGATGGTGACTCCCTGGTATGTCCAACCCCAATTCCAAATCTGGGAGATGCCGACCACAGCATCAGAGATGTGCAAGTTGCGCATGGTGAACTGTTGGTTTCCGATGTTGAATCCATATAAGCCGCCGACGGTGGTGATGTCGGTAGCAAAGCCGCCAGAGCCTTACTCTCATTTAGCGCCGTCAAGTCCTGCTGGATTAAGATAGTGACTTACCGTTCTCAATGAAGATACCTTGATGCTGTGTTCCGGCACCCGAGCTCATCAAGATCCGGACATTCTGAATGCTCGAAGCTTGACCCGTAGGCCAATGAATACCCGTAGCTGCAGTGCCCGCGGGGATAGTGGTCATATCTAGAACCAAGTTGCGAATCTGTCTGAAGAAAACATTCGTGGAGATCCACCCTTGTCCACCATCGTTCTGATACTGATCGCCGTCTATCAAGCCCAATCCGGTGAATCCTGGGGTAGCCTTGATAACTGGAAGGGAGTTCGGATTGCCGACAATCTGCGTGAAATAGTAATCGATGATCGACGACGAGATTAGATACGTCCCCGCTGGAAAGTAGATGATCGCAGGTGTTGTGGTAGATGTCTTACGACCCGCTGGTGAAAAGCGGCCACCATCACTCATGGCCGCGTTGATGGCGGCAGTATCGTCCGTGACACCATCGCCTATATCTCTATTAAAAACAGAAACTCGGATTGATCAGACGCGCAACACGCACCTTTAGCACCATAATCTTTGACATTGCGAAAGACCTTGTACGTGGCGGGATTCGGATTGAAGGCTGCGACACCTTGATGAGCGATGTCCGCAAGCCAATACGGCGCGTCAGCGGCAGCAAGATTGGGTGAGTGCACTGAAACTCTCGGAGACTCGACAGCTACCGAGGCTGTTGGTGATGCTCTGATCAATCTCGAGCTCGACGACGGTGTTGCTGCATGGTTTCGGACTGCACTACTAAAAGACTGAGCACCCACGCCAGCATAGAGCCACAGGGACACCGCAAGCCAGTTGATATGCATTTTTCGTGCGATGGGTTGGTATCTAGCTGGAGAGGCCAACTGCAGTGAAACACCCAGGGCACTACAGCATTCTTATACGGAGCATACTAAATTGGGGTGGTAGGGTCACATATCTCAGATAGTAAGGGCTTTGTTTTGGGGAATGGACTCGATATGTCGTCTGGATACCTCGTACTTCTGTGAGCCAACCAGAGCATAAGGTCCGTCGAGGCGTCGATGGTCCTACCCTAGATTCCCACATCAGATAGGCACGCGATGGGCCTTCCAAGAGATAGGGAACGCCACGACCGGTGTCTGCATGGCCAGCCGGAGGATGACATACTCTTTCGGAAGATTTTGTTATTTATTTCAGGGGTGGACATCCTAGTCAACGGCAGAGCGCTCAGACTCAGAGACGGCTGAACCGCTGAAGAACAATGGACAGGGGGGAAGCGTGAAAGGGCTGTCCTGCTGTACATACTACATACTACATAGAGTATATCTATCTATTCTCGAACTAGTGATCTAGCCCCATGGAGGATGAGTTAGTGAGAGGCGTCCCCATCGGACATCACAAAGTTTTTAGATCAACAGCATCATCACGCAAAGACATACACACGGATCAATGCGCGTGTTGCATGTTGCGACTGAACTTTCCAGACTCCAGACTCCAGAGCCAGTGAGATGGAAACGAGACTTGATCAGGGGGTTGATCCATCGCGATGCCATGCAAGGAAGAATGCGCTATTGCCGAATAGTTTTGGTTGATCGGCAGTAATTATTCCTCTGAGCTGTATGGGGGGAAATTGCAAGTCAAAGTTAGCCAAATTAATTTGCATCTTCGTGCCATTCCCTTTTCATGTAAGCGGCTGAAGCCATCGCAAGCCTTCTTTTAAACCCCCGGAAGCGTGAGCCAGAATAGCTACAGAGGGTCAATGTGACCAGTGCACAGCCAGATGACTTGGCGAATGTGACAGGAAACTCGACTTCTGACCTCAAAGAAGGCGATTCTTCCTGCATATCCAACTTCAAAGCGCATCCTCATCGATTCTAGGGCCGAAACAAAACACCCGAGTAAGTAATGGCTAAGCATTCTTCAGGTGGACCGTAGATCCATAGTTACAAATTCAAGTGTTGTTGTTGTTGTTGTCTTCATATAAAGTTGGTGGTGATGGTGGCGGCGGTTCTCCCGTTCCCTTTGTTAAGGAGGCCAAAAAAGTATCTCCTGAAGTTGAGCTATTGTTTCTTTTGTTCCGGCTAATGGTCCTAATCGCAACAAATTCATGTCTGAAAATTAGGCTTGAGCGCCATTTTTTCTTAATTTGGGTGTTATGAGAGTAGTAGATGATACGTATAGATTGCCAAGTTGCCAACCCGTCTCCCATGATCCCCTACATGGTGTACCTCCAACTGCCATGCTTTCTATGCACATCCTGTACATGAGTGCTGCCTCCGTCTTGCATGAATGAAGTATGTGTTGGCAGGAATACTGTACGAGAATTTGCTCAATAATTAACTCATGTTGGACTTGATACTTGCACACCTGAGCACAACGGCTCGTTGGAAGCATGGATTGGAGTCTTCCACTGCTGAAATATATATCACTCTGTGATCATACGACCTGCGCCTCGGACAGGACACCACTACTCAGTCAAGCACATTTACTAACCTTGCACAGGATATTGACGGTCAGCCAACCAGACATGAAACTGATACTCTGTTCACCAACTCGAAAGATGAGCTGACCGCATCCCGAAATATGTCAAGGGGATCAGTCTTCTTACAACGGGGTCTGAAAGGGTCGCTTGCTGATCAGTTAGATGACCTCCCCATGACTGACGACCAGCTGATCCATGCTAACTGATCTTCGTCTGGGGAAATATAAGCTTAGGTTGTTGTATGACCAACAGCGCTCAACCCCAGTCTCCACTGTTCCATCATGCCAGGCTCTTGCTCTCACATGAAAAAGGCTCAACATCCTGTGATCAAGTTGAGTAATAGGTATCATGACTTCAAAGTAGATGCAACCAGATGGTTACCTTCATTCACTCTTATAGTAAGATGAATATGGAAAGTATGCAAGTTGGCTGGTGCATAAAATGACCCCTTAGATGCTGTGAGTGATCATAGCTTTAATCAAGAGCATAGTTAATGGTCAGCGCAGTTGCCCCATCTTCTATTTTGCTTAATGATCTAGGTCAGAGTAGCCTGCTTGTAGAGTAATTTAGGCCAGACCACATTCTTTCGCGGAGAGAGGCTATATATCTTGGGAGGTGCAGATATCTATGAGCATAGTCTACAGCAAGCAGATACTACAGAGGATACTAAATGCATAGCCCTTTCACTCAAAGAGATACTTTTACAGGATCTTAATACAATGACTTATATTGCATCATGATGAGAATACTCACTCCACAGTGAATCTAGTTCTATATGTGAATGTCTCACGGGGCTGATACTAGAAGAGTAGAACAGATAACCATGCTATGCTAGCTTCAAGAGGTGCTTTCACTGGTAATTCCAGGCCTCTTAATATCATATCTAAACCTTCAGTGGATTTTTCATGATATATGTATTAGCCCCCAAACTGCGACCTCTGAAGAGAGGCACCAAATATGCTGTCTCGCAAAGTAATGTCGCGCTTCCTTGCCATGGAAACAAGGCATGCTGAAATAAGATACCGTATCAATACGAATCTCCGCCCCCTCTTTTGCTTGGTGCTCGCCAACCGTGGTGTAAATGTCAATACACGTTATGTGGTGCGCAAGGATAAAGAACCTAGGTAGGACATAATATGACTACATAACCAATGAGAGCCCCAACAAGGGCGTAGCCATGTGGACAAAGCCATTATCTTCACCATTCCCTCCTACTTAGACCTAGATAGATACTTGCTGCATATTCATTCACTGTAGTAGTAGCTCCGTCGGATGTCTCTTCCTAATGGCTGTTATGTCATTTCTGCCAAGAACGTCACCCTGCATGCGTCACGTGATGGTAATTTTTTCTCTGCCAACAAGAGCCTCTCATCAACCGGCGAAAAAAGTCGCGAGCCGAGCAGTTGTTGAGGCAAAAGTGTACCTCTTATCCAGCAAACTCCATCCCTTTTAAGGCAGGGTGTATCCAAAAAGGAGCCATTTACCTCCTACAGTCAACACCAGAGCGCTCTACACTAGTTGCTCTGCCTTCGAATCCACCCTTATCCCACTTCTTCCGCTCGTGTCGCCGTTACTCGAATCGTGTCTCGCGAATCGCGATTTGTGTAGAACAGTCAAAAGAGCTTTCAAAGTTCATTCTTGATCACGGCTTGATACAGAGGGTCAACGTTTGAGCTGGAATTTTGTTTATTCCCTTCGGCGACGGCGCGATTCACTCCCTCTATTTACCGCTCTTGTGATCGTCCTTCTATCGCTCGTGTCTCTGCGCACCGATTCGAAAGTCCTCGTTACCACAGGCGTGCTGTGTGTCCACCCAGCAGAACATCTTACGATATCCCAATAGCTACGGAGGACCCTCGCGCGATCATTGTACCTGCGTCAGTGGATGAGAGACTACTGTCCTCTATAGAGACCACGAAGGGGGTTGAGGCTCACCACGGAGTCATCGCGATAGATGTCTAAAAGAGGAGCTGTTGGCCCTCAGGGCGACAAGGACTCGGATCTATTTGCGTTCAATATGTCAAGCACACCAGAAGAGAAGCCCCAGCGGGCGACCGCTGCGCAGTTAGCAAACAGAAAGTAAGTGAAGGGAATCCCTTGCGACCAACCATCTTATTTCATCATCTTTTGCAATATCGGCCATCTTCCCCGAATGGGGATCGGGCTGCTTTCGACGAGCCCTTCCTTTGTCTGTATTCTTTCTTGTGCAGTTCTGGCATGTTTCTTGTACCCGCTCATTTTTCCCTATTTCTTTGTCTGCCTCCCCACCACCTATATCATATATGATCCTATTCTACAGCGACACGTCGTCCTTCTTGCGTCTCTACTCACCACCCCAAATTGCATCGATCTGACCATCTACAGAATAAAAGATATTCGAAGACGACCGCGCCCCAGCACAACTGCTTCTCCAAGCACTACTACTGGAGCTCCTTCATTTAGCCCTTTCAATTCGATCGACCCCAATACTGTTTCGAGCTCCCAGCCAGCATCAAACGGATTCAGTTTTGGCCAATCTCAGAGTTTCCCAGGAGCCACTTCGAGCACAACCCAACCCGCTCAGAACGGAGGATCTCCCTTTGCCTTTGGAGCAGGCGCGGGCTCGTCTTCCTTCAGCTTTAACTCCTCGTTTGGTGGATCAGGATCATCGCCGAATCCGTTCGCCAGTATCAACACTACTGCTGGCAGCCAACAGTCTGACACAAGTAGCGCTTCTGGGTTCAAAGGCAATATGTTCAATCTTGCACCTTCTGGAAGTTCTGCTCTAGGTCAGCAGGCTCTTCCCACAGGAGGCCTCTTCGGGACCCCGTCGCAGCAAAATACTGCTTCTGGGGGCTTATTTGGTAGCTGTACTACTACCGGAACTTCAAGCCAACCTGTGACAGCTCCGGCCACCACCGGTAGCATATTTGGACAGACGAATACGACCAGCGCTGCTCCTTCTCCCAGTATTTTTAGCCAATCTACTTCCGACAAGCCTTCTCCATTCGGTCAGTCTACCGTCTTCGGCAGCGATTCGATGCAGACATCGCCTGACCCGAAAGCAAATGCTGCCGCGGCCAAGCCATCTGTGTTTGGCAGCTCAAGTGCTTCTCAATCTGGCTTCGGCGCTTCTACCGGCTTCACTGGTGCGGCAGCAGGCTCCGTTTTTGGAGGAGCAACTCCAGCGGCCCAACAGACGCCTTCTAAGCCATTATTCGGAGCCAAACCCGCGGAACAAGGCGCGCCAAGTTCTACGTCCTTTTTCGGTGCTACTTCTCAGCCTACGACTGCCGCTTCAGCGACCACCCCGGCATCGACCGGTGCCACGGCGACGACGACGACATCCACGAGCCTCTTTGGTACTGCATCACCAGCCAAACCCGCAACGCCTTTCCAAAACCCGTTCCAATCATCGAATCTTTTCTCAGGCGTACCTGCCGCATCAGCTAGCTCGGAGGCTGCCAAGGAGAAGGAACAAGAGAACAAGGCAGGTGAAGCTTCCAAGACTGGATTTCAATTCTCTACACCCACCTCCAGCGCAGGCAATCTATTTTCTAAGAGTGCAAACGCCGCCGCCCCACCGTCGACGTCGACCGGATTGTTCCAGGCGCCGTCCACAGGCAGTCTTTTTGCTCCGAAGCCTGCATCTGCGGAAGCCGATCAAACAAAAGCTGCCCAAGCGAACCCCTTCAGCAGCTTGCTTGCACCGAAACCCGATACCGCGAAACCAACCACGCAGCAGCAAAAGCCACTGCCTAGCCCGGCTCCTTTCAGCGGTCTGTTTGCCCCCAAGCCAAGTGCCCCAGCTGAAGGAGCCAAGGCAGTACAGCAGGAAAAGCCGACCACTCCTACCCCGGTTTTCTCTACTCCTTCGTCCCCCAAATCCTTTGCGCCACAATCTTCTGTTACGTTGGCTACCACTACCGAGAGTAAGACACAGGCCCCTGTATTCTCGCCCTCTGCATCTCAGACCATCTTCAAAGCCAACGGTACAGCCTCTGTATCGCCTGCACCTGCACCTGCCGCTGTAAAAGCACCCGAAGTTCAATGTGCGGAGAAATTCCTGCCTCGTAACCTACCCTCCGGTTTGGGTGATCAGCAAAAGAAGGATGTTGAACTGGTGTACCGTCTCCGTTTGTTGAACGAGTCCTTCCAGCGGGAGATTGCTAAGCTGAACCCTGCGACGGACGATTTCGATGCCCATGTGCTTTTCTACATGCGCGTTCGTGAAGTGATTGGAGCACCCACTGGGCCTTACACATCCAAGCGCAAGGCTTCCGAACTTGACGTCGCTGAAGATGAGACACAGTCAGTGAAGAAAGTCAAACCTTTCGGTGCTAATGGAGCAGGGTTGGCCGCAGGCACTGATGGACTGCCCTCTGCCACGAAGATGAGCATTGCACCAAGCTCAATCACAAGTACACCGTCCAAACTCTTCGATGGGAAGCAGAATGGCGCGATAGTCAACGGAAATCATCCAGAAGAAACGACTGGTAGCACAATTGCGACTTCCCAAGCCGAGGGCCGTTCCAGCAGAGATTCTACGACCGCTAGCATTTTCGCTCAATCATTCTCAAAATCCAGGACCGACGAGGCAGATCATCCTGTGTCATTTACAGGATCTCCCAGGCCATCTACACCAGAGACAAACAAGCCAGCCCTCTTTTCTACTACTCCTACCACATCGCCCGCAAAATCCTTGTTCTCAACGCCAGCCACTACGCAAGAGAATGCAACCTCTAGCTCTCTGTTTTCTCAGTCTACTTCGAAGCCTACGTTCACAGCACCGACAACGAGCGCCAGTGCAGAACCCAAGAATCCCTTTGTGCTCAAACCAATTGGCGCCAAAGATGCCGAAACGTCTCCCAGTGCCGCCCTTGCGGTCCCCAAGTTCGGTACCGGTACCGGTACCGCAACGAACTTTTTCGCTCAATTCAAGTCCATTGCTGACAAAGATGCCGAAAAGGAAAAGGAGAAGCGCAAAGCTGAGGACTTCGATTCAGAAGAAGAAGATGAGGCTGAGTGGGAGCGCAAAGACGCCGAACAGCAGCGTAAGAAGCGCGAAGAACTTGAATCACAATCCAAAAAGCGCCCCAGGTTTGTTCCGGGCAAAGGATTTGTCTTTGAAGACGAGAGCAGTGATGCTGTGGAGCCCGAAAAGCCCGCAGAGACCGCAACCTCGGGTGCATCGGTCTTTGATCAAAAGCGTGACACTCCCGCCAAGTCGAACAATATCTTTGGTCATCTGTCTGCGACGCCCTCCGAGGCGGAAGAGGACAATGATGCCGATGATACCGAAGAGGCGTCTGCAGCTGGCGAAGAACCAGATGATGAACCCAAGGAATTGTCCCTAGTGCCAGGGAGTGAAGATGAGGAGAGCCGAGATCTGGAGACCAGCGAAGCTGACTCTAAAGCTGTCTCGGTCAGTGGGGCCGAGTTCTCCGCCAACGACAGCAGTGATGATGGGGACCTCTCTAAAGCACTCAAGAAATCTAAGCAAGCCGCCACTTCATCGACAGTGGGTGGCCGAAGCCTGTTTGATCGGGTCCAGTACGATCCAGAGGGGAAGCCGAAGCGGCAAAACGAGGAGGCAGCAAAGAATCCTTTCTCATCGCTCTCTAGCTCCCTTTCTAAGACGCCCAGCACATCTACGACCAATCCATTTGGAGCCACCAGTACCTCTGTCTCCGGACAGACTCCTGCTATCGGGTCCACGCCTGTGTCCAGTGTATTCGGTTCAGTAAATAACAGCAGCGGCCTCTTCACCTCTACCCCTGCTGGTGCTGCCTCGGCAACCCCGTCCATCTTCGGCCAGAATACTTCCAAGGCGATTGGTGATAAGACCTGGAAGCCAGACTCTCCCATCAAGTTTGCCGACTCTACAGCGACAACACCTTCAAGCTCGCCGAAGCCCGTTTCCGATGGAGCTGTCACGTCAGCCGACGCCTCGAAGCCGTTCTCGACTCTGTTTGGAGCCCCAGCTGCAGGAACAAAGTCGTCAGGCAGCGGACAGCCATCGTTTGGATTCTCCTTTGGCGCTCCCGGACAGCAATCTTCTTCCTTCTTGGCTCCTTCTACCATCGCTTCCACTAATGGTAGTCGCGCCTCGACTCCAGGTGTCGCCTCCGACACTCCTGCCGAGGAAACTGGTGACGGAGATACAGCGGAAAATCTCCCTCAGGTGGACCTCGCGCGGAGCAGAGTGGGCGAGGAGGACGAGGATATTGTGCTGGAACTCAGAGGTCGTGCGTTACAGGCTCTGCCTGGTGACGGATGGGTAAGCAAAGGTGTGGGTTATCTCCGCATCCTGAAGAATCGTAATACATCTCGCGCGCGGATCCTTTTGCGGGCCGATCCCAGTGGCAAGATTGTTCTAAATGCCGCATTGATGAAGAACATCAAGTACACAGCCATGCAGAACAGCATACATTTCTTGGTGCCTAAGGCCGAGGGCGCTCCGGAGCAATGGGCTATTAGGGTCAAACCAGGAGAGATTAAGAGCCTGGAGACTGCCATTGAACAGTCCAAGTCGTAAGCACGAACGGTGTTTGCATTACGAATTGGCGTTGTATATTTGATCTTTCTTCGAACATTTTTCTTTGCTCACAAGCGTGCATCCTGATCTTGCATCACATCACGCTCTTCTCCGGGCATTAAGAGGGATCGCTCAGTCCTCTGTCTTTTTCTACTGCTTCATCGCCGACGTCTTCGTGGTTGCGATATGGCCACCATGGCTGTCACTAGCCCCATAGCATCTGTTCTTCTCTTTCCTGTATTCGTGACAACCGTGTCAGCTTTTCTTTTTCGGTCGTCTGGGCGCCGTGTTGTCGGGTTATCATCATGTTCATTGAATAGTGGACCTAAAGTTGGCGTCGATCCATTTTCTCTCGTCTTCTCTCTCTCTCTCTCTCTCTCTCTCTCTCTCTCTATTATCCCCGTTTCCTGCCTTTTGAATTTCCCCATCTCCGAATTCATGGCACATGTGTGTAACTATCCAGCATCTCACATTTCAATTGCAGTGCATTTTCCAGCATCATGTTGTTGTCACCCATGGAACAAGACAGGCGCATCTAGCATAGCGTGTGGATTCAGACCATTGCAAGGCATCATTCCCTGACCATCGACTTAATCTTTATATTTATTTTCAAATCATGCCATGTATCCTTGCAAATCAAGATATTATAGAGTTTCGAATAAATATCCAAGTTGTTCTGCTTCTGTATTTTAGGGATGAAGACTTTCATCTACGAGGGTACGAAACGATCAAGGCATAGTCTTGAAGTTGGCTCTTTCATGAACCAGAGGGTATAATTGAATTGAACTTGGATTTAACACTTTTCTTGTCCCGTCATGGTTTGGCTCGGCCCCATCTGCAGTCTCGCATCAAGCAATAGAATCGATCCAACGGAATAAATAGCCAGTTTTTTTTTTTTTTTCATACTCCCAAGTCCCCGAATGAAGTTGACAAAAAAAAAAGGAGAACGAGGAGCACCGCCGACCGAAAACTACAGAAAGTTGGATGTATGGAAGAGAAGGGGAAAAAAAAATTGTTCATTCAATGAAAATTTTTTTTTTATTTGTTCCAAGTCAACCGTAACATAAGACCCGACCCGTGAGCGATCCGTTTATTCGTCAACAACGGAGGTGTGCAGACCCTTGGCCTCCTTGACGTTGACGGCCTGGACGTAGGAGTAGAGTCTCTCCTTGGCGCCCTCCTCGTCGTTACGCTTGCGGGAGATGCGGACACGGAGGCGGAAGGGAACACCCTTGACACCGGCTTCCCAGACCTTCTTGTTCAGCTGGGGGTCGAGGCGGACATCGGTGGTGCCCTGTATCGTGAAGAAGAAAAAAAAAGAGGGCAAAGGTTAGCCTGGGGAAACCGGGACAGGTTGCCAGGAAACGACAACATGATATACAGCAGGGAGAACTTACCATGGCCTGCTGAGCGAAGGCGCGGATCTCCTTGATAGCACGAGGAGCGCGCTTCTTGAAAGTAACACCGTGCATCTATAAGAGGTGCAAAAAAAAAGAGAAATTAGTCTTCCGCCCAAATGCCATCTGGTAGAGAGTGAATCTGCGAAGATGCTATTTGCGGCCATAGAGGTGGACTTCATCAAACTATTTCTTCTTTTTTTGTGGGTATCTTTTGTATGTGTGTATCTCCTCCTCTTATCCTGGGTTTTGGTTTCATCGTTTATGATCCCAATTGTTCTTTCTCTCTTGTCTCGCACAAGCTCTTCTGCAGCGGATTTCCCCTCCACACAAGGTTGTTTGGTTTCGAGAGTCCCCAGATGTTGAAGTTGTTCTCCGTCCATGCCCTCGGGCGTGATTCGTCCTCTTGGGTTCCGCAAGGTCGCAGTCGATCGCTTTGATCGAGAATTGCATGTGCAAAGGGAAATGTAAAGCAAAGGCGCTTCTTCTTCAACGTACTCTCTTGTGCATGTTGATGGTGTACTCGCGGGTGACAACGTCGGCGATAGCCGAGCGAGTCTTCTTGCCGGTCTGGACGGTGCTGGACATTTCTAAAAATGCGGGAAGAAAAAAGCACAAGTCAGTTTTCTTCAGTTCTCAACAGACTGAATGCGCGACGCGGAAAAGGCTGGATTGATACTGACTGAATGAGCTGACAGAGAATGGTCGGCTGTCGTTGGCGATGTGGTCGACTGACGAAGGAATTGGGACAATTTCGGATTGTCGTTTTTTTGGTGGTCGAAATTCCATTGTGGCTCGCTTATCGACTGGCGGAGCGCTGATTGGTTGGAAATAGGTCACGTGGTGCTACATCTCCCGCTCCCTCGATTACTGGACATCGTCAACAGTAACAACGATGTACGTTGTAGCAGTAGACAGATAGATATCCCAAATTATTCCCATTATTTCAATCGCACCCTGTTTATATGGTTGAAATTCTATTGCTTCATGATTCGTTTCATGGCTCTGCTATGCTATCTTTGACTCGTTTGAAAAAAAAGGCCCCAACCGTCCCAGATCTGGTTATGTTTGTCATTTCTCTGCGCTCACATCCGAGTAGAGGTCAAAACGTCGTTGGGCGTAGACTGGAATGCTCTTCCGGGTGTTTTGGATAGAATCATTATCCAGGTCCGCGTAGACGATCGTTTCTGTGTCTTCGGCCTCGGTCAAAATCTCCGCGTTGGGGTTGACAATCAGACTGTGGCCCCATGCATGGTAAGATGCGTTCGTGTCCCGAGCTGGGCTACACAAGGCCACATAGATCTGGTTGTCAACCGAGCGAGCGCGACCCAGAAGCGCCCAGTGGAGGGGCCCGGTAGTCATATTGAAGGCACCGGGGTAGATGAGTGCAAAGGCCCCCTTGCGCGCCGCGATCATGGCCGACTCCGGGAAGCGGATATCGTAGCAGATGGCGAGACCGATCTTGCCGTACTCGGGAAGATCAACAACAGTCAGCTGGTTTCCCGGCGACAGAACCTCGCTCTCCTTGAACGTAATCTTGCCAGGGATGTCGATGTCGAAGAGATGTGTCTTGCGGTGTGTGCCGATGAGAGACCCGGTTGGCGAGAAGACCATGGAGGTGTTGTAGTATTTCTTTGTCGACGTGTCCAGTTCAGGTATACTTCCTCCGACCAGGTAAGCCTTGGCTTCGGCAGCGATGGCCGACAGCGCATGGTATGAGGGGGATTGTTCTTCGGTGGGAGGTGAAGGGAGGAGTGTCTCGGCGTATTTCGGGAAGTACTGCGTGCCGTATGGCGAGTTGAAGCATTCGGGAAGAACGATGAGCTTTGCCCCTGCTTTTGCAGCCTCTAGGACCTTGGTTCGGGCATGAGCGAGATTAGCGGCCTTGTCCGCACCTATGATCGGAGTACATAATTAGCATCGGTTTGATGAGAATTTGTATGGGACGATTAACGTAGCATACCTGATGCTAGTTGCACCAAGGCCAGCTTCAAGGGTTGTTTCAGTAGGGCAGCCATGTCTGGGAGCGTGAATCCGTGATGGTTGTTTGCTGAGTTGAGTTCAAACCACCCTGTCTGTTATCTATGCGGGGAAATCTTTATGGGAGGCAGCATCGGATCACGGCTGGTGGATTCCGCTGCTGTCTTCAGTCTGGCCTACAAAAGGTATGACAGTTTCTTGTCCACGCCTCTCAGTAACCTTATTTTTTTTTGGTGTTTTAATCATGCGGTTGCATATCAGAAGACGCATTCATATCCGAGGCAGACTCGATGTCGTCCTGTAATTAGATGATATCCGACGGCTCCATTGCATGCAAGCCACTACAGCCTCGTAAGCTGCTCGGGAACCAACAGTCAGATATGTATATGCATGGAGTCAGTGGACGTTTAGATCTATCTCTCAATGCTACATAGATAGATATTATTATTATTGGTAAGAAGATCATTTGCAACATATCAATCAAGGAGCTAAGGAGCCTGAATCGACCTCTAGAGAATATCATATAACTATGCGCAAGTTCTCAATTCTGATGCACAGGCCTAGTCCGAT
The DNA here is from genome assembly GCF_000002715.2 of Aspergillus clavatus NRRL 1. NCBI lineage: Eukaryota > Fungi > Ascomycota > Eurotiomycetes > Eurotiales > Aspergillaceae > Aspergillus > Aspergillus clavatus. The sequence continues at coordinate 2,117,185 of NW_001517093.1, read as the reverse complement.
AAGGCCCTTTTCAGAAGAGATTACTACCCAATTTCAGTTGTCTGCTCCTAAGACTCATCTGGAGTTTTCGTTTATGTCGTCTCGCTACCGAGGTTCTATTATTGTCGCCAAGGGAAATAGAGAGCAGCCAGGGGCTCGGTTACAGGCGGCGCTGGAGTGGTCAACGCGCAGGGCAACCAGAAACAATGCAAACGAGAGACAGGATCATGGAATCCGCCAGAAACCAAGAAACAATGTTCATCGGTGGATCAACCCTGCTAGAAGCAAATAGTTTCGGTTGTGATATCAGACTTGGTCCACCGCGTCCGGTTGATGTGAACTGGCCAGATCAAACGCGTGAGAAGGGCTCTGTTAGACGTGTTGCAGTAGAAAGTAGATACTGACAGGGCGTCTTAGCTATTCCACGAGGTGTAAGTATGAGACTATGAGGACTTGAGTCATTATTAGTATTTACTGTGTATGTAGTCTCTATGGATGCCAATAATTGGATTCTTTCCAAGCCCACTAATCAAAAGACGTTGACTGGTTAAGGGCCAAACCGTTGCAGATCTTCGCACCATAACTAGGTACTCCGGAGTATATGTAGAAATGTACAGAGTAGATACCTACTACGGAGTAGGTCTACCTAATAATCCAATGCTAGACTAGGCCTTGCAGGATGCATAGATTGATATTCTTGCATAATTCGACTAATCACAAATGAGCCGTCAGATGAAGTCCTCCAGAGCCAGTTGATATCCCGGAGATCCTGGTGAATAACAGTATCTAATATCAATCTCTGCATCATGAAGTGAGAATTTGGTGATGAAGAGCAGATGTCATCAATTATCTATCAGCAGCCAGTCTCTCTTCACCAATGCGATTCATGAGCCTGAAGAGACGAGTCCAAACACCAAGGACGAGTGCGATGAACGTGGCCGTGAAACCGGATGAGAGGCAAAAAAAGCAACAGGGGCTGAGTCAGCGGGTCTGGACCCCTGAGGCATCAAGCACGGAGAACCCTCTGGCTCTTCCTGTGAGGATTCAAATTAAACAAGAACAGAGAACAAAAGTACTCAATATAACCCATGGAAGATGGGGGGAGAAAAGGGGGCAGCTTGCAAGAATCTCAAGGAGAGAATCCTTAAATAATCTTGTGTTCTTTTTCTCTCTCTCTCTCTCTCTCTCTCTCTTCTCATGAGCCATTATTGACCGCGACAAGGTGAATCTTCTTCCGCCTGTGGTTTTCCGTCCGCCGGTGAGACAGCCTCAGGCCGCTCTCTCTGGTTAATCCCCCCACGGCCTTCGCCGTTCCATTCGTTTTTGCCCCAGGGTTCGGGTGTTTCTTTGGCTAAGAGTCTTAGACGCCCCCCAAGACATTCTTTTTTCTTTCTTTTTTTCCACCCACCCCTTGTCTAGCGTTTGTCTCTTTTTTTCCGTCGCCAATCGCCGGACGGGTTCTATCCGAAGTGGCCACTCCCACAGTGTAACGCCTTATAAGTTGCCCCGAGACGCGCTCAGCCTGAACCTCACGACCTGGTGATATTCTTAAACCCTCATCATCTATCTCTCACGAACAAGACGAACCCGACGGACACAACGGGGTTTCACCAAAAAAGACAAAAAAAAAAAAACACCATCGGTGCGCAGGTCATTCCAGCGGAGTACGGCATCATGTTCGAGGACTTCTCTTTCTCTTCGCCGTCGTCCACAAGGCCCCCGCGGCTAGCGTTCGACGGTGACGATCGACTCATGATCGATTGTGATAGTTCTTTGATTTCTCCATTATCCTCTCGATGTCCTTCGCCTCGATCAACATCATCGCACCGATTCCCTCGAAATCTACATCGTTCGCGGTCATCCCACTTCCGTTCCCCTCAGCCGCCTACATCCGTGCCGTTTTCTGCGTACGACGGCAAGCGCCTCTCTATCGGCACGTTGACGAGGAAGCTTCACGAGCATACTATCCAGAGTCAGTCCCGGGACGAACGGCAGGATGACGTGCCGGCTTCCCCATCCACCCCTCGGTCGGTATCGGATATGGGATCGGGATCGGGATCGGCTCCATTTCATGGTTACTTCCTCACACCTCCGGACACGGACCACGATGATGAGGGATATTGTGATTCGTCATCGATGATTTCTTTGTCACCATCGTTGTCTCCTCATCAGCAGTCACCCTTGTTGGGATCCTTCGAAGGTGGGGTGGGTGAACCACTGTTGAACAGTGGGCTAGACACGACGAACATCCGAGCACACCGACAGCATATATCCCGCCTGCAATGCAATCCGTCCGACGTCGATGCCATTCGCAGGGCTCTTCTTTCTGAAGAGGAGGCGGCGGAATTCGCTGCGTTCAACGAGGACGATTGTCACCCGAGTTCGCTCCCTCCCCAACTGTCACCCCGCAGAAGGGCCGTCACGCTAAGCCGCAGTCGTTATCGACCGATAGCTGCCGGCTCCGGACTCTCTGATGCATCAGTGTTGGAGAACCGAAACCGAAGGAAGAGCAGCGCCGGCGTTCTCTCGTCGCACCGGATTGAAAAAAGCTACTGCCTGTCCTCCAGCCGGGATCATTGTAAGAAAAGCGAGCAGGGTCTGAGAAGGAAAAGCCTTGTGAGTGCTGCCTTGGCCTCGATGGTCGAAAAGGCACCGCACACGATTCTCTAGGCTACACGTCCTTGCGAGGACTATCTTTTTTCAATGTACATATTTAAAGATAGATATTCCGGACTGTACATACTTCTCTTTTCCGGTATCAATCAACCTTTTGCTTATTCTCTTACTTCTCATCACTTTCACGCTTATATATCGTTTCCTTTCCGGTCGTCATGCACCCCGACCATCCGACGGGACTCCTCCCACAACCTCTCCGCACTCTCCTGATCCCAAATATGCATTGCGTACCCCGGGTCCACAGCGCGACACCCAGGCCGCGCGGGCTCCCCCTCCCTACAATCCTCCAGATACACGCCCCCTCTCCCTTCCCACTCCCTCCCCACGGCGGCCACAACCACCGTCGCAGCCCCCTGCTCCGCCGTCTTCAAGTACGGCTTCATCTCCGGCCTCCGCCACTCCCTCAGGATCTCCTCATCCACATGCTTCTGCAGCCCCGTGAAGATATCCCCCGGATGCACACTCAGGCCATGCAGCCCGCGCGCGCCAAACCGCCTCTCAATCTCATTCATCATGTAGATATTCGCCGTCTTGCTCTGCGCGTACGCGCGCGCGGGATCATACCCGTCCCCGTCCCCGTCCCCGTTCCCGCGGAGACTCACACCCAGCGTCTCAAAATCCACCCCGCTCTTCCGGTGCGCGGACGAAGTCACGCCCACCACGCGCGCGTGGAAGTCCTCCGTCGCAGACCGCAGCAGCACCGGCGCCAGCAGCGCGAACAGCAGGAAGTGGCCGAGGTGGTTGGTGGCGAACTGCGTCTCGAAGCCGTCGGCGGTGCGGCCCGGCGGCGTCGCCATGACCGCGCCGTTGGCGATGAGGATGTGGAGTCTGTCGCTGTGGCGGAGGAACTCGGTGGCTGCGTGGCGGACGCTGGTGAGCGAGGCGAGGTCGAGCGGGAGGAGGTGGATTGTGCTGTTGGTGCTGGATTCGGGGGCCGGGGTGAGGAGGTCGGCGAGGACGTGTTGGGCTTTGGGGATGTCGCGGACGGCGAGGAAGAGGGTTGCGTCTGTGTGGGCGAGGGCGCGGGCGGTTGCGGCGCCGATGCCGGATGAGCAGCCTGTGATGAGGATGACTTTGTCGGGGAGGGCGTGGGTGAGGTTTTGGGAGTGGATGATGTCGAGGGCGGTTGGGTGGGTGGGCATTTTTTTTTTTTTCTTTTCATTCGTTCGTTATAGTTGAATATGGCTGGTTTGCTCTTGCTGGTTGAGGGAAGGGGGGCTATGCGTGTTGATGCCAGGAGCAGTGGTGTCTTTGTATGAGATGAGGTGATGGAGAGGGCAGTGACTACGTCAGAATGGCGATGCTTGTATGACTTTTGTTGAACATTGCACCTTGTGCACAAGGGGCTGTTGTATAGCAAGGGCACACTGCTGCGTCAGATTAAATATAGGAAACGATGGCTCTATCACGAAAGGAAATTCAACAACAGCTCCGGGCTGTCTTCCGAATAAAATCCGCCCATCCCCAAATCCCAACAGCGTATAGAATATACATCACCATCACCATCACCGGAAGAGACGTCGAGCCAATCCACGTAATCGGCGGAAGCCTTTGAACGAAGTAATCCTCCCCTTCTTTTTGCGACCTGAAAAAGACCTCCTTAGTGATCTGCGCCGCTGCATTTCATCATTATACTTGGTCTGGAGAATATCTTCCATGGTGCCCATCCAGCCGCTGTCATCATAGGAAACGAAAACAGAAGACCCCGGTTCCCCCAGTTCACTCTCACAGGAATGGCCTGTCACCGGCCTAGACTGCGCAGTTGAACTCCAGTTCTGGGCCTGGAAGACATCGGACTCTGTCCGTTCCAGGCGCTCCGAGATGGACGGCATGGGCTGGTGGGGTGAATCCCCGACGAGTTCATCGCGGACTTTCTGCTCCTCCTCGTCAGGGATATAATGATCAAAGCTCTTATCAACGGGCCCATCGTGCTCCAAGATCAGGGTTCCGCTGCGCGCATCTGTCGAAGTGAACGATTCCCGCAGCGAGGAGTTATCCACGTCCTCGATGTAGGAGACTATGCGGGCGAATTTGAGGGAGTCGTGCGGATTGAGGATCTCGAACGACGCCCCCTGGTGCTCCACTGTTGCGGCTGGTTTTCGCAGTTCCAGCAACATTGAATCAGAGCGGGCTTTGGCATGTCTGGGTATGAAGGGCTCTTCCTGCGGCTCGGGGAACTTGGCCAGCCTTGCTCGGAAAGTGTCCTATCATTGTTAGATCGGAGGGTTAAGAGTTTGAGAGCTCCTGACGGCGGACTGACCAAGAGTTGATGCGGGCTTTGCAGTGGGGTCGGACGGATCATGGGCTCCGGCGTGTTTATGCCCGAGAATTTAGATGGGAATGGAACTATACCCGTCAGCATCGCTCTTCAACACAGAAAGGATAAAAGCGCGAGCAGTACATACAAAGATAGTCATCAAGTCTTCCCGGCGCGTATTCACTTCTCTGAGATACAGCGCTCGGCGAGTATGACGGAGACAGCGGGGGTGGGCTCGACGCCGCAGAGGAGACGGAGAATGAGCACAATGGCGGGGTCAGGCTCATCTGACTCTGATTCAGATTGTGCGCAGCATTCTTGCGTCTCAGAATCTGCCGCTCATTGCGGTTAAGGGCGATGAAGCCGTCGTCTTGGGAGAGATGTTTGCGGTAATGGTGTAGCGACAACGCTCCCGGATATCCCGGCTTTAGCATGGCGCCATCAAGAGGGGTGGAAGGTAACGAAGGAGTGTCCAGAACGGAGGATTTCCGGGGCAGCGATGGACGAAGCCGTAGCGGCTCATGGTAGCTGTCTTGCCAGATGCGATTGCCCTGAGCAGTATCCATGATTATGGACAATGTCAAAGGTAGTGGACGGTATTCTCATCCGCGACAGGCCAGCGCGCGGAAGACAGAAACAAGAATGATGCAGAGCGCCTGGCGTACAATTCAGGTTTTTTTTCTCTGGGAGCATTGAGAGGTTCATCCGGCCAGGACATAATCCCACCATAAGGTCGGCAATCACCACAAAGAGAGACTCATTGCCCTGACTCTGCGTAGTCAAATAGAAGAAGGAACGGCGCAAGAAGAGGGAAAAGAGTCGCAAAGGTGAAAGAAGAACAATCTCGATAATATGGAGGTCTAGACAAATAAAAGGGGGGGAAAGAAAAAGCGAACGTCAGAATAAATGCCAGATCAAAATGGAGGAAGGAAAAATAAGAAGGAAAATAATAATAAAGGAAAAATCACAATAGTCACAGTGTCACAGCCTGCTGTCTGCATCGCCTCTCTCTCCCTCGAGGATTTCGACTTGACGTTGGCTGCTGCGTCCACTCAACAGCCTCATTATCCACTCCCAGACGCAATGACCAGTCATCCACTCGACAGAACTCCAGACAGTCCAGATGCACTTCCTTTTAGCAACTCTATGGCTCACAAACTGTCCACACCACCGCTCACTCTTCTAGTTGGGCACCAGGAAACGTGGCCCCAATGCCGGGGGAGAATCAACCACCCTGTCGTCACACCAAGATGATCCATCACCTCGTTATTTTTATTCTCAGCCCGGTGGGATCCATTGGATTGGTGAGAGTGGAAAATCTGCCAGGCACTTGCAGCAACTTGCAAGTGATCTCTCGTTTCATGTTGTTGCTCCTCAGACTCTCGGAACTGCGCACTATGGACTAACAGAGTTAAGCTGCGTTGTAGGGATTGACGAGTCCGTCGTAAAGGCAAAAGCCGCGTCTGAGCTTCTTATTCGTCTGGGGTGGTGAGACTCAAATTCTCGCTCCCCCAATCACATGGAATGTTCTTGTCCCATAGGGAATCATGATGACTATGGTCATGATCGTTGAAGTTTCGTGATTCTGTCATCCACAACACTTTTTAACGGTCGACGCCCATCAATGAGAGGTTGGGAAGAGGGGGAAGAGATCGTCAGCATTGCCTCGTGCTGATCGAAAACCCCTGTTCAAGTGTTAGCTGGACCATTGTCGGTTTCGATCACGGGGACGAGCGACAAGAACTGCTCTCGTTCTATTTGGCTTTGTCCTTTCCCGTCACAGAATTCTTTGCTTGCTACATGCGCTAGCAGCTCAGGAACCAAGCTCATTTGCTGAAAGCTGACAGTTCTGTCGACGCAACAATATATTCCGTCTGTAAGTGCTAATAATAGGGCTTAGGGCTTATCATCTTAAGATGGAGCATTTGCTATGGCCGACATATGGAGTTCTGAAGACATCATGCATGTGTAGCTTATCTTATACCACGTCTGCCATCAAAGTAGGCATGGAGTATTCGTCCAAGCTGCGGGCCCACATACGAGAAGACAAGGATCTGCAACAGCAGTCAGCAACCCACCAGTCCATCAGTCAGAGCTGGGATCTAATGCTTAGGTAAATTACTAGACTCACGGGGATATACCATGATAACTTCTATCTCATCTCTGCAAGCACTGCAAAACCAGTGTCTGGCTGGTACAGTAGGAGAGTGTTAATGACTGCAGAATTCTCTTCCCAAGTCTGATCCTGCACATGCTTCAGCAGGTACCTAGAAACTAGGTAACAGATAACCCATAAAAGCTATATATATAGAGAAACTCTTTATTAACTACTCTGCTGTAAGTAACACAGTAAGCATGCGCAGTAGCTATAGATATAGATTTAACTCCTCAGTGGTTATATCTTTAATCCTACATATATCGACTAGTGCTGGACTGCTGGGTGCAGACCTGCCCATCCTAGCTAATAGTTATATAGTTATTAAAGATCTTACTTTTCTTAATATTATCTATAAATACACCCAGCCATATGCTAATGCACAGCTAGGGCCTGGTAAGGCTAAGGAGGTGGTGCAGACTGCCCTGCAGAATAAGCTAGCTGAGGGCTCTGGGATTATTAGAGAATATGAATGATTTCTGGGGGTTGTACTCATCTAGTGTGAATAAGATAACTATTATAAGTAGATATATAGAGAATAGTAAGTCTATATTATAGGGTCTAATACCTAAGGCTAGCTCCTTAGAGTACTAGCTGATAGCCTGTTACTAATAATAAGCCTTGGCTAGCTTGTAGGTGGTATTATCTGGGACAGTATGGCTAAGATGTGATATCACTACTGCAATAAGGGTATGCATGATAAATAGTGTCTAAGTCTGATGTGTTAGCTACTTTACTATAATAGAGACTTATTTTGCACTAATACTAAAAGCTAGCTCAGCTACTTCCTGCCTCAGTAGCTCCTGTGTACATGGCGCGCTAATGGTAGGTGTAGTCACATTGTGGAAATGATGCAAAACCCTGATGGTACCGGGTAGTTGATGCTTCTTTGAGCCCAATCCCAGCGGCTCATCTATCTTCTCCGATAGTGACATAACCAGAATACTCAGGCAGCTGCAGCCTCGTCTTCATAGCGGCAAGAATTGCAAGAACCTACCCACGCAGCGGCTTCTCTTCTCAATTGACGTCGTGTATGGTGCTGATCATGGCGTGTGGGTGATTATATTTGGGTTTGAGCTGCCATGCCTCAACAGGATGCCATTCGGAGTGTTTCTCGTTGAACAAATTGAGAGTCAGAGACGGATGGAAGATCTCAGCGTTGCATGATCTTCATGGCAGAATGGTTAGCTGAAAGAGCACGGAAAACGTCAGAGAATGCGTACCCCGTAGGCCATGGAGTTACTGCTTTGATAGAAAGACCGTTTAACCTCTTCCTTGGACATGAGTCGAAACTTAGGAAACGGGATCTGAGGGTCAGGGACCTGAAAGGGGAAGGTGATGATTTATGGCCCGGCTCCTGAAAACCTATCAGAAACCCCCAGGAGCGAACAGTGTATGAATGAACGCCCTACCAGAATCCGTTCCCGGCCCAGAGGAAGGATGAGTTGGTTGAGGATCTTTCAGATATTTCTATCGCATCCCGCATCTAACAGATTCCGAAGACGCACAGAGCTCAGTAGACATCATTTGGGTCCAGCAAGGGTGCACAAAAGTCCACTCCGTTCCTATCGATTGGCAGAGAGGTCCATGAGGGGATGGCTTTTGGTATCTCCTTGGGGTATATTTGCCATGTGTTGAAGGTAGATACAGGCATTCTTCTCAGCAAGCTCAGGCTTTGTGAAATTGAATAGATGAGTCACTGAAAGTTGAAGCATAGTTTCATTGAAGTAGCCATGGAGTATTCTTATTCTTCCATGCTGTGGGCCTATGTAGGAGAAAACAAGGGCCTACATTGTACTTTCCATTGACCCAATCCTTAGATAGCTGAGGATGGCAGAGTAAACTGAAGTATTGTTTTCTTTCCAATATGCTAAGCTCAACATGAGTAGCCTAAGGGAAAAGAAAGGGCCAGACAAACTATACAAGTAAGTCATTGTCGCTTATCCTCAGACATACACACTGCTTGATTCCAACGACACTCACTAAACCTGACCAAACAGGCGACAGTTGTACGCCGAACGTAGAACATGACTTTCCAGCTTATGTGCTATGCTGTAGCCCGAGTACTGGGCATAGAGCCAGAGCTCAATATCACCACGTCTCTTCTCACCTGGTTGTTAGTAAGGGCTTCGCGGATGTACTCAAGCACAATCGTAGTCAGTATCAGATTACTCGTCACTCGGAATAGCTGAGACTCTACGATAAGATGATGGGGAATAGAGAAGATCCGGCCGAGAATTCCAGTCTATCATCAAATTTGTATGGTGAATTCGAATCATTTTGCGCCTCTCGCAGTATGTGAAAAACCATCGTCTACCCGAACAGATCTAGTAGGTGTCTCGCTGGAGTGCCTCCCGGAAAGCAGGTATCAAAGTTCGTGGCCATTGCCTGGATTTAATCAATCATCTTCGTCGTAGCAAAAAAAGAAAGAAAAAGATGTCAAGGACCCGCCTGTTGCAAAACACAAAACATTATATACGAGGTGACAATCTGGAAATCTCCCATATGAAACAGAAAGCAAACCGAAGGACCAAGATAGCAACACGACCTGAACAGTTCGCCTGATATACGCAATCAAGAGCCCGAAGGTAGTAATGAAAAGGCATTCTTTCACTCTCCAAGTCAACAATGAAAATAAAAAATCCGTTGACGCAAAAGAAAGCAAGACAAAAGCAGTTAGGTATCTTGTCCAGAAAGGAGCAAACGCAACGTAAGTATCGATTCATCATTCGGTTCATGGCCCACCACTTGCCAGAGGTGTTAATGGCGTTTATATTTCTGGAAGCAGGTTAGCATGCCGTCGTCAGAAAAAAAAAACAAATACCCGCCAAAAAGAATGGCAACACTTACATCTTCCATCTTCCGACGATTGCTCGGATCTAGGGTGTTTCCAGCACCCAGCAGCGTCTGCCCAACGGCCTTGGATACGCCTATCGCAGGCCGCAGAATGACAGTCGGGGCGCGTCTCCAGACAGCCTTGGCCGCCGCTTTGGCGCTGCCACTCTCCACAATCTCGCCGGGAACGGCCACGATGGCGTCTCGCGCGAGAAGCAGATCTCGCTCCAGGCCTCGGAACGCACCACGCAAACCCTGGACCACTCCTACCGGTTGATCGGCGTAGAGTGAGATCTTCTTTGCTTCCTCTTCGTCCGCCATATCTTCTTCAGAGCCCGGTATTGGCGCATTCGGTGTCGTCAGCAGCTCCTCGGCTCCTTGCAGAACCGTCTGGGTGCCAATGGCGAGCTTGGCACCGAGCTTCACGAGCTCGTTGGATGTCGTCTTCGCGAACGCAAGTGCGCCTTTCTGGATACTGCGCACAATCCGGCCGTCCATGCGGTATTCGCGCATAGGAATCACGACGAGGTCTTTCACGCCGCCGCCCACATTGACCAGGGACCGGATGGGAGCCAGTCCAGCCAGCACACCCGGGAGTTGGTTCCTCTTGATATCCGGCATCCAGATGTCGTTGAGAGTCTGACCCAGTTTGTCAAACCCAGAAACCCCATAGATGATAACATGCCGCATGACCATGTCTGCACCGTCTAGGACAAAGAAGTTCATGAACTCGGTGGTTCGACCAGACCTGAGCCCGGCATAATCCACACGTTTGGGTTTGAAGTCAAGTTTGACAGGGACGGCATTGATCTCGGCTCGCTGCAAGAATGGAACCTCAGCCGGGGAACTCGGTGCAGGCGCAGAGTCATCCCTAAACTCGAAGAAACGGCAGAGGAAGTCGAGTGCATCCTGATCGACATGTAGTCTCAGAGGAAGAAGGGTTGCCTATGAAGATGTTAGGCCATTTCTATCGGGATCAACAACAACTCCCACAACTTGCTTACCTTGAGTACAATCTCGGAGGCCGCTAGCTCTGGCACAGGCCTCACAGTCAAGATTTCCAAATGGACCATGCTAGCCCCGCTTTCCCTCTCCCCAGCCTCCTGCATATACGTCGCAAACTTCTTCCACGTCGACGTAGGGACGTGGTCAAAGATCTCTAGGTCCCTCACACGGACATCGAGCGAGCTCTGCGTCTCATCTGAGCCCGGAGGAAAGACGACGAGGTCCGCGCAGATGCCCTTGAGCTCAAATGTCATCTTGTGATACTTGCTCCGAGACAACCGCAATTTCTTCCCTCTGATAGAAGGCGATTGGCCTTGCCGGATTGTGGCTCCAGTGACTGTAGTCGTCGTTGCATAGCTGCCTGTCTCACTGACAAGATCATCAATATTGCGATTGATATCATTACGGAGGTCCCGAGGGTCCTTGTTGGCGGGAATCCCGATATATATTGAGTTGAAGAGGCAGTCGCCAATCACAGACTCTTCTTCCTCATCGAAATCTGGGGCCCGACTACCCGCTCTGGCACGCCGCTCGGTGGCTTTCTTTTCCACATCTTTCACAGCCTTGGAGATGGTGTCTCTTGTCCTTTGCCAGTCGTAGCCATCGAACAAATTCCAGATAACATGGGCATCACGAACGCGAATTCTCAACGGACTCTTCTGAATCTTCGAGTCATCGGATAGGCCGTATGTGTTCTGCGTGGAATCCCATCGATGTGCCGTGCCTCCTACAGCTGACGGCTGGGCAAAATGGTCTTCACGGAAGTCCAGATCAGAAACACTGGACGACACATAGTACTGTGAGTGGAAGCTGTCCAGGAGATCTTTTGACTCTGAGGACATAGATTCCCCATTCGACCCTTGGCGTCCTGTACCGGGCTTGACAGGATAGAAATCGCTCACATACTCGAGCTCATCTTCGATGCGTGGCTCGGCATCATCGGGTGCAGCACTGACAGAGACTTCGGAAACTCCTGCCTGATCATGAGGCGAATCCATTGTGAACGCATCCCCGGAAAAGGAGGCGAGCATATCCTCAAGAGGTAGGACCTCAGTTCTATATTTCACAGCCACACTCGGCGGTGTTGGAGGCTGCAATCCGTTGAGTATAGTGACTAGAGTCTGTGTTGAATCGGCACAGGTCTCGAGGATCAATAAATCATCTTTAAGTTCAACGTCTATAGCCTTGGTCCCATCCTCATCCGGGGCCGTGAGTTTCACTGTCGCCATTGCTGACGATATGGAAGAAACAGGGACGAAGCCCAGGTCGATGAACGACTGCACTTGATTGCTTTGCGGGATTGTTGATCTCCCGCGACGAAGATTCTCTGTAAGCCCCACGTTCTTGACATCGTCGATTATCATGATGGACGCTTTCTTCAGATCCAGCATCGCTTCTGAGGACCCCTGATCTGAAATTGCAGCTGAGAACTTTGCATTGGTGAGCACGATCAGACCCTTGGCGGCTGCACCACGAGGATTGAGTCCGATAACGCAGTCTCGAAGCGCGATTGCGAGTCTGCTTGACTTCGAAGGAGCCTGTCGGGTCTCTGATCCCGCTGACGAGTTGGAAGGAACCCGTTGCAAATGCTGCGATTGCGCAATGCTGGCCAAAGAATTGGCCATGTTGGCGGCAACGTCTCCGGGGGTCATTTCTTCGCTCAGCCCCAGAAGCGCTACTATCGCTGGTACTGTGTACTCCACACGCAAATTATGGGATTTGATCTTGATGGTTGGGTCCATCTCATCAGCGATATATCGAGCCATCAATACTGGTAGATGACCCTGGCTTTGGCCTTGGCCGATGCCCAACGGCAAGGCTTCGCCCACGAGCTCTTCACTTCCATTTCTTACAAGAGTGATTGCCCCGAGCTGAGCAGCAATGAGCGAAGGCATACTAATATAAGCAGCCTCAGCGTTTCTAACATGCGCCGCGAGAGTTCCAATAGTCCCACCAATGTCAACTTGAGCCTCCAGTTCGCGAATCAGTGTGAGGGTCAGGATGCCTGGACGATCGTCTTCGGGAAGATACTTGGTGACACTTGATAACCTGCCCAATTCCTCACCTAGCTGTGAGAGCGAATCGAGGTCACGGGTGCGGGAAATATTAATATATGCGCCGGCAACTGTTGTACGAAGCACAGAGCCCTGTCTTCGTTGCCGGAAGAGCGTGTCTAGCATAATGTCATCATCTTCATCATATTTGTCTTTTGACGGTGTGATGATTGCGAGTAACCGATCTAGATCAGGCTCCTTCGGTGTGTGAAGAAATTCAACGCGAATGTTGGTCAAGTTGACTTTGGCTGGCGCATCTTTGGACTCATCAAGGGGTATCGGCCCGCTTAGCTTTGCTTTGTCAATCTGCACACCAATGCCCTCGAATCGGCTGACAACCTTGACGGCAGTCGTCTTAAGCCTGATGTAGTGCGTATCTCCTGCAACGTCCAGTACAATTCCACCGAGTCGGGCGTTTACTTTCCAGGGCTGAGATTCGTTCTGAACTGCATCTCCAGGTGGCGGTGAATTCTCAAAATGCACGCCACGGGCTCGTCTTGGGGGTTCCTTCTTCACGCTTTTCCCGCTTGAGACTGATGAAATGGAATTCCCGACCTCCAAGATAGTACTGAGGCCGCCCACCCGACCTAGAACTTCCTCCAAGCGTTGGACATTGAGGTCAAGCTGAAGGGGTAGTGTCGAGATATTCAGGCTTGCGGAGTCTGGAGATTTGGTCAGAGATAAAGAGATATCGCCATGCAGAGGCGACAACAAATCTCTCGTCGATTCTCGCATCTTCAAACTTTCGTTGAATGAGATCAGATCATCCGAAGCAAGCCCAAAAGCGAATTTGGAAATCTCTACCCCAAACTTCGTAGTGTTCTTCTCAGCCAAAAAGCGCGCGTTCAAGCCGGACGCTGCAAGACGTAGGATTATATCCTCATGGGACAACGAGAAAGAAGACGGTAAGTGAGAAGCAGCGTCTCCAGGGGCAAATGTTTGACCGGGGATGTGATCAAGGTATTTGATGCAGAAGCTATTGAGGGCAAGACGAAGGCTGTGCCGGGCCTGCACGGGTTCTGGTGCATTGCTCGCGACGGGGATGTCCTTGCCATCGCCGCTAAAGGCACGAAGAAGGCGTGGACCAACCTTGGCAACAAGCCACCCAATAGCATTGTCAAATTGTATGTCTATGGAAGACACCTCGACAACGATTTCATCTGCCCGGTGCCCAGAGACAAAGTTTTGATCCGCTTTGTTTGTTTGCCGAGGTGGCGACCTGAGCTGAGGTCCTTCAAATGAAGTGGGAGAGATAAGGGAATCGCTCCGAAGTCGCGCGGACGCATACATTGTGGATGACAACATATCGCTCTCAGGTGATGGGACGCCTGCGGGGGTTCCTGATCCCTTGTTGTCACTTGAAGATGGGCTCTCTGTAGAATTCTCGTCGAAATCAACAGGAATCAATATAGATACTCGATCAATGTTCAAGAATCGCTTGGCAACATCTGAAAACCTGCCAAGAGTGGGCGAAGATTGAGGAGCTGCGGACTCAATTGGCTGAGAAAATGACTTATCTTGCTCGTTGAACGGCTGCGGCGTAGATGCATCTGATTGCTCTCGAGCAGTCAGTTTCGGCGTTGATACAGATGTCTCATCTTCCTGCACCCGGCTTGGGCTGGCCGCGTCTGCGAGCCGGGTGTGGGTATTGACCCTTCGTACGAATGTCGATTCCGGCGAATCCCATGCTCCCGGGATATTGGGCATGAAGCTTCTATCCGAACCCTGGCTGATGGCACTCATGTACATACTCTGCGCCTCCTCGCGCGAGAACAGTTTTGACTCGGCGAGTTCGCCACAGTTGGCAGAATCAGATGAGCTAAGACTACCAGCATCGGAGGGCGGCCCAAAAACGTGGGATGACGATTGTCTCTCTGACTCTGCTCTCAAATGAGAAGCTTCGGCAGATCTATCATGGGAAACAAGCTGCGAAACGCTAGGAGTCGCATCGCGAGAGTGATGAGTGTCACGAAATGATCCGTTGTTGAACGATCCTTGTCCATGTTGTGATAATCTTGCAGCACGATCTGTTTCACTGCCTGACCCTTCAAACCTCGAGCTAGTGTGCAATTCAGGGGTCTGAGAGCGTGGCGTTCCACTGCTCGAAGCGGGTTGTTCGTGGAAAGATAGCAGATCCTCTGGGGGTTCTACATCACCATCTTGGAATTGGGCGTCAAGAACCGAGTCAAGATATGCTGGATTGTCGAAGAGTTTATCATCGCCTAGAAACGGTTGGGAGTCCTCAAGATAACTGCCGCTTCGATTCTCTTCATCGGTATCGGCATCAGAGAATCGTCCGTCGGAGGTGTACGCGGACTCTTCCATTCCACCAACGGCAGGCTCCTCTGTTTCGTCAACCGGGTGTTTCTCCGGCGGCTCGAATATTGTTGATCTGGTCATGGCCAGAACGGATTCAGTGTCGGGAGTATCTAAAGGTGATGGTGATGGCACCCTGCTGGCCGGCTCGCTCGCCCGCGGCTGCATAGGAGTTGTGGGCGATGAGGGCGGAGCAAATCGGGAGTAATTTGAGAAAACGATAGGCTCCGATATCAGAGCCACGTCAATATCGAAGATGGAGATCGGTCTATTTCGCCTACAAGGTAGGATCTCGTCAGGTTTACCCGACGCTGCGCTGCTCACTGCGCCAACCGTGATCTCTCGAACAGTCAGAAGTCCCGTCACGACATCCGGCTTATCTTCAGGTTCTCTCTTGACCGGCCCATCCTGCTTCGTTTCCATATCAACCCGTATTGAAACATTATCGACCTTGACCTGCAACCGCTCCCCAACGCCCTTCAGGAAAGCAGCAACAAAGCTGGGCAGCGATACGCCCTCATCACCAAGACCGAGTTCTTCCTCATCATCATTGAGAGACGTTGCCGTGCAATGCAGTACCTGAGATCGTGATGTGATGGCAGCTTGTAGTTCGTCCTTCTCCTCTTTCGGTTCGGCTTCGAGGAAGGATTGCGCGAGATCGGCCGGGGTGGGAAGGATGTGATCGCCACTCGGATCGTGTTGAACGGCTTCGAGTGACTTCCGGTGAGGTTGTTCTCCCTCTTTGGTAGCACGGGATGACTCTTCCGGCGGTAATCGAAGATGTACATCGATGCCGCTAGCCTCGCAGATGATGCCGCTACTATAAATATCGGCGGGGACGGTGATCTTCAGGAAACGGACTTTGGCACTGAGCAGTTCGCTTGAGGGAGGTAGCTGAAGGATAGTAGCGAGTTTCTGTTCAAGGAGCCAACGGAAAAAAGGATTAGCAGTCCAGCTCGCCACCTCGATGCAGGGGATGATGCCGTAAAGTGGTATGTCGTGCCTGCCAAGTAGCACTCACCTCAAGCTTCAGACCTATGTCCCGTAACTCGACGCTGCTCCGTTGTCCCCATCGGATACCCAGACTGTCCAGGTCGAGAGCTTCGGTATCAACGAGCTCCAAGCGGGACAAGGCATATCTGAGCAGCCGTTTCTGGAAGAAGGAAGGTAGGAAGTAGGCCATCGTTGGGCGACAGGAGCCAACCGGCGGCTCATCTAAGAATGTCGAATGTCATCGGAGTGGAATTATAATAAGAAAAAAAGGCAAAAGAAAAGAAAAGGTCCCTGCTCTAGTTGTATGGGGGAATCCCACAAAGGGGAGAGTTGATGTCGAACAGTTGACTGTTTGAATGAAATGTTAATCCCCGGATAGGATGACGTTCCTGGGGGGTGCTGATACTGATAGTGTTGATAGATAGATAGCGATGATCAACCACAGCACTAGTCAGGCGGAGCTAAGGCGGAGCCCAAACAAATCACACATTGACAACTCACACCTTGATATACTGACCGACAGCCTTCGACAGCCTCTAATTTCACTCATGTGTAGAGAAACAGGCAGTGACCAGACTGAAACGGGGCTCCAATACTATTTTGCCGCTTCGGTGGTAGTGGCAACTGATGTTGATTCTACCTCCATCGTCTTTGCAGTTTGCACCCCTCAACAGTTTGCGGGATACGCCAAGGATTGAAGATGCCTGGGGAAACTGGCATGGTTATTCCTATTTGGGATAGGGTCAGGCAATCATATCAGCCTCTTCACAACAAAACTCATCCAGTGATGCAAGTCACTTGGCATCCATCCTCTGGACGGAGTGTTCTACATTGGTACTCGACTTGAAATGTCACCAAGTTTCCTCTGTTGACTGTTTGCTGACTGACCCCAATCGGAAATAAACCAACTGTGTCGTCGGCAATCACGTGGTGGAGGGTCAGACAAGCCTTGATCGACTCAATTAGTGTCCAGACTCCATAAGCCTTCAAGGTATTCATGACACCTCATATGACATGTCTAATAGAGCATGGCATCGCAAGTTGGAAATGATACTCTACTTGATGGTGTTTTCATGTTGTTCTCATCTAACCCATACACACCGGCGCCTCTACGTACAGAATAAAGAAATGGGAAAGGGAGACCAAACCATCATGGACTTTTACCATCACTCGTCGACGTCAACATGCGCAAACTCCGATACGATCCACTCGCAAAATTCCTGGAAATCCTCATACCATTCCTTCAGACGTGTAGCCTTCAGGCCATCACCTAGGATCCCATCTTCAATCTCTGCCAGCCATTCCGCAGTCGTCTGATCTTCGTAACAGCTCCAGCGGATGGAGTTTTCTATGATCATAGCAAGCCCTGTAAGACCCATGTTTTCGAGGCCCTGCAGTGTTTGCCAGAAGTCATGGGTCAGACCATTCTGGCCGTGTCCAAGAATTGCCGGGTCATCGTTGCAGAGGGAAACGGAGACACCGCGCGCGAGAAGGGCAGGAAGGGGATGGGATTTGATGGAACTGGTAAGACGCAGAATCTCGTTAGAGATCGGACAGCACTCGATGAGAATCTTCTTCTCCTTCACGAGGTCGACGAGCAAGGGGTGTTTGTAGAGGGAGAATCCATGTCCGATCCGTCGGGTGCCTAACAAGATCGCATCAAACAGGTTGTGATCTGTCTGGTCGCCGTCGCCGAGACATTCTCCTGCATGGAAAAAGAAGGGTATGTTTACGCCTTCTTCAACGCAACGCTTGCGAAACCAGAACAGGACTGGGACAAGATCGACCAGTGGTCGGCCCAGGTCCTCTTGTCCCACCACGTCAAAACCGCAGATCACGTCTGGATAGGCAAGTTTGGTCTCGATGCATTGCTTCATGCTTTCGGTGATGCCTTTGTTGCCAAAGAGACGAAGGGTAGTCCAGATAATCCGGGCGCCATAGAATCGTCGCCCTGCTTCTGTGGCCTTGAATTGTTCCAGCTCCTCCTTGAAGACACGGCACCATTCCATGTATCCGTCTTCGGGCTTGTCACACCCTTGTCGCCGGTATTTAAAGACAAAGCCAATTCTGAAATCCACGTAGCGAACCCCGTCTGTGGCGAGCTGTTCGAACATGCGACGCAGGCATGCGCGAAAGATCGGCTCATAATTGAGAATAGAGTTGATGATGGGGAACGAGCGCCTGAAGATTTCCCAAATGGCATCAACTCCGTGATGGTGGTAATATGAATGTTCTGGGCCTATGACACAGCGACTCTTCAGCCATTCACGAAAGCCAGCTTCTCCACCGTTCGGAAAGGATGAAGCGACCCTCTGCAATGGGAGCAAGGTTGATGCCTCGTAGGAAGACGACCACACCAGTGGCTTCTCCGCCGACTCTTCCACTGGTCGGGACGAGTATTGAAGGTAAAACGGGGCTTTTTCAAAATCCTTCGGAGTGAGTAATGGCTGCGGGGCCGCCATGTGTATTCCCGGAGTGGCAAACGCCTGCTCGATCAGGAAATCGATGTCAAACATGGCATCCATGTGAGCATGTAAAAGGGAACCTTTGGGCATTTTGTTTACGATCTTCCATAGATCGGTAGTTTCCATCTTTCCCCTGGCCAGGTGGAACATCACCCCGGGGTAAAGAATTTCATCGGCTTCATGGGCTTCCTTCTCGCTCAAGTCCTTGGACCAGACCGTTTTGAGTTCCCGCTCACGGATCTTGGAGACGATCTTGCTTGCCTTGATCGCCAGCGGGGAAAGGGCCTTGCGAAGGTTGGCATCTGGACAGTGTTAACTCTTCGGTGGTCACAATCCCGGCATATATATGCACGAGGACTGACCGTGGCGTAACTTCTGCTCTTCTTGAACCAGGGAATGACGACCCTTGAGATACTGCTGGATGAAGGGGTCTTCGACCTGAGGAATGCCTTCCTCCAGCTCCCACTCGGTATCATTCGAACCCATTCTGGAAGACAGTCACTGGCGTATGTATATATCTATATTCTTGTATAATTCGATGAAATCCGTCCACTTGAAGAATGACCTCTTGTAACTAGTTATTATCTCTTCTCTAAAGGATAATGTGAGTACCTCGGATGGTTAGATGGACAGTTGCGTTCAATTGATGGCTTACGGAGTATTAACAACTGGGAGGGGCAAGTCCTGGAGGATCCCCACCTGTGCCCGCTGGTGACGGACTGGCCAGTCGCTACAACCAATAATGCAAAGCGCAGTTCTGCCTTAGGCTCGCGCATCATTATTTTGGACTGGCTGAGGATCCTCAACCTTAACCTTAGACTGTGAAGTGTGAACAGAGTGAGGTGAACAAGATGGGGACGCTGTCTTGTCTTGTCTGGTCTTGTACTCTACTCTGTATATCTACTCGAAGGATGAAATGTGGCAGATTGTCCCCTGTTCAATACAACAAGTGATATGATCGCCTGATCGAAATATCTATCACCTAGCTATCTATCTAGTACATACGATGTAGACCAGATTATTGATTAGTATTCCTTCTAACAATCTATTTAAGTTATCCCCGGTCCTGAAGGATAAGACGCTGGGAACTTGGCCTCCGTCGGAGTCCATGCATGCCTGGTCCTGGCAGCCTGAGCCTGGTTGAGAATCCAATCGACATTCTCACTTGAACACAGAAAAAAAAAATCTGGGGAACACGTGGTGGTGAGGCAATGTGAGAGAATCAATTACCTATGCGTTATCACCAAGTGATCTATCTGGGTTGGAGTGTGTGAATCCGGATTTATCCCCTAGACCGAGGTCAGGTTTCCGTCTGTTCGGAGCAAAACTGACTTCTGGGGCTGGAATTGGATGTAACCTTGGAACCGCCCGTTGGAGGTTACAGTAGTGGCGTTCTTAGGGGGGTTTGATAATCATGGCGTGAACCCGTGGTTGATATCATATCATATCATATCATATCATATCATGCCAGTTTCTCCAGTCCCAACCATCGGTGCCTCTCCATTGTCCACGGTACTCGAACAATTGTTAGGTACATATTATTATGATTAACCTTTATGTTTCGAGTTTGAGTCTGTCAGCCTACACTCTACAGTGCTCCAACGGCAAGACCAGCAAAGTGTAATGGATTGACCGCTCTCTGGCACTCCTAAAACAAAAACGCCTCGCACATATCGAGGTAGCATCAGCTCCCATACTCGCATACGTACAGCTTCGGAGATCGCCTATCTTTACTTGTTCACGTGTCAGATCGCCGGGATCGATGATAGATCATAGGGTGGTTTTTAAATGGCTTGCAGGAGATACATATTTCCCAGCCTGAATGGTATTGGATGGAAAGGCCAGCTGAGGATTGATTGAAATGTCATGATAACAGAGACAACTGGGTAGATAGCTCGATAACTATCTAGCATCTCTGCTCTGCTGTGGACAAGACTAAGCAAGCACTAGCTAGTTAATAATGAGTTAAATCCCGTGGCCCCAGGGCTTTGACCTCTGGCCCGATCCGGATCAGTACTGCGGATAAGATTCTTTTCCCCAAGGAAATGAGCCTATCTGAATCTTGAGGCGTTACTCCGTAGTTACTTACGGAAAATTGAGATGATTGTTGATTCATCGATGAATGAAGGATCTTGGCTGCTTTGTACTTGGCTTTTTTCTTTTCTCTTTGCTCTTCTTCCAGAGTGTTCAGCCTGCAAATTAGTTGAAAGGAAGTTTTCCGCCGAGTTTCCACGGTCTCCACACAAACCCACAAGCCCACAACTCGACGTTGATCACCCACAAGCACAAGTATAGGGATAGAAGCGAAACTCTGTACTTTAACACGACGACCACAGCAGAGAGAATATCGTAGCAACGTCAACACCCGTTCCTGGAGACTTCTGCACTATCTTAGCAGGAATGGGGAATAAAAGCAAGAATGGAGAATCGATTCATGGTGGGACAATTCCCGATGCTGATATACCGCGTGATGTTCTTCCCATCACAGACAATCCTAACCAGAAAGTACTTTTCAGAGGACAAAGAGTCTAGCTCCATACTCGATCTCCACTCCTCGATGAGACTTAAGCGGAGAAAAAACCCAAAAGAAAAAGAAGAGAGAAACACGGCTACAGTCGCTGATCAACCACCCAATCTCGTTGGAGACTGGTCGGCATCGTTGGCCCAAGTTACTTTTAGCAGTGTAACAGTCTTATCATGCCCCGGCTCCCTCTCCGTCCTTCTCGACACTCACCATTCGCTACACGGCTTTTCTCGAGCAGAAAGAGACGAAAAATCTTAAACAATTGACTACCAGACGCCTCTAATCCTTGGCCTCGTGGATGGCTGCGCTTGATGCCCAGGATTGATACGACGTGCTGCTGTATCGAGTAGTTAACTCTACTTATCATCATAATAATCCTGAACTGCGGACATGAGCTCCAGAGGAGACTAGGCTAACAGTAACCGCTCTATCTCTCTCTCCCTACCCTGTCTCTCCCTATGGCTCTCTTCGAATAGCATCTGACCATTGAGTGGCTACTCCATTCTATGCCGCGATAATATGCAGTCTGTGTTGGACTTGGAAGTTTAGTCTCTCTCCGCACGAGGTTGTCATTCGATCGGTTGTGGGTGGGAACACATTGAACCATCACCTTGTGTTGGCCTGAGAGAGGGACTTGCTTTTCTTTTTTTCTTTTTTTTTTTTCTTCCTCCATCATTCGCCTTCCTCTCTCTATCTTATCTGACAACCAGCCTATCTACTCTACAGGTCTGTTCAGCTTTAAATTGGCTGGGACTGCCACCAGATCTGCCCATTCTTCTCAGCAAACGTGACGCAGCCTCCCTGTCGTCGTCTGCAAGGGGAACATCACAGTTGCGCTTTGAGGACTCGTCTCATCACATCACTAAGCGCAGTACCTGGGTGGTAAGCACGAAAGGTCGACATGGCAGATGATAACAGAGCTGCAGAGGTGAAAGGTGTATCCCCCCACATTCACGAAACCACACGACATGTAGATCCTGCACTGGAGCCTGCAAATCAGCACCATCATGGTCATCCCCACCACTCGGGTCTGGCCGAGAAGGGCCCGGAGGACGACATCATCTATGCCAAAGAGGTGAAGAGCACGATACAGGAACCCAGCATGTCGGACCAGCATCGAAGCCATAGTGACAAGGATCTCGAGGAGGCCGGGGAAAGCTATCCTACGCGCAACCTCTATCACCGTTATCGCAAATACATCAAGCATGTCTTCTATGCTGTGATCTGGCTCTTGTTCACTGGGTGAGTGGGTTTCTCATATTCAGTTGCACTGCCTTTCTCGGTCCTGTGGACTTGGGTTTCATGTTGGGATTCAAACACTCATCGTTGGTTACTTTCCCTCCTTAGCTGGTGGATTGCTGGTCTGATCCTCCATCGCTACGATTTGGGCTGGCTCATCCCGTTCCTGCTGTATCTCGCCATCACCATCCGGCTCATCACCCTCTACATCCCGGTGTCCGTCGTGACCCGGCCAGCCTACTGGGCTTGGGATCGTACCGCCCGGCCATTTGTTCGCCTGATCCCGGAGAGGCTCAGAATCCCCAGCGCGGCGCTTTTAACCATTGCGGTGATCCTTGTCGGCTCCTTTGCATCCAAGGAGACTGCCGACAACACGCGAGCCAACCGCGCCGTCAGTCTGTTTGGACTGGTGGTGTTTCTCTTTTGCCTGTGGGCCACGTCGCGGGACCGCAAGAAGATCGTCTGGCACACCGTCATTGTGGGAATGCTGGTGCAGTTCATCGTCGCGCTCTTCGTGCTCCGTACCAAAGCTGGCTATGACATCTTCAACTTCGTGTCGACGCTGGCCAGAGAGCTGCTGGGCTTCGCCGGGCAGGGTGTCGACTTCTTGGTGGAGACGAATTTCGCAGCCACTCACACGTGGTTCTTGATCACGGTCATCCCCGCGATCATCTTCTTCGTGTCGCTCGTGCAGCTGCTCTACTACTCGGGCGTGCTGCAGTGGGCCATCGGCAAGTTCGCCGTCTTCTTCTTCTGGAGCATGCGCGTCTCCGGCGCCGAGGCGGTCGTGGCGGCCGCATCGCCGTTCATCGGACAGGGCGAGTCCGCGATGCTCATCAAACCCTTCGTGGCGCATCTCACCAGGGCCGAAATCCACCAGGTCATGTGCTCCGGGTTCGCGACGATCGCC
Source organism: Aspergillus clavatus NRRL 1 (assembly GCF_000002715.2). NCBI lineage: Eukaryota > Fungi > Ascomycota > Eurotiomycetes > Eurotiales > Aspergillaceae > Aspergillus > Aspergillus clavatus. The sequence continues at coordinate 2,093,777 of NW_001517093.1, read as the reverse complement.
GGCTCCGTGCTCGTCGCCTACATCGGCATGGGCGTCAACCCGCAGGCACTCGTCTCGTCGTGCGTCATGAGCATCCCCGCGTCGCTGGCGGCGTCCAAGCTGCGCTGGCCCGAGGAGGAGGAAACGCTGACGGCGGGCCGCGTCGTCGTCCCCGAGGACGAGGAGCACAAGGCCGAGAACGCGCTGCACGCCTTCTCCAACGGCGCCTGGCTCGGCATCAAGATCGCCGGCATGATCAGCGCAACCCTGCTCTGCATCATCTCGCTCGTCGGCCTCATCAACGGCCTCCTCACCTGGTGGGGCCGCTACCTCAACATTAACGACCCCCCGTTAACCCTCGACCTGATCCTCGGCTACATCTGCTACCCCATCGCCTTCCTGCTCGGCGTCTCCCGTGACGGCGATCTGCTCAAAGTGAGCAAACTCATCGGCGTCAAGCTCGTCATGGTAAGCCCTTTTCCCTTCCTTCCTTCCCTTGTCCCTCCCCTACCCACCTTCAATCATCCCCCTAACCGGCCCAACTCCCTATAGAACGAATTCGTCGCCTACAACGACCTCCAAACCCTCCCCGAATACAAAGACATCTCCGATCGCTCCCGCATCATCGTCACCTACGCGCTCTGCGGCTTCGCCAACATCGGCTCCCTGGGTAACCAGATCGGTGTGCTGAACCAGCTGGCGCCCAACCGCGCCGGCGACGTGTCGCGCGTGGCCTTCAGCGCCATGGTCACGGGCGCGCTGGCGACGTTCACTAGTGCCGCGATTGCAGGGCTGTTGATCACTGATGAGGGGAAATATATCTCGTAAGATGAGATGAGATGGGGTGGGTTGGGTAGGGTGTGTATCTGTAGTTTTGTATCGTTTTGTTATGTTTTTGTTAGGTGGTAGAAAATTGAATCAAACCAAACCAAACCAAACCAAACCGAATCGAATCGAATCGAATTGAATCTGATTAATCGTATGCGTCTGACATGCTTTGTACGGAGTAGCGGTCTCGTAGATCGGAGGACGCTGGGTTAGGCAACCCCGCTTGCTGGAGTATGAAGCCAGCGACTACCAATGCCGTTTACGACGACTACGCACCAATTCTCCACGGACAGAACAATCAGTGAAAAAAAAGGAAGGATATGTATACCCAAGACACCATTCCTACGATCAAACCTCACAATTCTGAAGTGCATCTCCAGACGGAAGTAAAAGCAACACACAAAACCAACACACCAACTCCAAGCCCAATGCACCCGAGTTTGCACTGGAGCCCGCCTCAAAGCCGGGACCGACAAATGGACGCCAAAAAAAAAAAAAAAAAAAAAAGACAATGCACAGACAACCGCCCCGGGCACCATGAAATGCGCACCGCAAGAACGAAAGAATGAAAGAAAGGAAAAAAAAACCCCCAGCTATGGCATTCTCCTTTACTCAATGTCTTCGATGTCGCGGTGCCGCGCGAGCACGTGCCGCTTGTACTCCTCCTTATCCGCGTCCCAGAGCTCGGCGGCCTGGGCGTTTAGGGGGCTCGCGCTATCTCGTAGTCAGTATTGCGAAGTACATAGAACGTAAAGGGGAGGGGGGCCTTCCGGCCAGAGGTAGACGCGGACGTACTTGTTTGGTTCCCCGAGGAGACTCTGCAGGCTGAGCAGGACGCTCTGCACGTTATACACGGCGCTCCACTTATCCTTGAGGATGTCGAGGCAGATGCGGCCGGAGAAGTCGACATTTGGGTGGTAGATGGGCGTTTTGAAGAGGACGGTCGGGGGCGAGTAGGGGTAGTTGCTGGGGAAGGCGAAGGAGAGCTTAAACTTGAGGCCGTCGTAGGGCGTATCGGCTGGTCCGCTAATTGTCGCGGTCCAGTTAAGGAGGTTGCCGTCTGCGTTGGGGAAGGCCGAGATCCCGGGGGAGGGCGACATCATGAGCTGCATCAGCTCGGTTTGGAGGCTGGAGAGGAAGTCAGTAGGATGCAATCGAGCATGGAATTACAAGATTCATGAAATAAAATCAAGCCATCATGGTCAAAAGAAAAGCAGGATACTGACCGTTTTGTCACGCTCTGGGTGTCGTTTCTCTGCCCCAAGGAGCTGAGCTTGCTGGCCTCCAGAGCATCAGGCGCGGCGTTCTGCGTGTCCTCCATGGTGTAATCCATCTTGCTCCGTCTCAGTCAAAAATCCCAACAGTAGCGATGAACAAGCTCGACCGATTCCTTTCTCTTCGATAATTTTTTCCTGTTCCAGACTTATATGAACAGAAATAGGAGTTTCCCGGTTTGAAGAATGCCAGACGCAGTATGTAGCAAGGGAAGGTTGCTTGCTGTCTGGAATGACGACGGATCCGAATACGGAACAGCTGTTGGCTGGCAGAAGGACGGCTCGACCCACAGTAGCAGGAACTCTCAGTTGAAACCAGCAGAGAGTCAAAGAGAGTGAGTGCACGGGTAAGGTGGTATCTATGTGCAGTAGTAGTGATAGATGAGAAACGTGCAGGAGTCAAAAATCATCAGGACAAGAAGAAACAAAGTCGACGCCAGGAGTCTTATTATTAGTTTCAAGAGGCTCGTGAACAGGGCGGGGCGTCGTTTTTTTTTTTTTTTTTCTTCTTCTTTCGATATGATTGTTTATCTACTACTACTACTACTACTACTACTAGACTACTACTACTCCACTGCAGCCTGATGGTTAATCATAGAAACCTCAGCTTCCCCTGGCAACGATGAGAACCAAATAATGTTGCCAACAGTCGAGCGGGGGTCCTGGTCAGACTAAGGGAAACGAGGACGAAGAGATTCAAGGAATCAGTGAGACTGTGGCCGAGTGCGCCTGACTCGCTCATCGGGCTATGAGAGAGTACTCTGTAGATACCTTCTTGTTGTAGGAAGTCGAGTGACAATATTAAGATTCCTTGACACTTTCATTGTGTGGCTCTCAGTACTTCTGGAACAATTCTAGTTCTATTTCTGTTTTCTCTCCTATACAAGAATAGAGATAGCCAATCCCTAACGGAGTACCTGATCGACTGCAGAAACCTGTTCACTTCAATAACTATGTACCCAGAGCCAGAGGTGTCCTCCTGCAAGAGATTTGCTGCGGCGGGGCCTGTTGGGTGTCGGACATCATAAAAGCAATAGTGTCTCCAGCCCACAGCCGTGGTCCAAGTCGGGTGCTAGTTATTTATCCTATTTCTTATTTCTCCTTGTTGCGATACTCTTCTTTCTTCTATTTTTATTTCATTCTTCATTTTCCCAAGTATCCCTCTCTGGTTCAAACACGATGGCCGCGGATCGACTTTCTGTTGCGCCCACAGGCTCCAAGCATGTCAACACATTACCCAAAGAGGATAAAGTGGCTTTCGCGTTCCCGTCGCAGCGCGTATTAACTATTCCCAGGCTCTTGCGAGTCATCCACCCTTGCTTGTCGTCCTGAAGCACCACGGAAATGATGCGTTCAACGGTCAATTTTAATTCTAGATAGAGAGAGAGAGCTCAGATCGGTTCGATGGTCTAATACTCAAAAAAAAAATCTCCTTTTATGCGTCTTTCTGAGCATCCAACACGATGCACCACTCTCAGCTTGCCCCACTGCCGAATGATCTGCCCTTTCGGATTGTCTCCAAAACGATCGGTCAGGGTGCCTATGCCTGGTAAGTGCAGCCAATTCTAATATCTGTTCCTCAGTCGTCCTGAAACGTGTTGTTGTCAAATAGTATTAAGAAAGCATGTCCCTCCCACGTCGATAACCCCGTCTTCGCCGTCAAATTTATTCACAAAGAATACGCTGCTCGGCATGGCAAGATCAGTCCGCGACAGTTGCAGATGGAAGCGACGGTGCACAAGCACATCGGTGATCACAACAATATAATCTCGTTCTTCCAGACCGGCGAGGATAGCGTGTGGCGATGGATCGCGATGGAACTCGCCGAGGGCGGAGATCTTTTCGACAAGATTGAAGCTGACGAGGGCGTTGGCGAGGATGTCGCGCATGTGTATTTCTCGCAGCTCGTCAGTGCGGTGGGCTACATGCACTCGAAGGGCGTCGGTCACCGAGATATCAAACCAGAGAACATGCTCCTCACTGCGGATGGAAATCTCAAAATCGCCGACTTCGGTCTGGCGACGTTGTTCGAATACAAAGGAGTCACGAAACTCTCGACAACGTTCTGCGGAAGTCCTCCGTATATTGCACCCGAGGTCATATCATCTAGCACGAGGGCACAATGTAAGGGAGCGGGATACCGGCCAGATCTGGTGGATATCTGGTCGTGTGGGATCGTGCTCTTTGTCCTGCTGGCGGGCAATACCCCATGGGACAGCCCAACTGACAGTAGCTACGAGTTCCATGAATATGTCGCAACGAATGCACGAACGTCCGATGAACTCTGGCAGAAGCTGCCGCCGGCAACTCTATCTCTACTCCGTGGCATGTTGAACATCAATCCCAGTAGCAGGTTCTCCCTGGAGGATGTGCGAAGACATCCTTGGTACACGAGGCCAAATCGATACTTATCCCCGGATGGCAGGCTGAGAGACACCATCAATCTGGCCACAACCATGTTTGAATCGCTACATATAGACTTTAGTCAGGATCCCCTCTCGCGACCGTTGCGAACTGGCAGCTTCGACCCGGAGAGGCTGGGAATGGACACCGACAGTGACTTCGATATCGACCTTAGGATTTCTTCGACCCAGCCCGAGATGCCAAGAGGGGACATGTTAGTCGACTGGGATACGCCTCATATGAATGATGTGTTCTCCTCAACTCAACCTACTGGAAAACTGCTCTCTTCCGACGATATGGTGATGGCCGGATACCTAGAGGACGAGCCATCAATGTCTCAGTTCTCATTGCATCCTTCTGTGCCGCTCAGCAGAACACAAAAGGCCCAGCGATTCCACGACATCGTGCCTTGCCGCCCTCTGACGCGCTTCTATTCAACATGGGAACTCAAGATTCTCATTCCTCTCGTCTGCGAAGCCCTCCACCGTCTAGGAGTTCCGGTCCCGACTGTGCCCGCAGTTGCTACAGGAGACACTGCGGCCATGATCCGGATCATCACCAGAGATGGGCGGATGTGCGCCTTGCAGGGAAAAGTCGTCATTGAGTGTGTCTCGGAAGGGCTCTTTGAGATCGAGTTCATGAAAGTAAAGGGCGATCCCCTCGAATGGCGACGCTTTTTTAAGAAAGTCGCGGTTCTTTGCAAAGACGCCATCTACATTCCTGACAACTAACGTGACTCCTCTGGGCAGATACCCTTCAAGACAGGCTTGAGGGGTTTTTTCTTTCTTTTTTTTTTATTCTGTTCTAATCTCATTTCCATCCACTCTTCTTATGTTAATGTATGATTGATGCGATTTATGATGTCTTGGGTATGGATTATCTTGGCGGGTTCATTTGGTGTTCAAGCAATTTAGATCAAAAGAAAGCAGTCTTCATTCCGTCTCCCTGTCTCCCTGTCTCCCTCCCAGATTTCCGTGTAACCAAGGAACAGTTTCCCTGACTATCTGTCTATCTATCCACTGACTAGATCGTCTTGGAAGTTCTTGGGTTCGATTTCTAGAAGCTCGACCAGGCCCATCACCACGTGACGTCAGTCTAGACTTTGCTGATCGCGGGGAATTAAATGGATCTGAAATCCGACCAGGAGAGATAGCAGTCCGGGCTGTCTTACATCGTGCCGTGAGCGGGATCGACCTTCTGTTTGCCCTCCATGCTGTCCCATCCCAATCCCTACTCATGGAGAACCTCCCCGTAGAGATTCTGTCCAAGATCATTGATCGTGAGTCGCGCCTTAGGTCATCCCGGCCATGTCAGTTAGATGCTAGATGCTATATACCTTCTACCCCGCATCATTCTTCCAGTCTACGAGTAATCTGACCAAACAGCCCTTAGCTAACGGTCTTCTGCCTATTGTGGACTAGATCTCACCCCGCTCGAGCAGGTGCAGCTTCAGTCAGTCTCGAAGCGATTCTTTGCTCTGACACGAGACAACACTCGCTGGAGACTACATTGTTATGAGGAATCATGGGCCGCGTCCGATGCCGCGCGGCGGAACCAGAGCACAACCTCGGAGAGCTTGTTGGCTCGGTCCACGGCGCCTCTGAGCTCGCTAGGTCAGACCTCACTGCTCTCGTTGATTCAGCCTCAAAACGCACAATCCAACGGCGGGACATCGGGTGGTCAGAATGGAGGGTTGGGTCCGTCGTTCGCTGAACGTGCGAGGGCGGCGGCTGCATGGGACCCCTCGTATGAGGGGGAAGACGTTGATTGGTATTCTGAATACATAGCACGTCATGGGCCGATGTCGTTTAACTGGTTACAGCAGCCTTTCGCGAGGAAGGCTCAAGGCCAGGGGAGGGATTACCGTGAGGTCAAAGGAATGGGGTTGCTCCGCGACTGGAGCTCGGCTAGACAGAACAAGGTGGTCGCCCCGCTGGACGACGGGAGCGTTTGCATCTGGGATCTGAACCATTCTCATTCGATCGGATCTCCTGCCACCAAAGGGAAAGTCCTCGGGGTGAGTGCGCCGGGGATCCTGATGGCAGACCTGTCGAAGAGACGAGATAAGACGGCGCTGGAATTTATCAATCTGGGTGAATGTGTCAGTGTCGATTCGATACGTCGACGAACTTACATGGCGGTTGGGAATGTGTTGAACGAGGTTGACCTTGAAACACTTCAGGTGATCTCGCAGCAGCGATACCCTTGGTCCATCTTCGCCTTGTCCCAGGAAACGGACTACTCGGTGCCCTTGACGGTGGCCACCACTTTGAGCATCCATATCCATGACTCTCGTTTATCGGCGTCTGAAGAAGAGGAGGCTATCAATCTGCGTTGCGAGGAACCGATCACTTCGCTGGTCGCGGAGTCGCAGGTCTATGCACGCTCAGACTCTCCCCTGCTTCAACTCCAACCGAACGGTCGACCTCCGCACCGCATACGAAGCCCAGATCCGTCACAAAAGGGCGCCGATTATGCACCCCTGTTCCAGCCAGGTCCTTTGTCCCTTCTGCATCCTCCAGCACCGCATGTCAACACTATTCTCCTTGCAGGCCGCTTCCCAAGCATACTACAATATGATAGGCGATTCTTCCCCCGGTTGCAGAGCACGGTGCACTCTGGTGGCCGCCTATGTGGCCTGGCGTCCATCCCTGCTCCACATTTCCCCGTGTTCTCCGGCACAACGTATCCGCAATCTCACAAGGTGGTAGCTTGCGGAGAGTACAAGGGACGAGGATCGCTCGAGCTGTATGATCTCACGCCATCGCCTTCCGATAGCGATAACGGTCCGTCTGGCCTTTCCTCCAAGCTGAATCGCGTATATCAAAATCGTCAAAGTGCCGCAAGGTCAAAGGTTCTCTCAGTCGAATCGCACGGCACGCGCATTGTTTACTCCGATGCAGAGGGCAACATCAAGTGGGTTGAACGAGACGGTCGAGTTGATGTCCGCCGCTTTAACCTCAACACTTACCAACAACATACAAGGCTCCAGAAAAATTCGCAGCCACACACTGGGCTACCAGACGGGGTCAACCGGAACGAGGAGGATGACGACGACGAACCCTCCGGCCTCTGGGGCAACGGCTCCCGATCCCAAATCGGGAACGAAGTCGCACGCAAGATATTACCCACCGGCGGGAATTTGACGGGCGATGAGCTCCTTGTCTGGACAGGAGAACGAATTGGTCGAATCAAACTCTCTGTCCCCGCTGAAAACGAGGTTGAGGAAGACGGCGATGCAATGTCTATCGATGGGGACCTTGAGGACTCTGCGCGAGAAGAATTGCGAGAGCGAAGGCGGGAGCATCGTCGACAGGAGCGTGAGTACTCGAGGATGATGCGGAAGGCCCTTGAGAGACAGGCCGATGAGGTCCGGCGGATGGGGGGATTCGGATTGTGATTTGGCATATCTGCAGGGGATGGATGGATACTTTGCATCTAGATAGCGCTCTTTTCTACATAGATTGAGACATGATGATTGGCGTTACGAAGGAGTTTTGTGTTCGAGATCAACGATTCAACCCCCGCGAAGTCTATATCATGATCATGATCAATCCTACCACCTTTTTCTTTCTTCTTGGGTTCGAATGCCCGTAGCGAAATGCTGGTAAGGGACGCATCATCTAGCACCTACTTTCTCAAACCCTTGACCCTGTCTGCTTATCGCCAATGGACTCAATACAGCAAGAAAGCAGTATTCGAACCGTCCTCGTAGGCATCGGCAGCCTCGGTTGGTGGATGGTGTCAGCCGCGGTGGGCCTGGAATAAATAATGAGTCTTCGGCTGACTTTCTGACAAAACATTTAGTGATCACTGACGAGCAACATTATTCAATCAATAATATTAACAGGCCCTTTCGTTTGTAGATTATTAAATTTCTCAACACTTCTGTACATCCATTATCTTTTCTTTTCTCAGGACCTTGCTATTATAATCTGATTCGCATCCAAGGACGGGATAGATATTTTGACCATCTTCGAGTCAGTCGTCTTCATACTGAACCATCTTCGCCTCCGAACTTCCCCGCGTGCCAGCAGTAGTAAGAGTCACCTCACTCAACACACTGATACCGACTTCGAACTCAATTGAACGGATTCCGTTGAGAGAAGTTGATTTTCAGTATCTTGATCTCGGCATATAACCTTTACCCGATACCTTGTCTTAGCTCCGAAGCCCGAGTCCTTCCCCAATTTCGGAGATCGCATATAATTTGCCCCACGTTCAACTTGCCGAGGGGGCAATCACATCGACAATCACAACTTTTCTTCCTCCCCTTTTGTTCCTCCGCTCATAATCCTCCAAGATGCACTCGCCTTCAGATTCCAGTCTCAAGTTCGACTCTATAGAAGACACCATCGCCGCTTTCAGTGAGTTCCTCATCCTTCGAGCATCTTGCGCCACCTGCGCGAACCCCGCGGACCGGCAATCGGGGAAACGAGATTGATGGAGACTGACTCGCCGCAGAGAACGGAGAGTTCATCATTGTTCTTGACTCGCAAGATCGCGAAAATGAAGGCGACCTCATTATTGCCGCTGAGTCGATCACAGACGCCCAGATGGCGTTCCTGGTTCGCTATACGAGGTTGGCACAACCCTTACACTCGCCTCTCCGGGTTTTGCTGGGAGACACTCTTTATGCCCTTTGAAGAAACAATTGCTAACGATCCAACTTTGCACTCTAGTGGCTTGATCTGCGCACCAATTACCTCTGAGATAGCCAACCGCCTTGCCCTGCCACAGATGGTCGTCGAGAACGCCGACCCTAAGGGCACCGCATACACCATCTCGATCGACTCGAGCGACCCCTCCATCACCACCGGAATCTCCGCGCAAGACCGCGCCCTGACATGCCGCACGCTCGCCTCCCCGACGGCGCGCGTCGGTGACTTCCGGCGGCCCGGCCATATCATCCCCCTCCAGGCGAAGAGCGGCGGTGTGCGCGAGCGTAAGGGACACACAGAGGCTGCGGTCGACTTCTGCCGGCTGGCGGGCAAGCCGCCTGCCGGCGTGATCGCGGAACTAGTCGAGGACGGCGAGGTGGTGGAGGGTGTCGCCGAGATCCAGGGCAACAACGGCATGATGCGACGCGATGGGTGTTTGAAGTTCGGGAAGAAGTGGGGGCTGAAGGTGTGCACGATTGAGGATCTGGTCGAGTACCTTGAGCGCAATGAGGGCGCTTTTGCGAATGGAAAGCATTGAAATGAGATGATTTTGTTCGTTCTCTCCCCTCGTGTATATGTGCTATCTCTGGTGCTTTGTTTCATTTGCCTCATTTGCAGCATCCGTGGGTGCTTTTCTGTTCAGGAACCGTCGGCATGGAAATTGGATGGTGTACAGTATGACCTCGGTTGGGTATGGGATTGGGTTGAGGAACCAGTATAGAACTTAACGAAATATGATATCTGACTTCTTGTGTATCTAGAATTGTGGTTGCGGCTGCTGGTAGTAGGGTTTGTGTTGAAAAATTGGAAGAACAGTGCAATATGGTACAAAGCACAAAGTTTGATTTCTTGGGTATCTATCAACGTACATTTTATGAAAATTTAGCAAACGCCAGTGGGAAGAATAGCGAGACTTTTCAGGTCTGGGATAATCGGTGATGGAGAAGTATGAAGTGGTAAGCCGATTTGAAAAAGCCCGTCCCAAACGCCAGTTTATGCAGGTGTAGCAGGGTCATTGAACAGGCACGATCGAAGGATGAGAGCAGGCTGATAGCTTGTGAGCCATGTTTTGAGGTTGAGACCGCAAAGTCCTCACTGATCAGCCATAGGCTGTACGGTATTCACCGCTTGAGATGAGAATAATCTCTCAGGACACCCATCATGTGGGTGTTAGTCGTCTTGCCACTGCGCCGGGTCTTCTTGACCTTCTTATGTTCGATCTTCGGCCGGGCCTTAACGACCTTATTCTTGTTTGTGGGCGTGATTCCTGCCTTTTCCAGCTCTTCCTTGACGGTCTGCTGATCGGGAATCTTGATCTTCTCCCAGATCTGGCGGAACTCTTCATCGAAGTGCTGCACCAGCGACGGGTCATTGGCCCAGACCATCTTCGCATGATCGTCCTTCTTGTTCCGCGTAACCAACAGCTTCCCTTCCTTCTCCAACCGGTTAATCGTGTCCTCCACGTTGGGCCAGCCCTCCCGAAGCTCGCGGACGCTCATCCCCGCCGCAGTCGACTGGGCCTGCAACTTCTGCAGAAGTTGCTCCGCCGTGCGGATGTTGTGCGGCGGCCGGAAGGCAAAGGTGCCTTCGCCGTTCGCGCCGCTCGCGTCATACTGGACCTTTTCGTGGACCTGGAGAATGCGGCGCAGCGCCTGGATATAGCCCTGGTCGTTTGCCCGGTGCTGGAGAGACAGATACGAGACGATGTCGGAGAACCTGAGCGGTACGCCCTTGGCTTTCATATGCTCGATGGCAAATAGCACCTGGGTCATGATATCCTTGCCCGTGCCGGTGTTGGCGGGCTGCGAGTAGACGATGTCGGCATTTTGCCTCTTCCGCTGTGCATCGCTGCCCGGCGTGGGCGTGGGCGTCGAGGACGGGACCTGGGATGTGCTGGTGGAGCCGCCGTTGTTGTTGTTGCCGACGAACCGTCTTTGCTGGGGCATGCGATGGGCGTAGTCCACAACGCTGGCGTTGAAGTTCTTGAGTTGCTGCTGGAGCGACATGGTTGCGACTGGGGATGACGTGAAGAACGCTCAGGTTGGATCGATCGAGGGAGGGATTGGCCCTTATAGAGCCGGCAGGATATTAAAATAGGCTACTTGTAATCATACAAGGTGCCCTGTTCTTCCTGCCTCTGTGATCACGGCGATAACGGGTTGAGTAGACAAAGCGATGAAGCTATTGTAGGCTGGACAAGGACTTCCTACAGCCACAGCCACTCGAGGCTTGGCGGCCTCAGGCATGAAAGAGCAAGGAATATCAGGTGACCACTGCCACGCGCTAACCGCGTTGGGAGCAACGAAGCAGCAACCGCCCAAACGCATGTCTCTTTGATCCTTGGAGACAATTCATCCACCAGCTCGACAGAGGATTCACCTTCGCTTTTCCTCTGTCGTTCATTTCTCCTGTCCTTAAGACTGTCGCGTCATGTTTTAATTGGTCTACCTGAGCGTTGTGTGCACTCCGTAATAAGCAGTGCATGTTACGCGCGCATCGACATCATTGAATCACCTACTAAGCTATCTTTCCGCATCTTCCTATTTGAAACCGATTGCTGTTGATTCCGGACCTCATCGCCCATCTGTTCGAGATAAGCGGCTCAGTTCAGTCGCCTCTCAGCAACCATGGCGGCTGTTACGATTGAGTTGCCCTATATTTCATCGCATTATGCCATCGCGGAGTCGACGCTCACCACTCTTACCCAAGCTCCTACCGTCGAATTAGTCAATCAGCTTCTGGAGGCTATCACAAAGAAAGCACGGAATTATGACGAGCTCGAATCCGACAAGCTTCACTTAGAAGTCGAACTCGAAACTGCCGTTCGCAGCAGCGACTCGAAGATTAAGGTGCTGAAGAGCTCCGTAGAAAAGGGACATGCGGAGGTTGAGGAGACTAGGAAGAAACTACACGAATCAGGTTTGCGCTACTACATATTTGCTCCATTTGCATATTCTTACGCCTGTCAGAAACCGCTCGTTCGTCATTAGAATCCGAGATTGCCACGCTGAAGTCTTCGACCACGTCGAATGAATCGGAAGTGACTACGCTGAAGTCCCGCATATCCTCCCTTGAAGCCTCTAACCGGGACACCCTCGGCCTACTCGAATCCAAGACCGCCGCATACGACAAGCTTGCGGAAGAGCTTTCTGCTCAGCACCAGAAGGCCGTAGATTTACGACGTGAGCTCGCTACTGCGGAACAGAAATTTCAGGCCGAAAATTCGAAATGTGCGAGCGCCTGTTTCCGTGAGCAAAACTTGCAGCAGGAATTGGTGTTGACGAAGAAGAATAACGAATGGTTCGAGACGGAGTTGAAGACAAAGTCTGCCGAGTACCTTAAATTCCGCAAGGAGAAGACGGCCCGAATCGCAGAGCTCCAGCGTGATAACGAGGAGGCGAACTCGACTATCGACTCCCTGAGGCGTAGTGAGAATGCCCTCAAGAATCGCTTGGATGAGGTCGAGCAACGATACGAGGAGTCTCTCTCAAGCATTCAGCAACTCAAAGAGGATGCCATCCAAAATGCGGAAGCCTTAAGAAACGACTTGGATAATGCAAAACGCCTGGCCGAGCTGCAGGGCAATGCTGCAAAGACTGCCAAGGAGCGTGTTCAAGAGTGTCAGCTCGCTCTAGAAAGGGCGCGAGATGATGCGGCAGAGGAAATTTCAAGACTCCGCGTCGAGATCGAAACTGAACACGTTGATAAGGAGGCTGCTGAGCGACGCGTCGCTGAACTCGAGTTGGCCGTCGCCCAATTAGAATCAGAGGGTTCCGCTGCCAGGAGATCCATGAGCCCAGCCCGCGGCTTGAATGGTATAGGACCGAGTACCCCCGTCCGTCCTAGTACTCCAGGTGGAGCATTCACTCCCAGGACTTCTCGCTCTAAGGGTGGACTTACCCTCACCCAGATGTATACGGAGTATGACAAGATGAGAATAATGCTTGCCGCAGAACAAAAGACAAGCCAGGAACTAAGGGCGACTCTTGACGAGATGGTCCAGGATCTCGAAGCCAGCAAGCCAGAAATCGACGAGCTACGCGCCGATCATGCCAGACTTGAGAATGCAGTAGTGGAAATGTCGAACATCCTGGAAACTGCTGGCAAGGAACGCGACGATGCAACCAAGGAAGCACGCAAATGGCAGGGGCAGGTGGAGGGATTGGCACGCGAGGGTGATATTCTGCGTCAACAGCTTCGTGATCTCAGCGCTCAGGTCAAGGTCTTGGTTTTGGAAGTTGCTATCTTGAAGGAAGGCGAAGGAAATTATGACAGAGACGAGCTGGAGAAGATCGCTCGCCAGGAGATCGACGAATCGGCGGCCGAACTAAACCCAACGGGACGTTTCATCAGTCGGAATCTGATGACTTTCAAGGATCTGCATGAGCTTCAAGAGCAGAACGTCACTCTTCGACGCATGCTCAGGGAACTCGGTGATAAGATGGAGGGTGCAGAGGCCCGTGAGAAGGATGCAGTGCGTCAGCAAGAGCAGGAGGAGCTGAAGGACCTTAGGATCCGAGTTCAAACATACCGCGACGAAATCGCAAACCTCGTTGCTCAAACCAAGAGCTACGTGAAGGAGCGGGATACGTTCCGAAGCATGTTGACCCGCCGTCGCCAGACCATTGGAGATGCGTCCACCTTCTCTCAATCTCTTCCTCTTGGTGCAGTGCCTCCATCTGTCGAGGAGCCTGGCAAGGACATACCCGACTATGCGGAGTTGCTGCGCAAGGTGCAAGCACACTTCGATAGCTTCCGCGAAGAGTCAGCCACCGATCATGCGGCTCTGAGACAGCAAGTCAATGAACTATCGCGGAAGAACAGTGAGCTTATGGGCGAGATCAGCCGTTCAAGCAGCCAGCTTGGCGCCGCCACCCAACGAGCCGAACTCCTCCAGAGTAACTTTAACATGTTGAAGAGCGAGAATACAGAGTTGCAAAAGCGCTATGCTACCTTGCTTGAAAATGCTACTAGACAAGATCTCAAGACGCAACAGGCCGCCGAAGACCTGGTTGAGACAAAGGGTCTCGTGGAAAGTCTTCAAAGGGAGAATGCAAACTTGAAGGCTGAGAAGGACCTCTGGAAGAATATTGAGAAGAGATTGAGCGAAGATATCGAAACATTGAGAAACGAGCGTAGCCGTCTCGATTCTCTGAACGCCAATTTGCAGACCATTCTTAACGAGCGCGAGCATACCGATGCTGAAAGTCGCCGTCGCTTGCAGCACAGTGTTGAATCTTTGGAATCAGAATTACAGTCTACGAAACGGAAGCTTACCGATGAAGTTGAGGAGTCGAAGAAGGCTGCACTACGGAGAGAGTACGAGCACGAGCAGAGTCAAAAGCGGATTGATGATTTGGTGACAAGTCTGAGCTCAATCCGGGAGGAGCTGGTCGCCACAAAGACAACTCGGGATCATCTGCAGAGTCGGGTAGATGAGCTGACTGTCGAACTGCGGAGTGCAGAGGAGCGCCTGCAAGTCGTACAATCTAGACCGAGTATCTCTGCTACACCAGCTGTAGCTACGGAGGAAAGTGTTCCGGATACCGGTCTCACCCGCGAACAGGAATTAGGCATCCAGGTCTCTGAATTGAAGCGTGACCTGGATTTGGCTAAGGGTGAACTCGAACACGCAAAGGAGCAGGTCGAAGTCTACAAGAATATCAGCCAGGAGACTGAGGAACGCTTGCAGTCAGTTACTGAGACGCAAGAACAGTATCGCGAAGAAACAGAACTTCTGGTGGAGGAGAAGGAGAAGAAGATTCAAGATCTTGAGAAACGGATTGAGGAGATCTCATCTGAACTTTCTACGACAAACAACGAGCTTTCCAAACTGCGCGACGAACAAGGCGAAGCTGCACGTCACCTGGAAGAGCAGAAGGTCGCATTGGAAGTCCAGATCACAGGTCTGAAGGACGAAAAGGAACGTCTTGTAGCAGCCGCCCAATTCCACCAGGATGATCTCAAAGCCCAGGCTGAGATCGCCCAGCATGCCCAGCAAAACTACGAAAGTGAGTTGGTTAAGCATGCCGAGGCTGCAAAGAACCTGCAAATAGTTCGTGCGGAAGCCAATCAGCTGAGATTGGAACGCGCCGAAGCTCGTACCCAGGCCGACACCTACAAAGAAGATCTTGTCAAGAAAGAAAAAAGTTGGAGTGAACTCAAAGATCGATACGAGAATGAACTTTCCGAGTTACAGAAGCGCCGTGAGGAAATTCTTCATCAGAATTCCTTGCTCCACACTCAGCTGGAAGACATCACAAAGCAGATCACGGCTCTGCAACGAGATCGCGCCGCTGTTGCCGAGGATGAACAAGATGGAGAAACGACGGCACCAAATCTGGAAAGTCTCCAGGAGGTCATCAAGTTCCTGCGGCGCGAGAAGGAGATCGTCGATGTGCAATACCACCTTTCTACTCAGGAGAGCAAACGCCTTCGCCAGCAACTCGATTACACACAATCTCAACTTGATGAGGCGCGCCTCAAGCTGGAGCAGCAGCGCCGCGCAGCTGCTGATAGCGAGCACACGGCTCTGAGCCACAATAAACTCATGGAGACGCTAAACGAGCTCAATTTGTTCCGCGAGAGCAGCGTCACGCTACGAAACCAGGTCAAGCAGGCAGAAGCTGCATTCGCTGAGAAATCTGCTCGTGTCGACGAACTCGTGCAGCAAATTTCGCCCCTGGAGACACGCATCAGAGAACTGGAGAACGTTGTGGAGACGAAAGATGGGGAGATGAAACTTTTGCAGGCTGATCGGGACCGTTGGCAACAACGCACACAGAACATCTTGCAAAAATACGATCGAGTCGACCCTGCTGAAATGGAAGGGCTAAAGGAGAAGCTCACGACGCTGGAGAAGGAGCGGGACGAGGCTATCTCAGCTCGCGACACATTGCAAGCACAAGCTGCCACGTTCCCTGAGCAACTCAAGCATGCCGAAGATAGGGTGCAGGAACTGCGCACTAAGCTCACAGAACAGTTTAAGGCCAGATCTAAGGAACTCACTGGCCGTATCAACGCCAAGCAACTTGAGTTGAACGCTGTGGTGCAGGAGAAAGAAGTCATCCAGGAAGAGCTGAAGACGACCAAAGAGGAGCTAAATGAGCTCAAGGTTAAGATGGCTTCTCAGCCACCCGCCCCTAGTGCACCCACCAGTGAGGAAGCACATGCTGTCAACTCAACACCCGCGTCCCAATTCCCGACAGCCACGCAGACCGCCCCGGCAACCGATGACGAGCGAGTTAAGGCTCTGGAGGAGAAGATCCAGCGCCTTGAAGCCGCTCTTGCTGAAAAGGATGCTGCTTTGGCTGCCAAGGATGCCGAGCATGAGGCGAAGATCAAGGAGCGGGTGGACAAGCTCAAGGAAACGTTCAACAATAAGATGGTGGAGATCAGAACGGCCCATCGACAGGAAGTTGAAAGGCTATCGGCCGCTCAACAGACCGCGCCCCAAGAGCCAGCAACTCCTGTATCGAAACCCGATCAGGTTCCTGCAACTCCTTCGAAGGATATTGAGCTTCCTGAGCTCACAGACGCCCAGGCGAGAGCTTTATGCGCGAAGAACGAGACTATTCAAACCATTCTTCGCAACAACATTCGAACAATGCTTGCAAAGGAGAGGGAGAAAAAGAAGCAAGAGGCCCAGTCAACATCAGGGGCGGACCAGGAAGCTCTGGCTCAGCTGGAGAGAAAGTTCAGCGAAGAGAAGGAAGCAATGAAGAAGGCGCACGAGGAAGGTATGGAAGAGAAGATCAAGTCTGCTGTTGAACTATCGGATAAGAAGACCCTTGTCAAGATCAGTATGCTTGATACTCGCTGGAGGACGGCTCAGGCCAAGCTTGAAGTGGTCTCAAAAGCTGCAACGGAAACTCCTCAAAAGCCTGTGGTTGAGGTATGGGAGGTAGCTAAGGTTACAAAGGCGCCTCCTGCGCAACCACAGGCAGCGAAACCTGCACAAGCCACGGCAGCCGCTCCCGCTGTAGGTCCAAGTCCAGCACAAGCTGCTGCTGCGCCTCCAGCACCCGTAGCACCGGCACCTACTTCAGTCATCGGCAGCCAGGAACAGAAGGGTGCTTCTGCACCTACTACCGCTCCTGCTCCTCAGGCGGCTGCTGTTCCAGCTGCGATCACTGCTCCTGCGGAAGCTCAAGCCCAAGCCACTGAACAAGCACCGCAGCAAGCGCCGCAACAACAACAAGTTGCCCCGGCACCAAACCAACCGACGGCTCCGTTTGCACAAGCCCAAAATCAGCAGCAAGCTTCATCATTGCCTAACAAGCCTCCTGCTGGCTCGGGTGTTTTGAGAGCTCTTCAATCAGGGCTTCCAGTCGCACGAGGCGGTCGAGGCGGCGGCCGTGGTGGTGCGCATCAACAGAACCCATTTGGTGCGCAGGCAACTGAACAGCAGCAACAACCGCAACAGCAACAACAACAACAGGCTCAGACTCAACAGAGCCAGCGGGGCGCTGGTGTTCGGGGCCGGGGTGGACGGGGAGGATTCGGCCGAGGTGGCCACCAAAACGTTCAGGGAGGTAATGCACCTCAAGGACAGGGCCAGTCAAGCCCCGGCGGCGGTCGCGGTGGAATGAATGTTCAAGCCCGCCAGTTTATTCCTCAAGGAAACAAGCGGGCCAGAGAAGATGGCGGCGAGGCCGGGAATGATGCTGGAGCCACCGGCGGAAAGCGGATGAGAGGAGGTGGTCATGCCAGAGGTTCTTGAGCAGTGTCTTGACATAGACTAGTGGTTTCTGTTTTCTACTATGCATGTACGTCTATTTGCGGATCTGTTTGCCATTTTGAAGCATCCATGAAGATTTCAAAGGCCTTTTCCAAGACGAAGGCAGTCAAAACCCATTCCATTTCATATGTTCATCATGTCTATTTCCCAAAGTGTACGGTAACCAACGTCAAACAACATTTGCATTAGAATACCTGTAACTACCGGTCATGGATGGAGAGAGTTCGTTGTGATTCGCGCGCATTGGGAATTCGATTCATCTCTATCTATGATCTGGGTATAAAGCATCCACAAAACAAACACGCACAAGAATAAAACAAGATATCGTGTAAAACGCCTAGCACCTCCAAGATATGCACGCGAAGGCATCAACACTCAAAATCCGGGAACCGCTCTTGGTAGAGAGGACTGCTTGACTTCCATGGTGACCCGGCCTACTCAAAGATCAAGAGATCACGCGTCCTCATTTCCTTCTAGCGGACGCAGAAGACCCAATAAGCCGGACCAGAACCTCCCTCTCCTTCTGTAGGGCCATCAATCGCGCATCCTCGGTCACCTTCGCCTCGAGAGCAGTCACGCCCTGCGCGGCCGCCACAGACGAGATCACCTTCCCCGTAGCCCTCTTCCTCCTCTGCCCGAAGCCCACTCCAGAACCCCAAACAACCATCCAATCCTTGATCACCGTATTCGCCGCAATCACACACCCGGCGCACACCTTTGAATGCGCGCCCAGCGACACACGCCGGTTGATGACCGCCAGCGCGTCAACGGTGACAAAGGAGTGGACATGGGCGCCCGACGAAACCGAGACGAGGGGTCCGACGGTGACTCCGTTCGAGATCCGGGTGGAGATGACCTCCTTGCCCGCCGTGGGGGGCAGGGAAGGGTATGTGGTTGGCGCGGTGCCGATGATGCTCTTCTCGCTGATGATGCAGCCTTCGCCGATGATGACGGGCCCGTCGTAGGAGTAGATGCGGGCGCGCGGGTGGATAACGGTCCCCGGGCCGATGGAAATGGGATGTATGCCCTGGCAGAGCACGGAGTCGGCGACGGTGGAGGTCTGGTGGGCGGCGACGGGAGCTCGGGGCGTGGGAGAGGGAGATGCGGAGGATGAGGGGGAGGCGCGTTGGTGTGGATTCGGGGGGCGGAGGTGCGTGTCAGATCTGGGTTGACTTGGTCTGGGATCCATGTCTAAGGGGAGGAGGGTTTGTCCCAGACGTCGTGTTGAGGTGTTGACTTGGAACGACGGAACTTCTGCCGCGGGTTTGGATGTTGATAAGATTAAGATAGTGTTTGGGGGTTGGGAAGCTTTGGCGGAGTTCCTGGTCCGCCCAACAGCACCTGGCAAGTCTTCTTGGTAGACAACATGGATTTGTCACTTGATAGGGAAGTAATTGGAGAAATAACGTTTCGATTAAAATTCTATATAGGTTGTTGTCATCAAGCGTATCTTGTCCCTGGGTGTCTCATAAGGACTGTCATAAAATGTATCCGGATCCAACTCCCTGCCCATGATAAAGAGCAGGCACATGCATATACAGGCCAATTGTCTAGTCCCATGCCACTCATTCTGCACTCTCCTGCTTCTGCGTCGCCGATTTAATACCATTCCTTTTTCTCCAGGCCCAAACTCCGCGATCCACCTCCGCCTTCGTCATCCCATCTCGAACGAGGCAGAATGTGACCCCGAGTTCAGTCTCAACGTTGCGGTTGCGCGCTTCATCGTCGAAAAACAGCATATCCTCATAAGCAATCCCGCTGGCTTGTTGGATTTTGGAAAAGTGTTGTGTCTTCGTAGCAGGAAATATCTGGATGTAATCAAAGTAGTCTAGTGCCCGGCTGGAGCGTGCCTTCGCGGCCGGGTTATCTGAAAAGGTTGGGATGATGTGAAGCGCCTTGAGCATGTCGCGAGCAAGGTCGGGGGCGTGTGTGCGGGAGGCAAGAGCAAGGGGAATCGAGTGAGTTTTGCAAGCGTAGATAATCGCAGAAACAGCAGGGTAGAAAGCGAACGATTCGTTCCATCTAGATGAAGCATACAGGATCAGCATAGGGAAATCAGAATAGGTCTGACGATCGGATGTGAGGTAATGCTCGGGGTTCTCGGGTGCATACTTGTCTACACAGCGAGAATTGTTATCGCGAGGTTTGATGGGTGCGCTGACATGTGTATCGACCCAAAACGGCCAAAGAGTGTAATCCAGATCGAATGCGATCAGTTTTGGCAGTGGAAGGCCGTCATTGAAGGTGTCTGGCGCAGTAGACGCATCCTCCAATGGCCGAGTATTCGTCCGCTTGTTCTTCATCATTTCGCCTATGGTCTATGCCCAATTGCAGACAGGAAAAGAATCTGAGGATCTCTTCTTGCGAATCTCTCCTTTCTAGGCGAACAGTAGACGAATAGTATTCTTCAAATGAGTCGCAAATTGATCCGTGGTTGAGCAAAGGACAATTCTTGATAGTACCAAGAATCACCGCGATAACCATCAGATCTCACGTGTTCTGCGATTTCAAGCTCCATCTCGACATCTATCCTAGAAAGACAATCTCATCATAGCTAGCAATGCCAACAAGACCAACAATCCTCGGGGAATTGATTCCTTTAGCTGTTACTTACAAGAACTTGAGTCATTCTGATGCTCTGTAACCTGAGTACTGAGTAGCCTTTCAAAACCGAAAGAAATCCCCAATGAAATCACACCCATTCTGACAAAGGCCATCTCTCCAACCCTCCAACCGCCCAACCTTTTGTTTTCTTTTTGCCAGCTTGCTCACTTTTCTTCGATTTTTTTTTTCTTCTCTTTTTTTTGGTCATATATGTGACCGGCCTTCGGAATTGCAGTAAATCCCCTTTGTATTCCAATCTGGACGAGTCTTTCATTCGCCCAAGTGCCATGGATCCAATGAACCATCAAGACAAAGAGCTGTAGTTGATGCACTTGACAGTCTCGAGGAACTTCCAAATCTGCTGGTGTTCTTCAGCTCCTCGGATGGTCATCTCATAGGCCAGAGCATCCCAGTCCGCGGCATAGATCATGACGCGTATCTGCTGCTGGATACTGAGGATATCATCTGCGCCAACGGCATCCGCAATGATGCGTCGCCAGAACGCAAAGGGCACTCCGAACCGCCATCCTCCCTTGTGAGAGCTGCGAGTAACAGAATTGGAATGGCCTCTGCCCTTTCCTGAGCGAGGTGCCTGGCTTGGAGACTCTGAGCTCTTGATCTCTTGGGTTTCGGGGCTCTTGGTCCCTTGAGACTCAGGCCCTTTGTTCTTGATGGCTGGCTGCAGAGAGGGGAAGTTCACCTCAAAATGCTGGGCTCCGGGATGGAAGGGTCCAATGGGGTAAGGCTCAAAGAGTGGAAACTCATCAAGGACTTCCTCTGGGCTTGGTTCGGCGGGCTCCTCTTCCACCTTCACGTCCTCCACCTTCTCTTCTTCCACCGTCTCCTCGGCACTGGGAGGGCTTTCCTCTTCCTCAGGGGCGGCTTCGTTAGCACGATCATAGTCGTCCAGCAGGATGGCACGAGAGACCACCATCATTTTCAAGGCAGTCCTCCACAGGTCACTATCACGCACGCCTTCGTTTTTCATCGCATTCATGCAAACTCGTTTCCCAAGACGTGCATATTCAATGTCCAATTTCTTCTGCATTTTGCGTTGAGCCGCGCGGTGGTCGTCCTCTTCGCTGAGCTCATCAATTCCCGTGCCATCGTTGGACATGAGTTCGCCAACCATCTCGGCTTTGTCGAGGAATTTGCATTCGTTCGGTCCTAGGCCTTCGTTCGGAAGCCAGATAATTCCCTTGCACTGCTGTGCAGTACCTGGCAGGGATGGCCCCTTGCCGCTGGGGAGGAAAGCCAAAAGCTGTTCGGGAGTTCGATGCATGCTTAGCATGCTTGACAAATGGACAGCGCAGCTACCGGTCAAGTTCGTGTTGGACAGAATAAGGAATGGAATCGAGCGCAAGCCACGGGTACAAGCGTAGTACTTCAACTCGTCATGGCTGGGCTTCTTTGCAGCAGACGAAGCATGAGATGAGCCTGCAAGAGTCACAATATTAGCTTTCAAAGTATGATTGAGACGCTTAGGTGCTTCACTTACCGTTCTGTTGGACCACCTTGCCTCTCTTGGGCGACTGTTTTGCAGCAGTCTTCTTAGGCGGCTCATTCTCCTTTCCATTGGTGATCTGCAGATTCGCCAGATCTTGCTCGATTGTCTCCTCCTCTTGAGCGTTGTCACCGTCCAGGCCGATAATGGCATCGGCATCCGCCTCCAGGTAGTCCAAATCGCTGTGCATATAGACACGCGCCAAGATCTCGATTCCCTTTGCCCCTAACGGATTGTTTCCAAGATCCAACTTCTTGAGCATGAAGCAATCCTTGAACGAAGCGAGGAAGTCGTGCCAGATCTCCTGCTCCTGGGGAGTGCGAATCTCGAATTTATTGTGCGAAATATCCAACTCTCTCAAGTCGGCAGCTGAGGACTTGACCACCTCAGACAGCTTCCGAAGTGACAGAACTGTTAGTTGATTGCCTTGCAGATGCAATTCAGTCACCTTGGCGGATCCTTCTAGGTGTTCCTCGTCGCGATACTTGATACACGCAATCAGGTCATCAATAAACTCCGCAAAGCCCTCATCGGCGAGGTCCTTGTTCGAGATGTCGATTTCCACGACGGGATCTCGCACTGCTGCTTTAGCGCCGGCCCCGGGGGGAATTCTTTTTTTCTGTGAAATTGCCAGTCAATAACGGATCTCTTCAACGCATAGCAGTCGAGGGGCGGCGACTTACCAAATCTTTGGAGACCACCTGGCCGGCTTTCAGGCTGGTGATCTTTCTCTGTAAGTACGGCGTTAGTCTGCATCACCTCAAAGGTCAATGTTTGTGAGGGGAAAGATAACTTACAGCTGAATAATTCAACTTGCCCATCTTTGGCGATTCCCGGGGACAGCGGTTTGTTCTGCATATGACACGGTCAGTACGGTTCTACAGTGTAGCGGCAATCAAGGCTGGAGTTGAAGCACGTCCAGTCCACCACAAGCTGGAGATCCGTGTTGGCACACACACAAAGTCCAGACGCATGAAGATGAAACACAGACAATCATGAAGTAGAGAGATAAAAGAAAAGAGCAGCACATACCTTGTTGTTCAGACAACTCTGGATCGATTGTTGTGCGAGATACTAACGCGCCCAGGAAACAACGCGAGAATCAGCTCTAGGAGACCCAAAGGCAACAGTTAACACACAATATCAGAATCTTGAGCCAGAGCAGCACATTCAGAAGATAAGAGGTTCACGCGAGGAAGGTAAATACTTAAATACCTACTTTGCCCTCTTTGATCGATTCAGGAAGCGTGGTTGTGATCGAACGACAGACAAAGGGGATGAAGAGGGAAGAAGATGAAAAAGGGATGCTCTGTCTCTAGTTGTCGTTTGTATACCATCAGCTGGCAAGAGACAGCAGGGTCAGAACACGCTAGTGATGAGGATTCACAGAGGTTGTGAATATGTGCTCTGTTGTGTTCATTCACTGTTGTGCCTTTTTTTCCGGTTGCCTCCGTCACTAATTACTATTACTATGTCTTTTGGGCAAGGATGTCAAGGTCTACGACGGACAAAAGCGGACATGGAGCTCAAAAGCCCTTTGATTTTCTTTGTTAAAAGAGATCTGTATAAAGAGATGGGATATTCACCGCGGTCTTGATTATGGTATACAAGCATGCGAGTCACTCTTACAACCCTTTTGACATGCCCTCGACAAAAAGAGCAAACAGAAACCACACAAAGTAAATTCCATGAAAGTATCAAGTATGTTCTCTCTTTCTCCCTTAGACCTGATTATGGTCTAGGCGTACCATCCTAGAAGAAGTCGACAATGTCTTTGAATTCGTGTAGCAGAGCAGGGTCAATGCCATCCCAGTCCCTTGGACCCTCAGGCAGCGTTGTAGGCTCGTGGGCACTTTCCCTCAACTTAGTAGTAACTCCATCGTCCTTACAGCTCTTGCTTAGCCTATTCCTTTTCGCCGTTCTGGCATCCGTAGATTCGTCTTCGTCTTCACATCCCCAGGACATGCACCTTTTCTGCCCACGTTGTCCCGATGTATCGAGTACATGTTCGTCGACATCGAGAACCAAAACTGGAGAGCTTTCAAAGCCAGCCAGATCAAGCTCCTGACCTACTTTGAATTCACTCGACGGTGTAGGGGTCTGTTCTGGTGCTTTCAGAGGACTCGTGGCCGCTTTGCTCGTCTGGTCGTCGGCTTGTCCCGGGGTTTCAATGGGTGAAGGCTGGGCGTTGTATGTGAATGGCTCATCCATCTCAGTCCAGGGGTCGTCTGTCTCAATGGTTTTGACAAAATCCGCAGACTTTCTGGTGGCGTCCTTGTTCCCCTGTACTGGTATTTTCATGGGGAGGCCGAGTAACAAAGCTGAAGGGGAGGGGAGGTCATCGAAACTATCGTCCCCATAGTCGCTCGAAGAGGTTTGACGCTTGGAAAGTGAAGTGGAGAAGTTCTCGTTGATGGTGTCTCCAAGATCTGTGATGTCTGAGTGTTGTTGGTCTTGTTGCGGTAGAGGGGAGAAGAGCTTGCTCTTCGTTGTGTCGCTTGTGGGAGCGGAGGTCTCCGTCGTTGGAGCCTTGGTATGGTCTTTCTTGGGCATGCTCGCCGACAGCGTCAGTTGATTGAGTCCACTGTTGGACTGATTGCCGGTATGTGATTGCTTTCGGGTTGCTTTGTGCGGTTTCTCCAAGCCCTCGCGGCAGCAGAGATGCTTGCATCTGGATATGGTTCAGCGCCCAGTTTCAGTGCCCATGTGGCAAAAAATCGACACCTACGTCGTCTTATCCTTGCACCTATGGTTGCACGCCCATCGGCCATTTTCTAGACGAGCTGGCTCTTTCTCAGCTTCCGTGAGTGGGTTTGCTGCCCTGATCTCTTTCGCGCTCTTTTCTTCGGTGCCGTTGCAGACTGACTTGACTATTCTCTCAGGGCTGGACCGGCTGTCCTTCTCTGCTCATTTTAATTCGGCCATGTTTCAGCTTAGACGAAGACGGACTTACCTGCTTCGAGGAAGTCGTCAAACAACCAATCGTCATTGTCGATATCATCCCTCCTTTGCTCCGTGGGCTTGGTCGTCTGGGGGTTCTGCTCGGCCCTCTCACAAGGCCTGTAGGGGAACAAGACATTTGCAAGTTCCGGCTTGATCTCCGCATATCTCAAAGTTCCAGCTACTGATCATCAGCCTAGTACACAGCAGGGGCAGGAGTATCACGCACCGATATCATCGCACATTACATAGCATGTTATGCAGTGCCCCGGACTCTTCAACTCTGCATTCAGGAGTATCTCTTGACCCTGTTTGAGCTTGTTTGCGCTACGCGATGGTCAATTTTGTACTAAGATATCAGGCAATACCATACACACCTGATACGCCGGAAATCGATCAAGCGGCCATCGGAGATCTCTGCTAGGAAGCAAACATATACAGGCCGCCGCTGGTAGAAAGTCGGGGTCTTCTCGTTTATAAAGGCGATTTCAGCTTTGAAGCGTACTTTTACATGCTTCCCAGGCTTGATGTCCTGCATGTGATAAACAAGGTGTCCTTGGACAAAAGTAGAGAACGCTCACCTTTCCTATCAGTTTGACGCTCACCCTTAATTTGGGAAACTCTGCCACTCGGCCCAATATTTTCATTCCAAAGGGGGGATTCCTGCTGAGTATCATATCAATCCGATGAGGCTCCGTGTCTTCAAGTGCATCGATGCTGGTGACCCCGGCTGCCGCAAGCTTTCTAACTGCGACAATACCAATCTGATCAATCTGTTTCATCTGCAGAGGCGATGTATCCCAGACCTTGGCCCCGAAGCTCCTGGCGAGCTCTAGGGCATTCCGAGTGGCAATGGAGTCCTCGCGGGAAATCTGACAGTCTATCACGCACCGAATAAGCCTGTTAATGTGGGAAAACACGATGGCTTTGTCCTGCTGGAAAGCAAATTTGTGTTTCTGGTATTGATCGCCATCTGGATACTCGACTGCGCCCAGCTCAGATTGAATAAGCAGGAGGATTTTGTGAGCTGGGAGTGCTATGTCGACTTTGACTGCGAACCGGATGCCATTGGCGCGGTTGAGTTCCTTGTACAACGACTTCTCACCCGCCTTCAGGCGTATCTCACGGAATTCCTCTGCCTCGGCGATTGCAAAGAGCTGGATCCCGGCATTAGCAACCTCGTGGTAAGGGAAGATTCAATATATCTTACCACTTGAGAGACAGTAGCATGTGGCTCCAATGCCAAAAGAGTCTTCATAGTCTCGAACCGTACATAGTACCGCGCCATGGCGTCCCCGAAGGACGTGGATTTGAGACAATCAGAGGCTACCAGCCCTGTTTCCTGCAGGAGTCTGATGTCTTTCTCGCAGATCTGCCGAAGCATTTCATCCTCGTCATCTTTCGTGGCCCCTTCTTTCAACTGGTAATGCTTTGGGTTTCTCCTCAGCCTCACGAATAGAAAAGTACCAGCAAGCCATCTGACAGCGGAGTCGACATCCGCCACATTACCTAGACCGATCTCAGCATTCAGGTGGTCGATCAAGTTGAGATGCAAGCAGCTCTCGAGAGTTTCAGATCCGGAGGCGAGTTTCTCATAGTGTTGCACCCGCTCCTTTCTTGTCATAATCACTGCAATGGCGCTATCGTCGAACTGGGGCCGACCAGCTCGCCCGAGCATCTGCATTATCTCAAGATCAGAGTACTCTTTGCACCCCCCGTCCTGCCATCCAGCTGTGCCTTTGACAATCACTAGATGGCACGGAAGATTGACACCCACAGCTAGGGTGGAGGTGCAGCAAATGACGTTGATATGTCCCTGCAAGTAGCCTGTCTCAACTGCATAGCGATCTGCAGAGTCAAGGCCAGCATGGTGAAATGCAACTCCTGCCACCAATGTAGCTAGTGCGATAGATGAGCATTTGGATCGTGCTGCAGAACGGGGAAGGGACGTACCTCTGAGGTCTGCATTGTGGGCTTCTAGACGTCTTCCAGAACCTTTCCACAACCTTGCTGGAGGATTGGTCATTGACCATAGCCGAGCGAGCTCCTTTGCAGTAGCGACGCACGAATTCCGAGTGCAGCAGAATATCATGATCGGCTTCCTGCATGAATGTGTACCTAGGACATCGGGGAGCCTGTTGACAAGTCTTTTAGTAGAGACCATGGAAGGAAGGAAGGGTTATTCTCGCTTACTTCGAGCTGCACAGTTTGTCAAAAGCAAAGTCATTGCTGTGCGACTGATACCCGTATACAAACTTCTGGAGCTTGACTGGACGAAACTCCTCGCCGAAGTGCTCTCGATGTGCCGGTACATGTTGATTAGTAGCATCCTTCCCCAGCCAGGTCGCAATGTCTTCCGAGTTGGGGACGGTGGCACTCAACGCAACGAAACGCACATTCGACCCGAATGTCTTCATTCTCGACACGACCGCTTCCAAAGTCGCTCCACGGCCCTCCTTGAGAATATGGACCTCGTCGATCAGGAACAACTTCACCAACTGCATCAAGCGCGCGTGGTCTTTCCACTTGCGCGTCATGCTATCCCACTTCTCGGGCGTCGTGACTATTATCTGGCTGTTCTGTACACTCCTGAGCTGCGTGTAATCGGTGTCCCCTGTCAGCTCCGCACACTGAAGGCCCAGCGACATGAACTTCCTGTTCCAATCCCGGAATCGCTCGGAGCAGAGAGACTTGGTGGGGGCCTGGTAGACGACTTTGAAGCGCTCGTCCTTCAACGTACTGAGCAGGCGGCATATCGCCAACTCCATGATGACCGTCTTGCCACTTCCTGTAGGTGCAGCAAGCACGATGTTGTCATCGGTCTTGTAGACATGCTGAAAGCATTTGGATTGAACAGCGTTGAAGACTGGGAAATGGAAGATGGACCGGTAACTATCAGGGAGCTCGTGAACAGAAACGAGCACTATGCCCCTAATGGACATGGGGATATTCTGGAAGGGACTCCTCTGTGCGCGATCTGAGCCTAACGATACCGTAGAGCTATCATGGAACGGCAATTCCTCGTCTTGTATCTGAGGCTTTTCAGCTTGGCAATGCTGCCCCCGAAGCGGTGCATTTGTCTTCGCAGCGTGTAACCTGCTGAGCGGGCTGGAAGGCGATCTCAGACCAAGATCCGAAGAGCTTGATCCCAGGCCCCGATTTGGCGTGACGTGGGAAACAGCTATAGCCGCTTAGTTTCGTACGAGCATCAAAAGACAGCATATGAGTAGACCTACTCTGAAAGAAACGCGAGACCTGCCTCGGTGCCTCCTCTCTTGAATTCGACGGGTAAGCCACGGTAGTCAATTGCCTCGCCACAGTATGATAGTTGCCATCCGAATGGGCAAGCAGTTCGAGATCTTGGATATCGCTTTCAGCTTCGCCGTGACACTCCCGTGAGCAGATGGACAAACTTACCGAACGCATCCAGCTGGAGGTCGTCGGCTCGCGAGGGCAACTCCGGTTGGCTCTCGGGGCCGACGGTTCCAAGCTCGTTTTCTTGAGGCATGCGCCGATGATGGGGGATCTGAGCTCCTTCGATGAGTCTCTGGTCAATGACGGCTTTTGGAGTGGGCAATGTGCTTGAAGATCCATGAGGACCTAAGGAACGTTTAGCAGAGGCCGTATGGTGGGACATCGGGATGGGGTGATGAGGTTTGCGTCTCATCTTGCTCAGCTGGCAAGACAATCAGTATTCGACTTTTCTGAGATACCGGAGCATACGGGGATCAATGTATGCAACGGTCTTCCAAGTTGCAAGGCGAAGGGGGAGTCCTCATTCAGTCAGCATCGATGCCCCAGGCGAGGAGGCACGTGAAGAACCCAATCTAGAACAAATCGCAGACTCCCGGTTGACTCTAAATGGAGAAGGACTATGGTTATTCTC
Organism: Aspergillus clavatus NRRL 1; assembly: GCF_000002715.2. Taxonomy (NCBI): domain Eukaryota; kingdom Fungi; phylum Ascomycota; class Eurotiomycetes; order Eurotiales; family Aspergillaceae; genus Aspergillus; species Aspergillus clavatus. The sequence continues at coordinate 2,064,958 of NW_001517093.1, read as the reverse complement.
AAGGGGGAGGGCTTTGACGGTCAATTTCGTTCATATCTATTCATTCAACCGTAAACACTCGTACACATCAGGACATTTCCCATGACTCGAAGCTATATCAAGGTATAACAGACATGGCGCTGGATCAAGCAGAACCAGGCGAATATCATAAAAGGTATAAAGTACAAGAAGTTGCTGCGCTTTCTTCCAAAAGAAAACCAATGACACGGGCGGGTTCAGGGCACATTGTATTTACTACTCACCGTCCACAGCGGCGCAGAGTTGGATATTGACAGGACCAATGCGAGGTCTGTTTCAAAGCTGGCATATTCATTCGGCCCCGAACTATTTGTCAAAATAACCGCCACCGGCCGTACGAGTAGCACCGAGTCTGGCGACGCCTGGAGACGTAGGCCGCGATGTGGACAACCCAACTTGGGACAGGAAGGGGGTGCTTGGAAGCTTGATGGAGAATTCATTCGGAGAAGCATTGACGGGCGACGGCTCATCACTCTTTGCGTCCTTCTCAAAGCGTTCGACTCGAATCGGCGGTGGGCGGAAGCCATGGGGTTTAGTCTGGTTGGACTCCAGACTAAAATCCTCAAACAAATAGGTAGCCACGATGACCGCGAAGGTTCCAAAAATGAACTGAAGAATCGGTCAGCATCTTCCCACCATAGGTTCTTTGTCAGATGTTTTACGTACGTTGCCAGTGAGTTCGAATCCAAAGAACCAGATACTTCCAAAGGTGCTGAGAACGATGCTTGTAGCAGTAGCAACGTTCCTTGCGTCTTTGTATGCAAAATTGATGCAGAACGAGGTTGCGAGGCCTCCAATGGCCTGAAGAAGGATCGTGGACCAAACAGCCCAATTGTATCCCTCGAAGAAGCCATTCGCAGCGACCTTCTCGCCGTCCAGAAACACGACACCAATAAACAGGGCCGGAAACAATGAGTAAACGGACAATTGCACGTTGCGAACCCAGAGAGATGTCGTCTTGGCACTGTCTCTCAGTACTTTCTCAAAGTACACCCCAGCAAGACCCGACGCAAGGCAGGCCCCAATCGTGGCCAGAAGGCCAATAGTGCTATTCAACCGCGGCAACGCGGTCAGTAGGTCCTCTTCAATTCCCTCGTATGTCGCCGATCGCTTATGCAGATTGCCACGCTTCCCTGTGACGGCTTTCCATTCCTCAAACGAGCGGGGAAAGGAATGATGCACCGCCTCATGTTCAAGCATAATCTCGTCAGAAGTTCCATCTGGCATCTGCACCAGGTACACGCCCACCGCAAGTAGCATCAGGAACGCCCACTTGCGCAACGGCAGGGTGCGGCGCAAGAGCATCAGGCCAAAAGCCGAGGTAACAAGAAGCTTCAGCTGATATGTAACCTGGAAGGTCGCCGGCTGCATGTTCGACAAGGCGATATACTGCAATGAGTTGGCAAGCGTGTATAGACTAGCGGGGATCGCAAGTTTCCAACTATCGCCAGAAAACACGGCGCTGGACAGCGAGAAGAGAAGAGAGGTCGCAGGCATCGACGGGGGCGCCGATCTGGAGACTTCGTACAGCGCTATGGTGAGGGAAATCGCGAGCTTGGCGACTTCATTGAGGAAGACAGCGGTGGAGGTGAGATATCGTTTACCACCGGTAGGGGTCATCACTCTGGAATAATGTAGGAGCTATTTATTTGAGACAAGAAAAAAAAAAAAACAATATCAGTCAACATCCTTGTCGCCTCGCTTTTCCACTCCGCATCAGAAGACAAACTTACCGAGACGAAGGCCGTATACTGGGCCGTCAGCTACAAATGGAAAACGACGGTCAGCAGCGCGTCCAGATGTTCTGTGTTATTGATTTCGAGATACACAATCGTAAGACGGCGGTGCTGGAACAACTAACCAAAACCCAGGAGGAACGTTTCAAGATCCCTCCCAGTCCTGAGGACTGTCCCCGAGCGTGTTCCCCCATTGTGGCAGTATGTGATTGTTGGTGCTGGACCGATGGAAAACAAGAGCCAATCCACCCACAGAGAAATGTAAGAAGATGGTGGTCTAAATGTCTGTTCCTCGGAAGGGATGCTCGTATTATTCTGCAATGGCCGAGGATCGTTGAGCAGAATGTGCGCGTGCCGAGATCACAGGAGAGGGGAAATCTTCACACTTGGCTTTGCAGTCCGCCAGCAAACTACAGCCGGGAGTAAAAGCGGCGGCGTTGGTGTGGGAAAGGAAGAAAGCCACTGGAGGACAGGTTTATAGTTGGAATGAAGATAGAAAGAGGAGGAGAAGAAGGAGGAGGAGGATGAAGAAGAAGAAGAAGAAGAAGAAGAAGAAGAAGAAGAGATAGATGATCGTTAGGATGAAAAGCACAACGACGTAAGAAGAATAGGTATCTGGTCAAGGTAATGGTCAGGTAGTTAAGCCAGGTAACTGTGAAGAACAGCGGGCCAAACAAGCGATCATCTGCCCAAATGCCTTCCAACTCCAAGAATACGGGGCTGGCTGTCGGGGCTCTGGGGCTCTGGGCCTCTTGGCCTCTGGGGGGGGGTTCAGTCTCTAACTCTTCATACGATTAGCAAATAATAGCAATACATAGATAGTAGACTGACAAGTTACGACATTGCTCTCTTAAGAGTTAAGACAGTTAGTTAGTTAGGTAAGTCTTGACTCTTGATTCTTGAATCTTGCGTCTCCGTATCCACCTCCTACCTTAGTAGTAGTAGTACTGTCTATCTACTTACAGAGTAGTGTTCTTCTCTTCGCTGGTCCGCCAGTCACAATCAGCGGTCGAACCACAAAACAAAACAAAAAAAACACCAACACGAAGAAGACCCGGTGATTCTGTGATCATCTACGGAGTAAACTAGTTGGTTGAACTGGACTCTCCCCTCTTGAGTCCCATGGAACACTTGTCGACAAGCTTGAAGCTGATCTTTGACCCTTTGGAAGTTCCCTCCCCCCCCCCAGCAGCATGAATTCGCACGATCGACGGTCTCTGACGTCAGGGTCCAGTTGCATCTCACGATCCCCCTTTTTCTGGTGGGTGTTGTTGTTACTTGTTGGTCAATCCCGTCGTCTTTTTGTCTCAGGCTAGTAGTTAAAGCTCGAAGCTAAATCTCCAGCCTAACTAGACTAGATAGATACTCCATAAGAATTGTTCAGAGGGCTGGTAGTTAGGGAAAACGAGCTAAGAGTGGTGGTCTGGAAAGTCTGAAGATGGTCACTGCAGGTTGGCAAGCCACATCACCCTAGCAGGGACACAGCCGGAAATGTGGATGCAGTGACATGATTCTCTTGAGCAACAAACCACGATGAGATGCAGGGAAGCATTGTGTTACAGAGTACTACTACAAAGTATCTTGGATACCTTCTCTCTGAAGTGTGCTAACCAGGGTTGGAAAAAAAAACAACTTCATCAATCAGCGCAGAGGTCGAAGCTGGTGTCGCCTGTCGCAGACTCGCATGCCATGCATCCAGTTTCCCCCCACTTCTCTGGAGTAAACAAAAGAATCAATTTCACGCACTTCTCTCATGGAATCATTATGCTAGTTTGACATCAACGTGGTATTCTTCATAGCAGGTCTCTATCTATTACATTAAAAAAAGAAAAGAAAAGAAAAAAGGGTATGTTTTGCAGGGCTGGAGAATCTTTGCAGATTCAAAAGGAGAGAGATGTCGAGGCATGGTGGTATGGATAAGACGTAGGTCAAAATAGTGGCGAGGACGAAGCTGGGTCGGTAATGCAAGCAAGACAGACAATGCGGAAGACAAAATAGGAAAGAGAAATGAGGGAATGTCAATATGTGGGTGAATATCAGACAAAAAGAATGTGAGAGTAGAGGATGCAAGGGAGAGCCGCGGGAAGGATGGCATTATGGCCCACTAATGCACAGCTGTCAAACTGCCTCCATCATACTTCCATCCCAGCGCCCAGGCTGGAAACTCCTCGCCCTCTGGCGGCTCTTCACCACCGTCCAGAACAATCGCCTCGCTGCTGTCTGTACGTCGGCGCGAATGTCGCTTCTGCGGCTGAGGCACCGGAGGAGGACGGCGCGGAGGCGGCTTTGGGGACGGAAGGGAGGGAAACCGGTGTATAGGTAGCGTCGGCGTCAAGGGAGACGCGCCACTGGTGACGGGTGACGGAAGGCTCTCAGAATATGCCAGGCTGAGACGGCTTGAGTTGATGGTTTTCTGTTCAGCATCAGAAGCCGCACCCTGCGAAATAGCACCGTCCTTGTCATGGTAAAGTGCACCTTGATTTGTCCGTGATAAATACGGTGGTATTTGAGGACTTAAACGCAGAAATGATGTATCTGAGCCATAAAAAGAGTCGCGGGAGGGGACGGAAAGCATTGATCCCCGGTCCGGTTCATGGCCCCCGCCATATTGTACCTCCCGGAATATGCTGGGCGTAATTTTGCCTTGCCGCTGTCTCATCGCCTCGAGAAGGTGTTCTTCCTGCCGGGTCACGGCCATCACCCTACTTCTCCTATCCCGTTCCTTTCGGGAGACAGGAGCATTTCGGAGTTGAGCGAAGATGTGGTCATTATCAGGCTCGGAGATCGTCGGTATACCACTTGATCGACGGGATCGGCTTTCCCTGGTCGCTGAGGATGATATGCCGGCGGAAGATTGCGAAGGATTCCGGCGATGAGAAGACTTCTTCTGGAGAGCTTGGGAGCTACGGTGTTTGGCAGAGGTCGATTTATCCACTCGCCGCAGCGCTGGACCTCGTGTGGCTTGCGCTGCCGCAGCCGTGCAAATCTCCGCGTCCGATTCTCCAAACGTGACGACACTATCTCTTGCTCCGTGGTTGCCCTTTTCGCTTCGGTGATTGCTTGCTAGCCTGTCTTCGTCAATTTCATCTTCCGATGAAGATAGACACAGCACGCTTGAATTGTTCAGGTCCACGTTCTTCAGAGTGCTCTTGCTGCTTTTCTTCGACATCAGACCTTTGTCACTATTTGAGCCTCGACGGAAGTCGATCTTGCCCGAATTCGGCGAATTCGGAATTCGCTTGGACTTTGGTTGAGCGCAAGTCTTTGGGGACAGATATGTATCGTTGCTCCAGCCTCCAACGGACCCAGCTAACGACATCTTTCGTAATGCATCCTCTGCAGATTTGAGGTCATACGTCCGCACGTGTGCTCGGCTTTGTGGTTGCACGGCCGAAGGTCCAGACTGTGCTGATGTGGTTGATTTCAAGCTCTTGACGTCATAATACCTATCGATAGCTAGGTCGAACTCGCTGGTTCGCACGGTCCGTTCGAAGGATGTGTCCAGGTAATCCAGATTTTTTGTCTCACGAGACGGGGCGACTTCGTTTGTGCGGTTAGTCTCCGGAAGTGTATTCAAGTGATGGGCAGGATGTTGTGAAGGTGGTGTTTTTGTAAGTCTCTTCCCAGCGGTGGAAGGATCCGCTCTCTTCGGTTCGGCAGAAGCGTATTCAGAAGTCGCTGAGATCGGAGAGGGCGAGCTCATCATGCGCTGCGGGGACAAAAGAGGTGCCGCCGTCTCGCGTGGTTTAGGAAACAGCAGGGAAAGATCAATTCGTGGCGGACGCATTTTGCGCTTTGACTCCTTTGACGGGCCTTTTATTGGCTTTAGATTCAATCTCGATTGACCTGGATTGTGTCTCTGGCTAGGGATAGTGCCTTCTTCTTCCGGCCTACCTCTGGAGCCTGTGTTCAGCAGATCCTGCTCAACCGCAGGTCCTTTCATGCTGAAATATGAGAATAGAGCCGAGGACGAGCCAAACTGATGAATCTTTTTGGAAGACCTTGGCCGAGGTTCAGCCTGCTGAGACTGATAGTCATGTCCCAGAAGTGGAGATGACGCTCTGACGCGGAGGTGCTGGGATGGTACACTACTTGTTTCCGAATTTGCTGTTGGAAAAGGAACAAAAGTGCTGCTTTTCGTCGATTTTATATCGGGGGTTCCCATGAAACTAGTTCGTCCACCTCGGTTGCTCTGACCGTTTTGAAGAGGTATTTGAGTGGTCCCCAAGATCTTGTGAGCTTTCGATTGTTTCTCGCATCTCCTCAGGTCCTCTTGACTGCGGTTGCCCATTCGCGGGTGGCTAGTCTGAGCATGGGCACTTGATGTTCTCATCGGTATTGTCAATGGCGGCTGCGACATGATGCAAGTTCGGTTGTTGGAAACCCTGTGAGGCTTATCTTGGTCTGGTAGCAAAGACAGAGATGACAAAGCTCCAGTGCATCCAAATCGCAATTGCGGATGCTTGTGTGTAAAGCTGTTTGACCCGGATGTACTTCTGACGACGGCCAAATGACGTTGTTCTATTGAATTCAGTCCGCCAGCCTCGTACGGGGTACTCGGGTTCTCAGTAGGCAGATAGGAACGAATCTTTGAATATTAATGAAGGAAGCACAGGCTCCGAATGCTAGTTGTGAGAGAGCTTCGGCGGGGAAGACTTCAGATGTGTAACAGCAATGCACGTAGTTGATGTGGTCGCTGGAATGCTCTTCTATAACATCCGAGGGCAGGTGGACAGGGACTTTGACCAAGACATAAAGTCGTGGTCGACGCAAATCTAGCAATTGATAGGCACCATTAGTTTCCTATTTCACAAATCTGGAGATGAAGAGCGGGAGTATTCAATGATCTGTTGACTTAGGGGTGAATGAGGAAAAAGGTTGCCTGTCCTCCGGCTCCAACATCCTAAAAACCTCGCATTGGCCAACTCACTACCGATGTTCAATAGAGAAAGGAGTTCCAAGAAGCTCCGCAAAAAGTGTCGTACGAAGTTTAATTCGCCAGAATGTGGAAGTGGGTGTGGGCTGTGGAGCGACAAGGTTGATGGTGAACAACACCGCCCAAGCGTCCGAATATGATAATAGACTAACCGATCCATTCGAGTATCCATACGATTGTTGGAGTCTCAGACACGGCCTGTCTGCGGCGCAGACTCTGCGCACTCTGCAGGTTGAGATTCATGAAGCCGGGCTGAGAGATAGCGCCAACCCAGTTTTTCACTAGAAAGGAAATCATCAACAGTGAACAGGCACATGGTGATGCCCTGACAGACTCCACGATTTGATGAAATTGCAACAATGCACTACTCCGTAGGTTCCTAAGTAGTTAGCCCATAGGGAGTAGTGGACACCGGACAGCCATTGTGCCACAAATCCACAAGCGATATAGACTGTTGGGTTAGTGCGATAATGTTCAGCTTGGAAAGATGAGATTGGCTCGCTGTTGAGTCTTCAGGGGGTTCATGACTCCATACCTTATTGTTACAACGACAATCTGGCTGGAGCGAAGTAAGCAAGTTGACTCTTTGTTTCATCAAGAGCACATTGTTTCCATCTTCCATTGTTCTCATTATTCTTGATGCAGATGGACTTTTGACATTATTGTCTCTTCATTTTTCGCTCTAGTGCTTCTCCAATATCCAGGAGAATTTTTAGAAGAATCAATAGTCTGAAATAGATTTGTGATGATCCTTGTCGAGTAAGGAGTTAATGGAAGTGTTAACTCTCAGGATTCAAGTTGAATCGTGTATTTTATTTTATTTTCACAGCCTCCCACAAGGTTGGTTCAACACGTGCTTTCCATACACGAGACTCTAGTCCAACAAAACAATGAATCTCCCATGCTACTACTATGCTTACTGAGATGATTCTACACGCAACATTCTGCGTTCTACATGTATATCAGGATATGGAACTCTTCTTTGAAGAACCAGAGCCTTCCAATTCAATTGAGATGACAACAATCACACATCATGCAAGGTACTAGCCATTATTACACAAGGGACCCATGACTGAGGTACAGGACGCTCACTCAATCAGGCATAAAGGGGCAAATATCCACCTTCTACATAGTAGGCTTCTTGGGATTCCTCTTCCACTAACTAGCTCTGGCGCAAATTCGATCGATGAGCCTAAAACAATGATGGAATCATGATGAACTGGTTATCCGGCTATCTGCTTCATTAGTCCTTTAGCCCTCCAGACTCCAGCATTCTCAGCCTATCTCAGGCTTCTCAGCCCCTTAGCCGTCCCAGAACTTCCTGATCGAGCAAATGAGAACAGAGCCATCACTGCCCGTCACCCCACCAAGCAATGATTACTGTCTGGTATTATATGTGGGCTAGGGATGACAGGCTTGTCATTCAATAGTCAGAGGATAAGATGGTCATGATTCGACAATGATGCTAGCCATTACTCCTTTGGAGATACTTTCCTACAAATCCAGTAGAACATCAGGACTCCACGTACCAAATCTACTATGTGCACTTGCCTACATGAGATATAGGACATTGTAGTCTTGCAGATCACCATCAACAGCCCACAGACCTATTGCAAGACTTCTTGGGATAGTCAAGACTCGAGAACATTGCTATGGCCGATTCCTCCAAGAGGCAATATGTGTGCGCAATTAGGGATCTCCCGTGATCAGTATGATCATCGTGTCTCACTGACCACGTTCATGCCAAGTAGGCCCAACACAATGGGAATTGTCTTCGATAATTCCGGGAATTCCTCGGACCACGGAGTATCATCCTCTGTGTGCTTATCCCGAAGAGGAATGAAAGCTCAACCATCCTGTCCGAATCCAATTGATAGGGGTAAACAACTCATTCAAAACCTCATATCAACGACGATATTGGACCAGGTACAGGTGTCGGTCACTATGCTCGATAGCAGCTATTTTTTCTGCTCTCCGAGACCCCGATGGCCGACATACTCCATTATTAGTGGCATAAGGAGTCTGCAGTCTGCACAAAAGATTCCGAGTGGATACTGAGTGTCTGAGCAGTCATGGCCCTGCCGGCTGTCACAGCCACTTCGATAAAAATAGGGAATCCAGTGAGTGATCTGGACCATGACAAATTCCATGTTTCACTTAGACCACTCTGCCCGTCAGTGCTAACTGGCAGACTGCAGTAGACTAGTAGTATGCACAGCATGCAACCTGCAGCCTCAACTGATGGTAAATTCTATGGCGAAGCAAGGGACATCTCAAACTCACCGTCAGCCAGCGACTAACCATTCACCCGGACATTTTTGTATATATCTCATTCATCGGCTAGGAAGCTTTCCCCGCAAACGCGATCTATCACATTTGCGTCGAGAATCGGCTTTCCAGAGTCTGGACTCTAGAGCTTCGGAGTCCGGATGCCTTTGCTCTGAACTGGCAGTAACTATCTAATTCCCAGCCCAACGTTCTCGGGATGAAGGAACACGAAGCAATCCATATTCCATTTTCTCTACCCTGTTATCTGACTCATCACTCAACAAGCTTCAATCCACTCGCTTATTCCAATTTCCGAGTTTAGGACCAGGGCCCTGGATCCAACAACAAGAGAGCTGAGAGTCCAGTCTCAGGCCCAAGCCCCAACCCCATAATCCCATTTTATCCCCTATCCATGTCTCGTGTCAAGGTACCTGCGATGCACACGTTCACGTTCGCGATCGGCTGTCTGCAAAACCCGGCCGAGGCAGCTCCGGACAATTCGTGATTGCATGTACGTGCTTTGCGACTCGGGCAGAAACGCGATGCAGTGCAGACAATTCACTACAGCCATGTGTTCCACCTTTGAACAGAGCGGAGGGTCAGTCGCCTACGACTCGACAGACTAGGTCTACGCAGTGGTAGGAGCTAGCTCATTCCCCGGCCATGCTTCAGACCTGCAGATGATGCATCGTGAAGTCAAACTTGGATAGTAGCGTTTCTCCCGGGGCTCGAGCATCAAACCCCGGTTTCTCGAGCTTGCTACTGTGCCAGGCACGATTACGATCCAACTTTTGTTTTTTATGCTGAATTTCTGAATAGATTGATTTTAGGTATTGATACTAGTACATCTGCGAGACTCGATCATGAAACATTTAATCTTTTGGAAGTGGGCTGATTCTAACCTCCCCTTAGCCTCGAGGTTGATACTCCGACATGTTAGAACTTCTGCTTCATCCTATTGCCTTTATCCCCTTGTTCACACTGAGAGCAGCGAAGACATCTGCGCATCCCGGTCGCCAGGGACACTTTGCTCGTCAAAATAGCTCATGGCACATGAGCTTTTTTTTTGTTGGGATTTCTCTTCACCAGTCATGGATATAGTGCGCAGCATCGCGAGGGTCGGCCGTAAGCGCTCTCGGTCAGCGCATTGGCTCATCCTCACTCGTGGCAGCACCAATGTCAAGGAGGCGTGTATAGTTGCTAATCTTCCGTCTTTTCCTGCCACTGCGTCGGAGTGTGCCTTCGCTTTCCGGCGGGCTATGCGGGACCTGAGTCTGAGACGTTATGGAGATGTCGTTGGTGGTTACAAGCTCATGCGCCTCGCTAGATTGGGTAGGGAAGGTGTTTCTCTGTGCAGATGATCTGGTATCGCTCCTGTCCAGATCATCAGAGTCGTAGGCATCGTCGTTGGCCTCAGGCGCCTGCTTTCTCTTGAGATCATTCTTTGCTTCCAGTGATTCAGCAAGAGGATTAGCTAGCTCTGCAGATACTTGTGCATTTATTTTATCCGCATCAGTAGACATCTCCTTGTCATAGAAGTTCGACTCGTTACCGCGTGCAAGCTCGGTGCTCTTGATCGATTGGCGCGTTTCTTGCGAATCTCCGGACACCTTTTGGTTATACTAGAATGGCTTAGTCACGCCTCTATAACACGATATAGAACCCTTACATGATGTCCAATCTTGGTCATGGGATTGAAAATTTCGTTCTTGATCTTCAGCTGAATCTGGTCTGAAGATGGTATGTTGAACTTTGGCAAACCTCGTCGAAGAAACCCTTTTTGTTTGTAACCAGGCGTGGGCTGCAAGATATTTTGCTTTTTCAAGATGTCGGTTATCTGAATGACTGTCTGTCCATTGCAGTCTACTCGGCGTCAATCGTGCTCTCATAGGCAATTTTCTCGCTAGACTTACGAAGCTTCTGGGTAAATAATGATGTTCGACTTGGGTAGCCCTCTTCTATGATTATCTTCAGAGCTCTTCTCAGGAGTACCAGGCTGTTCATTTCGCAGAGTAGCTGTATCTCCTTGGGCTCGAGTAGACACTGGTAGCAGGCATGAATATCCGGAATCCTTGGATCATTGGGGCCATCGAATCCATAGCATGCGACGTGCTGGCGCATATGACAGAAAGCACACTCGAGCTATTCATCTTAGTAAACGATCCTTGGGCAACAATCGGAATCTTACCATTGCAGATTCTTCACTATCCCAGCCACATTGACACCGGATAGTCCGTTCTTGATTTTTACCAGGGGACCCATTTCGTGACTTAAGGTGCTCTTGAATTTCCGAGATCTTTTGTTCTGACAGCTCAAATTTGTGGTCCGAGTTCACAATATTGCTGCTATCATGGTCTACTGCGACGCTGGGGTTTATTGGTTGAGTCGGTACGAGCTGGCTGTCCATGTAAGAAGGTGTCCCTTGGGTCTATCATGATCAGCATCTATCAGCATCTGTCTTATCAATATCTACATTGGTTGCCAAATCTCACAGGGATCATCGTTTGCAAGCGATTCCTTTCAGTGACGTCTTGAGTTGCTTCCTGAGGAGGTTCCCCGGCCGGATTCACTGCGAAGTGATTAGTTTCAGTTCTGTTCCATGTGTTTTGAGCTTATGGTTACCAGATTCATGGATTTGACTGCCTTCTAGGCTACCTCCATCGGCAAGCCCAATATCCTCAGATCGCTGTACTACATCTCGATATTCGAGATCCGTTGGTACCTTGGGTACAGCTTCTGATCCCTCTGGATCAGGTCCAACCCACTTGAGAGACGTCACTTTGAGTCCCACACTTTTCGAGTTAGTAGATGAATATGTTCTTGGCGACGAAGACTAACCTATGCCATCCGCTATCCATTGAACCACAAGACTGAGTTTCCTTTCTCCAATTCTCGGTCAGTGGGTACTTTATCGTGTCGTTCAACGCTCCAGTAAACCCAGGAGGCTCGTAATCTGGCGGGCAATCCTCAGTATAAAAAAGATGGACACCTAAATTCCTCTTATCTATCTAACGGTAAGCTTTGTATCAAACCTTCAATGTGGGCTGAGCATACTTGGAAGGGTTGGCAGAAATGCACTGAGCGTGATTAACCTTCTGACAATCATCTCCAGACCAACCCTGGCCGTCTGAGCGGTCTTCACATCGGCGACACATCCCACGGGATTTATCGACAAACTCTCCAGGCGGCTGTTCACAACACCATGACCTCCCGTATATTTGAAGGTAAACGTATAAGATTCCAGGACATTCTCCGGCTCATCTTTATCGAGTATAATGGTAAATTGAACGGCGCTCAGGACATTTTTTCGGAGGGCATCGAAGATGCCATTTTCCTACATCCATTAGATCTAGTCAAGAACCACGCCATAGCAAACGCACCAGGACATCCAGAATCGTGTTTGCTTTGGGATTGGAATCGCGAATGATGATCTTCAATGGCTGTCCGCGCCTCCCGGTCCCGAAGGGGGCTCGCGCAAGGGCTTCGGAGGTTTCAGCCTGTTGCTTTCCATTGATGAATTCTCGATATGACAAATTATTATCCCTCTGAGCTTCCTTCAGATCCCGATCGTCAAAGCATGGGAGCGGCAGGAATTCGCTTTGTTATATGTTAGGTCGACTGGTGACACATAAATGCAACGAAGACGCACTGACCGAAGATAGAATAACGTTCCCAGCTAATATGTCCGATTAATGCCATTGCGACAATGAAGTAGGGGTAATTATCCAGACTTACCGATACATGCAGCATAATCTGTACAAATTCAAGGCTCTGCTGCTGCTTTAACAAGGTGTTTTCTTGGATTATCGATCGGGAGATATTTTCAATTTCCGTCTGTGCCTCAGTCCGGACAGAAATTCCATTCTTCAACACAGAATCCTGGAGGATAGGAGCCGGTTGTAGTTGGACCGTTGACACTGGCCCAGTAAACTTGATTCGGGCCATTCGGGATTAAGGTAGCTATCACGGAAGCCCGCCCATGCACGTGTATTGGGTAAGGGGAGAGAAAAGGAACATGGGGACGCGGACGCAGTCTCAGTTGAGGTTTCTGTGATGATCAAGACCAATAGTGAACAAGATGGGCAAGGTTGAAGGTAGGCTTCGGAACGTGTCAGTGTGACAAAAGAGGAGGATAAAAGCCAAGGAGGTATGATGTTCACAGAACTTTACAGCTGTTTCCCTGAACCGGAAGCCAAGGTAGCCCGGGACGTGTACCAGACGATGGATGGACGCAACATTCCAGCGTCTAGCGACATAGGTTATAAGGGCAAGATTGATCACAAGGAATGACTTGTAGCATGATAGAACTCAAACAGATGCTATGAAATTTTTACATCAACGCCGTGGGTTGTATTGCTCAAGGTAATCGACCGGAATGTTGTAGGTGTATGGTACAGAGTACAGAGTACAGACGAGAGCGGGAATCCCCACTCGTAGTTATTGTATGTACGGAGTAGCTCAGTCACATACATATTCGGAGCTCCCCTCTACTTTTATACCTATCGATGTAGGATAGAGTAGATAAACATCCCTCAGTTCATTTCTATTTCCTCACCTTTCGTCTCCGCCTTTTCTTTCTAGAAAGATATTGATAGCTGATAGAAGCCCAGTCTATCCACTTTGACATCTACACAGAACTGTAGATCGCCGAGGGGGAAACTAGACTAGGGAGTACTACTATATTCAAGTCTCGGCCCGCTCGGGAGACAAGTTCAAGACTTCAAAAGTTCAAGGACATGAGTGCTTGGCATTACTATTCTCGATATTCTGGGGATTCTTTCCAGATCTCACGTAGACAAGTCAGGGTTACATATGTGTCTGAGACACTGTTTTGTTATATCTATAGATTTTCTAGTGAACATAGGTACTATCTTGCGAAACATCTTCCAAGCAGAATTGATAGATATGTAAGTTTGCAACAGCCTGGCTTATCCCTTGGCTTATCTAACTTGCTTCCCCGCAATTCTTGAAGCGAGATTTCCATTATTAATTTGGGGCTGACATCTCTCAGAGGGTCTGAAGAATTAGTACTTGCGGATGCTGTAGCCTCTTGCTAAAGATGTTTGATCTTTGATAGTGATCATGGCTCTGTTTTGACTTCTTTAAAACATTATTGTTGACTGTACTCAGAGCACTCAGAATCAAGCAGTACTCTTACATACAAATCATAAATCATTTTTTAGATCATCCATACAATCCGCAAAAGAGATGCCAATGCTTGTTGACCGCCTCAGTAAATCACGTGCTGTCAGCAAGTGGCGAGGACAGAGAAAACATGGCCATGGTGGGTTGTGGACGTCTATATGTAGATGGTTAAGTAGGTAGTAGTAGTAGTAGTAGTGAGTTATTTGCTTACTATGTAGGTGAATATGGATTTATTATGCAGGATGGGAGTTGGTGCATAGACATACAGTGGAATGAGTGCACTAAAGATATACAACCTATAGAGTCCGGTATTGCAGTAGTAGGCTTCAAGGAGGTTCTTTCTTTGACTATGGATACAGACTACAGAATGGTCCGTTTCTGTGTACAAAGCCTGAATGAATGCGAGCATACCTAAGGAAAATCATAGAAGTCTGGGTAGGATCTTCAGAAGATGGAATATCGGATCTTTGACCAGAAACGTACAGGACGGCAAACTCGCCTTGCTTGCCTCATAATAATATCAAGTTTTCCACTTTGCCATTTTCGATACCCTTCTTCTTCTTCTACTACTACTGCAACAACATTTGCCTCTTCCCTTCTGATGTACTTGTTAATGCACTTTGTGCATGAGTCTTTTACCCCTTCCACTCTCCAGATTGTGGTACTACTCAGACCCATATCGTTATCACTTATCAACGCCCCTTCCATCACTGTCTAGTTTACCTTACTATGTAGCCTCGGAAAAACGCCAACAACCAAGGCCAAAGAAGGCACTAACTTCTTAGGACGGTACTGATCACCAACCACCTCCCCCCCCGTCCAGTCCAGTCCAGTTCCCTACTCCGTAGACCATCCTCCGCCCGCCGCCCAACATCTATCTATCTTCTTCTCGTCAGCATTCATCACCACGACACGCCACGATCTATTTTTTATCCTTGCCCATTCCATCTCCTCTCTCCTACTCATTTCACCCCCCTACCTTCTTGAGTGATTATCGCCATGCTGGTTATTATGCTCTGAGAGAACGTCCTTCGCTTCTTGTTCTCAAGGTTTCCAGGGCCTTTGCTGGTTTCTGCAGGCCTGTCGTGCTAACAGGACTGTGCCCTCGCCCACATTGGCTCCTCTACTTCAGGGCTGGGTAGTTTCTCTGATCTAGACACACTTTCGTTTTTTCTTACTTCTCTACGGTTAGTCAACGATCACTTCGTTCCCTTTCATGGCTGTGAAAGTTGTTCGATCGGATCGCTCATTATCAGGTTACAGACGCGTTTTCCATCTCCTGTTGATACCAAGACGTCCTTTACATCAACAAATCCTTCTCTATCATCAATAACAAAATCTCACAATGAACTCTCTCGAAATGAACGATGAACTCGAGCATGGATCGGTTAACGATGCCGTTGGTCAATTTGCCTTCGCTCCTGCCACTCGAACGACTGTGGTGACAACTACTACTACAACCACCACGACCTTTCCTCCCCTCATCATCAGACCACCGCGGGCGACACGAGACCTCGATCCCAAACTATATCCCCTGGCCTCCTCTCCAACTCCTCAAGCGCTCAAAAACATCAAATTCGAACTGGGCGGGAAATCAGTCGTATTCAATGAACCGGAAGATTCAAGAGTAGCTCTCAAGGAGGTACGTTCGTTTATCTCGACCTGGATACGGCGTGATCGTAGTCCACTTCCTATCTGCTCTTTGCCTTTGATTTCTTGAGTCTAATGTGCTATCGCTAGGTAAACGAGACGAATGACGCGTTGAAAGCTTCGAACGGATTGGTGCGGTCTGTTGCCTCTTACACCACCTCAAACGATCTCCAAATTCCCCGACGTTTAGCCCCCACTCGATTATCCAGTCAACCATCCAACCCGTCTAGCTCAAAACGCCGGCCAGTATCAATCCTGGAGGGGCAACTTGGATCCATCAGATTACGCCCCGGGAGGATCCCTTCAGAACCGTCATTTCGTCACATTCGCTCATATGGTTCCCTCGCGCCGTATTCGGCGGGTTTAGCTACTCCAGAGACCGAACCTAGCACTTATAGCCCAGGAGACAGTGTGCTACCCAGGAGAAGAATACACAGTGCAGCCATACCTCGTAGGGAGACATTGTTGCGATCGCCTCTATCATCCGAAGTTGAGAGCCAGCAACTTCCACAGGATGTGAGCACGAAGTCGGCTCTAGGGAAGGAGCCGTCTCGCACGAGAACAGTCGTTTCTGATCGAAATCGGATGTTCAGTCGCCAGCGAGAAAGCACTGCAACATCGGCATCGCAACCCGAGACACCGGCGGCGGACAAAGATATTGTTGTAGGGTTAAGCGCTGCAAGCCAAGGTCTTGGATATGATGAATCAGAGGAGTCGTCACAACAGATGCCCCCAGAATCAGCCTCCCAGTATTCCGCCATCGATAGTGTCGTTGCCCACGATATGTGCTTGCCCAGTCCTAGCCTGTCTCCAGTGGCAGCTATGAACGCCATGAATGTGGATTCTTCGTTCGAGTCGGCCGAAGATCCAGAGCTTGACACGGATTCGAGTTTGGATAACAGCGCGCGGCTTTCGGATTCTATGCGTTTGGAGAGGTCGAACCCTGATGCGTCGTCGAGTTCCAGATCCGCGAATGCGCCAAGCAATATCGAAAACCAACGAACTGCCTCTTTGATGGATATTCCGAGCGTTTTAGACTTCTTTGATTCCGTTCCCGACGGATTGAAAACGTATCTTATGCATCAATTCCTCAGGAGATGTTCGAAGCCAACGTTGCGCTTTGTGGCTGATGTCGTGAACCCAGCCTTGAAATGCGATTTCCTAGCCCTTCTTCCCCTTGAACTTAGCCTCAATATTGTCAAATATTTTGACATGCATACCATGTGCTCTGCAGCTCAAGTGTCTAAAAGATGGAGACATATCATCAACTCAGACGAAAAAACCTGGAAGTACTTATTCGATAAGGACGGTTATGTTCTTCCAGATGGCGAACTAGAACGCGCAATCAAAGAGGGTTGGGGATGGCAATTTCCACACGGGGAGGAAGACTGGGAAAGGGATCTCAGCTTGTCTGCTGCCATGAAAGCTGATCCTGATTGCGCTGATGACATTGCTGGGCCTTCTCTGTCAGCCTCGAGTGACAGAGCATTGTCTGTGAGCCGCCGACCGAAAAGAAAGGCTACACGTGTCTCTGGCCGCAAATTTGCGAAACGGAAGATCTCCTCTAGCGGTACAGATCACTCCGACTCCTCAGATTGGAGGAAAGGAATTTCTGCAGCCGAGGGACCGTATGCCGCTGCGACTGCTGCAGCAGTAGCCGTTCCTTATCCGGAAATCGGCCTGCCTTCTCTCAGAGCGCTTCATCTCTTCAAATCTCTTTACCAACGACATCACTCCATCTATAAGGGCTGGATGAAGCCTAGCGTTAAACCGAGGCACATTGCCTTCCGTGCTCATGGCCGCCACGTAGTCACTTGTCTTCAGTTCGACACTGACAAGGTTCTTACTGGAAGTGATGACACCAACATCAACGTCTATGATACAAAAACGGGCGCTTTAAAAGCTACTTTGGAAGGTCATGAGGGAGGTGTTTGGGCTTTGGAGTACTACGGTAACACCCTGGTGTCCGGATCCACCGATAGATCAGTGCGAGTCTGGGATATCGAAAGGGCAAGATGTACTCAAATTTTCCACGGACATACCTCTACCGTGAGATGCTTGCAAATCGTTTTGCCGGTGGAAGTCGGCAAAAATGCCGATGGGACTCCTGAAATGATGCCCAAGGAACCAATTATCATTACTGGCTCTCGTGACTCCAACCTGCGCGTTTGGAAACTCCCAAAACCAGGTGACCCGGTTTACTACCAAAGCGGACCTCACGTTGACGACACTGATTGCCCGTATTTCATTCGTGTCCTCACTGGTCATCAGCATTCTGTTCGTGCAATCGCCGCGCATGGTGACACTTTGGTTAGTGGAAGTTACGACTGCACTGTAAGAGTATGGAAAATATCGACCGGAGAAACTCTTCACAGACTTCAGGGGCATACATTGAAAGTGTACAGCGTTGTTCTCGATCATAAGAGGAACCGTTGTATCAGTGGCTCAATGGATAATACAGTCAAAGTGTGGTCTTTGGAAACTGGATCGATCATTCACAACCTCGAAGGTCATTCTTCACTTGTTGGTTTGCTCGACTTGAAGTGTGACCGTCTAGTCTCTGCCGCTGCAGATTGCACTTTGAGAATCTGGGATCCTGAGACTGGGCAATGCAAAAGCAAGCTGAGCGCCCACACTGGTGCGATCACTTGCTTCCAGCATGATGGTCAGAAGGTCATCTCTGGATCAGATCGGACTCTAAAGATGTGGGATGTTCAAACCGGCAAATGCGTGCGAGACCTCCTTACAGATCTAAGCGGGGTATGGCAAGTAAAATTCGATGATAGAAGATGTGTTGCTGCGGTACAACGAGATACTCTGACATACATTGAGGTAATTTCCCACCTGTTATAGCTCATCTTGCTGGCTCATCGGTCTAACTGTCTTTAGGTCCTCGATTTTGGTGCGTATCGTGACGGAATCCCAGGTGATCAGTTGGGACAACGCACAGTTGTCAACCGATGGGGACAGGAAATTGGCGACAATGCTGACGAAGATTATGACCTCTCTGATGGCTGAGACCATCAAATTACGCTCCTGGGTTCTCTCCGTGCTTTGCCAGCTGGAATGGCCCCTATGGCACTTTGGTCGCTTCCACCTCCAATAGTTCCCTTTTGCATTTTTTTTTTATTGTTTTTGTTATATCCCCTTCCCCTCTGCCTTTCGAGCCATGAAACATCAAGATACCCTTACCCACGGATTTATTCTTTACCTGGAGGGCTTTGCATAGCGTGGTCGGCATTTTCTTTTGTGCACTGGCGGAAATGGCGTTCTGATATTCGACAACGGTGATTTATCAGCTTCAACCCGATTCTATTTACTTCGTTCTGTCTATGTCAAAAACCTTTAGTGGCATATTCGGCATCGTTCTATATGCATTACGATCTCGGCTCACATCCGAGTGGACCAGATCAAATCTCGTATCCTAAGTGTTTAATGTTTTGCTTCTAGTATAAGACATTTGCAAAAATCGTGTCTGCATGCATGATACGGGCATCTTTCATCATTCAATTGTGTTCAGGATAGAAGTTTGATTAAGGTGTTTATTTCAATATGGGTAAATGATGAGTATTGCTCTATCGCAAAATCACTTCGAACTCCTGAATTCGTTCGGATGAGAAGAAATATATCCGTATGCCATGTAAGATCGGCTTTCCCGAGAATCAATGGGTAGTAACTCTCGAGACAGCGTCAGATACTACCTAATGTACACCCAGGTCACTTGTCGACAGTTACTAGCTCTCGTTGTAGTCCTATTACGACACAGTTGGATGAAAGGGGCATCTTTGAGGTTTGCCCTTTAGCAATCAGGCTACTCACGGAGATGTCCCAACATTTTACTCGATTGGGCGTCTTCCATGAGGTGCTTGGGTCCATTGCGACGTACCCTAATAAGAGGGTGTACTGTGTACCTGTGTAGGCCCCGAGTAAGGAGTAAGGTCCATACAGACTTCAAGGCAGTGTATCAACCGCATATGCAAATATATGACACTAGCGCCGTCCGCACTTCCTGCCTTCCTGAGTAAGGAAAAGCCCTCGACGGAGCAAACAGGGTCTCTGTATTCAATCATGGCGGCGCCGCTGACGTAGTGGCCTCCGTTGATTCAGAAGGGATAGATTCAGGCTTTACCTCAACACCGCCGTCGAACCCAGCAGCGGAGAGAATGGCCCATCGGATGGCACTGATGCCCAGGAACTGACCCGGGCCCGTGGGCGTCTCTGCACCGCAGGTGAGGATCTCGCCCAGCGCACCTGGGCCCTCTACTCGGCCATCTGGCTGGATTACTGGTCTGAGATCCTCGAGCATGCTTCTCAGCGCGGCCACGTTGGCGGCGGATGCGCCGCTCTTGACTTGGCTTTTCTTCTTTGCGAGGACCTTGTCGACTTTGGAGAGGATGATTTGATGGGGGATGGCGTACTGCCGGAAGAGCTTGAGGATGTCCTTGTCTTTCTTCTTGATGCCGTGCAGACTGTCGATGAGGACGAATGCGCGCCGGAGTCTGGAAGTCGGGAGTAGGTCAGAATCAGATAATCACAGCCCACAATATTCAAATCTTGAAAAAACAAAAAAAAAAAAAAAAAAAAAAAACCCACTGCCGTCGCCCCTGGAGATATTTCAGGATCTCAATGCCCCATTCCGCCCTACTCGCTTTTCCATACCCCGGCATATCCAGGAGGACGATTTTCGACTCGCCGCCTTTCGTCCCCCCAATCCCGAAGGCGTTCATCTCCCTCGTGCGTCCCGGTTTCGACGACGTCCAACATATTTCTTTCCCCATTATGGCGTTGAGGAGCGAGCTCTTCCCGACGTTAGAGCGCCCGAGGAAAGCCACCTCAGGTTCCGGCGACGAGAGAGGAGTCGTGCGGAACTTGCTGGCGGACCATATTTTGACAGGGGAGTGTCGCGACGGGGTGAAGAACTTGTCGGCGTAGGAAAGCTGAGCTTGGTTCGGGACTCTGGTGTCCCAGTAGTACGAGAGGTCGGATGGTGATAGGTCGCGGAGCTGGAGCTTTTGCGCATTCGAAGGGGGAGGTGGTGCAGGAGATGAGGAGATGTGTCGGCGAGATAGCGTCGTTGAGAAGTTGCGGCGCAGGCAAGCAGTACATACGTAGAATCTGTCCTTCATTGTGAAAGATGGGTCTGGTGGATGTGGTTCGCCAGATAGTGAATAATACAGAGCTCCATCAACGTCAAGGGCATTTAAATTTCAATGAGAAGGTGATCCGAGCGGGATCTAAATTGCTTCTGATGGAATCTTTGCCGAGCCGAGACCCCCCGCCGATAAGGGAAGCTCTGGGGACAAGCAACAGGAACTGACTCTACGTCAACTCTAACTTGTTCATCTACCTCGAATTAGCCTGTTTATTCCACATTTTGGCTCCTTGCGACTGTTAGAACATTCAAGCCGTGTCGTTAGGAAGTAGTTGCTTCAACCTCGAGTCAACATGATCAACGCAGTGCTTGTCTTCAACAACAATGGGCAACCGCGCCTAACTAAGTTCTATACGCAAATCGTGAGTTCGCATGGCAAGGAACTTGCACGCCGAGCTTAATGCTCAAAGCCAGGACATGAACTAATCATGTCTTATTCGTCGCACTTAGGACACACAAACGAAGCAGTCACTGATCGCGCAGATTTACGATCTGGTCGCGCAGCGTCCACCCAGCGCCTGCAACTTCCTCCCGCTGCCTCCTATGCTCTCGCAGGGCGCTCGCTCAAGCGCAGCAAATGGTCCATCAGATGCGCCCACGCAGATCACTTACCGCACTTATGCTACACTATCCTTCATCATGATCTCTACGTCTACAGAGTCCCCGCTTGCGCTCATCGATTTGATACAAGTGTTTGTAGAGGCACTGGATCGGATATTTGAGAATGTCTGCGAGCTGGATCTCATATTTGGTTTCGAAACAATGCATGCTGTGCTGAGCGAGATGATCGTTGGAGGCATCGTGGTTGAGACGAATATCGACAAAATCGTTGCAGGCGTGCGGGAACAGGAAGGATCTTTGGGGAAGAAGAGAGCGATACAGGCAGCCAGCTCCGGTATAGGGAGAGGTGGTCTGCCAGGCCTAGGTGCTTGGAGATGAGCTGCATGCGCTTCTAAAGGGGGCAGTGGAAGTGATTGTTTGCATCTACGGATATGGCGTATGGATTTAGAACTGTATTTTGGGTGCATTTTATGATGATTTTGAGATATTTCGACGCATATTAGTGAACACTATCCTTCAATCATGGAGGTGAATGACAATGAAGATAACGATGGGGGAAATCAATCTGATACTCCATGTTCGCTGCCTGATAATGCAGCCATCGTTTTCAGGCAGTAGCGGATGGAACGCAACAGGGTTAGCCCTCGACCACGTGATACCAGACCAGCGGAGACCGCTTGCTCTTTTTTCCGCACTAGCGCGACCCACAAACGCAACGGCGGCTTTTCTTCTTGATGGTCGAAATCCAGCTTCACTTTTCTTTCCTTTCTTCTCCTCGTCAATCCCGTCACCCAGCACCGTTGCGGAACTCCAGTCGACAAAATGGTAAGCCCTTGATATCCAATTCGGTTCTTTTGTAGAAGAGCCCTCGATTATCCTTGCGACATGTCGTGAGACAACTTGTCTGCCTCATTTCGTAAAGATAGAGGCATATTCCGCCGATCGCACAATTCTCGTCGAGATGCGTGCGTCGGTGATGATTTGGCTGGAGTCACAGAATTTGTCTTTGGACATTTTCTCGTGTTCTCTCTAGAGTTTAAAGAAGATACAGCACTTGGTGGAACAATTCGCTGATTCTTCTTTTCTCAATGATAGCCTCCCAAGTCCGGAAAGAAGACTGCCCCCCTCCCCTACCCCCAGGGCAAGGCTGGTGCTACCAAGAAGGGTGCCAAGGTACGTTCATGATTATCACTGGTTGTGTTGGTTGGACGTCGCATGATATTGATATTTGGATAGAACCCCCTCATTGAGAAGCGCACCCGCAACTTCGGTATTGGCCAGGACGTCCAGCCCAAGCGCAACCTCTCCCGCTTCGTCAAGTGGCCCGAGTATGTCCGTCTTCAGCGCCAGAAGAAGATCCTGAACCTCCGCCTCAAGGTTCCCCCAGCTATTGCCCAGTTCCAGAGCACCCTGGACCGCAACACCGCTGCCCAGACCTTCAAGCTCCTCAACAAGTACCGCCCTGAGACCAAGGTCGAGAAGAAGGAGCGTCTTCACGCCGAGGCCACCGCCGTTGCCGAGGGCAAGAAGAAGGAGGATGTCAGCAAGAAGCCCTACAACGTCAAGTACGGTCTCAACCACGTTGTTGGTCTCATCGAGAACAAGAAGGCTTCCCTTGTCCTGATCGCTCACGACGTTGACCCCATTGAGCTGGTTGTCTTCCTGCCCGCTCTCTGCCGCAAGATGGGTGTTCCCTATGCCATTGTCAAGGGCAAGGCTCGTCTCGGTACCGTTGTCCACAAGAAGGTAAGATAAATTCGGTGTCTTGATGTTTGATCTCTCGTATTAATTTGGCCCTTCTTAGACCGCTGCCGTCCTCGCTCTCACCGAGGTCCGCTCCGAGGACAAGGCTGAGTTCTCCAAGCTCCTCTCTGCTATCAAGGAGGGTTACACCGACAAGCACGAGGAGTCCCGCCGCCACTGGGGTGGTGGTATCATGGGCGCCAAGGCCGTTGCTCGCATGGAGAAGAAGCGCAAGGTTGCTGAGGCTGCCGTCAGAGTTTAAGCTTGACCAGCTCGGTTGACGGGACTCCCGAACGACATGACGACCTTGCAGTCTTTTCTTTCCACCAAAAAAATGGATGTAATCAAAAAAGTTGAAATAAACTTGGGAAAATGGGATTCCGGTGTTCTTGCGGGCTCTTGTTGACTTATTGACGGCACTCTAGCTTAGATGGGCGGAGAGCTCTGGCACCCTCCTATCCTCAATTATAATCCATATTGATGGCCCCCCTTCTTGTTTTATCTCTTTTATGTACACCTCGCAGATACCCATGAATGCATTCTTAGACATCAATCAGCACTCCCTCTGTAGACTACACCGTCGACGGGCATTCATGTGTTATCTGTTTGAGCCAGTAGACGCTGCCACTATGCCTCGAAAGAGCAGCAATAGAATGGGGGCTAGCAGCAATTTTTGTCCACGAAGTTCATGCTCTTATCAATGGACTAGGCTCCCTAAACCTCGACCAAATAATTCACTCCTGATGGTGAAACTTTTGCTTTTGCCTCATCATTGATTCATGCGGTTGGACTGAACCACTTTTTTGGACAAAATCCCTTCCATTCATTTTTGTTTAGCAGGACAAGCAGGCTGCTTTGGCGCCCACAAGAGTCAGTCCCATGATGCCATGGCGGTTGAGAACAATGAGAAGCAGCCAAATACATGGAAAGCATTTGGAGACCTCAATATGGCGCATCGTTGCTCTCTTTACTCCATTTTTACAGGCTCATTTTGGGTCCATATAGGCCTTGTCCAATGTCTTTGGCTATTGACTATATGCTTCTCACTCCAACAACGGCCATGTCCAATGTCCCTAGACTCAACCAGATACAGCCTCATAGGACCGCTTACAATAGGACTACACGCATCTTGCTCAGCTCTTCTGTCACTGTTTTGTATGTATTCCTCTCAGACTGATTATCACGAGCTCCTGTACATGCGGCTACTTGCTATTTGACATGGAATGATTCAAAGAAACCGACCTTTGCCAAAAGAAAAACACAATGAAAAACGACTCATCAATCCGCTCCGTTCTCTAAACCGACGCAAGACTCAGTTCCCGCCACTTTTCATCAGACGCAGCCAAAGCCTCCGCTGCCTTTCCAGCGTGCGCTACTGCATCGGGACCAATCAACAGACGCAGCGGCGGCTCTGCCTCGCCTGCAAGATTCACAACAATATCCGCAATCTTAGAAGGAAGAGACGGTTCCGTGCCGGAGGCTTTACGAAGATACTCGGCGAAGGCTCCCACGGTGGGATGATAGGGTTCGCTCACGGGGGGGACATTCATCGACGAGCCAGCCCAGTCGGTTCGAATGCCCCCAGGCTCCAGCACTGTGATCTTGACGCCAAACGGGGCCGCTTCCTGGACGAGGACGGTGGAAAAGCCGCCCACCGCCCACTTGGCGCATTGGTAGGCCGAGAGGCCCGGTGCGCCGATCCGGCCACCCAGCGAGGAAACCTGGAAGATATGGCCGGCCTTCTGCTGACGGAGGATTGGAAGGACGGCCTTGGAGACGTAGACAACGCCCAGGAGGTTTGCGTCTACTTGGGCTTTGAAGTCGTCGATGGCCATGTCCTCCACGGAGGCTGTGTTTGCGTAGCCGGCGTTGTTGACGACGATGTCGATGCGGCCGAATTTGTCGTGGCCGGCTTTGACAGCTTGGATGACTTGGTCGTTGTTGGTGACGTCTAGGGCAACGGGGAAGACCCTGTCACGGCCATACTTCTCGACCAGGCCGTCAAGCTGCTGTGGCTTTCGGGCAGTAGCAATGACAGAGGCGCCGGAGTTTAGAGCAGCTTCGGCAATGGCGAGGCCAAGGCCACGGGAGGAGCCTGTGATGAACCACACTTGTGACATGGCGGACGAGACGAAAGAGAGTGACGCAAGGTGCAGAAAGGTAGATTGTCAGGATAATGAGCAAAGTCTTGAAACAGAGAAGTCTCTGATGATTGTGAACTAGTTCGTGAGGTATCCTTCATAGTCGAGGGAGTACAGAGCCATTTATAGCTTTTCCCCAACAGTAAAAACTCGCCATCATGTACCGATCTGATATAGACAGGAACTGCGGCCGCCGAGTGAGAGCCGTCAATTCAACCTCACAATCTGTACCGTTTGATTATTGGGTCCGCGTAGACTGCTAACTTCCGCACCCGCATTGATTTGGAAACTTGGCGATTGTAGCAATTTCTGTAGAGTGTAGAGTGTATCTAGACACTAAAGCGGCCGCTCGCCCGTTCTCATCGTCTGACAGCTAGGCTGTAGTGAAGGAGGTAGTGGTCGGTCGACAGTCATTTTGATCTTTCCATCACTACTCCACTTCAACCTCATTTGTGGTCAGAATCCGATATCCACTAGTCCGCAGTCCGCAGTCCGCACTGCGGCCGCACCATCCGCTTGTCTCCACTGAAATCCACAGAGCGGGCCGTTTGATATATATAAAGTTGCGGCCGCTCCAGATCTATCCAGCTCATCGACTCGAGATGACCGTGCGCAGATTCCGTTAGTATCCAGGCGAAACGGATCCTGCAGCTCGCTTGGAGTCCGCTCAGAATGGAAGACGATTCCATGAGCGGCACCGGGGCCGCTTCACATGCCTGTGCTTCGTGCAAGAAGAACAAACGGCGCTGCGATAAACACCTTCCTAGCTGCGGTTCGTGTCTGAAGTCTGTCTTAGCCACCTTGCATCTTTTGGCCCAATTCGCAAGCCTGAAAATAATAATCTTTCCTAATCAGAACCGGCCGAGTATGCGACTATTCCACTGCTGCGCTGTACGCCAACGAGAGCGATATCAGTGATCTGCAGCGCCGAGTGCAAGAACTCGAAGAGCATGTCTTAGAGCTGCAAAATAAGATACCACGCGCATCTTCTGGGAATGAAGTACTCAATGGCGACTATTTCATACACCATCGACTCTACCCAAGCTTATCCACTCAAGCCTATTATCTTGACTCGGAGGTATGGTCGTCTCTGAACGTCTCTGATCAGTCCAATCAAATCTATGCTCCAGATGAGATCACGGCGGCTCTTGGGAGCCAGTCTGATATTGATCACATCAGAGCCGAGTATTTCCAGTCCATCCACATCGGGATGCCTTGCATAAGTCGCATCAGAGTACTTCGGCTCACGCAGAGCCCAAGAGGCGCCCTGAAGGCGGATATTGCTCTTCTATTGCTCTGCATGAAGCTAGTTCAGGAGGTCCCACACCGACAAGATCCCCGATCACTGGAGCTGTATACCACCACAAAGGAATTCAGCAAAAGACTGGAACTGGAGGGCCTTCTGACTTTACGTACGGTGCAGGCAAGTCTTCTTCTCCTCATATATGAAATCGGACATGGTATGTTCCCGGCGGCATTCACGACAATCGGCTTTTGTGCAAGGCAGGGGGTTGCCCTTGGATTGCATAGCAAATTAGCACCCCAGTTGCATGGTAAACCGCGAACCTGGGTTGACTGGGAAGAGAGACAGCGTGTATGGTGGACGATCGTCATTCTCGACAGGTTAGAATAGCCCGTTGATGCGGCTGCCAGTTTTGTGAAAGTATAATAACTTTCATGTGCTAGATATGTGGCTCTCGGGGGCGATTATCGTCCTCTATGCACCGATGACCCCGGAAGAGATACGCTTCTTCCAGCCGACGACCACGCCTGGGACAGCGGTGTAGGTGACCTCGACCAACAACCTGATCCACGGCTGACGATACATGGAAAACCAGGAAATGGTGCCTCCAGAACGCGTGTCACTATCGTCGCAGACTGTTCACACATTATCCCCATTTGCGCGCTTAGCCCAGGCTGCCAACTTACTCGGTCGAGTAATCAGACACTGCAACGACACAACATTAGAGATCAATTTTGTTCTCGATGACTTCGAAACGCTCTGTCAAGCTATATACTCTCTCATGGAGCTCTTGCCAAACGATGACCCGCTGGTGAGGATGGATGCAACTCTAGCAAGGACCGTATGTTTCAGGTGGGCCTCCATCAAGCAGGGACTATATATCCCGTACCCACTTCAATCGGTTCTGACAGACAGCCATAGTGCACTCTTCAAGCTCTCGAACCACCACTCCTGCGACCTCTTCGACGAGGAAAACAAGTACCTCGACACGCAGATCGCCCCTCGCGTTCGTGAATGCATGCAGAAGTGTCTTCATATAATCAAAGACGTCTGCGGACAGACTACATCGCTGATCCAGAGGGTCAGGGAGGTGCTGACCCAAG
The DNA here is from genome assembly GCF_000002715.2 of Aspergillus clavatus NRRL 1. Taxonomy (NCBI): domain Eukaryota; kingdom Fungi; phylum Ascomycota; class Eurotiomycetes; order Eurotiales; family Aspergillaceae; genus Aspergillus; species Aspergillus clavatus. The sequence continues at coordinate 2,037,262 of NW_001517093.1, read as the reverse complement.
ACACACTGAAACAGATCTCGCCGTTAATGCTGAATTGCATTTATATTTGTGCTCAGAACATCGCGTGGATGGCGCACGAGACGGGTGATCCACAATTTGTAATAGGGAAGCTCATGTGTGAAGACGTACTGCGGCTTTTGGATGGTCGATGGAGAACAGCCGGTAAGGCTCTTGAGAGTTTCTTTGGAGAGCTCAGCTTGGATCTTGTATGAGGGCCTAATGTTGTTGTTCTACAGGTATATACTTGGACTTATTGAAGATGAGTGAGACGGACCAGGATGAGTAGTTGGCCATTGGCTGCCGATGATCTTCCTGAATCATATGCTGGACCATGTGCGCTGATCGGGCTCTCCCAGAGAGTGTCTATTTCAAAGCGAGGCAATAAGATGGTAAGACGATCAACTTCTCATAATCTCAAACACTATTGCTGCAGTGCAAATCTCCTCTCCTCAATTTGGAGAACATGAAATGAAAGAGATAGTCATTAAACATCAAACTGGATATCTCCTCCCTCCTTTGTAACCACTGCATTTCCCATGTATGCCTATCGTCCATAGATCCATGTCCATAAAATACAGCCCATACACAAGCATGCTCGGAAAATATACACAAAAAACATGGCAAATAGAAAAATGCGAAACCCCGGCAAATGCAAACAAATGACCGTTTCCCCTAGCACCTCGGCTTGTCCCCGAACAAGCCGTAGAAAGTTGTGTATTAGAAAGGACGAGGCCTTACGAGGAGAAACGAAACGCCAAAATCAGGCCAACCCCGACCTTGCTGAGAAGCCCGCCGTCATGAAGAATAAGAAGAGTCATGTCATAAGTATAAGTAGAGATGAAGATGGTTCAAAGGCCCCTCAACGTTGTGCAGGGCCGCGCGATAAACCTTGTCTTGCCTATAACGTGAAAATAAGTCAGATCATTCGCATTCACTCAATAGGACAGTGGGACACGCACCTTCATTTGCTCGATTCTGGCTTTGAGTTGGCTGGTGACTTCCGCGGCTCTCTTCCAATTCTCCGCTGGCTCTGAGCTCCTCACAGGTTGGTCCTCTCCAGAAGCACTACCAGATCCCAACGCTGACGATCGCGTGGGACTGCCCATACCGGAGTAAGTGGTTCCAAATGAGGGACTCAGCTTTCGTCGACCAAGCCCTCCGTCCCTGCTGCCAAGTCCTGGAGATCCCAGGCCGTTGTTCTCTTTCTCCTCGCTAGGGCTGGCGGATGCGAAGCTCCGTGGTCGCGCGCTGTCAAACCGAGCTCCCATGTGAAGGCTGGTGCGGGGCATGGCTGCATAATTCTCAATGCCCGGTTCCTGGTATATCGACGTCGTGTCTGGAATTGGCATATTGAGATTGTCTGCTAGACCGTTCGGAGGGCTCTGAGCGCTGGCGCGGAGCGCTCTCGCCAGTTCCCGCTTCAGGCGGTCGATCTCTCTCTGCTGCTTCTGAACCGTCTGCTCAGCAGCCTCTGCATCACTTCTTGCCCGCACTAGTTGGGTTTCCTTCGCTTTGATGCTTAGCACATCTCTTGTGTGATCTTCAATCAACTGTGCGTTTTGATCCTGAAGCTCTGTCACCTGCGAGTTGAGTCTGGTTCGTTCGGACTTCAGATCCTCAATCATCTTGATGAACCGTTCCCTTTCAAGACGGAACTCATCGAGTTCGGCTCGCTCAATAGCAGAGATCCCGCTCACTTGAGGTGGTGCGACTGGAGCTGGTGCCGGCTCTGGAGCGGCTGATGGCTTAGCTATCGGACGGCCTGCAAGTCCCCTTCCGAGACCGAACTTCGGCGCCGCTGGTGCTGGGGGCAGCTCTTCCGAAGGAGGGGAGACAACCCGACGCTGTGGAGAAGTTAGGCCACCCGGACCTGCAAGCTTTCTTTGAAGCTTTAGGCCAGCACCAGGAGCCGGGAGCCCTCCAGGTTTGGGAACGCCTCCAAGCTTTGATGGGATGGATCTTGTAGCAGGCTTGGGAGGAGAAAGGATCGGCGCGGGTTCTTCTGGCGGGGGAGCTGCAGCAGCCGGTGGTGGTCTCTTCATTCCCAAAGCTGGCTTCTTCCCTCCAACGACCCTCTTGCCGGCCGCTGGTACAGCAGCCTTGGGTGGCCCAATAATTGGCTTCGGTCGATCCTTCGCCCTGACCTCGGCAATCTCAAAATACTCCTTAATCTTCGTCTTTCTGATATCGTCGAGGCCGTCCAGGTAAGGGGTCATCGCACGCTCGCCCAGGATCTTCATCAAGGTACCCAGAATCTCAGCTCCTCCTGCTCGATTGACTTCAGTCGACTCGGTGAGCAGTTTTGTGGCCGCTTCGGCAATCGACTTCACCTCAGCCTTTGCTGGGACGTCTCTCGTTGTTCGAAGGCAGCGAATCAGGAATTTCAGTGTTTCCTGTTTCACCTGGGGGTTCTTGTGCTTGAGGAATTCCAGAGTCTCCTCCAGACAATCTGACAGACTAGTGGCAATAAAGACTGCATCTAGAGCTTGACCCAGCGCATCCGCAACGCTCTGCTTCTTCTCCTTTAACCGTTCCATGATAGGTGGCATGATCGTGGATCTGTGCTTCGCAAAGGCGCTTCGCAGGCCCTTTGCAAGGAGGTCGATACAGTTGGCGGCGACGGTCACGACTGCAATGTTCGCGTCTTTCATGGACTTTGCCAGTCCCCGAATGATATCATCAAATGGACCATCTTTAATTTTTGGCACGTTCAGCACAGAATACAGAGCGTCCAGCGCTTCTTTCCTGTCCTTCCACTTTGATGACGCTAACTGCTCGTTGAAGTCCTTGGGAACCTTGGGCATGATATCCACAGGCTCTGCGAGATCGAATGCATCTACCTCACCATCATCTTCTTCTGCGTAGTCCTCTCCGCCCTCCATGTCACCACCGGTTTCCGGCGCGGCGCTAGCTACAGCCAAGGCATCTTGTTGCGCTTTTGTTAACCTTTCTTGCTTTGGAGCCGGCTCTTGTTTGACATTTTCGAACAATTTCTCGAGATCTTGTTGCTGGACAGGCTTGAGTTCACCCCAGAACAGCGGTTTGATAGCCTCTTTCAACCATCGATAAAGTTCGACGGTCAAGTTCTGTGCTTCTGCACGGACATTCTTATCCGCGTGGCCGAACACTTTAGGTAAAACTTTCAAGACTGGCTTTGGATCCACAATCTTGCAACCAAAATTATGATAGATTGTCTTCAGACCACCTAATGCTGCGGCAATCACCTTGGGAACTTTGTGCGACAGAATAGGAATAATTTCTTCGATTACCGGATCCGCCTTGTCCAATTCGACGCAGAGCAGAAGTGCTTCCAGTGCATTAGCCTTCGCAGCCGGTCTTGTCGATGGAAGGCCTTTTTCCACAATGGGAGCTATTGTTACTGAGCGTGTTCTTTGCCGAAGATGTTAGCTATCTTCGGACAAGGCAGAGGGGAGCAACACGGGTTATCTCCTCTGATTGACAGAGTGAAGAGGCATACCTTGTACAAGCCTGCACTCCGCCATACTTTAGAAAAGAACAGTACGATGCAAGACCCTCTTGTTGAGCAGCAACGTTAGAATCTGAAACCGCGCCTTTCCACAGGCCGGGATCTTGCAGAAATGGTACGAAAACCGGATCCGACTCATCGGGAGTCTTCTCAAACTGTTGTCTCGCATCCTCATATCCTTCTTTCCTCACTTTCCAATTCTATGAAGGATAGAGAAAAGCCGCGTCAGTATGGGTATGTCGCTCATAGGATTCAATCAGACTGTCGAGGGACAGGCTAACCTTGTGTGCGAATCGGTCGGGTAGCGGCAGAGAAGAGAAGTCCTCCTCTCCGTCAGGCATGTTGTCGGTTTATATAGGATGAATGAATTTTTCGACCAGGGATAGCACACTAAAAGACAAAATTAAGATGCCGTTAGCTTCATGGGAGCCCAACTGGGGTGGTAGCATGACAGTTGATGAAAGACCAAACTGCAAACTGGCGCACAACTAAGCAGCACAGACAGAGACTGAGAACCATAGAGCCGGCCATTCAATCCCACATGAAACCAAAAACAAAGAAATCCGTGACGCACCTTGAGGGGTTGTTTGTGGAGGAGGGAGGGAGGGGGGAGGGGAGATTTTGGTTATGGATCTTGGGTGATGGTTCGATAGTCCAGAATCTCTGAATACATGCAACACCGTCTGTACGGAGAGTGAATAAGTAATTCTTCTAATTAGTGAAATGCCTTCCTCCTTCTCTTCGAGTAGTTGTCGAGATGTGTATTGAGAAAGGTAAAGCGTAGTGGGACGTCCAGGAGACGATGCGATAGGAGTGCAGCCGTGGATGATGATAGTAAACAATTAACAATGATGGGCAAGTCGCTGTGGTGATTTCGCGACCCAAAGCCGGGTGGAATGGCTGCCTTGGCATTCAGGCCCGCCAACACATGCCCAACTGCGCCAAACAAGAGGAATATCAAACTACAATTAAACGATTTTCCCCGCGATAATAATAATAATAATAATAGCCATCAATGGACTGAACCCTTTGTTTTCCTTTTAAGCAAATACAGAGCCCCAAACTCTAGCTCGTGTGATTGCTCCAGACAGCCAGACCACTGACAGACCTAGTCTCTGCATTGGCTTGAAAACGAAATATACGATTCCCACGTTGCCCCTCCGCTTCCCCTGGCGTTCGAGCTGCTTCTTACCCTCGGTCGCAGAAATATACAAAGTCTCCCTCTCTCCAGACGTCCGTTTCGCTCACCGCCCGGCTCACACGCATACAAATTCCCTACACACCATTCTCCCGGGGAAAAAAAGGCAGCCAGGGAAGCGCTGCAGGAGGTGGATCTAGTTCTCAACTTGCGGCCGATCGTGCGATAGAGGTTCGCGAGGTTACTTATCTGCCTGCTTTGGTTTAAGAGCCTACAGTGCATGCAGAGGCACACCGGGGATAGAACTGTTTGGAGAGATTGCGCATACAACTGCCGTTGATCATGAGCCAGTTACTCACGACGCGGCAGGCAGAGGAGCTGTATGTCCCTGGTCCTGCACAACTGGGAAGGCTGTGAGAGAACGAGTTTGAAGAAGCTGACCGCGCTCGACACTCTGCAGACATAAATCCATCATTGCCTACCTTGCCTCTGTGAACCTCAGTGAAAGTGCAACGACTCTGCGTGCGGAGCTCGGTGATGCGGTTACGATAGACGATGCCACGATCAAGAAGTATGAGGGCTTGTTAGAGAAGAAATGGACCAGTGTGGTTCGGCTACAGAAGAAGGTCGGTTCAGGGAAACGCGAAAGGCTCCTTTGGCGTGGTGATTGTCGGATAGCACTGACCAGCGTCTCCCCGATCGGGCTATTCAGATAATGGATCTGGAGTCCAGATGCGCCGCACTGCAATCGGAACTTGATTCAGCAACACCGACCTCCCTGCTGCGAAAGAACCAGGACCCCACAGCATGGTTGCCCCGGGCCCCTCCCCGCCATACCCTTGAGTCTCACCGATCGCCTGTCACCTGTGTCGCGTTCCACCCTGTCTTCTCCTCTTTAGCATCTGGCTCGGACGATACGACGATTAAGATTTGGGATTGGGAACTGGGTGAACTAGAACGTACTGTGAAGGGACACACCAAGGCCGTGCTGGACGTCGATTATGGTGGACCCCGCGGCGGGACACTGCTCGCATCCTGCTCCTCCGACCTTACAATCAAGCTATGGGATCCGTCAGATGACTACAAGAACATCCGAACACTACCGGGTCACGATCACAGTGTCTCATCGGTCAGATTCATTCCGTCAGGTGCGGCTGGCTCGCCCATGTCGGGGAATCTGTTAGTCTCCGCTTCCCGAGATAAGACCCTGCGGATCTGGGACGTAACAACCGGGTACTGCGTGAAGACACTGTCAGGTCATGTTGACTGGGTACGAGCGGTCGCACCATCGATTGACGGCCGGTTTCTCTTCGCTGCGGGCGACGACCGCATTCCTCGATTGTGGGATCTCTCAGCGGCAGAAACTAGATCAACATTCCTTGGGCACGAGCATGTGATTGAATGTGTTGCTATTGCTCCCGCTGCCAGCTATCCGCATCTGGCGGTTCTTTCTGGCTTGAAGAAACCGCCGTCTGCTTCCTCGTCCGCAGAGTTCTTTGCAACGGGATCCCGCGACAAGACTATCCGGCTATGGGATTCTCGGGGCAATCTTATCAAGACACTTGTGGGACATGATAACTGGGTGCGCGCGCTCGCCTTCCATCCAGGCGGTAAATATCTTTTGTCGGTATCAGACGATAAGACCATCCGCTGCTGGGATCTCACGCAGGAGTGCAAATGCGTCAGAACGATTGCCGATACCCACGAGCACTTCGTGACCTGCCTTCGATGGGCGCCTCCGTTGATCAAAGATTCAGGCGCGAATGGGGATGCTGGAGCCAACGGGACGCCTGCAGCCACTACAACATCCAACGGTGCAAGACAGGATCCAAACGCGGCGAACAAAATCTCCATCCGATGTGTCATCGCCACCGGCAGCGTTGACCAGAAGGTCCGTGTTTTCGCAACCTAATGGCGGATCTGATCCAGCCGAACCTGGAAACAAGATGGACGAAATGAATGAAGAGCAAGACCCGGATGGGCTATCCACCTTATAATGAGCGGCTATCAGCACGTACCTCGAAGAAAGGCGAAGAGAACATACACTTGGCTCACAGACGTGAGCATGGAGTTGGGGTTCATTCTGTGACATTGGTACATTTTTTTTTTCATCCAGGTGGAACCGGAGAGTTGGGTTTTCTCTTTTGGGCTGGGCTGAAGAGTGTACTACCTTTATTTTCCATTCTTCATTTGTCTTCTAATCCTGAACTGGTCTTGGGGTTCTTGCGTGCGCGGCTTCGTGCCTTGGGGTCTATCTATACCTAATGTCCTTTTTCCCTCCTCGTACATATTTCACGGCCTTTCCTTTCCCTCCTTTTTTTTTCGTGCGTTGGAACTCAAGATACCTTTCTATGCTGCGTGTTTATTACTGCATGAATGAAGTCTTCCAAGTGGGTGAATCGAGCTACTATGTCCGATCCTTAGAACGGCCTGCTCCATTTCTCAATCGTAGGTGTCAATTCTATCAGAACAGAATGAGAATGAAGCTTGGTTATTCAACTCGCAGTCCAATGCCTATTTTCCATAATAATAACAACACAACATGAACAATCAATATGATATAATACACACATTCCCTCTTTCCACTCTCCGATCCCTCAAATCAACAAACCCAACCCCAATCCAACCTCCTAAACAACCTCCCCACCAACCCTCTCATGAACCAACCCCCGAATACGTCCCACATGCTCCGGAATACCCTCAAACCCCCTCTCTTCCCTCCTCGCCCACTTCGCCGCTCTCTTCTGCACACGCAACGCATCGCGCTCCTCCCGCGTCATCACAGCAGGCCTGTCCTCAATGGCGGACCCAAACGGCGCAACGATGCGCTCCACAACATGCCGCACGCGGCGGCTCTTGGGGAAGCCGGACGAGAACTCGATCACGTCGCCCTCGCGGAGGGAGTTGCGCGGGTCCGAGACCAGGATGTGCGTGGTCTTGGGGTAGGACTTGCGCAGGTGCGGGTCCCAGGTGGTGTGGCGGTAGGAGACGCGCACGGTGCGGTCCATGCGGCCGACGGAGACGACGGTGCCGGTTTTGGTCGTGTAGGGGTACGTGCGGAGGGAGGTCGGAGCGACGGTGCTCGAGGGAGCGGGAGCGGATGTTTGGGGCTGCGGTGGTGTGGTTGTCGTCGATGCGAGGCGGAGGATGCTGCTGGTGCTGGTGCGGGAGCGTGGGTGGAGGAAGGGCGGGAGGGTGGTGGTTGTGGACCGGGGGAGGAGGGAGCGCAGGGGCTGCATGGCCCGGAAGAGGCTGCTGGGGGCCATTTCTTGATGCCTCTCGAAGTGCAAGCTCTCGTGGATATCGGGTGTTCCTTCTTGTGCTTGTTGGGTGTGTGAAGAATGTAGAGTTTTGAGTCCGTCCGGAGGTGCGGCGTTGGTTGGAGAGTGGAATTTCGGGACCTCGGAGGACAGGGAAAGACGAGACTGTTCCGAGGAGATGTCAATTGAGGTTGACAACTAACGAAATCTCTGAGATTGACTGGAAGTCCGTCCAATGGAATGGTGTAGGTAACGATGGTCCCAGACCTGATCTTCGCGGGTGAGTAAACCCGCAAGACAGCGGCCTCCCAAGAATTTCTCCAGACGGTGTTTGCACTGTTTGCCAAATCAAGCCATCTGATTCTACTCTGTGTACGGAGTACAGGCAGTTCCCTACTACCCCATCTATTCAAGTCTCACTGGAGATTCAAATAAAATGAATTAATATAGAAAAAGAGCAGTCAATCCCAGTCATAAATCAGTATTTTCATTCCGGAACTCCATCCAAATCAGTGAAGAACCTAATATAAACGAGAGAATCTAACAAGAATGCTTAATATACAAGACGCCAAAACCTCGCACCTGTCAAGCCCAGCCAGACACTGAAATCTAACCATAATAATTGTTGATAGTCTTCAGCTTTGAATCTCGAACTTTCATCATCAAGACAAAAAACATTAGAGACAATTTATTGTGCCCACATTCCATGTCTCATATCCCAGAATCGTCATCTCTGCCAATGCCATTAGTCGCGCAATTCAGCCGACGGAAGACGTTCGAGTTTATTGTGTCGTCTGAGCTTCGTCTGTTACTTTTTCTGTTGCTTCCACACCATTCGAAGGCTTCTCGGCTTCAGGGCCGTCCTCCCCAGCCGGTTTCCGGGCCTCGAATTTCCCAGCCGAGTGCGCTGAGATTCTGTTCAGCTCAGTGACAAAGGATTGGCCCCAGAAGGCACTAGGGATTATTAGTATGAGTGCATCGATCAACCAGAGGCAGAACATAGAACCAAGCTTACCTGGTGTATTTGTTGACATATTTGTCCAGCTTGGAAAAGTTCAGCGCCCTCTGCTCGTCGCTCATGGTGACCGCCTCTTGATAAGCACCAGCAAGCTCTTCGGTGTTCCAAGGATTGATGATGATACTGCCATTGAGACTCTGGGCTGCGCCTGCAAACTCAGAGAGCACCAGCGATCCATGTCGTTTCCTCTGAGTCGCGATATATTCATATGCCACAAGGTTCATGCCGTCACGAGTCGATGAGACAATGCAGGCATCGGAGACTGCATACAGGGCAATCAACTCGTCGAAGTTGACAGATTTGTGCAGGAAATGGATAGGCATAAATTCCACCGTTCCTAAGTTTGAATGTCAGATACCGGCCACGGGGATTTTTTGGCAGCTGGAGAGTCCTTACCGAATTTACCGTTGATCCGGCCAACCAGCTCATTGACGACGGCCCGCAGATTCTGGTACTCCTCGACGTCCTGTCGACTAGGAACGGCAACTTGGACCAGCACAACCTTTCCAACCCATTCTGGGTGGTCACTAAGAAAGACTTCAAGAGCATGCAGCTTCTGGGGAACACCCTTAATGTAGTCAAGACGATCAACTCCCACCATGAGTTTCACTCCCTGAAACTTCTGCTCAAGCATGGCTATCCGCTTCTGGACCTTTTCCTTCATGAGACCCTCCTGGAACTTCTCGGGATCGATGCCGATAGGGAAGGCACCGCAGGCGATAACTTTGCCCTGAAACTCAATGCCGTTGGGGGTTGTCGCGAGGCCCCTTCAGTATCACAATGTTAGTTACTTCCCACTCCACTCGGCTTTGCGGGAAAGGGAAAGGAGAAGGGGTAGTTCACGTACAGCAACCTCGAGCATGCACTCAAAAAGTGCCTGGTGTAGTCGTATGTGTGGAAACCGATCAGATCGCAGTGGAGCACGCCGAGCAACAGCTCGTTGCGAACGGGAAGGATTCGGTAAATTTCACTGCTGGGGAAGGGTGTATGCAAGAAGAATCCGATCTTGACGTTTTCCTTGGAGTCGCCGATCTCCTCGCGGAGCATCTCAGGCAGGAGCATGAGATGGTAATCGTGGACCCAGATCAGATCTCCATCCTGGACCTCTTTCGCAACAGCCTTGGCGAAAAGGCGGTTGGCTTCCTTGTATGCCTCCCAGGCAGACTCGTCGAACGTGATTTCACCGGGGTGGTAGTGGAACAGCGGCCAGAGGATAGAATCTATGCGACAGGAAACAGGGTCAGCATTCCAGGATCTCTCGTCTCCCTCTGCCCAGCAGAGTAGTGTTCGGCTGTGCCACCGACTCGCAAGGAGGATTGAAACTAACTAGAAAATCCATTGTAGTGGCGATCCGCGAGCTCATCGTTGATGAAGACCGGAACAGCACCGTACTCGTCCTTCAACCGTTGCTTGACAACCGGAATCTCTTCTTCGGGGACCTCCAGTCCGGGCCAGCCGTACCATTGGAAGGTCGTGGACTTGGACAGGCCGCTGAGGCCGCTGACCAGACCACCGGAGGACATGGAAAAGTCATATTTGCCATCGTCGGAGCGCTTGATGGTGATGGGTAACCGGTTCGAAACGAGAAGCAATCTCGCTTCGTTCTGAGCGGGCTTGTCGAGGGAAGGCATGGCGATGTAAGGATGTGACTGCGGGGGAGGGGAAAATCACAGAGCACGCGATCGGGCTGAACGGTTCGGGCAAAGGCGACGCAAAGTCAAAGAAAGAAGACGAAGATAACTGTTCGGCACGGGAATGGAGATTAGAATGGGAGGATTTTCGGCCTGAGGAGCAGAGCGATCAAGCCAAGAGAGATGACGTTTGAATACTAACAATGGGCCGAAAACAGGGTGGGGCGATTTTGATAGACGATGTTTTCTCGTTGACAACGAAAATGAAATGAGATAGATGGATAGATAATAGAAAGATAGCAACGAATGAAGTCGTCAATGATATATCTATCAGGATGAGGAAGACTCTTCTCTTGGTTGCACCAGTACTTCAGGTGAGCCTGAATGTGGTTTGTGTCCTGACTTGCTTTTGAGATTATGGAGGACGAAGCAAGTTGGAGAGGGATGGCGGGGAATGAGTGACCTCAGAGCCAGCAAACAGTCAAACGCGCGGACCAACGGACCCAGACGTGGGCAAGAAGAAAACAGTAAATTTCCGGAGACAAGAAAACGGTGTGCTCTTCAATAGCGAGTTCATCGACTGCGAAGATCCAAAGAGAAAGGGTGTTAAGAGGACAGGATGAAGGAGGGGAAGGGTAGTTATAGAAGCTACCTACTATGCTTCTTGTAATCTAATTCGGGAATTTGAATATGCAGTACGGAGTAGGTCGTCTACTTAGTCACGACTAAACTACTAGTTACTAGTACTCCGTAGTTAAGTACTCTGTGACTGACTGACTGACTGACAGCCAGACCAACAATAATAATAACATTAGGCAATGAGATTATTTATTATTATTATTATTATTATTTTTCTTAAACAAGAATAACGGAGGGGTAACCGGTTAAAGCTTTGACCTGCCTCTATTCCATCTAGAACTCCTCGGATAACTATAGAGAGATACATACTATGCAGGAATCTTACGGAGGTCAGAAAAAGAGGAAGTCAGCATCAAACCAGACTTGACATTCCCCAGTTGATCATGCCAACACAACTTCCAAGGAACAACCCCCCCAAAGTTGAGCAGGGTTCACTATCCATCTAATCAGCAATCACTCAGTGGGTGGACAAAGCAAAAGAAGGGAACAAGAAAAACACGGTTTTGAAAATTTATTTTTTTTTCCTGGTTGATATCCTGTCAGTCTGGAGTCTGAGTAACATTTACTTCCATGGATTCACCACCACTCGTCGGGTGTCGTGCGTTGATGACGGGCCGCCAGCGTAATCCCCTTACTTACTTACTTACTTACTTGCTTACTTACTTACTCTACATTGTATGTATGTATGTAGGTAGGTAGATAGGTAGATAGGTAGATAGGTAGATAGGTATGGATGTGGATAGGTATTAGAACTATAGGTGACCAGGCGCAGTCTGCTCCGTATCACGATCAACCATCACCGCGCCCAAGAAAAAGTCAATGAGTTGCTACTTGCTAGTAACTAGTAGGCTAGCAGCTCAGTAATCTATCATCGGCGCCCAACAGTGGCGTTTTTTTTTTCTTTTTGGGAGTCCAATACTCATCGGAAGCTCTTTTATTCGACTTTCCATTCTGCACCTCCATGGCGGGGCTGCTGGAGCAACCTACCTAACCTCTTCTTGATATTTCATGCATACGGCGAGACTAGGAAGAGCACTTGGACCTAACTGATTACTTCCGATTCCAGGGGCTTTTCGTTCCGTTGGCCTAACCTGGAGGAAGCCCTTCACGAAAAGATGAGAAAAAAAAAAACCTCACCGGAGAGCAGCAGCCAGATTGTGTGTATCGCTATCCGTTACAACAGCTGCTAACCTATATGACCACAACATAAAATCGCGCATCAAATTTAGTCTTAAAGGGGAAGCAGGAAGGGATTTGAAATCAAACTTCCCGCTGTCGCCTTGTCGGGCAGGAAAATAAATGTCCTGTAGTAGTAGTAGTACCTATCAACAACTAGACTCAAATCAAGACACCTTCATGGATAGATCAGTCACAACATTCTCTCTCACAAGGTAGATTTGCCGGACTCGATGCACCATTTCCCCGATGCCGGATCGCGCACCACCTTGCCCTCAGCTTCGAGTTTCAGAAGCACCTGCAGGATCCCACGAGATGCAGGTAGGTGAAGCCCCTCAGGGACATTCCGATAAATCACTCTCACGAGCTCGAGCGGAGTCCACAGGGCCTTCCGCTCAGGGGAGGGTTCGTTGTCGGGCACATCGAGCTTTCCATACCGCAGCACCCGGAGGACTTCGTCTTCGCGCTGCTGACGGTGCTGGATGTACTCGGTGATCGTTGCCGTCGCGTTCTCAAGCACCGCGCCGTGTCCGGGGTATCCGCGCCCAGAGACCCGGTTCTGCATCCTCTGGAGACTACTCAGATACTCCTTGAGGTCTTCGAAGACCGCTGTCCCGTGACCCAGCACATCTGCAGTCGGACCTGTTAGCCCATAACCCCCCCATTATTTCCACCCCCCTACAAGCAGGAGAGGAAAACTCACTGTCCCCGGTAATCACAGCATCCTCCTCGGCAAGAACAAACATCATATGGTCCACCGTATGCCCCGGTGTGTGATACGCCGTCAACGTAGCCCCCTCCACGCTGAAAACCTGGCCATCCTCCAAATCAAACTGCCCTTCCTCCGGCTGGTTCTTGTAGACCGTCACCTGCGGACACAGCTTCAGCAGATCCGGCAGCCCGTTGACATGGTCCGGATGCCAGTGCGTCAGCAGCGCCTTGTGTACCGTCGCATTCTCCTCCAGCAGCACGGCTTTGAGATGGCTTGCCCAAGACGGTTTGCCCTCGCCCGTGTCAACGAGTATCCGCTGGTGCCCCCGGCCAATAAGATATGTATTTGTGCCTGTGGGAGCATAGTAAGCGAACAGTCTTCTTTCTTCCCCCCACACCGCCAGCAAAACGAAACACATAAAGAGGAACAATAGACGCGTCTCCCCTTGTAGTGTGAACTAGCATCACCCACATTACATCGTTAGTTGACTCAACTAGATACTCCCCGCCATCGTCCAGTTTCATATGACATGATGCATCCAAAAACAAAAAAAAAAAAAAAAAAAAAAAAAAAAAAAAAAACTCACCTTCCCAGGATTCCCGCCCAAGATCCGTATCACAGACGCACTAAGTCTCTCCACTTCCGGCAGCGGGACGAGCTGGGTACCCATGATCTAGAATCTAAATGAATGGATAGGGCGTGAGGATTCTGACAGCGGTTTTTAACCCAAGTTGCGGAGCAGTGGGCCTGGGTCATCAGATAACTGCATAGCGCATCGTTAATTTTTACTCCGTAGGTCCAGTGATGGAGTTCGGTTTGGTGAGTGTGGCTTTATGTACATACATACAGGCTATGAGTCAGATATGCGAAATGCGAGTGTTCTCTTTCATCAATTAGATAGGCAGCAGATAAGCATAGTTTCAGGTATTCTATGATGATGAGATTGCAGACAAAGCCGAGGTTGTACTTGGTAAGTAATAACTAATAAGTATATCTATTGCGGGGTGGAGGTAACGTCAAGGACACTAGTGATTTCTACCAACTTGCATACATTTATCACGCTCACAGTTGTAGATATTTCGGAGCGCATGAGATTATCATATGGTATGTCGAGTCTGAGATAGATTTATTTTCTCAATCTTGAGGTTCATCGCAGCCTGAAATTTGAAGGGCGTGGGTCCAGATGTTGACGAGGCATAATCTGACCGCATTACAGATACTTGCCTTCACTACAGAATTAAGGCACAACCTGAGGCTTACGAGAAGGAAAGATGAAAAAAATCCTCGAACAAAAAAAATGACTTTGGTATGCATGCGATCCCTAACATACAAAGGATGTGTGGAAAAAGAAAACAGAAGCCTATATCCATAGACCCCGCCCGAACTCAGGAAGGGGTAGTCAAACAAGAAACACAGATCGTTAGAATTCTCAGAACACCGCTTTTCCATCACCATGGACAGTGTCAGAAGCAGCTTCCAATTGCTGCTATTCACTTCCCCCCATATTTGAATCCTTGGATACAGCGCAAGGGAACCCAGCACTGAACCCCAGTCTTTTAAGATAATGTTGCTTAGTGATCGCTCGAAACACTGAAGACATAATTTACAATTGCACCTTCATCGGAGCGAGAAGGTACATGGCCCGTCAGCTTACCGGCAGACTAAATTTAGTTGCCAGCCTTGCGGGCCATGGTGTTCAGGGCAGAACCATCCTTGAACCATTCAATCTGGGACTCGTTGAAGGTGTGGTTCAGGGTAATGTCGAAGGCAGCGCTGCCGTCCTTGGGGTGAACACGGAGGGTCATGGGCTTGCCAACCTCGAGCTCAGTGCAGAGCAGGTCAACAGTGTCCTCGGGCTTGATTCTATCGTAGTCGGCGGGCTCAGCGAAGGTCAGGGGAAGCATACCCTGCTTCTTCAGGTTGGTCTCGTGCTGGAGGTGCAGTTAGCATCAGGTGTCGGAATGTTCGGAATATATCAGGTAGACTTACAATACGAGCGAAGGAGCGGGTGATGATGGCGAGACCACCAAGGTGGCGGGGCTCCAGAGCGGCGTGCTCACGAGAGCTGCCCTCACCGTAGTTCCAGTCACCAATGACAACCCACTTGACGCCACGGGCCTTGTAGTCACGGGCAGTAGCAGGGACAGCATCGTACTCGCCAGTGAACTTGTTCTTGACGGAGTTGGCCTTGCCGTTCTCCTCGTTGATAGCACCAATCAACATGTTGTTGGAGATGTTGTCAAGGTGACCACGGTACTTGAGCCATGGGCCAGCCATGGAGATGTGATCGGTGGTGGTCTTGCCCTGGCACTTGATGAGGATGGGGATGCCGTTGGCATCCTTGCCATCCCAGGCCTCGAATCCAGCAAGGAGCTGCAGACGGTCACTGGTAGGGGAGACAGCGACATTGACCGAGGCACGGTCGGCGGGAGGAGCCTGGTAGGTGTCACGGCCGGGGTCGTAGCCGTTGGCGGGAAGACCCTCGCCGGAGGGAGCCTTGAGCAGGAACTCATTGCCATCCTTGTCCTTCAGCTTATCAGTGAGGGGGTTGAACTTGAGGGTACCGGCAACGGTCATGGCGACGACCAGATCGGGGGAGGCAACGAAGGCGTGGGTGGCAGGGTTGGCATCGTTACGACCAGTGAAGTTACGGTTGTAAGAAGAGATGATGGAGTTAGCCTCGCCCTTCTTGACATCCTTGCGATCCCACTGTCCAATGCAAGGACCGCAGGCGTTGGCAAGGATCACACCACCGAACTCCTCAAGGGTCTGGAGCTGACCGTCGCGCTCAATGGTAGCACGGATCTGCTCGGAACCGGGGGTAACGGTGAAGAGAGACTTGGCTTTGATGCCGTGATCAAGGGCATCACGGGCAATGGAGGCGGCACGGGACATGTCCTCGTACGAAGAGTTGGTGCAAGAGCCGATGAGACCGACCTTGAGCTCTTCGGGCCACTTGTTGGTCTCGACGGCCTCCTTGAACTTAGAGATGGGAGTAGCAAGATCAGGAGTGAAGGGACCGTTGATGTGGGGCTCGAGCTCAGAGAGGTTGATCTCGACCAGCTGGTCGTACTCAGCACCCTCATCCTCGCGCAGCTCCTTGGCGTAAGCGCGGGAGAAGTCGCCAATCTGCTGACGCTTGGTGGCCTTCAGGTAATCGTACATACGATCGTTGAAGGGGAAGAGGGAGGTGGTGGCACCGATTTCAGCACCCATGTTGCAGATGGTACCCATACCAGTGCAAGAGAGGGAGTTGACACCGGGTCCGTGGTACTCAATGATGGCACCAGTACCACCCTTGACGGTAAGAAGACCAGCGACCTTCAGGATGATATCCTTGGGGGTGGTCCAGCCGGACATCTCACCGGTGAGCTTGACACCGATGACCTTAGGAGCCTTCAACTCCCAAGGAAGACCAGCCATGACATCGACGGCATCAGCACCACCAACACCAATGGCAGCCATGGCGAGACCACCAGCATTGGGAGTGTGAGAGTCAGTACCGATCATCAGACCACCAGGGAAAGCGTAGTTCTCAAGGACGATCTGGTGAATGATACCGGAGCCGGGCTTCCAGAAACCAATGTTGTACTTGGCGGTGGAAGAGGCAAGGAAGTCATAGACCTCCTTGTTGATCTCGTTGGCACGAGCAAGATCTTTGTCACCTCCAACCTGGGCCTCAATCAAGTGGTCGCAGTGGACGGTGGTAGGAGTAGCGACAGACGGCATACCGGCCGACATGAACTGCAGAATAGCCATCTGGGCAGTGGCGTCCTGGCAAGCAACACGGTCGGGGCGGAGCTTCAGGTAGGACTTGCCACGCTCGATCTCCTGGCCATGAGGATCATCAAGGTGAGAGTACAGAATCTTCTCGGCATATGTGAGAGGGCGCTGCAGACGTTGACGGACAATGTCCAGGTTCTCAGACATCTTCCTGCAAAAGTGATAAACATGTTAGCGACTGATCAATTGAAGATCGCAGCTGATCGAGTATCGTCTTCTTTTTTAGTTTTTTTCTTTTTATTTTTTTTGTGACCCTCTCAAAGTAATGATCAGGAAGATTGGCAGCATACTTGTAGTTGATGTAGTTTCCCTAGAGGCCATGTTAGTGAATCCCGCTTTCAGTATGCGCTAAGTGGCTGTTCCGAAGGAGCCACAAAAGACAAAACTAGTATAGCTCACCTTCTCCCAGTTGGTCATCTCGACCTTCTTGTCAAGAGGGGAATCACCGACGGTAGCGAAGGCCCGGGTCCCGAGGAGCTACAAAACATCAGTGAGCACATATGCACGAGAAAATTTGCGACCACGCCTTCTGGTTTTCTTGGAGAGAAAGCGGCAGCCGTTCGAAGAGTCGATGGGGTTCTTACAAGGCGGGACTTGGGGGCCTGCGGGATTTCAAGTCAGTTCCTGATCAAGCTCATCTGTGATTTCACAGTTCCAATGCATCGCACCACGAAGATGCGAATGCTACAAGGGAATGTTCGGTTTGACTTACCAGCGCACCCACGCGCGCAAGCCTTGTGGAGATCATGATGGAAGCTCTCTATGTAAGTTGGGCGAGGCCGCAATACATTCAACGAGAGCCAATCCAAGCAGCAGCAACAGCCAGATTCAACTGGATGAGCAGCAAAGAATAGAGTGGAGTGGGAAAGTAAGTAGAAGAAAGAAAAAAATCGGGATCAAAGGGAGAAGGAGCAGATAAAAAGGAAGCTTGGTGTGTTTGAGTGGGAAAGAATTCTTGATGAACCGGAGAAGAGGACCGTAACCGCTCGTGACAGTACCGCTGTACGCTTTCGGTACAGTTGGGCCCATGCATGCGACCGGAGACAAGGAAAGATGGCTGGTCAATCAATCCGCGTTTTCATATAGCGGCATGCTAGTTAACAGCTCACCGAACACCAGCAATGTCTAATTCATTGTTACCTTGAGTCAATTAAGATGTCCTATTTGAAGTGCAGTTTGCCAGCTAAGTTAATTGCTACCGAACAGCCCCGATGATTGCTGAATATCAAAAAGCCTCGCATTTGCTATGACAACCCCTGCCCGGGCAACCTCAGTAGGCGGTATCGAACCCGTATTGAACCTTACCGCTAATCCACTAAGCGGCCAGCTGCCCGTGCTTCCACTCTGGGGCATGTGAGACGGAAAGGGCGGCAGGCCAATCATTTGGCAATGATTATCTATCGTCACTCTGATTTTGTGCTGAGGTCAGGTCGGGAGTGGCTCTCTTGGTCGGGTGTGTCTGTTCTCATCTAGTTTTAGGAGCCCACCAGCCCTATGTATAAAGTAGATAGCTCATACTCATAAATAGGCTGATCTATCTTGTTGATTTCATAAGAGGAGACTCGCAACGATCGACCAAGTGTCCATTAAACACTGCTCAGATGCTGGTAGAATGATATTACTATACCTGGAACGCAACTGGATGATGCTAACACGGAGCAACATACCTAAAGAAACGGAAACGTCATAGATTACCAAAACGCGGAAATATGGCTGTAACGAAAGTATGGGGGGCGCAGGTCGAAAGCCGAGTCTGAACCGAGGCCTACCGAAGGAGAATCCCGCGGGCCGGTGCCAAGGCCTGAGCAGACTTGCGCCAATCAGAACTGAGACAATTCAACAGGTTTCCTCCTTATGCACAAAGGCGGAAATTTCGAGCCAGTTGACCCGCTCTCTGATACCTGAAAGTTTTTTGCATCGTTCCGGATATCGGTGATAACAAGCTTGTGTGTCTATCAGGTGTGCAGTGTATGCAGGTGGACTGAGTCGTCAGGCATTCAAGATGGGAGCTACACGGAAGATCAAAACAAAGCGCAGGACAAGGTACGTATCTCTCTTCCTTTACCACGTTAAGTCGTTTGGGGAGGTCACTGGCTCTAACTGCTTCGTTTTCTAGGGACTACGACCAAGTCCGAGCGGATATCGACACCCCCAGACACCTTGCACAGTACAAGGCGACCAAAGACACAGAAGATCTTCCTGGTCTAGGGAAGCATTATTGCGTCGAATGTTCAAAATGGTTTGAAAGCGAATACAACCTGAACGCCCACACTAAGGGCAAAAACCACAAACGGAGGTTCGTCGTGGCCGATCGATAGGCATCGCTATATTGGAAGGAACTGGAAGCGCTGACTGGTCACTCTTCGTCATACAGAGTGCGCCTTTTGCAGGAAGAACCTCACTCGCAACGCGCCGCAGAGGCTGCTGTCGGTTTGGGCACCGACAGCGGGTTGCGACCACAGGAACAGGTTGTCGAGATGGAAGACTAAAGCTACTCGACTCAATGAGTGTTACGACGGACAAGCTCGTTGAAGGCAAAACGAAAGCATTTCTACTCTCCGGCATATCGTGAAAAGCAACCACAAGAGATATTCGACGTGATTTCCATGCCAGGCATCTCATCACTGTGGCTGTTTCGATGGCCAAAATTTTGGCCTGCCCGGAACAAAAGCTTTTTCAACCAATCAAAAGCCATCTAGCTCAGAGCCGCATGTGAAACCACATGTTCCGAAATTCGCCAGTCTTGGGTGATCGCTAGGCCGAAGACACCTGCTCCGGTTTGCGGGTTGTTTCAAACCGCCGCTTTTCGGACTCTTCTTAGCTTAGGCCCACTTCATCTTGGTCTAACATGAAATTTATTTACTAGCTGCGATACGGAATACAGCGATATACAGCTTAGATCTAAAAGACTAGTTGACACCTGATTAGCTTGAAGTTGACTCTCAACTCCCCAGGAGCAGTCTTATTTTTAGGATACATAGCTGTGATCGGTATCCCATGAGCTATTTAGATATCTCATAAGCCATTCGTATGTCGCCCACTGTTGCCCGCAGTTAGTAATGTACCCGTCCATTTTCTTAACCGATGAGGAAAGGCATACCTGGACGGCGTTCACTATGAAAGCCCTTAGACTACAAACGCCCAAGCCTCGATAGAAGGCTTTTAATCCTTCCGAGTTATAAGCCTCTTTGGCTATTTGGTAAGAATTCAACAAGCGAGTGTTGCCCTGAGAGTGTATCAATGGTTGACGGTCAGGAGCCGCTGCAATGGCTTGCGCTTGCAGTCTGGTCTTGACCATATCCAATGGGTAAACAGAAGCCCACGTGGCCACCCCAGCAATGCCTCCACAGAGGAGGACTTTCAGGGCAGTCTGATGCGCATCATCGTTATCGGAGGCTATCAGTCGTTTGCAGTACTCGTAAGACCAGAAACTGTGGACGGCAAAGGTAAATAACGGACCGAACGAAAAGTCGGGCGGGGGAGGATCTGGGGAAACATTGCGCATACTAAAATCCATAGCCAATAGCGTCCCTGGCACAAGTGATCACTCCTCCGAAGTAGAGACCCGTTAACCCCCGAGTCCGAAGGATGTCCTTGGCGACTGTCCACGAGGAGATCCCGGGGCGAGTGTCCAGTTGCGCTCGGCATTTTATGAGCTCTGTGGGAGATGAGACAGTCCAGCTGGCTACTCCACCTGCAGCACCGGCAATCCAGATCTTGGACAGCGACACTCCTGTTGGGTTTGTGGGATCTCTGATCGAGCTATCCATAAACATCAACGAGCGGTTGTACGCAACAAAGAGAAGCGCATTCAGCGCTCCATAACCGAGTATAGGAGCAGCCGCACCTGTAATTGACCATTAATAACTGACATGTCCTTCGTATCGAGGAGGCCTGACGAACCTCGCACAAGAGAGCTGGCATTTTCGAACTGGTTCAATGTCCGTGTTGATGTTGCTGGACCTGCACCACCCAGGCTGGCCTGTAACCGAACCTTGACAACATCGAGAGGGTTACCGATAATGATTCCAATAGCTCCACTAAGGTAGCCCGCCCAAAAATCCGACGACATGAGACCAGAATCTCAACATTAAGAAGTCGAGTAGATGCTACGGGGTAGCCATGGCTACATCTTTGCTTTGGATATCACTCTTATCGTAGCCATAGCGGGGTTTAACAATAATATCGGCACGTGATTGCGTGGTACTTTGGTGTTCAGCTAGCGGGAGTCAACGCGCCGAGCTGTGCTGACAACGCGTCTGGTGGTAACAATCAATATCAATTGAACAGGGCTTTAATGCTTCGAACTATAACGAGGGTAGACTCAAACGCATAGACTAATCAAAGCCTGTGCAACAAGAAAAGTCGTCAATGTGAGTACTTCTTACCTGAAAGGCCTCAATAAATCAAAGTTGACAGTAGCAGGTACCGACCACGACTAGCTGTGGGTAGCGATGGTGTACACACTCCATCAAAGCCCCTACAAAAAAGTGCGTCTTCCAATTCGATAGACCGTCTCTCAAAGCCTTTTAAATGTCCCGGCTCGGCCACCTACACCCGAACATCAGAGAAACCCGCGAGGAAACGAAGGAAAGTCAACTACGCAGGAGCAGACGGAGATGTGGAGGATAACAGGGAGAAGCCATATACGAACGAGGATCGCCTTGCTCTTGCAACCAGGGACGCGAATAAATTTCCAGTTTTCAAAGTGAAGGATAAGGATTTGACATTCAGGCAAAGATTCAAGATCCCACTGATCAACAAGTCGGTCGATGCGTACAATTCTTCAAGATCAGCTCCAACCCTGGGGATGAGGCAGGGTGCTACATTTATCGTGAAACCTTTACATGACCCGAGTGGGGAATTTGCAATAGTTCTATACGACCCGACTGTCGATGATGTGGACGAGGCCCCGGAATCGAAGAACCCGGATGAGCAGAGCGCGGAAGGGACAAAAGCCAAGTTGGACGAGCCTTTGATGCATAAGAGCTTGGCAGACATACTTGGGTTAAAAAAGGACGTTGAATCTCGTCCGAAGGTTCCGGTTGTCATAGACCCTAGACTGGCAAAAGTTCTGCGGCCGCATCAAGTGGAAGGCGTGAAGGTAATGCTGCTCGTTGTCTGCTCTGGTACTAAGACCAACAACTGATATGAACCGTCTTTCAAGTTCCTCTACCGCTGTACAACTGGTATGATTGATAAAAATGCAAATGGATGTATCATGGCCGATGGGATGGGCTTGGGAAAGACAGTATGAGACAACCTTATCCGTGTTGTGAATACAGCTAATTCAGGCAGCTCCAATGCATCTCTCTAATGTGGACTCTCTTGAAACAATCACCAGAAGCAGGAAAGACGACCATTCAAAAATGTATCATTGCCTGTCCCTCCAGCCTGGTTGGGAATTGGGCGAACGAACTCGGTAAGTCACGGACGTTATGCATGCACCTGGTGCTTTCTACTGACAAAAACAGTAAAATGGCTAGGGAAAGATGCGGTTACCCCATTCGCAGTTGATGGGAAAGTTCCCAAGGCCGAGCTTACGTCGCAGATAAAGCAATGGGCAATTGCTTCGGGGCGATCCGTGGTTCGGCCTGTTCTTATCGTCTCCTACGAAACACTACGAATGTATGTCGATGCATTGAAGGACAGTCCAATTGGGCTGCTTTTATGCGACGAGGGCCACCGACTCAAGAATAAAGAAAGCTTGACATGGACCGCTCTCAACAGTTTAAATGTTACTCGTCGGGTGATCTTGTCCGGTACTCCCATCCAGAATGATCTTTCCGAATACTTTGCTCTACTCCATTTTGCAAACCCAAACCTCCTGGGGTCACAGAATGAGTTTCGGAAACGATTCGAGATTCCCATCCTAAAAGGACGAGATGCAGCGGGAACAGAGGAAGATCGAAAGAAAGGCGATGAACGTTTGCTGGAGCTTTCCGGTATTGTCAATAAATTCATCATTCGCCGAACCAACGACATCCTTTCAAAGTATTTGCCGGTCAAATACGAGCATGTTGTTTTCTGCAATCTTTCTCAATTCCAGCTTGGTCTCTACAACCATTTCATTCAGAGTCCAGAAATCAAGAGTCTACTCAGGGGGAAGGGAAGTCAGCCCCTTAAGGCAATCGGACTTTTGAAGAAATTATGCAACCATCCAGATCTCCTGGACCTTTCTAGAGACCTTCCGGGATGCGAACACACGTATCCAGAAGACTACGTCCCACCTGAAGCCAGAGGGCGAGACCGAGATATCAAATCTTGGTACTCAGGCAAGATGATGGTTTTGGACCGTATGCTGGCGCGTATACGCCAAGATACAAATGACAAGATTGTTCTTATCAGCAACTACACCCAAACTCTTGACCTTTTTGAGAAGCTTTGCAGATCTCGAGGTTACGGCTCGCTGAGGTTGGACGGTACCATGACCGTGAACAAGCGGCAGAAACTTGTGGATAAATTCAATGATCCAAATGGTGAAGAGTTCGTCTTCCTACTCAGCAGCAAGGCCGGTGGCTGTGGGCTGAATTTGATCGGTGCCAACCGCCTTGTGCTCTTTGATCCCGATTGGAATCCCGCTGCGGATCAACAAGCTCTGGCGCGAGTTTGGCGTGACGGACAAAAGAAGGATTGCTTTGTCTATCGCTTCATTGCCACCGGCTCTATCGAGGAAAAGATTTTCCAACGTCAGTCTCACAAGCAATCACTCTCGTCATGCGTCGTGGACTCTGCAGAGGATGTTGAGCGACATTTCTCCCTAGAGTCACTTCGCGAGTTATTTCAATTCAAACCGGAAACGCGAAGCGATACGCATGACACCTTCAAATGCAAACGATGCAGGCCAGACGGAACACAGCACATCAAAGCTCCCGCCATGTTGTATGGTGACACCAGTTCCTGGAACCATTTTGTCAACGATGGAGAAAAGGGCCATCTCAGTAAGATCCAAGATTTGCTCATACGCCAGGAGACTGGGGAGCAAGATGTGTCTGCAGTCTTTCAGTACATCAGTCATTGAGAGCCGTGTCTCAAAGACGATGTTGAATTGGTCTATATTTTCCTTTCAGTTGTATATTATCCTTGGGAGCATGCGTTTTATTGATTTAGATTAGAGCGATTAGAGTCACGCTCAAAATATGAGCAATTTGAATAGGAAATAGATATTTCGTTGAAATATGCAATATATTGAAAAGCCCCCTGCTGAAACGCTGCATGGATTGTTCTACAGATATGAGACCTTGGTTGACATGCGGCGCTAAATACCGTAGTTGTTGACTGCTGAGTGCTGACACTACGTCACCTCGCGTCCACTAAGGCTTCTTCCATCAACACTGCCAGCGCATCTGTGCTGTGAATCCTCCCCACATTGTAATCGCAAGGGCCAAGCGGGCTTGAACATCTAACTTAGCTTTCTCGAAACCCGATTTGGAGTTTGAACGTGCAGAGGTTGCCGCCTGGGACTGATGGCCTCCGGATAGCTACAGATCGTTGAGCTCGAGTCACCGATTCACCGCCAAGTCTAGCCAGACGCCGTCTCTCCACCATGAGCAGCGATATTTAACAGAACATCTAGGCTGAGAACTCATCGAAATCCATGTTTATCTGAGCTATGGATCACTCGATTCAGCGCTTGCTGAATGATAAGCTTTATGATCGCAGGAAACAGGGGGCTTTGGAGTATGATCAGCCGATAACCACTCGGGGAGAAAGTGTTCTCATCCACAATATACTGACGTGCAGATCTTCAGGCTCGAGAAAGTCGTTCGCAATGCCGTATTTCGAGGAGACCATCAGGAGATCCAGAAGATTGTTGATCAGCTGTGCCATGACTACGCCTACGCCGTACATCAACCTCACGCGAGAAATGGTGGTTTGATCGGGTTGGCTGCGGCTTCGATAGCGCTTGGATCTGTGAGTTCGCCGGATAGGGTAATTTGCCTTGGTCTGGCTGTTGCTGAGACTGCTATCAACTAGGACGGTGTGGCACCCTATCTCAAGGAGATTGTGCCGCCAGTGCTGGCTTGCTTTTCCGACCAAGATGCAAGAGTCCGATACTACGCATGCGAAAGCATGTACAACATCGCCAAAGTCGCCAAAGGAGAGGTTTTGCTTTTTTTTAATGACATGTTCGATGCGCTGAGCAAAGTGAGTTGATACCTGGCCTTGTTCTTTACACCTCGATATGTCACATGGAGGCTAAATGACTTTCCAGTTGGCTTCAGATTCCGAGCTCTCGGTGAAAAACGGCGCCGAACTACTCGATCGACTTGTTAAAGACATCGTTTCCGAATCCGCTGCCTCCTATATATCTGTTTTGCAGTTATCAGAGAAACACACGTCGGATACCGAGGCGTTGGACGAGGCGGATATTCCAACCGCATTTTCTTTGGCCAAGTTCATTCCGTTGCTCAAGGAGCGAATACACGTTATCAGCCCGTCTACTCGTACTTTCCTGGTATCCTGGTTGACCTTGTTGGACACAATTCCCGATCTGGAGCTTGTATCCTACCTGCCTGAGTTTCTCGGAGGACTAGTAGAATTTCTCGGTGATCCGAACAGAGACGTTAATGTCACTACGCAAGCTCTTCTTGACCGTTTTTTGTCGGAAATCAAAAGGATTGCACGACTTAAGAAAGGCATTGAGGAAAATCGAAAAGAGCAAGGAAGCGAAAATCAACAGTCAACCGCAAGTGATACCATTAGCACTACCACCGACCAAACGCTTGCTATCGATGCTGAAAGGAGCGAGAATGCTATAGAGGACTCGGAACCCGAATCTGACCTTGAAGAGACCGATCTGCAAATTGATGGAGACTGGATCCCGGGCCAGGATGTACACATTGATTATCCTAAAATATTGGACATCCTTGTGGGTTTTGTTGACACTTCTTTTAGTATGGCCAAGTGCTGTGTACATCACTTGGAAGCTGCATGCTGACGATATTAAACAGATGAGGAAATGCAGCTGACTGCATTGCGCTGGATCGACAGCTTCTTCGAGATCAGCCCTGAGGATATTCTCCCTTTTGTCCCGCGGCTTTTGACGCAGGTCCTCCCAGCAATGTCTAGTGGCTCAGACCATGTTCGGCAGGCTGCAAATCGAGTCAACACGTCTTTGCTTGAATATATTGTCTCCTTATCAGAGGATACAACCGAGGACATTCGGCAGGGTCCGTCGTCCAAGTCAATCTCTGCGGCGAGCAAAGAGCCCGTCGAGAGAAGAGGATCTACCCCTAGTGGCGGTCGATCATCGGATGCGCCTTTGACAGAATCAAAGAAACAAGCATCTCAACCTGACTTTCCTAGTGATCAAACTCCTCGCAGTAGTATCGTATCCACGCCGATACCCCCTGCAGATCTGGATTATGCTGCAGCCGTCAACTCGCTTACCTTGCAATTCCTGAATGAAAATGAAGCGACTCGGGTGGCCGCCCTCTCGTGGCTGATCATGTTACATCGAAAGGCCCCAAGGAAAGTCGTGGCTTTTAACGATGGAACTTTCCCTGCCCTTCTCAAGACACTCTCAGACCCAGCAGAAGCAGTTGTTACGAAGGACCTCCAACTTCTTTCACAGATTTCAAGGAATAGCGATGACAGCTACTTCACATCTTTTATGGTCAACCTCTTGCAGCTCTTCTCGACGGACAGACACTTGCTTGAAGTCCGCGGAAATCTGATCATTCGACAACTCTGCATGAATCTGAGCCCTGAGCGCATATACCGTACTTTAGCCGACTGTTTGGAAAAAGAAGAGGTCAGTTTGGGCAGTAGACAACCGGATCAATGTGCTAATGGATGATCTTCCCTAGGACATTGAATTTGCAAGCATCATGGTACAGAACCTGAATAACAACCTGATCACTGCGCCTGAGTTGTCAGACCTTAGAAAGAGACTCAGGAATCTCGATTCAAAAGTAAGTCTATTCTGTATGTTGATCCTGGCTGCAAGCAAATGCTAATTCATTCCAAGGAGGGTCAGATGTTCTTCGTCGCTCTCTTCAGATCATGGTGTCACAACGCCGTTTCGACATTTTCCCTATGCCTGCTGGCTCAGGCCTATGAACAGGCTTACAATCTCCTTCAAGTTTTGTATGTCTCCAGGCTTCCTCTAACCTATTAAGTACTAACAACATATTCAGTGCTGAGCTTGAAATGACTGTGAATATGCTGATACAAATTGATAAGCTGGTTCAGCTTCTAGAATCGCCCGTTTTCACCTGTAGGTCCCCGTTCCTTCTATGTCCTTCTTCGGAACTTGACGACTAACCATAAGCAGATCTTCGTCTCCAACTCCTAGAACCAGAAAAATATCCGTATCTTTACAAGTGTCTATACGGCGTCCTCATGCTCTTACCGCAGAGCTCAGCATTTGCTGCCTTGAAGAATCGGTTGAACAGTGTCAGCAATATCGGTCTTCTTCACACCGGCCCTCGCCTGTAAGACATGTCTCATCCCACCATAAGAAGAACCAGCTATATCTAACTAAACCCCAGTACCACAATGGTAGCCTCCTCATCCTCTTCAGGCTACGAACGCACAACGGGAAGCCGACTGAAAACGCGCGAAGAAACCTCCATCCGCTGGGTCGAGCTCCTCGATAAATTCAAAGCCGTGCAGGAAAAGGCGCGCCGCGCACAACGCGCCTCCCAGCGCCAGTTCGATCAAGACGGCAGCACCGCAGGCCTGCGCAACCCCTCTCTCACCGCCGCGCTGTCCGCCGCCGCAACAGCCGACCAAGCACGCAATAAAGAGCGTGCGCTGCCGGACTCGCCTCGCGGCGCAGCGGATACGGGCGGTTCGGGGGGACGTGGGAGCGCTGCAGAGTCGGCCACGCCGAGTCGTGGCTCGCTGCTTGGCGCGCAGAGACACAAATCCGGGCTGCCCAATCTCGGCCGTTTAGGTATTGGGAGCAGGAAGTCTAAGCGCTGATGGAATGATTGGGTGTGACGTACGAGCAAAGATACTCCTTAGGTGTGGTCGGGTACCTGTTTTTCCTGTATGTCTTCTCCTAGCTGTGGTGTTCTGTTACTCCTGTCGTTCCCTTTCTGTTCGGCGCGGTCACTGTCAGCAGCTGCTCCTGCCAGGTTTGGAGCGCTAGTTTCTCCAACTACTCCGTATACCCAGTTTATTTCCAATGACAATATCATTTGACGTGAAATCCATCGCAAAGGCCGTGGCTTGTCACACGAAAGATTTGCTCAAAAAATTTTCGAATAGATATATACTATGTACAGTCGGGCAGCATCGGCTCTAGGAACAAAATCCACCCCCGAAATGCCATTGCAAGGACTCGCTGTTGTTCGCAGGCAACCTCATATGTATAAAAGAAAAAAAAAAACATGGCAAAGAGGAACACGAGGAGATTTTGCCCGCGCGTGCACCGCCGAAGAACAAGAAGAATCCCAGAAAGAACAGACGGACAAATTGCTAAGTGGGAAGTATCGATTGAGAAGAAGAAAAAAAAATCGAAGGCTGGGTTCCCGGAGAAACGCAGTCATGCGATGACTCGGATGTCAAATCTCAAGAGGGCAAATGATGCGAAGACGAGTCAGACGAGGGAACGAAGAGGTGGTGTGGTCGTTCAGTGAGGATGAACAAGTGCGTAGACTTGCCGATAGTAAGATTGATCACACATCAAGTGGAGAGAAGGACACTTCTGCTATGTCGTCTCGCGGTTGGGGCGACGCCGCACAGCAGCTCAAAGAAAATTGAATAGAGATCATGAAACCTTTGTCCCCTCACTGCCTTATCCGGGTGAGGGCAACAAAAAAAAGGCAAGCATTCATGTGATCGGAAACATCATCACATCCCTCTGCATAGAACATCATGCGCAGGGTATACACGGATAGCGAAGAGGAAAAGGACGAGTCAAAACGAAACAGGCGTTAAGAATGTGTCAGAACGGGTCATCAGCGCCATCGCGACTCGGTGGTACCGGAGCCACCCCAGGTTGAAGCCTTCCAGTAGCTGCCTGTGGAATGCTTGGAGACAGTTCCTGTGGGCGAGCTCGATCCGTTGGAGTAGACATATTCGCCGTCGACGTACTGAACACCGGAGAAAGTGCTGCGGTGCTTGCGACGAGCATAGCGCTGCTCTAGCCTGTAGAGCTCGATCTCTGCACACAGATAGTTAGCAACTTGGATACCGGACGGTCGGTGTCGGCCGTAAAAGGCGACAGGTTCCGAGGGAACATACTTGCTTGCAACTTCTCAATGAAACCCATTGTGTCTGTGATGATGAGAATGCGAGATTCGGCTTTGCTTTGATTGTGCAGTCGCGATAACTGTGGGATTTGAGCGGACAGCGATATCGCGATGGTGGAAATGATCTCCGCGAAGTGTAAGTGTATATTGCGAACGAAGTATATAGACCAGAAGCGAAGAACGTGCAGCCAGAAGAGCTGTCTGATAATGTCTCAGGGGCACGTTGGGTGTCAGATGAGATGAAAAAGAGGGGAAGCTGAAGATGGGATGGAATCAACGGTCAAGCCGGGAGCGACTAGACTGGCTGTGGCGCGGGAAAACTCTCTTTCAATGAAAAGTGTGTTTTTGATAGAGAGAATGATAGATAGAGAGCAATAATATATGGATAGTGCTGATAATCTGAAGGATAGTGGACTCAATAGTCTAGCATGCAAAAGAGCGATGGCTGGTTGAATGGGGTGATAGTATGTATGGATGTATGACAGTATGTGGGAGTGCGTGTATGTATGGAAGCACCAAGGAATGTAGGAAACAATGCAGGTAATCAGTGGTGATACAGACGCTAACCACAATCAAGTATGTTATCGTCAATCCCACCGACTATTGACTGGGGAAAAGAAATAAAATAACAGCTAGAAGAAGGGGGGGGGGATGAGAGTCAGAGTCTGGGGATGCGAAGAAAAGAGAGGGAGAAAGAAAGAAGGCTGAGGGAAAAAAGAAGGAGGAATCGATGATGAGAACTGAGGGATTGGTGCTGGTTCATCTGCTGCCCTGACTAGATAGACCCTTGGACAAAACTTCCGACAGAGAGACTTAATTATCAGTCTAGCGCTGGTTACTTGGTTAGTGGTCTTGTTAGCAGGGTTATATTGGCGAGTCTTGAGCCGCGGACTGCCTGGTCGACCGGACTAGTTCATCCTTCTGGCACTTCTAGATCGTCATTACTCATTAGAGGGCCGACTTGCCGCTGAGTCCTCACTGCTCCATCCTGACTGACTGACGACTGACAAGTGACGACGACTGTGCTCCGGATGGTGAATAATAATAATAATAATAATAATAATGGGGACTGGTGAGTGAATCTATTCTTGCTATTTGTCCAGACTCGAGAGTCGAGAGTCCAGACTCCAAGTCCCGCTGGATGGGGCTAGTCTGGGAGTCCCGTGATTGGGAAACTGGACATGATCGGAGGGAAAAATAACGCGAGGCTAGTCCAGTTCGGGTCTAGCCAGGGGTCTGCCTCTCATCGCTAACTGACTAAGCACGGTTTTCCGTTCCAGTCTCTCCGGATGCTTTCCCAGCTGGGTTTAGCTCAATGCGACCCCGAGAACCTGCCTACTGTGTGCGTAGTAAGGCTCTTCCCATGTCTTCCAGACCAACTTCTTCGACTCCTGTCTGGCTACTAGAAGTGCTATTTATTTATGTTCAATCATCAATCATCAATCATCATTCTTCTTCTTCTATCTTTGTGGCTGATAATTCTTGAAGATATAGAGAAGCTCGTGAATGGCGTAACGAATCTATACATTCCAATGATCCCTTCGGCTTTAACCAAAAGTACGGAGTATACATGCCATGTGGCATTGTGGCCCTTATCCAAGGGCTTGGATCCTGTCGCAACTAGTAACCAGTCCACTAACCACTCCGTAATAGACTAAACCTTACTACGATCTTGGCCCAGGTGGCATATCTCTCTCCTCTGGTTCCACTTCATCAAGCTCGGCGTCTCGCTCAACCTCCGGCTCGTGTGCAAGAGACATTTCCTGGGCTGTACAGTCTGTTAGCGTTGTCTTCCGCTCAGTTTCAAATATATAATCAGGAACGCTCTTACCATTCCAGAGCTCCGAATAGATGCCGCCCAGCTCCAGAAGTTCGCGGTGGGATCCCGTCTCTGCCACGCGTCCATCCTTCAGAACAAGGATCTGATCGCTGTCATAGATCGTTCGCAGTCGATGGGCCACAAAAACGCTGGTGCGTTTTTTGTCCTTCAGGATGCTGTTGATGTTCTGCAACAACGCGTGTTCCGTATAGGTGTCGAGGGCCGAGGTCTATAGTAATAACCATTAGATTGTTTATAGACCTTCAATAGTACAGATTGATCGATCGATACATACCGCTTCGTCAAAGAAGAGAAGTTCCGGGTCCTTCAAAATCAGGCGAGAGATAGCCAGCCGCTGTTTCTCGCCCCCGGAGATCATCATACCTCGTTCTCCTACCGCAGTGTCATAACCCTCCGGTAACTTTCGAATCAGTTCATCAATGTGTGCTCGTTGCGCAGCTTTGTGCACTTCCTCGTCGGTTGCATCAATTCTTCCATAGCGGATGTTATGTGCAATGGTATCATTGAACAACGGGGTATCCTGTGGCACGACTCCAATCGCCTTCCGCAAGCTTTCAAGTGTCACGTCGCGCACATCTTGACCATCAATCAAGATCCGGCCCTCTTGTACGTCATAAAAGCGGAAGAGCAGTCTCAGGATGGTGGACTTGCCACATCCGCTGGGTCCAACGATAGCAAATTTCTGGCCAGCAGGAATGGTGAAACTAGCGTTCTTGAGGATGGGACGGTCCGGATGGTAGCCGAAGGTAACGTTCTCAAACTTGATCTCGCCTCCTCTGGGAAGCCGAAGTGGCTTTGCATCGGGCTTCTCCTTGATGGTAACATTGACCTTCTGCAAATTGAACAACGTCTCCATATCCAACAAAGACTGGCGCAGTTCTCGATACACCGATCCGAGGAAATTAAGGGGAACGGAAAGCTGGAAGACAAGCTGGTTAACCATGACCAGGTCTCCTACCGTCAATGATCCAGTTGCAACCCCATCAGCGGCAAGGTACATCATCGCAGCCAACGCACTTGAGAAAATCATGTTCTGGCCGGAGTTCAAGAACGCAAGAGAGGTGGTGACCTTAATTGAGGCATCCTCGTATGTCTTCAGTGCTTTGTCATACCGCGCCACTTGATATTTTTCATTGTTAAAGTATTTGACGGCTTCATAGTTGATCAGAGAATCCACAGCCACGGTAGCTCCGCGATTATCTGCTGCATTGGCCTGCTTTCGAAACTTTGTTCGCCAAGCGGTAGTCGTAATTGTGAAAGCAGTATAGGCGACCATGGTCACTGCAGTGATCGCAGCAAATTTGAATCCATATTGGTACGTCTAGCACGTGTCGGTCAATATACACTCAGGACATATCAGACTGGTTGTTCGCAACTCACCAAAATGCCGCAAACGAGCGAAATCTCCAGAGCGGTAGGCACGACATGGAACACCATCGATGTCAGCAAGAAGCTGATACCTTTGGTTCCACGGTCAATTGCCCGTGTCAGCCCGCCGGTCTGGCGGGAAAGGTGAAAGTTGAGATCCAGCCGTAGCAGATGCTCAAACACATTTCGCGCTACCCTGCGAATCGCTTTCTGAGCGACACTCGCGAAGACCGCATTGCGAAGTTCTTGGAAGAGCGTAGCCCCGATCCTAGTAGCACCATCTGAGGGGATATGGGGTCAGCAACAGCAGTAGTATCCCAGCTGAGCATCTACTTACAAGCAATAATCATCGAGCCTGCTACGGTATATGCAGTGCCGCCAACAGTCGCGAAATCGACATTCATCGAATCGACGATGTTCTTGAAATAGAAAGGAACCTCCACATTCAAAATCTGGGCACATATAATTGTAAGCCTCAACATACCTCCAGCTTATTTTCGAGGAAGCACTTACTTTGGCCCCAACCAACAACGATAGGGCAGTTCCGACACGAAGCTTGGTTCCCCAGTCATTCTGCATGAAGCCCAATCAATACCAGCGGATTCCCCAAAATATCAAGGCCTCGTTCGGCCTTACCTTTGGCCAGAGATACTTGGCCATTTCTTTGATGATGGCCCAATCTGCCTTCCTCTGCTCCTTATTCCCAACAGTCGTCTCGTTGAGTAGGTTATTCTTCGCCGCCGTAGCATTTGGTGTAATTTTCGGAACCACACTGGCTGACGTCGGGGTGGCATTCAAACTCGAAGGTTTCACTTTCGATGCAGGGTCCTCGGAAACCTGTCGCCTCGAAGGTCCCTCGGAGGAAGTAAAGACTCGGAGTTGTGTCGCATAGCACACGGTCGTCGGGGATGCTGAGCGAGCAATGGCGGGACCACTGCGGGCAAAGCGCAGGGGAGAGCGCAGGCATGGCGCTCGAGCTGCCCTGGGCAGCATGGTGGCCGATATAGACTTCCCTCAGCGACCAGAGTGTATTGTCGTAGGATCTTTCAGCGGATCAGTATCATCGTGGGTTTTGTGATGCGGGATTTGGCTCGCTATCCAAACCGCCGGGTTCGGAGCTTGAGGTCGGCGGGGACAATCTGCGCTGGCTCGTGAGGTATTCCCAGATGGAGTTACTCTCTCCGCATGAGATGGTGACTCTTTCCGACTCAAGTCAAGAACTTGTTGACACGCCGGCGACAAGGTGACAAGAGGTATTTCGGGGTGATTAATGAAAGAAAGCATGCAATGGTAGAAATAGCATCAAGACGCATTGTTCTGTCGCAATCGCCAATTCGCGGCTTGCTTCCGGTAATTACGTATGGACCGAACCCATAAAATACAGTCCTCCATCATGTTTTTTTTTGTTGATATGCAGCTCTGATCAGCTTTTGCACTCATTCTTCGGTCCAACATGTAACACATAAAGCATAATGTAAAGTTCTTATATCAATACATATTAGGATATCTTCAGCCCAATGATCCAAAGAAAGACAAGTTCTATTGCCCAAGCCTCTGTATATATCGACCTACACCAGAGGTACTCATGTATCCGGAAAAACATCTGCCTGTGACATCACAGGGTGCTACGCAAAGCAAATGTCGATTCTCAGCCATGAGACACGATACCATCCCTTCGCGAATCTGCAACAAGGCTTTAGAGCTGATCTTGTGATCTATCAAGTCTTCCAAATTCGATTATCGATCTCCAGGATCTTGAAGTCCGGGATTGAATGCCCATCCAAGCATAACGGCCAAGGCGGTGTTGAATTTCGAGCAGACGCTTTACCCGATTAGGAATCCTGAAATCCGGGCATTCGAGGAGCGTCCATTGCTGTCGGTATCCTGGACTCTGCGCCTCGTTCCTCTGTGCTTCTAGTCACAAATTTGTTCCAGGCACAAGCATGAGTCAATCCCTCAGAGGAGGTGTGCGGACCTTAGCCTCCGCCCGCCTCGTTCCGACACGGGCGCGACAGGGTATTCGGCTGCATCGCGGATGGCAGACGAGATGCGTTCAGATCCGTGCTGCGCCATCAGATCGCCCGGGTACAATCAATGGAGATAATACCTCCATCGTGGACACGCCGAGCTCCGCGGAGTCAGCAGGTATGTCTACATACATCAGATCTGAAATTCCAGGTCGTTTTGACACGGGAAACCCTTGCTAACTGCAATCTACAAAGATGCACGATTCGATGTCATTGGCGCACCTTACTCTTTGCTCTCGGTTTCGCTTTCCGCTTCACAGAACCTTTACACTCGACGGGGGACGCTGGTGGGGTTGAGTGGGAAGGCAGATAACGTATGAAAGGGCTCCGAGTTCCCGCGCAATTCCCTGAAGATCGTCCTATTAACCCATGTCTATCTTCGACCTTGCAGGTGATTTCGACACTGAGCGTACTAGAACCTTTCCGGAGAGCCGCCGTTGGTATACCGTTCCTCTACCAGAAGGTCCGAACTTGCGCAAATACCCCGGTCTAACGAAAAATATTAACCTTCGGTGTAGGTGTCCTCGGCAAGCCCAGTAACTGCGCTGGTCTCCGTTCGTTCGCCTGTCACCTCTTTCTCGGTCGTTCGTCTCGATGGCTCTGTGGATTGGATGGTTGCGCAGCGACGGGCATTGCTCGCCTGGACCGGACGTTCTCTTCGTGTCCAGCCCAGAATCAATACACACTTGGTACGTCGTGGAATTTCGGGTCTTGAGTATAGAAGAACTGAGCTGATGGGTGTAGAGCTTGACTCACTGGGGTAGCTCGGAGGTGACTGGGCGAGGGCTGCTGGCTCTGGTTGGTTCCGGTCAATTGTACTCGGTTGAGCTGAAGGCTGGTGAACAATATATCGTACACCCTAGGTATGTTTGCCCTCACTGTTTAAACTTCTTCAAGGTCCATATTACTAACTAACAGCAGCAATGTCGTGGCCTACACCATAACATCTAACCCTCCGCGCCCTTACCGTTTTAAGTCAACATCCTTGAAATTTCAGGTGCCAGGCCTCAAGAGCCTACCAAAGTTGTTCCAGAATTCGCAATTCATCCGCGCCATGTCCGACTCGAATACATGGAAGACAACCATGAACGTACTACACAAACTTCGCACATGGTCCCGAATGACCATCTGGGGAGATAGGGTATGAATTCATGTCCATTTCCTACTGTTGCCATGCATAGACTAACTTGGTATGATGATTAGCTATTCCTTCAATTCGATGGCCCTACGAAGATTCTTCTACAAACCCGCGGACCCCGCATCAATGATATCATGTCCACTCGTGAGATCAACGAAATTGCGGATACACCAAGAGGACTAACCTTTGACCCTACAAAGTCTGCCGGAGATAACAAGCCAAAGTCACCCGAGGAGCAATACAGAGAGAGCCTCGAGGAGGTCATTAAGACAGAACCGGGCTCCGGTCGAACAGTCGAAGAGTTGGAGAATGAGCTCAGGGGTGTGAGCCAGAGCATCGCCATCCTCACGAAAGAAGGGGAGGTGATATTTGAAAAAGTCAACCGGAAGAACTGAGGTGTCTTACCACGTGCATAGAATCAGAATCGGGAGGGCGATTTACTTCTGGGATTATCATATTGCAGGTTCAATGTACCATAGAATAAATTGTGTTTGGGACACACGATGGTCCTCTTTGTCAATCCTAGCAGAGGTTTCACTTAGTATCGAACAAAGATTGCTGAACTTCAATCACCATCATTATTCAGAATCCAAGTAGTAGCACTAGCATGTCTCCACCTCCCCCAGCACCCATGGTAACAATGGTGGAAGGTATCCATCACTCGAACAACATCCCAATCATATATCCTGATAGACATCATCTCGAAGTCAAGACCCACTGTCGCCTGAGTGGTCCAGGGGTACGATTCGTCGTTCGGGTTTATAAAATCTGGCCTCGACGAGACCCGCGTTCGAATCGCGGCTCAGGCCTTCGATAACCTTTTTACCTAACGCTCGACAAAATTATGGTGTATTATAAAATTTGGAATGAGGACCAATAACAAGAAATGCCTGAGTGGTCCAGGGGTACGATTCATCGTTCGGGTTCTACACTTAGTCTCGATGAGACCCGCGTTCGAATCGCGGCTCAGGCCCTATTCCTTTTTTTTAATTTTTACTTGTTCACTGGTTTTTCGAATATACTTTGTCTTCAGTGCATTTCCCATGATGATTTTATTACATTCCTCCTTGAAAGGATATTCTTGCTAGATGATTCTAGGAGCTATTTGTAACAGTGTTCAACGTAGTTCTACCAAGCTGTGTGCCAGCCTAGCAAGTTTGATCGACAGGAAGGATATGAGTCGTTATTTGCATTGAACTTGCAATGCATATCATCTCGATTCAAATAGGCCAAGTCTTAACGGTTTCGATATTGACTAAGTAAATATGTTCTGTTCCACTCCGGAAGCTGCAACTGCCGTCGCATAGCCGGATTCTCTTCTTTTTGAGTAAGCTACGCTTTCAAGGATCAAGAGCCCGCTTTGAACCTCTTCTGCATCGTGATGCTCGTCCCTGATAGAGACTAATCAATGGTCTAAAGGGGAGAGCGCCTCGCCTCCGCCAGCAAGGATATCAGTGCTGATGATCGAGTTCAATCGGCGGTATATCCGGTTCATCGAACGGGTATGTATTTACTCGGATAGAGAATGTTTCTTTATCCAAATTGAATCTCCCTTCACTTGCACCTGGTTCTGGTACGCTTGAGACGTGTTGACCGGTAGCTGCCAGGGAGATAGTCATCGCTGAATTGTTCGTAGCTCTCTTCCGTTACATCATAATCTTCATCGGAGTCCTCAGCTTGGCGCTTGGTTCCTGCTCTCGCGGGATGTTTTCTTATCGACAGAATGCTTCCAAGTCCCTTTTCAGACACCGGAAGCACATGACCGGTGAGCTCGGCTTTGTCTTGCTTCAGGGTCTTGCTCTGGATGCGCTCTTTCAGAGTGGCAATCTTGCTTGCAAGCTTTTCGTTGTTGGGGAAGAAAGGGAGTGCCAGTTGATACATCTTCAGAGCAGCGGAGTCCTCTCCTCGAGCCTGATGCTGCTTGCCCAAGAGCAGATATGACAGCCCTTCGGCTCTTGCGTCGTCAGTTCCCTCGATGCGCTGCTCCAAAATCTCCAAACGCCGCTGTAACTGTTCATTCAATTCGCGAGCCTGCGTTTGCCGTGATTGCTCACTAACAGCCCTTGCAGCAAGAATCTCCTCGACTTTCTTTTCCACCATCTCCTCAATCATAGCTGGAGATATATCTTCTTGTCTCCTAGATGGCTGCAGGGGGCGGGTAGTCTTCGCAGCTCGAATGGAATTTGTAGTGGGAAGATCGGAGCTCAAAGAAGATCTCTTCGGCCCTTCAATCTTCTTGAATTGAGCCGAATTTCTGGGATTCGTCTTGTCCGAGTATACGTGGAATGCTTTGGCCGGCTTGCCATCACCGGGTTTGGATGCATCCTTATTAGCTGCTGCTGCCAAATTCACATTCACGGAAGCTGTTAATGGCCGAAGGGGCTGTCGTGGGACACCAGTCACTGAAGGCCTTGCTGTAGGTCTCGGTGGACCTCTGAAGATAGGCTCGTTCTCCACCTCGCGGACTTCGATTTTCTTTGTGCGGTTCGCAAAATTCAGAGAACTGATTGTGTCCAAATGATAGGACTTGATAGGCGCAAGGTTCAGGATCATGACCGTCAATCCATTATTTTGGCCCAACGATAGGATTCTAGTCATCTTTGACTCGCGGTAAGGGATTCGCTGATGTTTCTTGCTGATTGCTTCGACGCATTGTGCAAGGACAAAAAGGCTTTTGTTGATGCTGGCTGATTCGACCATACGCTCTTTGTCGTTTTCTGTTCTGCGATTATCTTCTGACCCAGCCAGGTCAATGGCAGATGCTGTGCTTATGCGTGTCTTATCGCCAGAACTGATCGTGACCTTCACACAAAGAATGGCGTGGGACCGGGATGAGTGAGCGTTAAGCTGTGAGTATTGTTAGTCCTGATCCTTGGGGGTCATGGATTTTCAGAGCAACATCGACTGACCTTGGTTGCTGATGTAGATCTGTTCACGTTTGCGTGGTCATACAATGTCTCAAACTCCTTAAGGGTGGTGCATGGCTTCTCCGTCAGGCCTACAACTACAGTCTTCCCGCCATTATCCCGAAGAGGCAGCCCCGCTAGGGTCCTTTTCTCCGGGGGTTCGAATAGATCGAAGACCTTGTCATTATAGATCTCATGATAACTCAGGGAAACCTTGACCGTCGTTTCCCCCTCACTGTCCTTCTCCATCTTCCGGCTGCGCCTATAGATGCTACTCAACAGACGGGGAATAACACCTCTTTCAGCCAGACTTTTACCGCCTCGCATGGTGTGTGTTTTCCCCGTTCCTGTGACTCCGTATGCAAATATTGTGACATCAAGACCGTTGAAGAGATGTTTGACCGTAGGAGCAACTGAGGGCGCAAGTATCAGTATATCGGGACCAGCCAGATGTCATAGCGAAGTGCGGTTCGAACCTTCTGTATTGAACAGATCTTGCTGCGATGCGTCCGCATCATAGACAGCGTTGAACTGGAACGAATATTCTTCATTCTCATTCTTCGGGTTCGGTATCCTCACAAGGCTTTCCCGGTCGCCCTGAGAGCTCTTCTTTTCGGCAACGGACGGTAGAGTGTTGTTTAACGGACCAGTGCGAAGAATTACATCTTGCTCACGCTCGGATTTCAAGAGTGGCCTTACACGTGCCACAACTCTGACACTCATATTGCTGGTCGGAAAATTGTTGTGTCGAACGCTCTAACCCCAGAATGTGGACCGTTGCGTCTTTCGTTGGTGTTGTGTGACAGGGGACTTTGTTGACTATGATTCGCGATTGTGATACGGCCGTGTCCGTTGTTCCGCTTCTGAATCAACAATTCAGTGTATCCAAGGTCTCATAGATGCTGCATAGCAACGGGGCTTCGGATCAAGGCTGCACAGGTAGGTAAGGTACGTAGGACGCAAGGCAAAGATAAGGCGAAGATGTGTCGCACACTCGATTGATAATGGAGGCAGGCCTTGGCTAAGTTAAGCAGCAATACTAATAGAGACCACTGCCGCAAGACAATGAATATGGGCCAGTAAAATAATGATGAAAGACACCTAGACTTTGGTTAGTAGACTTGAGATCGATCACAGTCAAGGAGCCGTCAGAAAAGAGCTCTCCTCAGATAGACAGGGATGGGACGAGTTGGTGCTTGTTAGCGGTCAAGGTGTTGTTGGCACGGCAACCCCTTATACTCTATCCTCAGCAGCCCTTCTAGTATCATCATCCACCAAGCATCATTCTGCCAGGACCAAATCATACCTCAGCTTTCTCATCA
Organism: Aspergillus clavatus NRRL 1; assembly: GCF_000002715.2. Lineage (NCBI taxonomy): Eukaryota > Fungi > Ascomycota > Eurotiomycetes > Eurotiales > Aspergillaceae > Aspergillus > Aspergillus clavatus. Next base: position 1,997,611 of record NW_001517093.1, on the reverse strand, counting down.
AACTTGTATCTGATATATGGAGTAGATCAAATATCTTTAGGATCTGCTCAGACACCAAGCTTGCTCATATCTAAGTACTACTGATACACTGATACACGGCTTCCAAGCATCTATCGCTGATGTTGGTTTGCTTTTAGTTGCAGAGACGAATTATGGATTTCGCTCATCTCACCCTCTACTCATTACTCCCGGTCTATCTATTGGTCTGAGGACCTGTTTGGTTGGGCCTGATATAACATGCAAGAATGATATGTGGTGGAGTTGTGAGATATGCTACTATGATATATCTTGGACGACTTAGCATCTTCATGAACAGATGCAACTGATATGATCATTTGAACAGCGCTTGATAAATGTACAGATCAAGGTGGACTTACAGATGTTAGACTATCCACTCTTGATAAATATGCCATAGTGTTGATAGCTTTATTCTCTGAAGTTCCGTACCATCGGTTTGCAGATTTATGAGATCATCGCTTGCTACCCCATGGAGAGACACGGTGTATGGTTTTGGTCAGCAACACAACCAAGCTAAAGAGGCATTAAGCGTATACAAGCACTTGAATTTTTAAATTTTGGAATACTACTAGAGCCTAGCGAAGCTGTAATCTATTGAATTAATCAAAGTCCCAGAGACCATCAGTTATTGTGATGGTTGAACATCGCTCTACTGTGAACTTCGGTTAGGTTTGCAGGGCCTGATTGGCCCAAGGGGGATAGCCACCGCAAAGGCCACCGTACACCATCCATTTCGAAGGAACCTCCACTACCTACAGCTACCCCAGCTTCCGCCAGGACACGTCTACTGAATCCGTGTGCGGCAACTGCCTGTGGTATCAGACATCGCTTCTCGTTTGAATGTGCATTTGAAAGGAGTATCATCTAGTCGTGAGTACGCGCATTTTCCCCGGTCCAACATCCGGGCCCCTCCTTACCCAACACGACTGTTGACTGATGCGATGATGAATCTGGGACAGATTTGCGCATCCATCGTTAGCGAATACTACCTGCAATCTGATCGGAGGAGCTTGCGCAAATAAAAGATAGTTTAGCCAGATACCAGAACAGTCACATTACGTTCTCATGGCAGCACCTCAAGGGGGTTACCCTCCCCAAGAAGGGTACGGCCAACCTGGCGATTATGGCTCCCCTACCCAACAACAACCCGGAGTGGTCGCCGGTGCCGCCCACCAAGGCCACGCAGGAGGCAAGAAGAAACGAGCATACGCCGGGGAGGCTTTCGGATTCGGATCGGGTGCCAATGCTGCCCTGGGAGGTCAGCCTCCAGCGGGTGGGAGCTATGGGGTCTATCCACCCCAGCCGCAAGCTGCGGGATATCAACAACCTGTATACGGCGCGGATCCGCATCAGATGAATGCCGCGGCGCCGGGATACGCTACCCCTGCTTCTCCAGGAGTCGCCCAAATGACACAACAGTTTGGCGCGATGGGTATGACCGATCCGCATCTCATGCCACCGCAGCCTCAGCAAGCCGCCGTGACCCCTCAGGCTCCCCGACCTGTCCCTCTCAACCAGCTCTATCCTACAGATCTTCTCACGCAACCTTTCAATGTTGCAGAGCTTGACTACCCTCCTCCACCGATCGTTCTCCCGCCGGGTGTAAGTGATAGAACGGTTCCAATGTAGTACTGGCAGCGCTAATCATACCGTGCTTCTAGACCAGCGTCTACCCATCTCCCCAAGCGAACTGCCCTCCGACATACGTTCGGTCGACCCTGAATGCCGTGCCTACGACCCACTCCCTCCTGAAGAAATCCAAGTTGCCTTTCGCTCTTGTTATTCAGCCCTACGCGGCTCTCCATGATGCAGAGGATCCCATCCAAGTGATCCCCGATCAGGTCATCTCGCGTTGCCGGCGCTGCCGATCCTACATCAATCCATTCGTGACCTTCATGGACCATGGACATCGCTGGCGTTGCAACATGTGTAATCTCACAAACGACGTGCCCCAGGCGTTTGATTGGGATTCTGCTCTGCAGAAGCCTGCGGACCGCTCCTTGCGGCCTGATCTCAACCATGCAGTCGTCGAATTCGTTGCTCCTCAAGAGTACATGGTCCGGCCTCCTCAGCCGCTTGTATACCTTTTCTTGATTGACGTGAGCTACGCGTCCGTCACAAACGGCCTTCTAGCGACGAGTGCACGGTGTATCAAGGAAAGCCTCGACCGTATCCCCAACGCCGATCGCCGGACCCGGCTCGGTTTCATTGCGGTTGACTCGAGCCTTCACTACTTCAGCATTCCCAGGGATGGTTCGGAGAACTCTGACCCAAGAATGCTCGTTGTCAGTGACCTGGAGGAGCCTTTCCTGCCTATCCCGGGCGACCTGCTGGTGACTTTGAGCGAATGCCGCGAGAATATTGAGACATTCCTCGACAAGTTACAGGAGATGTTCCAGAACACGCAGAACAATGGGTGTGCCATGGGATCAGCTTTGCGGGCTGGTTACAAGCTGATTTCTCCCGTCGGAGGAAAGATGACTGTCCTGAGCTCCTCGTTGCCAAACATCGGTCACGGTGCGCTGACCATGAGAGAGGACAAGAAGGTTCTGGGCACTAGCAAGGAGAGCAGTCTTTTGCAGACGGCGAACAGCTTCTACAAGAGCTTTGCTGTGGAGTGCTCCAAGGCGCAGGTTTCGGTTGACATGTTCCTTTTCTCTTCCCAGTACCAGGACGTGGCATCCTTGAGCAACCTCCCGCGATACACTGGCGGTCAGACATACTTCTATCCTGGATGGAATGCTGCCCGGCCAGAGGACGCGATCAAGTTTGCTCGCGAATTCTCCGAATACCTGTCGTCGGAGATCGGCCTTGAAGCCGTTCTCCGTGTTCGTGCCACGACTGGTTTGCGCATGAACACCTTCTACGGTAACTTCTTCAACCGCAGCTCCGACCTGTGCGCTTTCCCAGCATTCCCTCGCGATCAAGCGTATGTTGTTGAAGTTGCTATTGATGAAACGGTTACAAAGCCCGTTGTTTGCCTACAGACCGCAGTCCTTCACACGACATGCAACGGCGAGAGACGGATCCGAGTCTTGACCCTTGCTCTTCCCACGACCCAGAACCTTGCTGACGTATATGCATCGGCGGACCAACAAGCGATCGCTACTTACTTCAGCCACAAGGCTGTTGAAAGAGCTCTTAGCAGTGGATTGGAGCCCGCTAGGGAGGCCTTACAAGCCAAGGCCGTGGAGCTCTTGTCGACATATCGGAAAGAACTTGCTGGAGGAAGCGTAAGCGGTGGTGGCCTGCAGTTCCCTGCCAACTTGAGAGGACTCCCAGTCCTTTTCCTCGCTTTGATCAAGAATGTAGGTTTTTTTTTTTTTTCTCTTATCTTTTTTTTTTCTCCCTGCTGTGTTTCTTTACCCCCGATACCGTTGTTGCTTGTGTATGCTGACAGTTTGATCTTTGTAGCTTGGCCTTCGGAAATCTGCCCAGATTCCCACGGACATGCGCTCGGCAGCGCTGTGCTTGCTTTCCACACTCCCTCTTCCTCTTCTTATGCAATACATTTACCCAAAGATGTATTCTCTCCACGACATGCCCGACAATGCAGGATTGCCGGATGAGCAGACGGGCGAGATCGTCCTTCCTCCCCCCGTGAACCTGTCTTCTGAACGCATTGTCCCATATGGTCTTTACCTGATCGATGACGGGCAGACACAATTCCTCTGGGTCGGACGAGACGCAGTGCCGCAGCTTCTCCTTGACGTTTTCGGGTTGGCTGACCGGACACAACTTCGTGTGGGCAAGCAGAACCTTCCGGAGCTGGACAATGACTTCAACCAACGTGTGCGTGCGGTTATTGAGAAGAGCCGTGACCATCGCTCCAAGGGTGTTGGCAGCATTGTGGTGCCTCATCTGTACGTGGTCAAGGAGGATGGAGAGCCGGGTCTCCGGCTGTGGGCGCAGACGATGCTGGTGGAGGACCGGGCCGACCAGAGTGTCAGTCTTGTGCAATGGATGGGATCCCTGCGGGAAAAGGTTTGAAGACCCGTTTTTCTTCGAGGTTCTCCCCCAAATCCCCCATCTTTGATATAGATGCTGCAAGAGGTCATAAGAGACTGACGCGCTTATGAACACGCCTACAGGTTGTTCAGTAATGATACTCCCTACAAGCTTTTGGTAAATTATATGACAGATCCATCAAGAATTCTAGTGATTATTTCTTTTCTTCCTTTTTTTTTCTCTCTCTCTCTGTTGTTTCCAATCAAGCGACGCCTTAACTTTGACCTTCCGTTTGGGCTAGACTGTTGGTCTTTTTTTTTCTTTTTTTTTTTCTCTTACTTTTCTGCTGTACTGTATCATTATCTCAGTACTGCCAATCTGATAGTCATTTTGGGGGTATGATGAGGGCCATGTTTTGCAACGATCACGCATCCAGAATCAAAACCACGAAACTCTTTTATTCTCTACTATTCCTCCGTGCTAACCTGCCTCCTACCGCCATGCTCTGGATTTTTCCCTTGTTACTCAGAGCATATGACAGCCATGAAGAGGGTCTAATACAAGAGTAGATAATGAAGATGTGGAGTTTTCTAGTACGTACGGAGTAACTAGATATAGCTCGACTGAGCATGACAATAAGGACATAGGCTGGAAATATCTGGGACTAGCGCTGCAGTCTGTTGCTGCTCATCACCAGCTGCAGTGTGCCCTGGCGTCTTTCTGTGGTCGATCATGCAAAGTAGACTTCCGATCACAGCTTAGTATGGCCGGCATTGGGCAGTTTCCAACGCTGACTGGTACGAGCAGTCCAAATCCATCCCAACTCCTGTGATGACTGTGATCACTGCGGCTTGCGGGCGATAAGGCCGAGTTAGTGGTCAGTTAGTTAGTGCTGTGAAAGTTCTTTTTTTTTGGGGGGGAAGGGTTTCTTTTCCGTCCTGGTCACCGTGCAAGTAGCCAAGTAGTGGAGGTTGGAGCACGTCCTCCAGATCCCGTCAGTGCGGCAATTGTTTGGACTAGACACTAGACAGTAGTAGACTAGTAAGTCTGGTAGGTAAGTGTCCGTCTAGTTACTGGTTCAGTGGTCGCCGAGCAGGTTTGGTCCGGGCGGTGTTGGGTGATTGAATGGTGTTCAGGATACGGAAATTGGCGCTGTGGCGGCTTGGGATTCTGGTTCTTGTGTCAGTGTCTACGGAGTAGATACTAGATACTGACTGACTGACTGACTGTTTTGGTTGTTGAGGGACTACCGTTCTAAATGGAGAGAGAACTGAAACTCTGGCTGAGACGGAGGATGGGAGACTAGATGGCATTCTGATACATTCCCAGACGGATCGGTTTGTTTTGGCGGCAGGTTAGTGAGTGTGTCGCAGTTTGAGACTATCCGATGGTTGCTGGTTTATTTTAGGACTGGGGAATTCAGAATTCCTGAGTCCTGACAGGATGTCAGATGGTATATCCGTGCACAACTGTATCTAGATAGTCTTGTGAGGACTGAGGAGAACTGTATATAGGTTGATTGCGGGAGGCTCTAATATATTGATGGTGCCTTGGATGTGCTCTGATTTGTATACTTCTTTTGATCTTGTCTTCCACCCAGATGCTACCAGATCACATTTATGGGCCAATACTCTTTGCTATATAATAATTGAAGCTGAAAAGAGCCTGAAGTCCCGAACCGCCATCATCGTATTCCATAACTCCATAACTACCTATCACCCTCCTCTCTGGTTCTGGTGATGGTGATGGTCCAGTTTCGCAATCTGACCCAAGTCCATCACATCCACAGCGGCCCCTCTTCTGTGTGATCCAAGGTTCGGTCCCGACCAGCTCCCAGATTTGAGTCTTTATTCTTCTTTCTTCACCCCCTGAACCCTGGTTGCTTGCTCATAAACATCAATAATAATTTCGATATCAACTTCACTGGTTACTCTCGACTCCCCGTCCCATTACTCGACCAGCTGCGCTGCCAGTCTACCTAGTACCTAGTACCTACTACCTACAGACCTTGACATATTCCAACTGATTGTCATATCGATAACCATCCATCCTCCGCTGAGCTCTTTTTGGATCCGCGATTGCGGTTGATCATCAACATCATCGGATTTGGTCCTCTTCGACGATATAGTTGCTTCGCTTTCAGACAATAAACAAACCCTTTTCTCGAAGCAAATCCAGCTCTCCTACGGTTGGTTTTCTCTCTCTTCATCTTCTCTTGTCACCTTTTTTTTTTTTTTTTTTCTCTCTCTCTCGACCTCTAACACTGCCCCACCCCACTTTGGCTGTTCCGCTCCCTGTTTAGTTGGTTATTACTATTGCTCTTCTCCAGCCCCTCCGCATCACCATGATCGTCCATCCTCCTTCTTCCCCTCCCCCCTCTCTCTTTTCTCGCCGTCTGTCAGCTGTTTGACTGCCTGTCGTGACAACCTTTCCATACCTGCTGCAAGCAATCTGGTTTCAATCCGAGCCAGCAGTTGGTTTCGCGAGAAAGAGGAATTCAAGATAAGCTCATTCAGGTGAGAACAACAGGGAGCACTTATCAACGATCTGCGTGGAGTATCAGCTCCTTGAGCACAAAGACAAGTTCTTTGCGCTTTGGTATGCGGCTTCTTCACCATTTACCCTCGATCACATATTTGCAATTTTGATGTTGATTACCCTTTTCGCCCACCACTGACGAAAGATGTTCTAGACACTCGATTCCATCCACCCTAAGCGCTTCGCGGGTTCAATTCGAGCCTGTGAGCAAGATCGCATTCGTTTTTTTACCCCCTACTTGAATCCAATCGCCACTTGATATACTCTAAGCACCGATTTCTTGATCACCTGTTCGACTCAACTGCACTCCATAGCGGCAAGCGGCATCCAGCACCGACTATACCCCGCTTCTTGCATTGGCCCAATTCCGACGCTGTCGCGGCATGACACTTTGCTGCAACTAGGTGAATAGATATCACTAGAAACTGAGGATATTTACGGCGTGCCAAAAGTAAGCACCGCTTTTCACCACACTTCCCTATAGACCTCGGGAGTTGTCGGGTCGCTGCTAGCACTACCTGGTTCCTTCCAACGGAGATGCATATTTCCTTGTCAAGATGCCTCTTGTAACGATATCGATACGGTGCAAGCTGTTCTATGAATTGCGAGCATTGTCAGCTTGGCGAGCCATCTAGCGGTTCACATCTACACAACTCGATGAGCGTCAGCTAACGCTTCTCCAGTATCAAACCCTAACCACCATGGTGCAACAACCACCCCAGGGAGGGTCGAGAAAGATCTCCTTCAACGTTTCCGAGCAATATGAGATACAAGATGTCATCGGAGAGGGTGCTTACGGTGTCGTCTGGTAAGAATGTCCTCGTGCAGGAATGGTCCTGGCCATACTGACATTTGCCAGCTCGGCTATCCACAAACCCTCCGGCCAGAAAGTTGCCATCAAGAAGATTACCCCATTTGACCACTCCATGTTCTGCTTGCGAACCCTTCGTGAGATGAAGCTGCTGCGTTACTTCAATCATGAGAACATTATCTCCATTCTGGACATCCAGAGACCTCGCAATTACGAGAGTTTCAACGAGGTCTATCTGATCCAGGTATATTGCGACTATAATCAAACATCGGAGAAGATGGCAGGATACTAACAGCTTTAATAGGAGCTGATGGAAACAGATATGCATCGAGTCATTCGTACCCAGGACCTGTCTGACGATCACTGCCAGTACTTCATTTACCAGACTCTCCGTGCCTTAAAAGCCATGCACTCAGCCAATGTGCTGCATCGTGATTTGAAGCCATCGAATCTGCTTCTCAACGCAAATTGTGACCTGAAAGTCTGTGACTTTGGTCTAGCTCGTTCGGCTGCATCGACGGATGACAACTCCGGATTCATGACAGAATACGTTGCGACTCGCTGGTACCGTGCACCAGAGATCATGTTGACCTTCAAGGAGTACACCAAAGCTATTGATGTATGGAGTGTTGGTTGTATCCTGGCGGAGATGCTAAGTGGAAAGCCCTTGTTTCCTGGAAAGGACTGTAAGTCTCCATGCATTTGCACTTGAGAATCTTGTCTTTCTGGACTCTTTAGCTGACGTGTTGAGCAGATCATCACCAATTAACCCTCATTCTGGATGTTCTTGGAACACCGACGATGGAAGACTACTACGGCATCAAATCGCGACGGGCCCGGGAATACATCCGCTCTCTTCCCTTCAAGAAGAAGATCCCTTTCAAGGCTTTATTCCCTAAGAGCAACGAATTGGCTTTGGATCTCTTGGAAAAGCTTCTGGCTTTCAACCCAGCGAAACGCATCACTGTAGAAGATGCCTTGCGCCATCCATACTTGGAGCCTTATCATGATCCCGATGATGAGCCTACTGCTCCCCCAATCCCTGAAGGATTCTTTGACTTTGATAAAAACAAGGATGCTCTCAGTAAGGAGCAATTGAAGTGTCAGTTATCCACATAACAATTCTTTCTAAGTCGGTATTGACAATTGTCTGCAGCTTTGATTTACGAGGAAATTATGCGGTAGAGAGACCTTTAAGCCTCTCTGCGTCCCTATCCCATGTGACAGCAGCCGACAGGCAAGAGATCTCGCAGGCAGGGGAAAATTAAAGCACTTCGCCCGTCGAAAGGGAGTTTGGTGCGGCTTATACATAGCCTCGAAGCTACTTCAAAGGAAGGCCAATGTCCCTTGCTCACCCACCTCACGCACTCCGGCCTATCGTCATCCTACCTTCGTAACTGGTTGCCTCTTGAAAGTCTTTTACCTCCGGTGTTCTAATACCCCTTTTCTTCTCATCTTGGCCTACTCATTGAAAGCCATCAAGCCCAGCCTGGCCCTGTCTGTTATCGTCAAGCTTGCAATATTACCGGGGAGCTAGTCTTGTTTATCTAGAACATACATTCCACTTTAGTTCCACCTGGCCTATGACTTTTGAGCTTTCAGCTAGACATCATCGTCGTAGCACGTACAATTCAAGTGTATGGGTCCTTTATCAAAACAGACCCATACCGTCTACCTAGTAGTTTGGGTATCCCGACGAACAGTTGTCTATCATACACACAGCCAATGCAAACCCCCAATTCCCTATCACTAAGATTATACATACCTACACCACTGCACCAGCCCATCTCACTCCCCCTTCCACCGCCTCATAAACGCCTCAATACCCGCCGCCACCCCCTCAGGACTCGGCCTCTCTGCACAAACATCCGGCTCAAACCCATACACCTCCCGCAAATGATCCCTCGTGGTCGGCCCAATCGTCGCCACAAAGATCCGCCGTCCATCCCCACGCAGCGCCCCCACCCCCTCACCAGCCTCCAACACCCTCAGCATGGCATCACACCCCGTCGGCGAGAACACAACCACCCACATCGCCCTCCCCCCGTGCTTCCCCGCAGCACCACGCAACCACACCTTGCCCTCGCGCACCGCAGCCCGGAATTCGCCCTCGAACGACTCCATCACACCCGTGCCGTAGACAATGAGCTCATCGACGCCGATGCGGCGGCGCGGCGGCAGGGACACGCTCGTCAGCGTCTTGGGGATGATGTCGCGGTGTGTTTCGCCGACAAGGAAGAGGAGGGGGGGTTTGTTGCGGGCTGTGTCTGTGTCTGTGCCTGTATCTGCGTCTGCATCTGCGTAGAGCGCGTTGTAGTGCTCGAGGATTGTCTGCGCGAGGACAGCGCCTGTGCCGGCGTCGGCGCCATGGACAGTTGCGTGTGGGAGGTGCGAGTTGCGGAGGGTGGTGAGGGAGCGGGAGGTTGCGGGGCCGACGCTGTAGAGGACGAGGGAGTGGGAGGCTTGTTCTGTGATTGATTCTGGTTGGTTTCGAGGGTTTGTTAGCCGTCGACGGTAGATTTATTTGCATGCAGCAGCAGGCCAGGAATGGCAGAACAGAACTCACCATCGATCTCCGTGCTGATCAGCCGCGCGAACCCTTCCACCGCCCTTTGGCTCGTGAATATCAGACCACCGTATTTGCGGTCTGATCCTGCTGAGAGGCTGCCGGATTCAAAGAGCTGTTTCACGATATGCAGGTTCGGCTGGTTGAATCGGTGCTCCAAGACGGGGACGAAGGCGGGGTTGAAGCCTTGGGCGGAGAAGAATTCCTCGTAGCCATCGTGCGGAGAGGATTTGGTCTTGAGGAGCAAGATGGGTGTCTCCGGTGAGGAGGAGAAGGAGTATGAAGGGGAGGGTATCATTGTCGCTGTTGCTTTTTAGGGTCTTGGAGGTCGAGGGTTGGACAGATGCGTTCCTTGCCGCGGCTGTTCGATTGATATCTCGATGTGGGGTAAGGTATCGGGACGAGTTCAAAGGTAAAAAGAGCAATTGGTGTCAACCGAGCTCATTCGTCGGGTAAACATTTGATTCTCCGTGATGTTCGATCTTTCATATATTTAATTCAGATGAAGCATTGGTATATAGGGAGGAGTACTGCTTTTGAGGACCATTGGCTACGCGTTACAACTACAGTAATGAATAACACAAGGAAATCGATCGGGTCTAGTAAACTTATGTACACACTTAAAAGAAACAGAGACAACTACTGGTCGTCAAGAACGTGCAAGTACTTCTTCTCCTCCTGTCTCTCACGCTCCGTGGCAGGAGGCAGATCGTAGTAGGAAGCGCTTCTGTAGCCTTTCTGTAGCAGGAGTCAGCTTATGATCAACGATTGAATCATACAATTCACGTACCAAGTAGTGGAAGGTAAGATCGCTGAGCTCAGCGGGCTCAATGCCGAGATCCTTGAAGGTCTTGGCAGTCTTGTCAATCTTCTGGTCAATGAACTCTCGCTCAACCTCGTCGGCGGAGATGGTAGGCCACCAGAGGAGCTTGTTCAGGTAGTACGCCGCAGGCTTCAGGATGGCCTTGGGAACGTTGATGTGGCGGCGGTTCTTGACGATCTCACGGTCAACGAGCTCGGCAATTTCCGCAACGGAGTAGTTCTTCGGGCCGTACAGCTCAAAGGTCTCGCCGGCAGTGGTGTCATCTTGGAGCATACGCTCAAGAGCGGTACCAACGTCGATGGCCTGAATGGCAATATCAGCATCCAGTAAACAAAATAATCTTCGGCCGAGCTTACGTGAACGGGCCAGAAGCGCTCCTGCATGTGGTTGGCAGTCAAGAGGTTGGTAGCACTGGCAAGCTTGTGAAGGAGGTTGTCTTCGAAACCGAACATGGGAGCAGGCCGGACAATGGTAGTTTCGGGGTAGATCGAACGAACGACTTCCTCACCCCATCCCTGTATGATCAATCAGCATCCCTGCGCTTCCAACACCCAACAAGTAAGCAGCACGACGGACCTTGGTCGAGAAGAACTCAGATGGCGAGTCCTTGGCGGCATTGTAGGAGGAGACGTGAATGAACCGATCAACATCGTACTTGGCGACAGCATCGGCGATGCGCTCGGTTCCATCGACGTGAACATCAGTGTAGGAGAAATTCCTGCAAAGGGTCAGTGATGCTCCTGTGTTCAGACCTCCAGAACACTGCCACTGACTTTGTAGGGTATTGACGTCCAACAAGGTTGTAAACAACATCGGAGTGACGAACGCTCTCCTCGATCGATTGGGTATTCCGCAGATCGTATTCCTAAGTAGCCGTCAAGTTAGCCGGCTGAATGATTGCTGTAGAACCAATCGATAGCGGAGCCGCGCGTACAATGAAGACAACTCTTCCAAGATCACCGGTAGGCTTCAGGTGTCTCTTTGTCATCTCCTCGCGATATGGAACAACGACCGTGCATCCTTGGTTGGCTAGAGGCATGTCAGTTTCTGGTTTCGATTTGCTGACACCCTGGTTGACCTACCGAGCTTGTTGACAATGTAGCGGCCGAGGAAGCCAGTGGCACCGAAAACAGTCGCGGTAAAGCCTATAATACAGAGAATTTTGTTAGATGATCCGCCAGCTACGCGAACTGATGGCAATGGCTTGAATACCTCCGAGAGATGACCTGTGACGAAACCACCTGTTAGCACCCCGATACTCGCACATTCATGGCACAATTGCGCTCACCGTCCACCCTGGACTCTCAGGATCGGCTTTCCAGTCCTAGTAATGGCGACATCCTGGAGATTCCGACGCTGCACTTGGCTTTGAATCCGAGGGGCGGGGACAAAGGCCCTCGACCCCAGGGCGGAATTGACGGCCCGGCACTTTTGCATGGTCTCTCTTCAGCTCGCGGATCGAATGAGACCACCGGATTGTGCCCGGATCAATGTTGGTAGATGGTGAGAGGGACAGAGGTGAGAGCACAGCTCGGCAGGCAGTTCTTGTGCTTGACGCTGGTCTGGTTGAAAGTCGTTCTCCAGAAACCGAACTGCAGCACGGGACTGGCACGCTAGTCCCGATTCGGACAGCAACTCTCCAGCCTGGCAACGTCAACGAACGATTGATTGTCACCGAACAATACTCTTTAGGGGCTGCACATTATTTCCAGTGTTCAATTCGATCCCCAGAGGATCCTAATTACTTCGATAGGAGTAGAATGCGGCTTTGGGGCAAGGATACTACTACTGTTGTCAAGATTGAATGAAATCACATCTGACTATTAAGAAACCCTGATTGGATAACATTGACCACTGCATCAAGAGAAACTGATTTTCATCGTACTTCTTTGTCAACCCTTGATCTCTCTACAGATCGAACGACGTATTCATCTCTTACAAAAAAAGTGTCAGTTCAGTCAAATTTCAGCTATGACATTGCTCGATATTGAGACCGAAAAACAGCTTGTTTCTTTCCCCTCTTGCGGTGTCTGCGATTGATATCGTTCATGAAGCTAATCCAGCTCCTTTTGACCCGCGAACTAGGTGCGCTGAGCCCTAGCTATGAAAATGGTCTTGGAAATCTCCTTGCCCTCTTTGCGGAACACCACTGGCTCTTCGATCACACAGTAATCGACTTTATGCGATAATCCAGCGCTCTCGAATAACTTCTGCATATGCTCCGCCGTAAAGCCATGAGTCCTGATTGTTGCGTTCGCCTCAGGGAATGCATGGCCCATGGCGTGTGGGGAATGCTTATCTTCTGGTACCAGATCGATGATCAAACACATGCCACCCTTCTTCAAACGCTCTCCCAGGCGCTTAAGGGCAAATTCAGGCTTATCAAAGTGATGCAAAGCCATGCTCACGGCGACCAAGTCGAAGTCCTGGAACTCCGGCCCAGAAATCTCGGCCGGCACGGATTCGGCGAACAGATCGCCGACGTAACCAGCCATCTTTCCCGCAAAACCAGTTTCTTTGGCGTTGGAATTGTATTGCTTGATCATCTCTTCTGATACATCTATGCCGACGACTTTGTCGACAAATGGTGCCAGCGCCTGTGTCGAGTTTGTAAGCAATATTCGAGTTCATTGATCTTCCGAGAGGTACGCACCGAGGAGACAGCGCCTGTTCCACAAGCGTATTCGAGTACCTTGATCTCTGGATCTTTGCCGGTCTCTGTGTCATTCCAGATATCACTGATCCAGGAGCGACGGCTCTGGACTTGGTTATAGATCGTTTCCAGGACATTTCGGAAATCGCCGTTGTAGGAGCTAGCCTGTTTACTATGCAGTTCAATCAGAAGAGTCCTCCGCAGATGCTGGAAGATATGGGCCTTACTCAAAATACTGTCTATTTAATTCGGTGAAGGTCGACATTGCGAGGAAACACAGAACGGTTGTCAGTAGGTGAAATTTTGATAGAGGATGATAATGTCAAGGAGCGTGATGGAACAAGAGCAAGGTAACAGTACTTCCTAGAAAACGGATGTAGGTATTTCAAGGCAACAACCCTGTACAATCATATGACAGACCCAACACTACTTATATAACTACCTGTTCGGAGACATATCGGAGACATTTGCTGGAACTAGACATTGAGCACTATGAACTTATCGCTAGGGCACCCAAAGAACATCACATGTTGAATAGCTTATATCTGGTTCTGTGCTCACTTGCTGTATGACTTACAAACAGAGTTAATAGTTCAATGTTTTGTGCGACTACATGGAATAATGAGAGCGGCTTTTTTTGTGATGACAGGGCCGATGTCATTGGTGATTAGATTACTACGGCGGTGCAGAGACACCGCCCAAGCTCCAACGCAACTCCGCCATCGTAGGCTCAAGCATCCTTGATCTCACACTTGGGATAACAACTATCCGATCTTGCATTTCCACCAATTACTGGCTATCCGTTCACGTCCCATCTTCATCTTCACCCATACCTACTACACGATTTATTGAAACCAACCCCTCCCCACGTCTTCTCCGTCATGGAGAACCAGAAGATCTCCGATTTCCTGGCCGACCAGCTGCAGCAAGCTCCAGAGCAGAGCCAGGCCTTCTTCCTCAGCTTCGAAGATTTCTGGGAGCGGAAGCTATGGCATCAGCTGACAAATGCGCTGGTTGAATTCTTTCAGCTACCAGAGAGTGCTCCTCAGCGGTTACCGATATTCAAGACGTTTGTTCTGAGCTTCGCCGACAAGATCAACCAGCTCAAGTTTGTCTCGTTGGGGTTGATGGCATCGACAGAATGCGCAGGTTCGTTTCGAATCCACTCCGACATACCTGTGATCATTCAGGAATAGGCAAGCCTTAAAAGAAAAGATAGCAGTACGGCTGACATTAGTATCATCATAGATGACAAAGAGCGACTTTCCTTCCTTACATCACTAGCGGATAAGGTGAACAAACCCGACACACAAGACGCTTACGTCTACGCCCTCGCAGAGGTTGCGAACGTCAAGCAGCGACTACAGGACTTGGATGGAGCGCAAAAAGACTTGGAAGTATGCCAGAAGGTCTTGGATTCGTTCGACTCGGTCGAGACTGTAGTGCACGCCTCCTTTTACAAGGTCAACGCAGATTACTACCACGTAAGTTGGGGCTTTCAAAAGTGTTTGAATCTACATTCCCTTGGACTAACCAGACAACTGCAAAGGCTAAACAAGAATTTGCCGCTTACTACAAAAATGCCCTTCTTTACCTCGCCTGCATTAACCTGGAGGATCTCAGCGAGTCCGAGCGCGTCTCCCGCGCATACAGCCTGAGCGTCGCCGCTCTCGTCTCCGACACCATCTACAACTTCGGTGAACTCCTCCTGCACCCAATCCTGGACTCGCTCACCGAGACGCCGCACAGCTGGCTGCGCGACCTCCTGTTTGCCTTCAACCGCGGCGATCTCACCGCCTACGATGTTCTGGCCGGCAACATCTCCAAGAACGAGCTGCTCGAGCAGCACCGCATCTTCCTCTACCAGAAAATCTCCCTGTCAGCCCTCACAGAGATGGTCTTCCGCCGGCCCCCGCACGACCGCAACCTTACATTCGCGTCCATCTCGTCCGAGACTAAAGTTAAGCCCGAGGAGATTGAGCATCTGGTCATGAAGGCGTTGTCTCTGGGTCTGCTCAAGGGTGCCATCGATCAGGTTGCGCAGGTTGCCCAGATCAACTGGGTGCAGCCGAAGGTCTTGGATATGAAGCAAATCGAGGGCATGCGTAATAGACTCAAGGACTGGGATGCGGGTGTGAATCAGCTCGGTCACTGGATCGAGGGTGTTGGTAAAGATGTGTGGGCTGCTTAGACAGGGGGATCCCTAGATATTATCCCTTGAGCAACACATGTATCTGGAAGGTGGAAAGGGTGCTCGAGAGAATGCTGATTTGCATGTATGTACGAAACCCACTAGATCACTCTCAGTAATTGAAACGCCACGAAAGCGACAGCAATTTTCCAGAGCAGAATTAAACGTTTACCAAGGCTCAAGGAAGGAGGAAATATTCAACATTGAAATATTAAAAATCCAGACACTATGTAAATCGATAAGCCCGAATGAAGAGTCTCATCCAAGCAAGTGCCCCTTTGGCTTAAACTCAAAGCAGAGAAGATCCCAGTAATACACATCCAACCACCCAAGCGGGCCACCAAACGCACCACACAATCACCTGCGTCCACATCCCCCAGACATTCCACCCGAACGCGGCCTGAGTCAGAACCGTCTCAACCGACGCGCCTGAATACCAGCACGCGCCGAGAAGGACAACGGGGGGAGAGAGGATATTTAGGACCAGCAAGCCGAAGAGAGCGAGCGGGTACCGCAGCACGGCGTTCGTCTTGGGGCTGATGCGGCTGACGAGGCTGAGCGGTGCACACAGCAAGCCGACCATGAAGGACAAAGAGAAGTTGAGTGTTGCGAGAGTTGAGAGAAACAATCCGAGGAGAAGGAGGGAGAATGATTTGGTGAGGAGGTATTGCTGGGCGGTTGGCGGGGAGCTGAAGCCGTGGTTCAGAAGGACTGCGACGAGGAGAGGGAGAACGACGCCGGCTCCAAGACATGTGTAGGTTGCGGTTGTGTAGTACTGCTATCTTTGTTAAAGAGATCATTCGGAGTTGAGTCATGTAAGCATGTGTAGCAACTGACCTTGTGATGAAGATTGTTGAAGATGAAGAGAGGGACCAAGCCAAGCAGGTGCAGTCCTGCGACCAGTGTGAGAGGCAGGGCGAGTTGTCGCTCTACAACACTACCAGGGAGCGTCTCCTTCTTTGAGTCCTTCTCACTCGGTTCGTGCCTATCTTCAGGACTGGTTACTTGTTCGAGCGGCTTCTTCTCATCTTGGGGGCTGGCTACTGCTTTTGCTGCAGAAGGTGATTGAGTGCTCATGTAGTAGCCTGTCCGCATCCACAGCGCAATCGCCATGATCGTGAAGTTTCCGGCAATGAGCATTGCGCTGGGCAGATAAGTACCAATACTGACGAAATAGCGCGTATGCATAAGCAGGTAGAAGAAGAAGCTTTGATGGAGGTGCTCAAGCAGATTGTTGAGACTGCGACAGAGACCCTCCACAGTCCGACCCAGGGCCATCTCGTCCTGCCAGCCATCGCCTTTAGTTTGCAGTGTGATGGCGTCGATGTGATACGGCATGAAGCTGCTATGTGCTCCAGTGGCATATCCAAAACCTTGCTTGACCATACCTCTTAGGATCGTCTGCAGGCGCATTTCATAGCTGTCATTATGATCCCACATCTCCTGCAGGCTGGCGCCGATCCCCATCTGACCACCAGCGATTGAAACAGCCGTATTGAATAGATCCAGATTGGGCAACTGTCCATTGACGCCATCATAGACGATGTGCAGAGACTCGAAGCGGTGGTCGAAAGGATATTCGATCACTAATCCACCCTGCAAGGCACCACTCTTCAACGGCAAAGGTTGCACCGAGGCCGGTTGCATATCATGGTACGCGTCGACCCAGGCTTGTGTTCCCGACTTGCTGTCCGGCGTGATCAAAAAGATGATATCTTTCGACCATAAAGACCAGCCTGAACATGAACTTCAATCAGCATTTCTCTCGAACGACTCTCCAGCCTGGACCAGGACAAATATTGACTCACGCTTGAAGTATCTTGCCAGCGTAAGCGCAAGACTCACACCGTTCAGATTCAGCTCCCCATCGGTCGTCTTCCAAGCAGCGACCAGCACAATAGCTTCTGTTGCATCCCCGCGCGGCGCGTGGATGATCGCATAGGTATTCTGTCCTTCATGTGTGATACCGGAAGAAGTATACTCATACTTCTGCGTTGCAACTTTCAACCCGGCAGCTCGTAGAATCGATTGTATCTTTTCCGATACCCTAGTCACACCTGAATATTAGCAACGATCTTCCAGATAGATTACATTGGTAGGAGCACGCCGTAACATACACCGGCGTCAACTCCTGACCCCCCACCACCCGATCCTGACCCTGCTGATCACCAGCATTCAACAAGCTCTCAAGCTCCTTTTTATAACCGCGGAATATATTCTGCTCACTACCGGAGAAGTACGCATGCACCTGGCCCGGCAAAAGCGCGTTTTCGGAGATGTAGGTTTCGCGGGCGTATTCCTCAAGGGGAAGGAGGAGAAGCCAGACGACGCCGGCGACAATGCAGAGGAGCGATAATAGATACGGTAGGCGGACGTAAAGAAATTGGGGATTGCTCCGCAGGTTGCGGATCGCAGCTGGAATTCGGGGAACGGTCAGCGTTGTCTCTGAGCTGGAGCTGGCTTGTTTGATATTCCGGGGTAAAGGCCACGGAATGCATCTCTTGCGATGCGATGCGCTTTGCGGAAAGATAGGACATTTGGTGGGCATCTATCAATTGTGCTACTTACATTTCAGAGCCATGGCATTGAAGGCACCCGGAGATACTATCTCATGTCGAGTGTTGTTGCAGAAGAACTGGGCAGTTGGGACGTGATCAGCTTCTCCGCAACTACACTGGTAAATTTACGTTGGCCGATAAGAACCATCTACACAAGTTACCAGAGTCCACGACAACTACTACAATCTAGACACCTATTTGGCTTGTCGAATTTGTGATGATTATTGAACAAGTATTTTATTAACCAATATACACAGATAATCATATTAACTTATTTCACGTGGGCAGTTCAAGGGCCGAGACGCTGGTTTGTCCCCAGATAGCTCAGAGGGGTGGATCTTTCACCACCTGCAGCAGCAGTCGACGAAGGGAGCACACCATATCGTCCGTATGTTTTCTGGTCTACTGAAACATAGTGTGGCAGGCGGCCCAGCAGGTTCAGTTTCCCCTCAATCCATCTGAGAATCTTCTCGGGCGGAACAAACACCTTCAGATAACCGAGGCCGACTAAAAGAGAGTTCGTTAGTATACTATTGATAATGAACAAGGAGAACGAATACTCACGCAAATAACCGATCAAGACAGAACAAAGATGGCCCAGGAAGCTCGTGTCTGGCACGAAAATCGACACGAGAGCACATGCGAACAGAGATGATGTCCACGTTGGAATCTTGTATGGCCCGAGACTAAGACTCGTTAGTCGCGCTGAAGGTCCAAAGAGGTCATATTTTAAGGATCAACATACCTGAAGTATGGATTGGATTTGTATGTTCTGATAGCTTCGGAGCCCAGAAGCAGAAACACCCACACACTAAAGATACCGTTAGAAATGTGCTTCACTATTCCGTCAATGGCAAAAGAGTTTACCTTGCGCCAACCACAGCTGTGTTTCTGTGCAGAATGAACTTCTCAACGAGGATATATAGACCGGCAGGAAACGTGGACAGAGCTGTGCGTAAACAGACGGTCAGTACGCTCTAGGCCACAAACACCTCAAGGACCTCAGGGACTATCCAGCCGGAGAAGGGGGTAGACGTACGCCCAATGAACAAAGCAACTGCGGTCAAAGTACCATGCTCAGCTTCAAAACGCTCCAGCAACGGCGTGAGAGCCAACAGGTTCAGAAAAGTGTGGAAGAACCCAGTGTGAATGAATGGGTATGTGTTCAGTCGATACACTGCTCTCCCAAGTTAGAATCATACCCACGGGCGTTACGCCCTATCTAAACGTAACGACCGTTCGGAGCAGAGGGAACATACTGCTTCCAAGACCAATATCATCTGGCGTCAATGAGCCCCATTGTACCACGCCCCATATCGTTTGGAACTCAAGCAGCCAGAATGCGATGATAACCAGGACCACGATGCGCGTGAAAAGTGGTAGCCGGAGGAGATACGATCTCACCCTGCTCGGGTTGAATGGCAATGGTGGCAAAGCGGTAGGTGATGCCATTTTCTCAGAAGATGACAGAGATCTTTCTTATACTAAATCCGCTGGAGGAGATATCCAAAGATGGAAGCGGGGATATGATATATCGAACAGCTGCGAAGAAGGCGGGCAGATGTCACTTTTGAGTGGATATGCAACGTAGTATTCCGTATGCTGCAGCCGATTTCGAGCGAACGAGAAAAAAAAATTCGATGCAATTGCGCAGGTGATCGGAGCTTGAGATTGAACGAATTGATATTGTAGAATCTGCCAATGTATTAAGATATCGCAAAGTAAAGAATGCCGGTGCCAGTTCGGGCAGTCTCCAGGGATGGGACAAATGCCGTAGACGCGAAGTGGAAGACTGGGACACTTGCTTTGCAAGATGCAAGTGCAGCCGAAAAGGGACTCAGGCTGCAAATCAAAATGAAAGGCTCGACAATGACGAAGCAATATGCAAATATAATGCTCCCGGGATTAATGCTTTCATTAAGTGACCGATTGATAGAGGACAAGGCTACTTTGCTTGACAAGACCATCCTCCCATTGCGCGGAGGCCGGGGGTCACGTGAGCGATAAGCCTTATCGATTTCAGGCACAATCTGATGCCGATCAGTAATCAGAGGTACGAGGGACGGATTACAAATAGTCTCATTTCTCATATCTGTTCATTAAAAATTCGATCGGATATATGAGAAAACAATCTACTTTGTCTTGATCTATAGATACTGGTTGAACCACGCAACCGCCTGGCCGAAGGCTTGCTCTTTGGCCCACTTGAAGTGCTTGTTGTTCAAGTCGGCACGAACAGCGAAGCCATGGGACACGCCGCTGAAGAGGTTGATTTGCCAGGGCTGGCCAGTCTTGATGAGGATACCCTCAGAGTCGTGGCGGAGCTGAGTGTTGAATATCTGATCGATTTCTAGAGGACATTGAGCATCAGTTATGAATCTGATACAGCGGGACAACCCGCATCTCCAGGGCAACTTACCAGAAGCAGCGATTGACAAGGGGCCAGCAATGGCAGCAAGCTCCTCCTTGGTCACAAAGGAGGGGTGGGCGGTGTAACCAACATCGATCTTTCCAGGCTTCAGGAAGCGGCAGACATACTAATTTCGAAAGAATATTGTCAGGAACGGATTTCCACCTGCGAATTGCACACGAGGGGTTATCTCTCCAGCGATGAACCTACCTTGCCACCAAAGCAGTAACCGGCGCCAGCAATCCTCTTCACTCCGAGCTCTTGTCTGAGGTGCTTGATTGAGGACTCGATAACAGGCTCGACATCGGCGATCTGGTGCTTGGTAATCCAGGCGGTGATATTGACCTTGCCGGACTCCATATCGCTGACCTTGATGGCGTCGCCCCGGAAGAGATCGGGGATGACGGCGAGGTATCCATTGGCGGCTAACTCGTCGGCAAGGAGCTGGGCGTTGACATAGATTCCGAAGATGTCGCTCAGGATGAGAACAGCCTTCTCGGGGCTCTTGTTGTCCTTGGGGTACGAGAAGTAGGCCTCGACTAATCGACAAGTCAATCTACCGAGTCCAGTACCAGCTCTCAATAACGATCAAACACAATACGGCCACTTACCACCCTCAATCTTCTTAATTTCGCCAACTGGGTTGCCTTCATGCTTGAAGCCAGAGGCACAGCAAGCTCCGGGGGGGTTGGATGCCATCTTTGTGCGGGTGTGGAGGGGAGATGGTGGAAGTGATCAAGAAAGAGTATGAAAATAACAACCCAGGGCCAGGAGAGGGGGGGGGATTATGGCCTCTCTTTAAATGCCCACCGAGGCGTCAAGACTCAACACTCCGTCAAGAAGCGCTCGGCGTTCATGGTGCATCCATCCAATTCCATTGCGTTGCAAAAACCCCTCCCCACTTGCCCCTCAGGGGCGATGACTAAGATCCCTATAAGATATGCCTAAAACAACTGCTGACAAGGGTTCTAGTCATACAGCGGGTTGCCTACTAACAGATTTGATGCAATTATTCCGGCAGGAGCAGCACAAGGAAATCGCCGGAAGCTCTCGTCTCACCTTTTGTTCGATGTTTGTATAACACGAACGGTTGATAGAGTTCTATGCTACTGAGGTCTTTGGGGTTTCCAGGCAACACTCCAGTCTCCGTTACCCGTAACTAGAGGAAGCCAAGCTTTTGCGTCAACCGAGCAGTTAGAATGTTAACTCCGAGCAATTAGAACGTCAACTCCGAGCAATTAGAACGTTAACTCCGAGCAATTTTTGTAAGCACGCCTACTCAGGATTATTGTCAATTTGTCATCCATGGGAATCGTCCATCGGGAGCAAGAGTGATATGCTAGGCTGAGTTAGTAAATTTAGGCCCAACAGGGTAATCAAGATAGGAAGCAATGAATCTTACTATCCCTTACTTTTCTTACTGTCAGACTGTCACCGTGTCAGACATAGTCAAGGTCCGAAGGAATGGAAGCTATGGTAAAGACGTCATAATCAAACTTCCGTGTTTTGAGGCCGACTATGACACCGAATCCTCCAGTATGTCCACAAAATCATATCATATCATTGGAATCCCCCTCATTAACATGTCCGTAAACCATGTGATATCGTTCATAAACGTCAAAATACATCAAAAATGCGAAATCAGGCCGTGGTATATGGGGTATTATGTCTGTGCATCTGACAACCACACACCAGGTCGTAGAAATCGAATAGTATAAGGGGGTATAAAACTGTCACAAAATCGACCTCCATCTTTTCAATCGTGATCGCTTTTTTTTTTTTTTTTTTGTTGTTTCAATCGTTCTTCTCTCTTTCTGCTGTAACTTGTACGGCCAAAACCTTCGCTGGGGATTGACCTGTTCATCAGCGCAGCCAGTAAATAACAGATCACAGTGTGACTGTACTCCGAAAAGTGTCAAATTCATAACATCATTTATGCAGTGGGGAATTGGAAGGGAGGCAATTGTGGCCGTAACTCCTTCTTCACCGCCCAGGCTTTGAGGGCAATAGCCAAAATCTCACAAGCCATGATGAAGGCGGTAACTCCCATGCCAACAGTGAAAGTAAACATGGCATCCAGGCCATAGAACTCCATGCTGTCAACCACATTGCGAGTCTGCCACAAATTAGTAAAGTCTCGTCAAACACAAGCAAAAGGCCACACTTACGCTCAGCATGAAAATGAGACCTCCAGCAATCAGGCAGAACGAGGCCACAATCTCTGTCGGCGGGCGAGATGGCAGGAAGGAAGTCGGGGGCTTGAGGTAGAGCATGACGTACGTCATGGCGCGGGCCAAAGCAAATCCAACAAGGAGGTTACCCCATTGCTTGTGCACCATGGTCGAGATCATGCTGGTTTGATGATGCGAACCCATCATCATCCCCAGAAGCAAGATCACAAGTGCAGGCATCGGGTTCAGGGAGACCCCTTGGGTGTCAGGGAGGCGCCAAGCAGGGTCTGCTGACACATGCACACCGGCGTGCGCAGGAGTTTGCAAAACAGTGCTATTCAACCAGTCCCTCACGCGCTTAGATTCGAAGAGCATACCACACAGGCCACCACCAAAGAACATGACAGAGATAGAGACGTGCTCAAGATCTGTGGCAGACCATGCGCCACCCCATCCCGCTAGATGTTCAAGGAACATATTGCTCGCGCCATATGTGAAAATCACGAGCGATTCGGTGAACTCGCCAGTTGGAATCTTGGCTTTCCATTTGCCGACAACGGAGCTCGATGGTTTCACGTTCCATGCCCAGCCGAGGTCTGACCAGCAGCCCATCCACCGACCCAGGGTCAACAGACCGTACCAGAAGAAGATTCCGCCCTTGATGAAGTGCGCAAGACCATTGAAAACCTCACTGTCTCTCTGCAATGCGACATCATGTTAGCGCACGCCTCAACGTCTTGGAATGGGGATAAGGTCCTTACCATAATGCCACCATAAGTCACAGCTCCAGTGGCGATGGTAACAAAACCGAATGGCAAGATGACTCTGTCAATGACCATATATACAGCGCTCAGAACGCGGAGTACGCGACTTGAGACTAGACGGGGCACGCGACTGGCCAGGAAGCGATCCACGAAGGTGCTGTGTAGCCAACCACGGCGAGCAGGGAGTTCCGGAACTGGTGGCTCCGGCTTCTCAAAGCTATCATATTCTTCCGACAACGGCGACGAGCAGGATGGTGAGCCGGGCCGACTGTGGATAGAGGATGAATTCCTCTCAGTACCCTGACCGCTGTCTCTGGACCACCGATAGTCATGGCGGATACCGGAGGGGTAAGAGTGCGGACTCTCGGTAATTTCATCGGTGGACACGGGAAGGAATGCTGCCTGTTCGTATGCTTTTGCGCTCTCGCCTCGGCCAGCGTAGGCAAAGATGAGAGACATGATGACTTGCGCGCTGACAACCCAGGTCGCAATCCATCCGATCTTGTGGTGAGCGTTGTTCTCATAAAGATCAGGAGTCTGGCTGTTGTAAATGATTCCGATGAGCAAACCAAAGGCATTGAAGACCAGGAACAGAAACTGTGTCGGTAACGCGAATCGAGAGCGAGCGATACTGAGCATAACGCCTGCGAAAGTGATGATTAGTATTACTACAACGCTAACAGCTATCGAGCAATTCTTACCTGCAGGCAGGACGAAGCACCATGCGATCATCATCAAAGCAATATGGGCTATGATGGTCCCAGAATGCTTTCCGTATGCGAAATAGCTCATTGGGGAGTTGTCATTTGCGTCCTGATTCGTTTCGGGTTTAGCAGCAGCGTGGTCCATATTCATGTCCATCGCTTCGTCATCTCCATGGGGAATGGCATTGGCGAAAGATACAAGTAAGAAGGAGACCGCAAATGCGGCTTGAGTCACTTTGCGCAGCATGTGTGTTTTTGTTATTTATTCTCTTATGCGTGGAAAGGCGCCGCGACTATAGAGGGGGAAGAGCTAGAGCTGAGAGACTCAAGCTCCAGCCCGCAGAATGGGAATGTCGATAAACCTGACCAGATAGAACGGTTTCCGTGAGCTCCAAATCTCCTGTACAGGACCGCTGAATTGTGAGCGGTACCGATGCTGAAGCGCAATGATTATGTGAGGAATGCTGATAGGGCTGAAGTATAGAGAGGAGCAGCCGAAGAGGAAGAGCACAGTGAGTATGGCGAATATCGTGGGTAGGTGGAACAGGAAGGGAGGAAGAAAGAAAAGAAGAAGTAATCGAAAAGATGAGAGACCGGTCTCTTTTTCTTTCCTCACTCTTTTTTTTTTTTTTTATCTTGCTCGTCACCGTCGCTCTCTCTCGGATCAGGCGGGGATAAGATGCGTCCAGCGCCGAGAGGCCGTGGAAACAAAGAGCTCCTCCAAAGCTCTAGTCCGGATGCCGAACAACACAGTGGGGAATAATAACAATAGTAATACTAATCGGAGCCCGTTAGCCTGCTTGGCTGGAGCTGTAGCCTGTATGTGCTTCACGGGAGAAAACGATCCCAGTCAAGCTCAAAGCGACTAGGTAGATACCTGGCGACTAGGTAGATACCTGCTACCTATGCAAGTTGGTACTGGAAGGAGCATAAGTACTTTGTCAGACTTGCTGGATCTTTGATCATTATGAGAATGGGTATGAGTGATGATGACAGGGACATGGATTTCCTGAGGACTTCTAGATCGGAGGGTTCATGATTAATGGATCCAGCTGGGTTGAAGACACCGTCATCATGCGGTGGCTTCCGAGTCAGTCTGTTATCTTTCGGTTTATTATTATTCTTTTGTCTGCTGTCTGCTTTACAAGTTTGGGGCGGTCTGGAACCAAAGTTCATCTTGCCTTGCCTTTCTCTCTAGCTCTCTAGCTTACATGCAGACACAGTTTGATGCTGAAGGTTTGTTATCTTCGCTAAGTAGTACTCTGCATACTTCCCACTGCACCCTAGCTATTAGTTACTTTGCAGTACTTGCGTCAAGGGTGCCCACAGAACCTACCTATTCCAAGATTTCTATCTTCAACCTTCACCATAATCATCTGAACGGGAATTCCTCTACGAGATAAATCTGAAAGTCTTCTCGGGAGTTCGGATCCGCCGGAAAGCGTCAACCCGTCTGTCTCATCCTTGAATTACCAGTCTTGGTCTAGCCTCAAACATGTGCGGTTCGCACTTCGCGATTTAGTTAGCAAATAGACAGAGCGAGCGATAATACCCAACATTCAAGTCACTTGTTGCGCCAGTCCGTGCTGCGGGATGACCTCATTACAGGGTACCGAATGGGCTCTCTTAGGCTCTTAGCGCCTAAATGGAGCAATGGCGCTACTCTAATACTAGCGAACTATCTAGCCTTAGAGGATCAGGCATTGGCCTCCCTCAATAATAACGGGTCGAAATTACTCTATTTGTACGTCTCGAAATTATTGATCAAGATCTTCAGCACAGATTTGATACTTCAATACTTAATCCCTATCGAAAGTCAATAATAGCACTAGTTAGCAGTTGCTCATCACCTCGCTTCCGATAGATGGTCTGACCGTCTGATCATCACCAGTAATGCTATGCCGGGGTTGTGTTTGTCAGTGCTAGGCATAAGTCCCGCCCAGTCTTTGCCTGGACCAACAAGTCACTTGATCAATGCAGGGATTGTCATTTGTTGAAGGCAATGGACAGGACGGAATTGACCACAGCATCCCTACCTGTTGTCACGGTGCCTTGTCGATCCTTGTGTGAAGGGGCTTATATTGAGGTGCTGACATATCAATTTTTCACAAGGCTCTCTTGAGGATTTATAAGCCATTCTGCCATGTTTCCTGGCAAACCAGAACAAGGCCGACTCTGAGGCTGAGTGGTACATTGTTAGTTGACAGCCCGATCTACTTACTCCTCTGTACTACAGAGCACATGCACATAGTCGGGTGCCCCTCTTCCACATGATGAATAGATAGTATTTCTATATCCGAAGATCATCTGGTCTCATACGGTCATACCATGCCATTTCAACCCCACAAACGCAGAATGAAGTACTGCATACTTGGCGGGATAGTCCAGCTCGTTTCTGAACACATGCATCTTCTAGTCCACAACCAATTGCCTTTTCTGCAGAGTTGAAAGCTAGATGGGCGGATGGCTAGCTCCTGTTAGGCTGTCACCCTATTAGCAGAGACATCCCTAACAACTGATCAAGTACATAGTTCTGGTATGTCAGAGCACAGACAACATCCTTTCCTCGATAAAAACGAAAGCGACATGTACAACAGAGACATGTGTTAATCAGTCAAATATATTGACCAATATTGAAAACAACTTCAACATGAAGCATCCCGACTTAAGCGAGTATACTACAGAGTACAACAGTGAACAGGCTCTGTTCCAATGGACAGCCAAAATGATAGCGGAGTACGTGCTCTAGCTGGCCAACAACCGTCCAGCACTGAATCAGTCCTCGGATAGAAACCCCACTTGGCGGGCTGCAGCCTCCAGAGCACGTTGGCTCCGGTCGGTGACACAGCATTGGAGAAAAAGCAAGTGGGTTTTTCTCTGTTCCCAGCCCTGTGCACCGTGCACAATGCACTGTAATACCATACCAACAACCTACAGAGTACTTATCTAGGAAAGTACATACCTTAGTCCCTTTCGTACCGTCCCAAAGTCTCACATGACTCACTATCTACTACTGAGCAAAGTGACAAGCCATGGCAGCCCGTCGATCATCCCTCCCTGGGTATGATTGGCTGGCAAGCAACAGTAAACACATGAAGCCATGGACTCGGCCTGCATCCACCATCCGCGGGCTTCCGTATATACCTCCTCCAAGGCTCCAAGTCCCAGACTCCCAACTGGCAATTTCTGACTTGTGGCCTTCGGAGTCTGGACAACAAAGAACAACAACGCCGGGGGAAAAAAAAGAAAAGAAAAAAAAAGAATTAATCATGCAATACTCCGTACTTTCCGGATGATTAGGCATATATTAGTCAGGTGGCTATCCACACGCACCCGAGCCCCTTCAGACCACAGCCCGCGCTTCTCGGAAATCAATCCATGACACTGGTTCAAATCCCGCTGACTGCGCTTCTCGAGCTTTCTAAAACCATGATCCAGCGCCGGTACTAAGTATCTTAGTAGTAGTAGTGGTATGACTCACTTCACGGGTGAGTGATTTTGGAGACCCAAGAGCTACCAAGTATACGAGCCTACGAGGAAATGCTTTTGTCATTATTGAGCCTTGTGTGTTGGGTCGGCCGATTTCTAAGCAGGTGTTAGCTGGAAATCTCAAGTGGACGTGAAAGACTGGGTAGATCTTGGTTGATCTATCCAACATCTGTAGCTGTTCGGCGACTTTTTGAGGTAAGGCTCGGGATGCATCTCGAATGCTAACCACGATTTTGAAAACAATGTACCAGAGCAGAGGATCTACCTGTCTTATCATCACTATGCTCCTGAAAATACCAAATATTGTACTATAGATGGAGCTATGCAACCACTAATCTTGTCTTGAACATAAATCTCAAATTGAAGCTATCAAACCAGAGCATCGCCAAGTCAAGAAACGAAAATGCATAATTCCAAGCATAAAGCATAGGCTGTGCACGACAATCTCAGCACAAACGGAGCTCTAAGCCACCAAGGTACCGAGTACTTGGCAGGATATCACATCCTTGATCACCCAAGAGAATAAAACATGTCAAACCTCATGATCCTATATGACTATCGCGCCGGAAATCCGGCATTTCGCCAAGAAATGAAACCATGAACCGCTCAAATGAGGCCAAGACACTCCATGGCTCTATTTCGTCAAGTTTTCCAGGCGGGTTGATACATTGATAATCCCAATCATTCACATTCATATCTTGAGACGGGTAGGTCCTGCGACCTGACATCACTTGGCATGATGACCGAGCAGGATGCAGGGACAGCCTGCCCCGGAAGCTAGGAGAGCATCATAGCTCCTCTTAGATATCACTGGTCAATGATCTCCACCTTCTTTGACGGTTTGGTATTGTCGACTGTCATACAGATCGAAGAGACTACTGTTGAGGATGACAGCGGGTATCCCGTGTCGTGCTTCGAAGCGACTGCTCGACCAGAATTGGCTGCCAGGGTACCTTCGGTTTAAGATAGATCGTTGTATGGAAGTCCCCATGGAGTAGAGTATAAACTACCCATTACCGCCATCGATGCATTGCACTTCTTCACCATGTCTATGTACTTACCGCCATGTCTTGCCTTTTGTGCTCTTATACATGGGGAGGTTGCATGCTTCGCTCAATATGAGCTGGAGGGGACTGCGGCAATGGCACTTCGGAGGGATGGAAAATCTCCTTAGGAAGGGATATGGTTGTTCATTTTCACTATTAACACAGCGCAGAGTGACTTTGAATAAGTAGGGGGTACCCAGCCACAGCTTTTCGGGTCCTCACAGCTCGAGGGAGATAGCAGGACTATCCGGGCTATCAAACCTGAAGGTTAGTCACTTTGTTTCTCTGGCTGGGAATGAGATCTCACAAACGTTCACTATCCGTCCACCTCAAGTATGAAGCCAATGAATTCTCTATTTCTCAAAATGACTTTGTTCAAATGCAGCACCCGCGTGGGCAACAGAAGGGGGGTGGCAATGGTTACTGAGCACCTGCCTTCACCACTGCTGGTTACGGGGAGCTGCAGCAGCTAATCCGTAACAGTATATTAACAGTATCCGAAGACTCGAGAGAGAGTCAAGAGCCCTCATTTATCTTGCTTAAATATTCTCCAGCTCTGCGACTAAAGCGAGTCTTAACCCCTCATTATTTCGCTAAATAGGAGACTAAAAATGGCTCTTTTTATGAGACTTTAGGTCAGCCCGCAATGTTAATATGAGCAACCCACTTTCCTACCACTCTCTAAAATGCTGTATACTCTTCTTAGCATGTATGTTCTCTGTCCCAGTCTACTATCCGAATGTTACTAAGACCTAGAATAGAATCATTCTTCTTTCTGTCTTTGTGTCCTTCATCCCCCAAATAGAGCAAGTCAGGCAAGCTCAGGATGCCAAAGGGATTTCATCTGCCCATCTTCTGCTTGATCTGATCTGCGCCACCCAGAAGGTCTTTTTTGGTTTCTTTTACACAGTGACATTGCACGAGGTACCAGGCTTCTGGACTCATCGGCCTATCATTATTCTGGGCTGGGCGAAATTTCTCTAGGTAGTAGGAGTGTGGATTCTTTTTAATGTCGTGTGTGTACCCCCTTATCCAACATTTTCATGACAAACCACGGCTAACTTGAATTTGATCTTCATTCAACGCCTGTATTACAAATCTATGAGCCGCTCACGAAAATTCCTGGTCCTAGGCATCTATATCTTCTACCTCATGATTTCTGTTCCCCCCCTGATCATAGACGCCACAGCAGACGTGTTCTGTCCATATGGGGAGCCAAACTGCTTTGTGGGAGAACGTATCTTCATTGCTCTATTCGAGGACACGCATCTTTTCTAGATTGATCCCGGTATTCTCGCGCTCCTGATTTTAGGGTTCTGCATCCAAGCCCGAAAACACTCGCCATACGTCAGCGTGACTGGCCTTGCTTCAAGCGGCAATATTCGCGCTCTCTGCCATCTCCTGGGTCTTCAGACTCAGTTTCCCATCGAAAGATTATCTTCATTCGCAACCAGAACCATCACATCTTCTCCCAGTGCTTATATATTGGTGGTGTGTGGTTGGATTCATGGCCGTCGATGAAGCTATTTTCGCCCTCAGGCAGGGCATTCTGCTGTGGCTGGCTTTGCGGCGAGCAAGGCGCGCTGAGGTTTCCAACGGAGAGAGGCAGCCATCGCTGGATCAGTAATTTCTGGACTGTTGGGACAGAAGGGGTTTCCATGATATATACAGAACGTTCTGTTTTCTACATAATGTCTTGTACCGAGAAGAATTTGCTTTCAAAAAAGTCTGACCAAGTAATAGCCATGTTTCTCACACACTGTGCTCCTGGAAATTTCCTCATGGATTAAAGTTGTTATATAGTTGTATTATACTCAGAGAGTCGAGAACCTTGTATGGCTATAGATGCCTCAGGTTCGTTGCGGATAGGTACCAGGAGTGCGAATGTCAGCCAATCACCAGCCGCCCGGATTGCCACATCTGCGGCCAAAATTTCCTAATGGAGATTCATAGAATATAAGGTACCTAGCATCATAGGCTCAGTTAATACTCTTATTAAACTACCTAGTCCCCATAATACCCTAAGCCTTAAAGAGGCAACCATCAAGGTCTTTATAAAGCTAGGGACAGTACCTAGTAGTGTTAGCAAGCACTACATAGAAGGGATCATCAGGAGCATGCTTAGAAGGTTAATCCTCAACATAGTATTGTTGTTACATTGGCTAGCGTGAGTGGTCAAGGTCAGCTCGACCAGAATGCTGGGCTCAGCAATACAACTCAGGAAAGTGACTTGTAATCTGCTTCAGTGCTAAGGACATCATGTACTTATATCTCGTCTCGCGGAATCTATTTGTGAGAAATACCTGGCTGTGCCTCGACGATGCAGGAGTGTCAATGCCTGAAGAGTAAAGGCAGCGGCAGCCGAGTCCATTGTTCATCTTGATTCGGACTAATAATAGCGGCGCCATGGAGATTGGGGCAAGTTCGCACGTGGTTTGGCCCATGTCCCACTATTGTCTCGTACTGCAGGAACGCTGATAGCAGTCGATCATACCTTGAAGATGAGCACTCGGTCAACGGAAGAGCTGTTACAGATTAAGCAAGCAGCCTTGTCAGCAATCAATCCACTTGCTCGTACAAGAGCTTTCGACTTTGAACTAAGTTCTGCAGTTACAGAACGGTTGCTTGATTTTTGAGCCAGTCGACGTTCCCGCTCCGAGAGCCACTAAAGGGGAGATATCACGGCCATCTTCAAGACGAATCAATGAAGGCATTGCCGCAATTTTAACGTCGATGAACCGCAGCCGCGCAGGACATTGGGCCCATAATTATAGGACTCATACTGGACGTGAATGAGGATCCCAGATTTAAGCATGGGATTGTTGCTGTAAGTCACGTATTTAGCAATGAAATCTGGCTTCCTTCAGTATTGTTGATGCTGCTCTGTAGCTTAGATTACTGAATGCTCAATGGTAAGATATGATTGAAGAATCAAATTAGATTCGTGGTCAAAATGATAAAATCGATTCCTCAACTGCAGCAGGCCTGAGATATCAACGTGATAATCCGAAGCTATGAAACTTGAAAGTTATCTTCTAGTATTGCTCGAAAAGTTGTTGATATCCAGGGACTGCGGAGAAACAAAACGCCGCAGATCTGGAGGCGGGGCGCTAGCCCTAAAGGGTCAGGGTCATAAATCACATGAACGCTAGAGCCTAATGTCTCCCAAAAGGGCTTAGTCTCGCTCAAGCGAGCGCCCGAGCCCGCGGCGGACCTGGAAGCACACAACGCATTTTCAACCCTAATAGATTTCCATCCTCAACGCCCAGCGACGACAAACCACCTGCCAAACACCGTCAACCCCCAGGTTTTCCTCGCCTCAGATTCAAGATGACTCACGAATCCGTGTGGTACAGCCGTCCCCGCAAGTAAGGAATTTCTCGACTCCAGGACGTGGTGGTATAACATGGCTAATTGTGTGTTCTTCTCGACAGGTTCGGCAAGGGCTCCCGTGAATGGTGTGTGAACGAAATTCCCGTGACGATACATTGAGAAAAGCTCTCGAAATCTCTGGATTGCGATCAGAATTGGCTAATCAGATATCTGCGTCGAAACAGCCGTGTTTGCGCCCACCGCGCCGGTCTCATCCGCAAGTACGGGGTATGGAAAACAAATCGCAACGGGACAACGATATGACCAGGGAACATGGGCTGACGGGAGATACAGATGAACATCTGCAGACAGTGCTTCCGTGAGAAGGCTCAGGACATCGGTTTCTACAAGGTTGGTTCCCACATGCGCCGCGGATTCGGAAACACATTGCCAGCAACACAGATACGACAGATCAGAAGCATTGGCTGGCAAATGAGGAGCAGTTTACTAACAATCTATTTCCCAACCGACAGTTCCGTTAAATTGTTTCTCTATCCATTTCCTATTCACGACGATTCGTTACGTGCTCGGCGCTCGGTAGAAA
This sequence comes from Aspergillus clavatus NRRL 1, assembly GCF_000002715.2. NCBI lineage: Eukaryota > Fungi > Ascomycota > Eurotiomycetes > Eurotiales > Aspergillaceae > Aspergillus > Aspergillus clavatus. The sequence goes on along the minus strand of NW_001517093.1, from coordinate 1,965,005 downwards.
CCATGGAGGAAAACGAAAAAGGGAATCCTATCTGCTTGAATCCCGATGGGGGAAAATAGGAAAAGAGGAAGGGGAAACTTTTTATGCAGATGCCGGTGTGGACAATCCAAAAGGTGTCATGTCGAAACCTATGTTTCCAATTCAATTTTCTTGAATTGAATTAATGAGGATCTTCTACCGTTCTTTCCACCACAATCTGCCTCTACTCTCGAATTCCTTTCAGCAATGGGGTTTGTTGGTACTGGGAGCAGCATGAACTATCGGCCATGCATCTCGTAACCACGGTGTCAGGTCGGTTCGATGGATGTGATGGTCTGTTGGAAGAGCGCTTTCCCAGGGGCTGACTTTGACCCGATTGTCAATGCGCCATATAGACATCGGTGTCATTGCGCTCTAGAACTTCCAAAGCCATTGCTGTAAGCACCATGGTATCTGCTTTCTACTCGGACCCGTCGCTGTAGGCATCACAACTCGTAGCACACATACGGTTCGATCAGGCCTGGGCCAGAGAGGATGGATCTTCGTGAAACCGACGGTCTATTGCATTGTGTGAATAGACAAGGGTAAATATGCCCTCGACACCTTGTTGCATTAAAAGCACAAGCTCAGCTAAGCTTGCCCGAGAGACCTATAATCGCGATCCGACCCAAAACATAAAATGAACTCCCAAGCCATCAACTCCTGTCCGCTAAACCCAATGTGTCAGATACGTTAGTTTGTGCCCCCTTCAAGAGACACGAGAAGGTGCCAATGGAGAGCGAATGAGCTACTGCAATCCAGAACCAAACGTTCTTAGGCTGTAAAACAAAAGATAAGCATCGGCGTTTAGAACATCCGCCTCGGCTACTGCAGTGACCTGGTCATCGTTAAACAGCACCCACTATAGTGTTGTTAGTAAACATTGCTATGCCGTCTTCGGGATCACAAGGACCAAGAGTCAATGGGGGATCAACGAACCTGATCACCCTGCTTGCAGTAGACATAGTAATGACCTGCATCCAACTTGCCTTTGTGGACGACAGCGGACGAAAGATCATATATGTACTTGGATTTGTCAACCTTACTGTTTGGGTTGGTTGTGTAAGGAAGCATGTTGATGGACAGTGGAAAATCGACTCTGCCTTCAACCTTCTCAGACACAGCTAAGCTGTGTTCGAAGCGCTAGGAGAGTACGTTACTTGAATGGCCCATAATCGTGGAGTATAAGCAACGTACCTTCAACTGCATGCAGAGAATTGCGGGAAGCTTTTTGATTCGCAATTGTTTTGTTGCTTTCTGAGGTGTGTTACCACATCCACTGCAGTTATATACGCCTGCCATGAGCTTCTCTGGGGATGTGAAGCTCTCCAAGCAGCCGTTGAGCGTGGGTGTGGCTGAAGGACCAACACCGCCACCCATCGCTCGTTTCTTTGCCTGCACTTGGACGTCCAAACTCAAATCCACCATGGGATCTTCTGTTTTTGTCACATTGCCGCACTTATCGCAGGTTACACTGCTACGAAGCTTGCCATAGAATGTCTTGTGAAAGAAGCAGGAGCAGGCTTGATCATGATCCTCCACATGTCCTTCAGTACTTGCATGTAGCTTGTCGACAAGGAATTGGTAATATTCGTGCGCATCCTGCTGATGATATCCCGCCAAAGTCTATAGAAAGTCAGTATCTTTCCCAATGTGCAAGGGTTCAAGCCTAAGGGTCACCGACAGGACTTGCACGCCATGATGCTAGGAGAAGATTCAAGGCAGCGAATCCTTCTGCCTTATCACTGCTGTTGAAATCTGCAAAGGCCTCTGCAACTGCACAGCCTATGCAGTCAGGGGCGTTACAATCATGCGACTGGTGACCACTGCCCAGAAAATAAGTATTCAGGATTGGGTCGTGGAGCAGGGTTTGCAATATGACGTTGAGGTAGCACGTTTGTCCAAGATTATACAACCCCCTGACTCCTTGTTTGGCACAGGGGCGCTTGTTGGCGTTAATTTTGACATATTGTTCGTCAGATGAGTTTTCGCTAAACCTGCGCCTTCTGATTTCTGATGAATGTAAGTATGGCAAGAGATCTTTCACCGAAATGGATAATACAAACCTTGTACTGTGCCATTTTGAGATGACGAACGGAGGCGCTCCAGGTCATGATCATAGACAAGATCACGGCAACTCTGGCAGAACAAAGCACGACCTCTCGATTCCATATCTGTGAAGAATCAGTTATCGGACATTGTTGGGTTCGATTCAGCGACCTACAAAATTGGTGTCCCGTCTCTCCGGTATGAGTTTCACGCTTGGCAGGAACACACGCTTCAGAGCATGTCAAGCAAGTATACTTTGGTCTTAGTAGAGACGCAGGGCGCAGGCCTCCTTTCTGTTTCGCCAAATCTTCTGTGGCGATACGCTGGGGTGCCAAGGCCTTGTGAGTCTTGATGAAAGAACTTTTGAATTGGTTGGCAGTGTTGCCATCCTGCGCTAATATTGAAGCAAGGTGTTCTTATTGAATGTCAGTCTGAAGAGCAGTCTATAAGGGCAGTCGAATTCAAGCACTCTCTTACCACAACCGAACTCAGCCTCCGAAAGGAGGGACACTGAAGTGATGCTCGCCATTGCGTGAAGAGCGAAGCAGCATCGACAAACTAGATGATGAATCAAGGAATCGGAAGAAACATATAACTTGAAAGGAAGAAAAAAAGAAGAAAATGGAAAGGAAAGAAAGGAAACGGGTCACGATTAGAAGAAGTGTCTTGAAGATATCTCGATTGTAAAGCGAGGACCTCTGGATTGATTGCCTTTTGGGGTTAGTTTTACTACTTTTGGTATGGTCGTCCATTACGCCGTCATGTAAATCCGCCCTTAACATGACCTCAAGTATAGGAGTCTTCACCTTCTTTTACTAACCTCCCTCTTGTTGAGATTACAATCAATGTCTATAATAATGACGAGAACATGCCGCGTGGAAGCTGCTCTACTTGAAGCAGACATACTATAAAGGCATGATGACAGGTGTTCACCCCACCTCCCACAACCCTGCGACCACCACACCTAAACAAACAGTGAAGTTTGGGCGGCTTCAACAGATGGCACTCTGCATATTTCAAACCAAGCTCCAGACGGGGCTTCTGGATACAGTAAATCGAAAGACATGGTAATGGACTAACGACAAGAAGATAGAAGTGAACTAAACAAGGAATTTCAGAAACCCGAAACATAGGGGTGACTAGTAAGGCCTGGTGGTGAAGGACAACGTCTGATCAAATGCAGATGAATCCGAAGAAATAGGTGGTCAATGTCAGGTTAAGGACTTTCTGAGCATGCAGGGGGCCAGCCAGTTGATCATGGGAGGCACCATATTATTTTTTATCTAGGATGATAGATTATAAGAAGAATATTCCAATTTAGACGATGGAATATTGATTGGATTCACAAATGAGGTCTGCGTCATATTGTTGCCCATTTCCCTTCATTGGAATAGAAAGCAAACAACGGGGATGTACAGTCCAGATTGGAGATCAAAATAGAGACAATCACATCCTAATGAATCCAAATTCAGGGTATAGCAATGCTTTCCCTATGAGTACTTGCTCATGGGTTGTGACGAGGCGCAATGGTGGGTCCGCAGCAAGTCATTGCATTCGAACAATCAGCGTCATGGCAGATTGGACGGAGAGTCGTCGTAATATCGGACGGTTTTAGTGGCGTTGAGAATTGAGGAGTATCGCTTATCTCCCAAATATTTGGGCGCTGTAATCCTGATTCATCGAACCCCTCTACCCCTAGGTAGTGCACTGGCTCGACCACGGCTGGATCCCCTTGTTGTATAGCGACCGCCTGTTGAGCCGCGCGTTGAGGAACCTCGAGCGGCTCCCCTGGACGGGATGGATGATTTCGTTGTGGGCTTTGAGGAAACTGTGCTGGGTGGATTCTCAACGAACGAGGTGTCTGTTGTCCTGAAGCTCGGGGATCATGGTTAGAAGATATGTACTCTTACTTAGGGCTTAGCAGTGACTCACATGAACGTAGTCTCGGTTTCAGGAACTGGTCGGTTTTGTTCAGCCTCAGCCTCAGCCTCTGTATTCCTGATCAGCAAACCAGACGTGGATGAATTTCGTCAACAATCGGGGTAAGTATCTTTACCTTTCTGGGCCTCGACTTGTTTTGCCCTCCGATACGACTCAGCTATGGGTGCCTTGGTATTGATGAGTACATGGTCTATTGCCATGGAAAACCGAATTCAGCAGGACACACCTCCGGGAAATCCACACAAAACGCATTCATGTTTAACCCATAGAGAAAACTCGCGAAGCTCTCGCTGAAACGCGTCAAACTCTCGTGCATGAGCTGGAGGTGCATGAAATTCGCCTCGAGGTCCGCCATCGAATCTGCTAGCTCCGCGAATTGAGGTTCCAAGGCGTTGATCGCAGGTTGGTTGTAGCCAGCATTGCCGATGCTGGTCCCGTAACCATGGGCTTCACGAATGGACGATCGAGAACTGGGTCTTAGGGGAGTTGTAGGCCGGGATGAGGGTCGTGGCCGCGACGACGACCGAGGAACTATAGTATCCATTTTTGAAATGGTGATTTTCCAGCGATTTTGAAGCAGTTCACCATCCGGCGGAACTGGCAATAAACAATAGAGACGCGTAGCGAGTCGAAGGGGATCGAGAGGGTTGATCTCAAATGAGATGACAGGCAAATTCGCTGTGTTGGCTAGACCAAAGCTAAAGATAAGGAAAATTATGTGTCTGTTTGCTGTTTATCAATTAATCAATTAGACACTCCGTAGTCGACGCCGCATCGTTGACCCCCCGCTTTAGAGGTTGAGAATGCTAAAGTAGAGTCGGTCGGCGGGCGGAAGTGAGACACCTCCGAGGCTCCGTCACTATCCACAATCACACTCATGATGCAGTGAAGTGACATTCTTTCAGGCTGCCAAGGTAAACGCCTACTCTTAGTCCTGTTGGTACCTGACTGAGTCTTTCATCGCGTGCGCTTGACTTGTCCTGGCTTTTCTGTTTCCCCCGCAATCTCCGGTGTATTTTTCCACCTCAGGGGCCATTAGGTCATCTATCAGTTTTCATCTCACCGTCCCTTCTCTCTATATAGTACCTGTGACCTTCATCTATACGACTATCTGAGAAAAGTAAAGACGAAGGATTATTAGTGCTTATTTGAAGTGCTTTCTCATCATCAACTATTCAGCACATGCAAGCTTGCTCGCTTGGACCTCGCCGTCTTCTATTCTCCTCGGCCAGGTCCATTCATTTCCGCTCGCACTCTCTGGTACCATATCGAGGTACATCCCAACCGTGGTTATCCCTAGGCTCATCGGCCTCGTTTTCTCCATCCAGAAGATCGCTCTCTACTGCTTATTCCTTCCGAAACAGAGCCCTGAAGAAGGCTTCGACTGGTTGGGTCATAACGTTCACCCTAGCTCTTATTTGCGGAGGAGTCTGGTTACAGGATAGACATTCCACGAACGGCACGCCTTCCACGCCGATCCCTCAAGAACATCTGCCGCAACAAGATCCATTCCTCGGAGTAATCGATACACTCAAGATCATGCCTACCGAACTAGCTCCTGGAACCGTGGGAAACCTCACTGCAGAGCAGGAAGTGAAGCTGCAGGAATTCTGGGTGCTGCTCTTGAAGATATTCGGAATCAAGTTGGATGGGGTTGAATCGACAACAAAGGAAGCTCCGCCGAGCACGCCCCAGGAGAAGAAGAAACAGCCCAAGCGCATGTTCGGACTCTTCGGAAGAGGGAACGAAGTTGAGAATGACGCGGCTAGCGAGAAATCCACGGCGGGACTCTCGCACAATCTTGCGTCAATCCAGATCTCTGATGCCGACGACAAGTATGGACAGTCGAAGGAATTCCAGCAGGCACTGGTGGACATGTCACCAGAAGAGATCCGGGAAACATTCTGGAGTATGGTGAAACAAGATAACCCGGATACCCTGGTGCTGCGCTTTCTGCGAGCACGCAAGTGGGACATCCAGAAGGCTCTCGTGATGTTCATCTCCACAATCCGCTGGAGATTAGCAGACGTGCAAGTGGACAATGATATCATGAAGAATGGTGAGCAGCATGCTCTAAAACAGTCGCAGAGTTCCGACTCCGCCGAGAAGAAGGTTGGTGAGGATTTCTTGAGCCAGATGCGCATGGGCAAGAGCTTTCTCCATGGTGTGGACAAACTCGGTCGGCCAATCTGCGTTGTTAGGGTTCGTCTGCACAAAGCCGGTGATCAGAGCCAGGAAGCCTTGGATCGCTTCACTGTATATACAATTGAATCGGCGCGCATGATGCTTGTGCCCCCTGTGGAAACAGCAGTATGTCTCGTATACTGACTCGTTGTAACAAAGTTGCTAACACATTCCAGTGTATCGTCTTCGATATGACGGACTTTTCGATGGCCAACATGGTATGTTTACTTCTTTATGAATCCGGTGCGCCTCGACTAATCTTCGCAGGACTATTCGCCCGTCAAGTTCATGATCAAGTGCTTTGAAGCCAATTATCCCGAGTCTCTTGGAGTGGTTCTTATCCACAAGGCACCTTGGATCTTCTCAGGTGAGTTTGCTCCATCTTCCATAGAGTGTTGCTAGCTAACATCATACTATATAGGTATCTGGAACATTATCAAAGGGTGGCTTGATCCTGTCGTTGCCGCCAAGATTCAATTCACCAAGAACGTCAAAGATCTGGAAGAGTTCATTCCCCGGGATCGCATCATGAAAGAGCTCGACGGTGATGAACAATGGGAGTATAAGTATGTGGAATGCGACCCAGAGGAAAATAAAACAATGGAGGATTCGGCAAAGCGAGACGAGCTGGTTGCCCAGCGACATGAACTTGCGAAGGAGATCCAAGATGCGACTATCGCATGGATTTCTGCCAGCTCCAAGAACGACAAGGAAGCAGCGGCCGCGGCCAAGGATAAGAGAAAGGATCTCATTGAGCGCTTAAGGGTGCAATACTGGCAGCTTGACCCTTATCTCCGCGCCAGATCCTTGTATGATCGCTTGAATGTGATCCAAGGTGATGGGAAGATCAATTTCTATTCGGCCGAGAGCAAGTCGAAGGGCAATGCGGCCAGCAGCAAATGATACAGAGCTGCTGACATCAATGGCATTGAGTAGTATATAGACCGGTTTGGTCCCCGATATCTAGGTATCGGCGAGCTCAGAACAACGTCCTCGCTTGCCCTGAGCTTGCTAGGCAGTGTATAGTTATAAATTGTACGTTCTCGTCATGACATATAGACAACCACAGCTATACTGCGTTGATTGTTGATACACTCATCATAATCTCATACTACTAGATAGCCAGGATGCTGAAGCTTTTCGACTTTGCTATGGAATGGCATAGTCGGCACCAGAGTCACGCAACGAGAATATACGATCCGAAGCCTGATTTACATCTTAGATTTGATTTCCTCGTGAAGAGCCTTGAGTTTATCCATGTCCGTAGGCTGGGTAGGCCATCCGATACCAAGGCCCTCCTTCTCGTTGGGCTTGGGGATCTGAAGGTATATTGGTTAGTAAGGCCACTCGAGACTGACCCAGTGGACTGATGCATCGAAGTACATACCATGTGGAAATGGACCTGGTTTGGTTAAGAAGCGAAATGTTAGCAAATGTCATGCCAGAAACTGGGAACGGCGGTTCTTACATGGTCAACAACCTGATGAGCAATGCGGCCGTTGTTCTGCAGGATGTTGAAATCTTCCGCACCACTTGCTTTGGCAATCTGCTTGGCCACGGGCTGTAGAAGATGATGTCCGTTAGCTCTGTTTTCGCTGAGTGGTGAAGCTTGAGAGCCTAGGACCTCCGGGGGCCAAGGTCTGGGGAACCTCTCCCCCAAGGTCCTCGAGAGCTGACCGAATGGCATGGGGTTGAAGGACGTATAAAATCATGTTGCATGCATCTTCTCATCCAATCCCACATACCAGAAGATCCTTGAGGTGCTCATCGGGGATATCGGTCAGCTTCGCGCCGTGGAACTTCGGGATCACAAGCTATTTCGGATAAATCATCATTCGTATTAGCACTCACGGTTTTCATAGATGCTACAATGATTTCAGAATATGCTGCAACAGCCGGATATCCACCAATGGATCGGTGCCCATGTTAACAGGGCCGATTTCTAAGGAGGCACTGCCGAGTTGCAGCAAATAACAAGCAGGGAATAATACTTACCGCATGGCCACGGCTCAGAGGCTGGATGTCAAGGAAAGCAAAGACAGTTTCGCTTTCGAAGAGCTTGAACGAGGGGATTTCACCTAATACCCATATTAATGCCTAGCGCGGACACGAACAGCCGAAGAAGCTGTTGATGGAAGCTGTCCCAGCAAAAGTTGGAGAAACAGCAGCTCATTCCAAGCTTCCAGCGAAGGACGGGACTCACCCTTGATGATTTTGCAGAAGATACACGCAGCGGCCGACATCTTGTATCGATGATTTAAGTATACTCGATGAGAGGATTATAAGGAATATTAAAAACTTCAATTGATTGAAGACAGTATTACTCGAAGACGACCTTGGTCTCTACAGGATGACAACAGGTGGGCTGGATGCGGGGTATGGCGGCATTGGACAGATAAAACGAAAAGAACCAGGCGGAATTTGGAGACGGCGGGATTCGAACACTTGGCCCCCCGGTCAAAACTACGTCGGTTATATATCAATTAAGGACTGTATCTGCGAGGAGTGGGACAAGCTAGCTCAGAACCCATTTCTTGCCTTTTACCAGAGATGGCCGTGGCTTGCCCAAAATACTCCTCTTCTCAATCTTTGGACTTATCCATCGACACAGCTGTCGATTTTGCTATTTTTATTTTTGCTGGATATGATAATGAATGTCTGAATTAATGTTTCCCTTTTCTTTTTGCACCTCCATAGCCCAGAGGAAGCATGAAATAGCCAGGCAACTAAATTCAAGTGCGTGTGCCTTAGCGGGATGGGCTTGTGTCCATAGCATCACTTCCAACTGCTTCCTCGCCCCCGCCAGCAACCGCAACTACTCCTATACGAACTGCTATTCGGCTACACAGTATATCAAAACTCAACCTTTACCCGCAGGAATTGTAGGATGCAGTTGACTAGTATCGACATTTGGCACATCTCTGGAAGCAACACGACCACTTCGAGTCTCCATCAAATCCAAGGCGACTCCGAGTTGGAGAAGCAACCAACGATGACCAACGGACAAAAGTCCGCTCTCAAGTTCCTCAAATGAACCAATCGCGAGTCTACGAGATCCATACTCAGATGGAGTCTTGATACAAGCAATCTTAGCTGTGACCCCGCCTGAGCAGTTATCTTATCATTGTTTGTCTCCGCAGCGGTTTCTTGTCCGATAAGTGGTGTTCTCCGACGCTCAGGGCTGGTAGATAAATTGACGATGTTCCTTTCACTGGATTTCATAATGGATTCTGCTCTTAGTCCGAGAAGGAGAGTGGTATTGGTATTTGAACTAGCTACCGAGTGAAAAATATCGCCTCGACACCACCAGCTTCTATACAATTTTGACGTTTGCTCGCTCCAGGACCGAAACAATGCTCTCGACAGACTTGACCGAAGCGCAAGTCTCGGCTTTGCGAGCCAACAAGGACCGCCTTGCAAAAGATCTTCACGAGAGCTGTCAGTGGGGTTCTGGAATCCGCTGGGGAGAGTAAGTCTAGCAACCCAGCCTATCTCTAAATCCAAGTTGATACGGTTGCCTTCCATGTTCGGATCATTGTTTCATTGAGTGTTCATACAAGACGGTGTTGGCTAACAAATGGAACAGTGACCAGACAGCTACAGGCATGCAGCGTCTTGCACTGTCTGAGGACGATAAGAAGGTCCGAGATTGGTTCATCGAGACGACAAAAGCCTTGAAGTGCAACATCACCATTGACGAGATGGGTAATATCTTTGCCGTTCGTCCAGGGAGGAGAAAGGATGTACCAGCAACGTTTATGGGCAGCCATCTCGACACCCAGCCGACGGGTGGCCGGTATGATGGTATCCTCGGGGTCCTAGCAGGTATCGAAACATTGAAGGTCATTGACGAGATGGGAATTGAAACAGAGGGTGGTGTAGGAGTTGTGAACTGGACAAAGTAAGAATACTCCCAGGCATATCTGCCCCGAGCTTCTCAAAGAAATCAATGACTCTAACAGGCCCAAAGTGAAGAGGGCGCACGGTTTCCCGTGAGCATGATATCCTCGGGCGTATGGGCCGAATGCATCCCCCTTTCACGGGCCCATGAGCTCAAGGAAGTCCCTACAGTTGCCTCTCTTCCCACCGCAGCTTCCGCGCCAGAGACAATGAAGTCGGCCCTGGAAAAGATCAACTGCCTCGGAAGCGTTCCGTGTTCATATAAAGAGACACCGATGGCCGCACACTTTGAGCTACACATTGAGCAGGGACCTCATCTCGAGACTGCCAACCAGCGTGTCGGTGTAGTAACTGCTGTGCAGGCCTATCGGTGGTATCGTCTGAATATCATCGGTAGAGATACCCACACGGGCACCACAGCATTTGAACACCGCGCAGACGCTCTGTACGCCTTTGCCCGCATGATGGTCCGCGCTAGAGAGGTTGCGGCATCCCGTGGGTGTCTGGCCAGTGTTGGTATTATTGAAGCGAACCCGGGTAGTGTCAACACCGTGCCAGGCCACGTCAGCTTCTCCCTCGACATTCGCGGTCCGGAGACCGAATTAGTTGCAGAAGTGGAAGCGGAGCTCCGAAAAGACTTTGACGCGATTGCCGCCGAAGAGGGCAAAGGAATCGGCAAGCCCTGCCGAGTGGAGTGGACTGTTGACTTCGACTCTCCGGCGGTGAAATTCCACCCCGACTGCATCGAATGCGTGCAGCAATCGGCTGAAGCCGTGGTTGCTGATGTTGGTGTGTCCGAGCCTAAAGCGCTTATGCGGACGATGATGAGTGGTGCAGGACACGACAGTGTCTTCACTTCCAAGCGAGTCCCGACAAGTATGATATTTGTGCCATGTAAGGATGGACTGAGCCATCATCCTGAGGAATTCTGCTCTGCGAATGACTGTGCAACAGGAGCGTCTGTCATCCTGCAGGCAGTCATTCGTTATGATCGTAAGCGATTCTCTGCATAGTTAATTCACAATTAATCAAACGAACCTGTCACAACTGAGCCCAGTTTTGCGTAGTTGACTAGCTTCAATGTACATAAAGTTGTTCATCAAACTAAAGAGAAATATGCCATCAAGGCCGATGGATGAAGTTGAAAACCTACGGGAGTTTCAAAAAAAAAAAAAAATACTGAGTCATGATGATTTCACCATTGATCCTAGCTATTTAAAACAAAGACACAATGGCAATACATAATCCTCATTTCCCAGCATGAGATGTTCATTTTTTTTTTCAGGATGAGCAGCGGTACAGCTTTTTCTGGCATCAAAGCCTACTCAAGCCATACGTGCAACATCCATACCCTTGGAGGACCGAGAGACGAACAACCTTCCCTTACGAGGGAGGAGCACCACGGCCACGGCCGAAGCCACCGCGGAAGCTAGGAGCGAACTCGCCGGGGGCACCACCCTCCTTGGGCTCCTGCTCGCGGCGGCGGTAGCCACCCTCACGGGGAGCGCGGGGACGGCGCTCACGGTCCTCACCGCCGAGCATGCCGCGGGGAGGAGCGTGGGAGCGCTGCTGCTTGATGTGGGTAGCAGGGACAACCTCAGCGGGGAGGTGGAGCCACTCGCGGAGGTAGTCAAGACCCTGGAGGAGGAAGAGTCAGATATAAGTCATTTTGAATGGAGCGGATGGATTGTCCGGACATACCTCAGGGGTGAGGGTGTAGTAGTAGTACTGCCACGAGAACTGGGTCTTGACGTAGCCGCGGGAGTTCAGGGACTGCAGGGCCTTGATCACCTATAATAGCCGAAATAGATCTCGTCAGTTTTTTGTTCTCGTTTGTTCTCCATAAAACTCGATTTTTGTGTAGACTCACGTAGAGGTTCTTGGTGTCAATGTCGCCATGCTTGGGAAGGTTGAAGTCCTTCTTGGCCACGAGCACACCCTCTATTCGATTAAATCAGCCATCAATTCATTCGTCCAAGTTCGACCAAGTATAGGCGCTGCAGAAGCGACATGGCCGGGGGTCGTCGGTGACATACCGCGGAAGAGGTACTCGTGGATCTTCTTGCGGTCTTCCTTGGGGATAAGCCTGCAGCGACATTAGTATAAGAAGCAAAACGATTAGTGCAAGGCATGAGGCTGAAGGTAGCACCTACATTGTTGCGAGTTCCTGGCGCTATTCGGGGAATCGCTCTACAACGCGATCAGAATGGTTTATATGATCGAAGTAACAGTGGAGCGGCGGCTCGAGTTAAAAGTGCGACGCTTCCTGTTTGGGAACGCATACTAGGGTTGAGGCCCTAATCAGCCCGCTAGTCCTGATATCTGTATGGTCACGTGCTGTAGCCACCTCCACTGCAGTCATGCCTCAGGCATCAGGGAACTGTCTTATGATCTTATCTTCATCTCCGCCTTTGGCAAACACCAAGACACCTCTACGTCAAGTGAAGATATCACTCCATTTTCTCACTTACTTTGCGCCGCGATCGCGTCTCTCTAATTACTCATCTTAAGCTTATCTTTGAAGTAAAGAGTCAAGTGTGCTTGTATCGCTTTCATCAAAATGGCTCCACAAATAGTCAACGTTCTCCTTTCGTCTTTCCCAGGTCTTTCTCTACCCTCGACCGTGTCATTCTCACTTCCATCCTCTTCGACGATCACGGATCTTACAGATAGGGTCTCCACCTACCTGCCGTCGTCGATACCACTACAGTCCCTAGTGTTAACTACAACCAACAACAAGCAGCTCGTTCCGTCATCTGAAAGCCTGCTTTCTCTCCTCGTTGCCCCAAATGGCGAAATCACAACCGCATCCACTCTCCTCCCGCTCCGCCTTGCCGTACCCGTATGCGGAGGAAAGGGAGGTTTCGGCTCCCAGCTTCGTGCAGCTGGTGGGCGCATGTCGAGCAAGCGGAAGCGCAACCAGGGCGATGACAATGGCTCGAGTCGCAATCTCGACGGTCGCCGTATTCGCACAGTGAACGAAGCCAAAGCCCTGGCCGAGTATCTCGCAGTCAAACCAGAAATGGACCGAAAGGAGAAAGAAGAGCGTCGGCGCAGATGGCAGGCTGTCGTGGAAGCAGCGGAGAAGCGTCAGGAGGAACTGAAGAATGGTGGCGGAAAGCAGAAAGTCGATGGCCAGTGGATGGAAGACAAGGAAGAAATGAATGAAAAGGCTAGAGAAGCTGTGTTGGCAGCGTTGAAGGATGGTGGTTGGACAGATAATCTACGCGAGGCGGTCTTGGGAGGGTCCAGCACAAGTGCTAGCGCCAGCGAAGGCAGCGGACAAGATACATTGAACAGTTCCGAGGAAGAAAGCGATCTGGAGCAGGACATGGAAGATGCGCCCACGCCATCTGAACCGGCTCGCAAGCCGGTAGCACCCAGAAAATTCATTGGGTTCGATGACGACGATGAGTTCATGAGTGATTCCGAAGCGGACGAGTCCGATCAGGATGATGATCCAAAAGGCAAAGGCAAAGCTAAGGCTTAGGTATGAGGAGAAAAAAGTTACTAGTCCGACTATGAGTTTTTTTACAAGGGCATGGAGTTGCGTTTTATGATATTGGGTTTGCAAGCGTGTTTGTCTTCGCCATGTCTATAATACTCTCACATTCAATCTCAAAAAAGAACGATTATTCTATGAACCATTTCTGGTATGTAAAAGCAGATTAACCTACTCTCGTTTGCGATTAGGTTGCAGTGTTTATAAAAGTAGCGATTAATTGTCTCTGTTGTCAATCGCCACAATAAATCTTTTGGAGGTTGGGGCGGCCCACCGGCGAGTCTAAGATAAGATATCTTTTTTATTCTAATCAAACTCCTTTGTAGATTTCCAGCACTCGGGAAAGAAAACTTTACAGGATGTCGCACTGTTGGAAGTGCACAAACTTCAGACTTTTTGGGTTCCAGCGCATTGCTTTACGGCGCTCACTTCATACGCAAAGTCTTGTCCCACGAGCACCAGCACGAAGTCGATTCGCGCGCGCGGTGATATCATACAGCCGGAATCCAAGCCTCCTCATCAACCAAAGCCAGATACGCAATTCGTCGTCTACGCCTCAACCATGTGCAGGCTCGGCTAAGCTGGTTGAAAATATCTTGCCCGTCTGTTGTCCGGGATGCGGTGCCTATGCGCAGACCGTCGAGCCGAACGAACCGGGGTATTATGGCAAGTCACGGAAACAGACTCGGAAGCTCCTATCTGAGCTCCAGCAAGCGCCTCAAGAAGAGCATAAGGATGTGGAGGAAGGACTTGATTTAAGATCCGAAGCGGAGAAAGCAGCGAGCACGATACAGAAGCTGGCCATCGACTCCGAGCTGACGATTCCTAAAGCGAAGCGTATGTTGGGGTTTGATATCATGTCGGAAGAGTGCTAACTTTTCTATCCTCTTACAGATGGAGCGATGCTGGAAGATGCGGCGGTGACTGCCAGTCAGTACCTCGAAAAATCGAAAGCGCCTGTACAGATTTGCGACAGGTGTCATGATCTTGTCCACCATAATAAAGCTGTCTCCGCTATCTCGCCTTCGATCTACTCAATTGGCGAACTCCTTAAAGAGTCGCCGCACAGAGATAATCGCATCTACCACGTTGTTGATGCAGCTGATTTCCCGATGTCCTTAGTTGACAATATCTACGAAGCTCTCTCGATTCAAGAGCCACGCTCGCGGAATCGAAGGGCATCGATCGAGAAATACCGAGGGGGCAAGAAACTGCCAACGATCTCGCTCATTATAACGCGCTCCGATCTTCTAGCTGCTACCAAGGAACAGGTCGACTCGAGGATGGAATACATCCGTACGCTTCTGCGAGATACTCTGAACTTGTCGACCGAGCAGGCCCGCTTGGGCAATGTTCATATGATCAGTGCTCATCGAGGCTGGTGGACCAAACAGGTGAAGGAAGAAATCAGAAAACATGGAGGAGGCATATGGGTAGTCGGCAAGGCCAATGTCGGAAAAAGCAGCTTTATCGAGGCCTGCTTTCCCAAAGATTCTAGGAACCTTGAGAAGATTGCAGAATTGGTCGAACGGCGCAAGGA
Organism: Aspergillus clavatus NRRL 1; assembly: GCF_000002715.2. Classification (NCBI taxonomy): domain Eukaryota; kingdom Fungi; phylum Ascomycota; class Eurotiomycetes; order Eurotiales; family Aspergillaceae; genus Aspergillus; species Aspergillus clavatus. The sequence continues at coordinate 1,949,871 of NW_001517093.1, read as the reverse complement.
GGAGTCGAATGTCCCCACCTTCAAGAATATTGCTTTGGGCTTTAATAGCCTCCTGCCACCTGCTCCTCGGGAAGATTTATATCCCGTCCTCCCCGTTGTCTCTTCAGTACCAGGCACGACTGTCTCCCCCATCCGTATTCCCTTCGGGCATGGCAAGGGTGAGATGATTGACTTGCCGGGCCTTGACCGCGGCCAATTGGAGAACTACGTTCGCGACGAGCACAAACGGGACTTGACTATGACCAAGCGGAAGAAGCCTGAACGCTACACGATCAAGCCAGGACAATCCTTGCTCCTCGGAGGCGGCCTCATCAGGATCACTGCGGAGAACCCAGACCATCTGATCATGGCTGCTTGCTTTATCCCAATCGAAGCCCACGTCACTAACACAGAAAAGGCTATTGAAATGCAAGCCCTCCAGCGCCCCTACCCCGGCGAAAAGATCATGAAAGATGACGCTGCTGCGACGATATCTTCTGCTGGATCTTTCGAGCTAAAATGGGATGTCACCCGCTCGCACCTCCCAATAAGCATCGCGAAAGCAGTCGAGGATCTGGGCAAACCGATTCCCCGGCTACCATACAAAGTAATGTCGACAGACATCCTTATCGAGGGATGCGGATGGGTCGAACTCACCGTGCAAGTTCGATCCGGCTCTGTCTCGGATGAATCTGAGTCATCGACGTCCTTTCCCCGAGTCGAGGTCTTCAGCCCCAACGGGCAGCACGTCAGCTCGCGGCCCCCGATTGAATGTTGGAATTTCATTGCGGATAAGAAGGCTGCGGATAAGCGCAAGAATCCTTCTCGTGGACGACAGAACATCGGTCTGGCGAGACGGGTGCGGTCAACTTGAGAAGAAGAGGTGCATGTCTCTAAATCGGTAAAGCTGTTTGGTGAATATGGGTACTGCATGCATAGCGATTGGTGTTTTTGTACAGGCATTTGATATATCGATCTCCATTCTGTACAGTAGGTGTGTTGTAAGATATTTACATATATACGGAGTATATCAGAGAAGAATTTGAGTCTGTGCCGTACTTTCAACGCGTTGATGACTGGGCCCTCCAGGTACCTGTCATGCTGAGTGACTCAAGAAACTCGATATAGCGAAATTGGATCTGCACTCTCATTTCTATTTCTTCATAAACAGCCCTTTCTCTACGAAGATACAGCTAGTAGCCCTTCTATCAGAACTCAAGGTTGGCGAATCATTTTTTCTTTAATCATGAGATATTGCATATAAAAACCGATCCTTTTCCTTTGAGGAACCGAATATAAAGCCTAAGGAATCTCTTGGCCCAAATTTACTCGGCGATGTTGGCAAAGCCAAAGGTGGGTTGACCGGGTACGGCATTCTCAGCGGAGAGACTCTCTCTCTTCTCACCAGTACCCAGCACCTCACCAGTCTTGCCACCTTCATCGACAGCAATGACCTCGATCTCCTTGCAACCGGTCGTCCGCTTCAGGTTGCCGAGCATCTCGCTAAGGGTGGCAAACTCATCAAAGGGAAGCTTCCGCGAGAAGACGTTCTCGGGGGCCTCCTTGTTCTGGACCAGGCGTCTCTTGAGAGTCTGGACGAAAGGCATAGCCTTCTTCATCTCACCGAGCTTACCGACCTTGGCGTTCAGCTCCTTGTCATTTACGGAGAGGCTGAGAGCATCGAATGCGTCACGGACAAGGTCGATATACTTCTCCTGCCAGGCAGGGTACTTCTTCGCGGCGTAGATGGTGAGCTTCTTGGGCTTACGAGGATCGAAAGCCATGCTCTTGCCCTTGGACAGCTTCTTGACAAACCCGGCCTCGGCGGATGTGATGTTGGAGGAGGTGGTGCGGACGTAGTTCAAGGCAGACGAGAGCTCAAGAGATGGCTCAGGCACCTCAGGGAAGCGAGCATAATGAATCGTCTCAGGCTAAAGAGAAGCGAGTTAGAAATCCAATTTAAAAGTATCAATGTCAGAGCCTCAAACCTTCTTCAGGACCTCGAGCCAGATGTATTCAGCCCAGTGAGGAGCAATGGGAGCGATCATCAAAGCTTGCAGCTCAACATAGCGCAAGACCATGTCACGGTGCATTCCCACGCCAGCCGCAATTGCAGCCTCACGGTAGACGTCACGGGCGTTGGTCAAATCGTAGAGACCAGATTTCAGAGCAAGCTTGAAGTCGGTACTAAAGACAGGTTAGCATTTATAAAGGCATTTTAAAAGCAAATATTATCAGTGACTCACTCTTGGTAATGCTTGATGGTCTCACGAACAAGACTGTTCAGCTCGTTGTCAAACAGCTTGTCCCAGAAAGAGTCTGCGGGACCAGCGCGCAGAGACTCGTCCTTGAGAGTCTCCTCAATCCATTCCTTAAGAGTGAAAAGTCTCAGGATATTGCTGTTCGCGACAGCCTCCTCGAAGTTGGCATCTTCAATACCATCACCAGCGTCGGCAAAAGCGATACGAGAAGCGTCGGCACCGAACTTATCGATAGAATCCCTCAGTGTAAGGAAGTTGCCGGTGCTCTTACTCATCTTTTCTCCGTTCAGGAGCAAGTGTCCGTTGGCGCGAACACTGCGGGGCCAGTACTCGCGTGGGAAGAGCGCGATGTGAATGTAGAGGAAGAAGGTCAAGTGGTTTTGGATGAGATCCTTGCCGGAGACTCTGACATCCAGAGGGTACCAGTACTCGAACTCTCTGCGCATCTGCTGCAGGGCATCCTTGCTGATTCCACTCTTAGAGATTACCTCGTCATCGAGCTCGCGCCGTGTGAACACATAATCCCAAACCTCGTCGGTCATCTGTTCCGGCTTGAGGTTGAGGAGGCCAGGCTTCTCACCATAACGGTCACTGTGCAGGAAGTGAGCGATGGTATAGTACGCTTGATAGACGGTACTGTCACTCAAACTCTCGACAAGAAACTGAGGATCCCATGGAAGTTTCGAGCCAAGACCATAAGTTCTGGCACAAGCCCATCGGTTCAGCCAGTCAAGGTTCTTCTCGAAGCCGTTCTTGGTTTCAGGAAGATAAGTGTTGAGATCGTTGGCAACGTAGTTCAGCGTATCCTGCTGCCACTCCGGATCATTTTCTCCGTAGTTCAGGAACCACTGGCCAAGATAGGCAACAACGCAGTCATCTCCACTTCGGCTGACAACCTTACCCATGGGGTCAGCGAAGGGGAAAGCATCGCCGCTATCGTAGAGAGCCTTGCGGATCTTTTCTTTGGCGGCGCTCACTGGTTCGCCCTTGTATTCGCCAACCAGCATGGTGCCCTTGTAGAAAGCTTCACCGTACGCCAGCTCCTTGGCCTGGGCAAGCTGGTTGACATCCTTGGGAGAATTGATCTTGAGCTGTTTAACCAGGGCAGGTGCCGTGAGGTTGCCATATGTCGGGGTATCGATGAGGGGGAAGATCTCCAGCTCGGCCCACTCCTTCTTGATGCCGTAGTAATCGGCCTTCTTTGCGAGGTCGAGCAAAGTGGCATAGTCGTCAGGGCTGTCCGAAGGGACGGAAGTAACGACACCAGTACCCTTGGTAGCGGAGACACCCTCCATGGGCAGGATACGCACACCCTCCTTGTGGAGTGACAGAGGGGCGTTGACGAGGGTACCGACGAAAGCGGAACCAGGAGCTTCAACAACGAGCGGTAGCTGATCCTGAGACTTGGGGAAGTGCTCGCTGTCAAAGAAAATTCCCTGGAAAGCCATGTTCCAAGCAGCCCTCTTGGTCGCAACGTAGTATTCCTTCTCCTTCACTCTGAAAATCCCGTAGTTGATCTTGGGGCCGAGGAAGCAACAGTTCTGGCCATACATGGTCTCTGGACGCAGAGTGGCAGGCACGAAGTAGACCTTAGCATCATCCTCAATCTTTCCCTTAACCAGTTCGGCAATCTCGGGAGCCCATTCCTTCACCTGCAGCTTCATGGCGGTGTATTCCTGAGGACCGACACCCTCACCCTCAGTTCGGTCATGGTCCATACAAGGCTGTCCGTCCTTAGGCGAGTAGATGGTGTAACGGCTACCGTACATAATCTTGCCCAGCTCGTGAAGGCGGTTCATCTGCCAGCGCACGAAGGCGTCGTAGTAGGGGTTGGCATCAGTGGTGACGAACTGTCTGCGCCAATCGATTCTAGCACCCATGCTGTCAAGGTCCCGGATTGCAAGGGGAGGAAAATGATGGAGCCAATGATCAGCATCAGCAAACTTATGAATCTCCTCAAGAGTAATACCGATAGCCAGCATGATCTGGAACTGGTACTTCATCTTGACAGTCTTGGCGGCGGCCTTGCTCTTCTTTCCGGAGAACTTCTCTTGCTCGGCCTTGACTTCCTGTGTAGGAGCGGCAACAGCAGCCTGGTCCTCCTCACTCTCTTCACTATAGCCTTCAAAGTTCTTTCCGAACTTCTTCACTTCGTCGGCGAGCTTGTCCGCACAAGCCTTGATAGGCATACCGGTGCAGTGGAAGCCAAGAGGGAACAGGGCCCTCTTGCCCTCCATGCGAGCAACACCGGTCATGAACTCGACCTTACTCGCGGTGAAACTGTGGCCGGCGTGAAGAGTTCCGTTCATATAGGGATACGCCATGGTTCCAAAGAACTTGGGATATTTCTCACGTAGTTCCGCGGGGGACATGGCATCGACCGGGACCTCCGAAAAAGTCGGGGCGTCGACCTCGAACACTTTCTTCTCCTTCCATTGTGCCTGGTACTTCTTCTCGATGGCGATAAGGGCGTCTCTTTTCTCGGTCTAAACCATAAGCACCCGTTAGCTCTACATGGCCTTGCAAAAAGATTCGATGAGGGGGAGGGGTAATGGGAATTCAGAAACATTTTCGAGTTTGAGAGTGTTCTTGGTGCTGTTGCCCGGATCGAGCGCGGCTGCAGATGCAGCAGCGGCTGCCATGGCTCTCGATAGTGAAGTCTGCTTTATTTCAAACAGAAAGAAAGGGAGAGCACTGGGGTGCGGTTGCGGAGGTCAACCACTATTATTCTAGATCGAACAGCGGGGTTTGACTCTATCGAAAGAAGTTCTTTTGTGAGTCAAAACGGCGGCGGTAATGGCGGTGACACTAGCGGTAATTTATTATGCACGTGCCAAGTGGCTGCTTTGGGCGGAAGGCCGACGGTAATCAGAATCAGATACTTGGATGAACCTCAAGGCATTCATTGCCTTGAAGAGCTTCAAGATGACCCATTTATAGCATTTGTGGTCTTGCTGTACGAGCAAGGTAGCAAGGGATATTCCTTATGAGTCACTGATGGGAGTTCTCCTTTGAGTCAGTTGTGCGTCGAGACTGACGACCATTGATAGTGGGCGCCTTTGTAGAGACTAAGTAAGCAACATTCCACAGAAAGACATGAGTCAATTGAACATCTATGAACTTAGCATCTTCTATCGGGTGATTGACGCTTAATTCTTGAGAAGTAATTGAACATTGCACGAGTAAGTGAGTAATTCCCTGTGACGGGTTACATCTATATAAGTCACGTGACTATATATCGGAGCGTTTTCTTTTCCGCCGTGTTTTCCAGAAATCAAAGGTTGAGCTCCGGGCCAAACCTCCCTTCAGTCTCGCCGGGACGGATCAATCAGACAGTGTTTTTTGACCTATTGATTGGTTCCTTTTGAGAGTTCTCATTTAGCTATCCCCGGCTGTCACAAGGTCAAATCCTTGTGCGCTCAAACTGCAACAATGGTGAACCTATTTAAGCGGATGCGGAAGTTGAAGACTGTACGTTGACCAACCCTTCTCCGGATATTCCCTAATTGAACGCTCCCACTGACTTGAAACGATGGCTTTCTAGAGAGTATGACCCCTCCCATCCTCCCCATCCCCTCGTCTGAACATTCGATCTTCGCCCGGGTGCACTTCAAACCTTCGCACCATCCTTCACAATAGGACATACCCATCTCCATCTAATCGGACACCCATTCGCTAACCACTCTCAAACTCTCCAGCTCCTCAACGTCCGTGTAGGAACGGGCGCCGCAGTCTTCCCCGCAGCCTCATCAGCAACGAAAGACTTCCCAGCCATCACCCGCCTGCACCTCACATACGCCCACAAGATCTACGGCGGACACCAAGGCGCGCGGCATTTCTGGCGCAACTGCCTGCCGCGGCTACAGTACCACAACCCCGGTGTCCGGATGACGGTCAAGCAGACCGACGAGCAAGAAGGCCCCGCCGCGTTAACGATATACTTCGCCGAGCAGGCCAGCAAGGCCGCGGCGCTAAACGCCTCGCAGGTGCAGGACAAGCATGCGCCGGCACCTTCGGAGGCGGAGAAGACGGCCGTCGTCGACCTGAAGAACCTCGACTACAAGGAGATCTGGAATAAGGTGAAGATCATGACGGGGGCGGAGGAGGTACCGGCGACGCCGGAGGAGGAGGCCGAGCTGAAGAAGTTAGAGCAGATGCGGCAGCAGTCGGATAAGGACCGCGCGCGGGTGAGTGGTATCCGCCAGGCGAAGAAGGACCAGGAGCGGATGCTGCAGGAGGCTAGAGGAGAGGTCGAGAAACTGCGGCAGCTATAATCCGGCATGGTTTCGTTGGGTGTTCTGATATTGTATTCTTTTTTTAACGCATTCTGTGGCTTCTGGGTACATAGCTCTGTCTTTTTTGTATGTTCTGAGATGGGATTTGACTGTGGGAAACCGATATTGGCATAGCCAAATGTAACATAGCTCTTTTTCTGTTTATCAATTGTGTAGATCGGGAAAGCATTTTTCTGTCCTGGAACCTAGCAAGAAACGTCGCAGTTTATGCGCGTGGCTTATGATATGATAAATTGGGTATTAAAAAAGAAAAGAACCCTCCGCGACTCATACAGTCAGATACGCTGGCTTCCCCTTCATCTTCCCCAGCCTGCGTGCGTCCACGCCATATACATCGCATCGCATCTCCAAAACTTAGTCATGGTCGAAATTCATGGAAACAGAAGGTAAACAAAACACCAAGACTGATTGACACATCAACTCCCGAGGCGCGAGTACAGCATAGACTGAACTCTAAAGGTTGGGTTATGTGGTCTTTTGTCTTGTTCAGGACGCACAGTTGCATTGCAAATGAGTCTCATATTCATTGCTGACACTAGCAAATGAAATCCCTCCAATATCAACTCATCATCGCTATTCTTATCCTTATCGCTCCGTATCAGCCTTTTTTTTGGTTCCTTTTTTTTTGTCTTGGGACGAGAGTCGAGCATGCTTTCGTTATCGCTAGTCTGTATTATCCAGATTCCCATCCTTGACCCTGCCTTATCCCCCGAAGGCCCCACAAAACCGCCCAGCACGTAAAAGGGATTATTCACCCATGGTCAGGCGTGTAGCTAGTCTCTCCCAGCATGCTCTGGCCTGCTGACACAGTCGGTGCAGCAGCATGGCTTTGGGGAGGCCCAGGCTGAACAACCGTGGATGCTTGGGATTGAGCTCTTCCCGCGGCAGCGGCTTGGAGTCTCTGATCAAGTGCTTTGAGAGCCAGCGCCCGTCTTCGTTCCGCCTCTTCGCGTTTTCCCATGCCACGCATCCCTCCACCTCTTTGGCTGTTGAGCAGGCTAGGGAGGCCGGCCTCGCCTCTTGCGAGGACCTGTTGGTTTCCAGATGCGATATCTTCCTCCGAGAAAGGTATACATATCTTCACAGCCACCAGGAAGGAATAAATCTGGTCGGCGACGAATGCAATCGGTGGTTGAATGACGTCCGGGAAAAGACATGCGAATGCGAACGTCTCGCTTGCATCACCCTTGATACCTTGACCGTCTGTCGATGTGCCCGTGAGATCTGGCTGGCGCTTGTAGAACCGCAGATAGGACCAGCTCGCTAGTAGACCCAGCCACGCGAGGAGCGCGGCAACCTGTGTGCCGAAAGCGACGCCGCTGATCGTATTCAGCAACAGAAACAGTGCAGGGAAATGCTTCACCCGCATCTTAACGAGACCCTTGAAGATTGTAACTGTATGTTCGGGAACGAGTTGCTTGAACGCGACGAGGAAGGATGCTTGAATCGATATGCCACCGCAAATCTGGGTAAGGCTTGAGGACGGCAAGTCAGCAGGCATCGCGCAAGAGGTTGTACATTCGTGTTGGGAATAGATCTCGTACCCGCTCACTGTGCTGCCCCTGATGATAGACCATAGAAGATATGTGAAGACCACCACCACATTTGGAATGACTGCGATGACGACGATGAACTTCGCAAACTCCCTGGAACCCCAGGCGCGTTCCAAATATTTTCCGCCATAGAAGAGAGTGGCCGCATTCAGAAGGACTGTGAAGATGTTTTGCTCGACGAACGTTGCTGAAAGAAGGGTCCACGGGTAGAAGAAGAATTTCGACGGGACGAGGGTCAGGTAGGGAACGATGGGCGTCACGGTAGGCGTTTTCCCTGTTGAGTCAATTTGTCGCCATCGCGCGATGTTGTACAGCAACGAGAGAGTGATAAGGCTGACGAGACAAGTACGGGTCGCGGGAGGAATGTTAATTCGGAGCGCCATCGTGAAGACGAGAGCTCTCGCGGCTGCTCATTCAGAGCGGGGACCGCAGGCTGATAACGGGAGGCCAAGTGCTTGAGGGTCTGTTAGATATGGACTATGAAGGAAGAAGGCGGTCTCATGAAGATAGGAAGAAATGGCGGGTGCCAATAATATCCAATCGGTCAGGAATCACTTCAGGCAGCCTGAGGCGTTGTGGCCTGCGCCCAGTAGTGGAAGATCGCACTTGGTCGATCGCGTTCAATAATGATTGGACAGAAAACTGAACTGTCTCGACCTTTGAGGACTAACCTGACAGTGTCGCTAGCTTGATATTTACTTGAGGACTCCGAGGTATTTGATAGTATTATGTGATCAGAATTATCCCCAGAATATATATTATTTCTTGACAATATGGGCAGAAGGACCCTTTTGTCGTGTTGGTGACTATCTAATAGGTTATTTGATCAGCGGTCCTTACCTCGGCCGACATTCAACTTTATATATTGGACCTCATGTATGTAGAAGCCCTGTGATTGACTTGAAAGGATATGTCTTGAACAGTCAAACTCATAACTTTGCTGTCACTGGCTATTTCTCATGCCGGAGCCAGGAGGAGTTGCTCCTAGGGAGTCTACTGCAACATCTAGCTCTTTTGCTTAGCACCTCACCTCCAGCATGAACGTCTGCCTTAGACCAAGTGGTCAGGGTCCAGGGCAATATACGGGATATTAGAAAGCCAAGTATCGAGGATTGACTGCAGGGAAGTAGGCAGTGTTCCATATCAACGGATGGGCTCTGATGCCCTCAGACTAAGCCAACCCGACCTAACTCTGTATCAAAGCGGTTCAGGATACTAGAAATTGTATTCCATACAGCATCAAGCATGAAGAGGCAAAGATATCTTCAGGACTGAATCCATGGATGGTATCGACTAGATGAATCATGTTAGTGATTTCTTCTAGGACTTGTTCAAGTCTTACAGACTTACAGTTTGTAGACTAGACCCAAATGGCCCAGCGCCCTAGACGATCATTTGGCCGTCAGAACTCAGAACCGCAAAGTTCCCAAGGGACTGGTGGGCTTTCCGACTGCACGCTAACACGCTATGCGCTAGACAGTCGGATGGTGGATAAGGATTGTGGGCTAGACGCCACAACGAGACAAGCCCAACATGTCTCCATGACTTGCGATTCTTGACTTTGAGGATTCGACTGGCTAGACTAATTGTACATAACGTGAGTCAAGCAGTCTGAAACAGCCTCAGAAGTCAGAACTCTCTCAAATCCCAATCTCCCTCTTGAAGGTTGCGTCTACAAATCTACGATCTTATCAATTCCTTCTGTTTCCTCTCTTTCCCTTCTATTTTCTTCCCCAAAACGGCCGTTGCTGCTCCAAACTCTGCACAGTTCACTAGCGGGTCTGCAATTCTTGAGCCACACGTTGTTCTCAATTGTGTCTTGTCTTATGACTCTCATAATTTAGTATTAGTGTTATTATTATTATTATTATTATTATTATTATTATTATTATTATTATTATTATTATTATTATCATCATCATCATCACTAGTACTATTATCATTATTCCCTGACTTCTGCAAGAAATACGGAGTATCTTTCCCCTTCTCTATCTCTCTCTCCTCCTCTCCAAGTCTAAGTTGGACATCATTCGACCTGCTTTCCATCTTCTCTTCTCTTCATCGTCAGAATCGAGAAACCACAACATTTGATGCTTATTGTTGGCCCCTTACATCTTCTTCTGACAGCCCCTTCCCTCCCTCAATATTGGTTCTAAATCTCATCTTTTTTCTTCCTCTTCTCAGCTTCACTTCTCCCTCGAGTCCTCTCTCCCTTGTCACAGTCTTGGCTGCGTCTCTCCCCAGTCGACCCTCCCCTCTTAGAGTTCACTACAGACTACAGTACTACAGCCAGTCACCCACTGGCCGCTACTTACTCAACCCGCCCAAGCCAAAAAAAAAAAATAATAACCCATCTTAAAAAAAAAAAAAAGACTCCGCGTCTCCCATCGAAGGTTCGCCAGGGTGGGAAATTCCGCGAAAGACGAACCTAACCTAGGTTACCTAACAAACCTTCTTTGTGTTTTACTGGCCCACCCAAGTCAATCCTTCGGATCTTGAATCTCTCGAGCCCCATTCTTCCAGATTATTATTATTATTACATTTACCGCAGCTTCTTTTGATCTTCTTCACATCCACTCCAGCTAAGAACTTTCCTCATTCTTGGATCTTTTCGCATTTTCCTGGCATGCAAACAATCTCTACACTGCACTAGTTGCTTTGCATGTCATAATAATCATGGCACATCCTGACCTCACATCACATCACGTCAATTACCTAATATGGAGGTCCGTACTGAATACCTACCCTTTACCGACTGCAAATCTTCTTTTGCAGCACCCATACCGTCCCATCTTCTCGGCACAAGGTCGCTAACGTACGTCTTAGGTATCTTCAAGAATCAGGTTGGTACTCGAATTTCTCTTCGTCGATCTCACAGGTAGATCCTTTATTATGAAAGGTAAACCTCTATTGAGCGTTATGATCAACTGACTCCGTTCCCCCCAGGTCATGGTGAAGCTGCAGTGACGCTGCAGCGCGCATGGAACCATGATCCGCAGAGCTTGCCGTTCGCTCCCTACATCCGAACACATGCACTGGTCTCTCTGGTTCAGAAGGGACTTCAGTATCATGAACTCGAGCAGTCCATCGATATGGTAAGTCTACATTCTCTCTCGCTTTTTTTTTTTTTCTTCCGCTTTTCCTTTGCGCATCAAAACTCGTTCTCGACTCTCTTAGCAATGAAGGTCGACAATCTCTAATTCTGCCTACAGGATGGGAACCCAGCACCATTTACGCCATCAAAATATTTCTTTGGTCCAGTACCGTTGGAGTTGGAAATGCCAAAAGGTCCAGTGGCTCCCGAGACTGGTGCTGCCACTGATCAAGCGCCTGTTTCGCCTACTAGTAAAGCCGCGCGAGAAGGCGGCGTCAGTAATGGTCACCTGATAGCCGAGGCTGGTGCTCCACCCACCACGGTCAAGAAAGCCCGCAAGGGCGATCGTGCAGAAACCAATGGAGATGAAGTTCCTATGGAGGTCGATTCTGATGGCGCGATAACCGAAAAGAAATTGCCTGTTACGGGGTCACCATCGCCGGCCGAGATGGTGGTGGACGGAGACGGCGATGTGAGCATGGATGTACGACCCGACGTGCAGCAAGAGCAGGAAGCAGCCGCGGCGCCAACCTTCACTCTGACGACTGGCCACAGCGTGGGTGTCCAGATTAGCCCCGCCAAGGCCGCTGACCTCAGCCCCAACACCGCCATTTTGGATGTGGCTGGTGATGACCACGTGACTCGCACGCTGTGGCGCCCCCACGATCCCACCACTCTCGTTGCGGCCGGAGACACATTCTGCAGCTTGTGGAAGTTGCAGTCTACGTCGCCTGGTCCGGTGGAAGAGAAGTTGGTCGAAAGCAAAGGAGATGGAAATTGCGTCTCAGCGGTGGCGTGGCATCCTAAGGGTCAGAAGTTCGCTGTGGCCACCTACAATGACATGAGAGGCTCCATCACCATGTACGATGTGGCTGGAAATGCCGTCGATCTCTTGCCAGAAGTGCCGCGTATGATTACAGGCCTCCACTGGTCCGACAATAGCTCTCACTTGATTGTGGTGGCATCAGATAGCAAAGTCTCGGAGCTGGCGCTCTGGGATGATTCACTGCGACCCGATGGGTTTCCGTCACCTCAGGTGGTTGATGGCTCAGTCTATGATCTCAGCTGGCTAGGTCATAAACAGGCCTTCGCCAGTGGTAATGGGGTCGTTTATCAATGTGACGTGGACTCCAGCATCCGTATCGCCAAGACCTTCTCATCCGGCGACACTGACAAAACCTGGACATTTATTCGCTGTGCCAATGCAGGCTCCTCACCTGTGGCTGTGGCCGCGTCTTCCGGCACTGCTGCACTATGGGTACCAACGCATGACATGCATCTTGATGATGCCCATCAAGGTGATATCACATCCATTGAGCTTCGTCCTTATCTGGAACAAACACAGCCAACCCTCCCTGTGGTTCTTGCTTCTTCGTCCACTGATGATACTGTCAAGATCTGGCATATTGACTTAGATTCGAAACAATTCACCTGTATTCACCGCCTGAATCTCGGGCCGTCGATGCCGGCTCTTGCGTCATGTTTCTCACCTGATGGCTATGCTATCGCTGCGGCCAGTCGGGATCGGTTGTCCATCTGGAACGTGGAGAGGGGAGGCACTCCCATGGCCACATGGGCCATGCCGACCCTTGCAGAGGCAACGAAAGAAGAAGGGACTGATCACGCTGTTAACGGACACAATGGATCCATCGAACCGCTGCCGGACCGTTCCCTTTCTTGGGATACTGATGGTAAGAAGCTTGCGTTTGGCTTTGGAAAACAGGTATGTCATCTTCTACCTTCTCTTTGCTTTTCGAATTCTATACTCACAGTGATTGTTCAGTTGGCTGTTGTAAATTTGCAACGTTGAGATGCTCGTACAACCACAGCATATGAGCACCTTCGTGGCTCCGTACGCTTGGAATTTTAAGGATGAGATAATATAGCCACGAAGGCAATTTACACGGAAGACAGCTTAGATCAACGAGCCTGTTTTTGCATATTTGAGTATCGGCGTTTTGGCAGGGCCTTTTCATCACCGCCGCGTCCGCTTTTCTTTCGCCCTTTCCACAATCTGCCGCTTACGTCTCTATCAGCGTTACACCAAGGTCAGCTACAAGACTTCGAGCCGACTGACCAGCAAAGGCTACGGAGGACAACAACCCGTTTGTGGACGGCTTCCCTTTTAAACACTTCTACCTCGACGGTACGAATTACATTATGCATGGTGACTACGGTGTTTTTGATTTCTTTCTTTCGGATCATATGGCGAATATCCGGTGGGGTGTTCGGCGCTTAGTTCGGTCGGTCTTCATGTTCTCGAACTCGGGTTGAACATACCCCTGCAACCAATACTTCCAACGCCTCCACAGACGCCGTGCTCTCGAGTGAGACGGCCATGTCGTGATGGGTTCTGTTTCAAGATTCCGCACTTTCGCCGATATTCACATGCGAACTCTGTCTGCCATCCCTTCTAAACTTGCGTTCACTTGCCCGTATCCGAAATTCTTCTTCGGCATCTTTCCACCCCCGCGACCACGCGCTTATGCCGTCGAGAAGAGCCTCACTTCCATTTTCGGTGCTCTCTTTATCCTTGCGCTTTGACCATCGCTTCAGTCCACTCTTTTGCGTTCTGGTTGTGTACGAAGCCTGGTCACGCTGCTCCTGCCACGCTTCAACCCAACTAATCAGGCCGTGAACCGTGCCTTGGAGCCCTTCACGCTCAGCCCTCTCTTCCTCAATATCCATCTGTCTGCGAGGGGATTGAATATATCAGTTTAGACTTCCCGTGAAGCTATCGAGGAAATGGTTGCTTACAACTCGTGCACGTGTTGTTCTAGGTCAGATATTTTCCGCGTCATCTGCTGGATTTCCTGAGTTAGGAGGTCCTGGATTTGGAGCGATTCCTCTCGGCGCCTATTGAACTCATTTCGCAGTGAGGAGACTTCATGGAGGACAGCCGTCAGATTCTTCAGCGAAGCCTCCTTGCCGACTGGCATGGCTCTGTTGATATTGATTGGAGGATTGGTAGGCAGATCGGCAGTGGCAGTTCTTGCTTTTTCGGCGTGAACACTTTTTGGACGACATTTGGCAATTTCATGCGTTAGGTCTGGGCGTGGGTCGAGAGCGGATTCGATAGTGTCAATGCAGCGGCTGAGAGCGATGGAGTCCTCTTCGGGCCAATGCACATCTTCCGAACCGCGAAGCGTTACCCTTGCCCGGCGGTCTGATAATAGTGGTTCTGGTATTGAGATGGTTGTTGCGATTTGGACAGGAGCCTGTCCCGCGGGCGTGGCACTTATAGTGTGATCGTGATCTGCAATTGCATCTGCATCGGGATCCCGGACCTGGCAAGCTGAGTAACTTGGATGTGAGGCCTCCATGGCATTATGATTTGTTACCCATGTGCATGTACTTTGTGATACTAGACATGTAGATTTAAGAAATGCAGGATGCAATTGTCAAGAGAGCCAATAGACGGGCCGCAATCTTTTTATCCAGATAACGCAAGGGGAATGCAAGGCCACGAAGCCAAAGGAAGATTTGTCTGTTGCTGACTTGTTGGACTTCGCCGATGTGGATCAGGAGACGCAACTTGTGAGGTTTTAGCTGACCACGCAGTGTGGAGGTAGTGGTATTACTACAGAGTAGAACGAGAGCTGAAGAACAAGGATAATTGCAGGAAGATTCCAACTATTAGACAAAAGGAGAGAAAAAGAAGAAAATCATAACTAGCAGGAGTAAAAATAAGATCAATAGACTGACAGCCCAGGATTCCTAGGCCAGAATGATCCTTGAGGAGACACAGAAAAGGGTCAGATCCAACGAGCTCTACTGGGCGTGCTTCGGACGCTAGGCCTGTCTGGGTCACTCCCTGACAGACTGATCTTTGAGGTCTTTGGCACATTTATCCAGGATTTTCGTTCCTCCAATTCTGAATTTTAAGTAGCGACAGAAACAGAATAGGTAGTCTAGTCCGCTCACCACTGACTCATAGATAGTCATTGGACTATTTTGTTTGGAAGTTTGTTTCCACCGGCGGAACTGGGGATATCGACTCCGTGCTCTCCGCGAACGATTTAAACATTTCATATTATTCCACCATCTCCCCCTCGCTCAACCCTTCCAGATCTCCCCGCAAAAGACTCTTTTTTTCCCCCTCCTACCTCACATTTTTTGAGAGAATGGCGCCCTCGGTAAGTACGCATTGCAAATCCATTCGTATCCCCGGCGTTTGAATTTGATGTGCGAAAGGCACTTGCGGGAGCCCCCGATGCTAATTGCCTTTTCTCTTCTATGACTCAGACGACCATTGTGCCGTCCCTGGAGACGGCCAGGGAGGTGATCAACAACTCCAGAAACGCGCAATATCCCCCAAATCTGCTCCCCTTGACGGCCAGCATACCTGCGGACCTGTTGACGCCGACATTGGCGTATTTGAAGATTGCTGAGAAGTGAGTTTTTGCCATCTGAAGGGGAGAGTGAGAGGCGCGTTGTTGCTCT
The DNA here is from genome assembly GCF_000002715.2 of Aspergillus clavatus NRRL 1. Taxonomy (NCBI): domain Eukaryota; kingdom Fungi; phylum Ascomycota; class Eurotiomycetes; order Eurotiales; family Aspergillaceae; genus Aspergillus; species Aspergillus clavatus. The sequence goes on along the minus strand of NW_001517093.1, from coordinate 1,934,246 downwards.
GGGTGCGCCGGGTAAGCGTTTGAATAATTGACCAACCCGGCGTTGGATAGGTCGAAGTTATCGTTCCTCTACGAGAGTGCGGCTACGACGGAGACGATTGGGAGGTATAGTTTTGTTGGTGCCGGTATGTGGGTTTCTTTTACTTGGGTCGAGTATGTTGAGTCGGTGTGAGCTATGTCGCTGACTGAGGAGGCGATGGGATGCAGACCCCTACAAAGTTCTCAAGACAGGGCCCGGCCATGGTCCGGCCTGCGATCCTCTCCCCGTTCTTGAGAGGGAGATCTCCCGGTTCCGTGTTGCGACAGTGCCCGGGTTGACCTTACCGCCGCTGACTGGAGGCGCCATCGGTTATGTGGGCTACGACTGTGTTCGATACTTCGAGCCCAAGACGGCGCGGCCGCTCAAGGACGTGCTGGGGATCCCCGAGTCGCTGTTCATGATGTTCAATACCATCGTTGCGTTTGATCATTTCTTCCAGGTCATCAAGGTCGTCACATACATTCCCATCCCGAGCGACGATGCGGAGCTCGAGGCGGAGTACCGGAAAGGGCAGGAGGTGCTTCAGCAGACCATCGCCACGCTGTTACGGCCGGAATGCCCGCTTCCCCCTCAGGATCCCATCATCCCCAACCAGGAATACACATCCAATATCGGCCGGGAAGGGTACGAGCGCCATGTGACCAGACTCAAGGAACACATCTCTAAGGGAGACATCTTCCAGACCGTGCCGTCGCAGCGTCTGTCCCGCCCTACCTCCTTGCATCCCTTCAACCTCTTCCGTCATCTGCGCACAGTCAACCCCTCCCCTTACCTCTTCTACATCGACTGCGAAGAATTCCAGCTCGTCGGTGCCAGTCCGGAGCTTCTCGCCAAGGAGGAGAAAGGCCGGATCATCACTCACCCTATCGCCGGCACCGTAAAACGCGGCAAGACCCCCGAGGAGGACGACGCCCTCGCCGATGAGTTGCGCGGCAGCTTGAAAGACCGCGCCGAGCACGTCATGCTGGTTGATCTGGCGCGCAACGACGTCAACCGGGTGTGCGATCCCACCACGACGCAGGTGGACCGGTTGATGGTGGTGGAGAAGTTCTCGCACGTCCAGCATCTGGTGTCGCAGGTATCGGGCATTCTCCGCCCGGACAAGACGCGGTTCGATGCCTTCCGGTCCATCTTCCCTGCAGGCACCGTGTCGGGCGCTCCCAAGGTGCGGGCGATGCAGCTGATCGCGGAGCTGGAAGGCGAGAAGCGCGGAGTCTACGCGGGGGCGGTCGGTTACTTTGGCTTCAACATCTCGAGCGCGGACGGAGCGGCAGAGCTGCCTGGTGCGATGGACACGTGCATTGCGCTCCGGACGATGCTCGTCAAGGATGGAGTGGCCTATCTGCAGGCAGGCGGCGGCATTGTGTTCGACTCGGATCCGTACGATGAGTATGTGGAGACATTGAACAAGCTGGGGGCCAACATCCAGTGCATCAAGGGCGCGGAGGAAAAATATCTGAGCATGGAGCAGGCATAGATAGAATTAAGCTTGTTACGGTTTCTGACCTTTTTTTTTTTTTTTTTTTTTTTCCCGCGCTTCTCAGTGTGTATGCAAAATTGCGACGAGTGATGGAAATGATGATAAAAACAATTTGAGCCAAATTATAGAAGGGTTCTTCGATTGAATATTTGTGTCTGATTTTGGAAATTCTGACATTGTCGATATCTCCACGATTCAAATCGGAGCAACATCCAAGGTTCACCGATGACGTAGCTGGAGAACCCTCTTTTTCCTCATCTTCAACATTCAGACAACGAACTCTGCACCGCCACAATCCAGACAAGTATCAACTCTTAAGCATGCAGAATCGAACTCCCTCAACCAACAATAGAGTCAATCTCTGTATTCCAGATTCATCAGCTAGTATCCAGACTCTCTTGTCTTACTAGAGAACCTATCCACTCTGACCCATTGACTGAAGGCGCCAAGTCCACGTCGTACGCGGCCGCTTCGCCACGAGAACCATGAGATGGGCGGAAATTCGGTACAGGCGCTGGAGTTCAACGGGGAGGGTGCTTTCAATGTCATGCAGGGTAGATAAACCCACGGACGCATTGATTCATGGACTGGTGAAAGGGATCGGTTGTGTAACGGGTAGCTCTGGATCCCCAACCTTAGGTGAGAATTGGGTAAGACGGAGGAATCGGGAGACGGTCACTTACTCAGGTGAAAGGACTACGGAGTCTTAGTAGTGTACTGTGTAGGGTTGTAGCGAACTGGATGAGCTGCTGCCTTGCTACTGTCAGTAATAAAGAATTATCTGTGGTGATCCCTATCTTTGTTCCTCTTCTTCTCTTACTCTTAGTCTTTCACTGCTCTTGCTATATTCCGTTTATCTAGAGAGTCCATTGTCTGATCTTCTTTTTCTTTACTTGACGACTGCGCTGCTAAACTATCTATCTATCTATCTATCTATACCGACCACCTCTCTGCTGGTCAAATTGATCGAGACTGTGGTTCGAAGCTCCCAAGGCTCCACGAGGTAATCCACCAAGACTCCCCAATCTCATTTGAGAAAAGCTTCAATAACCGTCTGCTAGAATCAGATATCTGTTCCTTCTTCCTTGATTAAAGCCTCTCGCATCTGTCGCAGTGCTAAGACCGCCGCCGCAGCCCAATTCGTCATACTGCCGGAGCACCAACCCAAAAGAAGAACCAGAAAACGAAACCCAAACTGACCACCGCCATCCGTCTAGGTACCATCTCCCCTCTCTTCATTCTCCCTCTCTCTCTCTCTCTCTTCGTCTCTCTGTGCTCTTTCTTCCACTCTCCTCCCACCTGGTCCATCATCCGATCATCCGTTATCCTGCCTCATCATACTTAAATCTCAAGACGTTGACGTGTCGGCTCTTCTGGAAGATATCCTCTCTCCCCAATCACGCCCTGACCCATTACCCCTATTTACTCTTCCTTCAAAGCGCCGACTATCCGATTGATTGCCCGAACGCGGCTTACATACACCACCACCGCCTTAAAGTCGTGCGATAAGGCCAACCACCCCAGCACTACTGTGCATCGCACTCTCTCCGATACGATTGCGAGACTCGAGCGTTTTATCCCCCCTGAAATTACTATCAAATTGATCCTTAATCCTCGTCCCGATATCAGACAGGGCGAAAGAAATTGCGATTCTTGCGCCTCGCTTCCCCGCAAGACTCGAGACTGCGCCTGTGTCGATTAATCTAGTCTTCCCATTCCAACTCATACTCTCACAACCACCACCATGTCGAAAGTCGTTCGCAGCGTGAAGAACGTGACCAAGGGTTACTCTTCAGTACAGGTCAAGGTCCGAAATGGTACGTCTCACACTCTGCTCCTCTGGATGCTGCCCCTCTCTATTATCCCACTTTTCGTTTGGCAAGATGGTCGAATGATTGCCACTGCCACTCTGCTTGCCGCTTGAACCACTTGGACTGACCCTTCACAAAATAGCAACAAGCAATGACCCTTGGGGTCCCACGGGGACTGAAATGGCGGAGATTGCTGGTATGACTTTCAGCAGGTATATCCGTTATCATTTCTTTCCGAAGAAGACACACCCGCTGACTCTTAGTATCAACCAGTCCGACGGATTTCTACGAGATTATGGACATGCTTGACAAGCGGCTGAACGACAAGGGCAAGAACTGGCGCCACGTGCTCAAGTCATTGAAGGTGTTAGATTACTGTCTCCACGAAGGATCGGAGTTGGTTGTCACCTGGGCAAGAAAGAATGTATACATCATCAAGACCCTGCGCGAGTTCCAGTATGTCGATGAGGATGGACGAGATGTTGGACAGAACGGTAAGCGGTCGCTAGACTTGATCTCATCTGCGAGATGGTTTGTCGCATAAGCTAACGATCTCGTTTTTTGTGTCTCTTTTTTGCAGTGCGTGTCGCAGCCAAGGAACTTACAACACTCATTCTCGATGAAGATCGACTGCGCAGCGAAAGATCCGATCGCAAACTCTGGAAATCTCGGGTGAATGGATTGGATGAATATCAGAGTCATGGTGCGGAGCCATCCCGTCGGTCTGACCGGCGAGAGCGTCGCCGACCAGCAGGGGACGACGAAGACGTTGAATATCGACTGGCGATCGAGGCAAGTAAGGCAGAAGCTGAAGAAGAACGGAAACGGAGGGAGAGACAAACCATGATGGCGGAAGATGACGAGGATCTGGCCAAAGCGATCAAGCTGAGCAAGGAGGAGGAAGAATTGCGAAAGCGGGAGCTGGAAGAGAGCAATGCGCAATCACTCTTTGACGACACCCCCGTGCCGACTGCCCAGGCCCAGCCCACCGGTTACAACCAAGGATACCAGCAACAAGGCGCTGTCGACTGGTTTGGCAACCCGATCAACCCTCAACAACCTCTCTCGACTGGATACTTGAACAACCAATATGCGCAAGCAACTGGATTTCAGAATCAGCCCACCGGGATGCCCAACGGATACGCCAATGGCTTCCAATCTCAGCCAAATGCCTTTGATCACAACCCATACGGCCAGCTGCAGAACAACTTCTTACAACCCCAGGCCACCCTGCAACCCCAACAGACCGCCTTCAGTCCAAATAATCCGTACGGAACAGACGTGTTTTCCCAGCAGCAGCAGCAGCAGCAAGGACAAGAGAACTTCTCCCCGTCCGGTAGCAACAACCCATGGGCTCATAACGGTGCACCCCAAGCGAACACTCTACAGCCCATGCCAACCGGGTCCAACAACCCGTTTGCTGCCCGGACTCAATTCCAGGCTCGACCCCATACGTCGACAGGACCTCCGTCGCTCAACACACTTGCTGAAGAAAGGGCAACGAATCAGTTCACATCCTCCAACCCTATTACCAATTTCCAAGCTCCTGCTTTCACAGCAGCCCCGGCACCACCCAAGAGCACACCTCCACAAATGAACAACCCCCACCACGCTCGTCTCAATGCTCTCCTTTCTACAGGCGAAGGACAAGATACGTTCGGCAACGTGGGCGATCTGCGCATCCCGGCCCAACACACTGCTCCAGGCACCTTCGTCAACTCTGCCGGTCAGGGTTTGGACCGTCTGCGAGCCACACACACGGGCAACAACCCATTCTATAACCAACAGCAATTTGTCCCTCAGTCGACAGGCTTCGCCCAGTCGACGAACAACCCCTGGGGTGGCCAGCAGTCATATCAACAGCAGCATCAGGCCGGTGGCAGCTTGATTGATTTGTAAAGCGAGACGTGAGACGCGTGACAGGAAATCAATTGATGCTTTTTTTTTTTCTTTCCATCCATTTGAAATTGTCTCTAAACTTCTTCGTTGACTTTGGTGTGAGCAAATGTTCATTGATTGGGATACCAAGGTTATGTTTCCTCCCCCCCTTTTATCAATCTATCATCATGCATCTTTTTTCTTTCTTTCTTCTTTGCTTTGCAGCTCTCTGTTTTCTATGCTCTATCATTCAGTTCTTCAGTCGGGTTTGTCGGAACCGCTTCCTCCTCTCGACACATTGTGAATAAACAAGGGACATCCTGGAGTTCCCATTACCCACTTATCATGCTCATTATTCCCCTCCACCCTTCCAACCATCACTATTCAATTTCCTAGTGTCTAGTTCCTCAACCACATCATGGTCTTAAACTCTGCATTGTCATCCTCTACCACTTCCTCTTCTTGTGATGTCCTTGGCCTGTCTCGTGTCTCGGGTCAGACCTGTGCCTACCTACCTACTTACTTCTTACTCCTTACTCCCTCCGTATCGAGCATTTACATCTCAATAAGAAGACATAGCCCTCGTGACAAAACTCGCTCATCTATCTGGCCTCAAGTCCAAGTTCTATTCTATCGTGTAGTACGTAATTCGAGAGAAGCCTTTGTATACATACATACACTGAGTAGACAAGACACCACCCCCCTCCCCCCATGTTTTACGGTGTAAGTTAACTAACTATCCATCCATTTCATCCAGTTCGACAACAAGCCGAGGAATCCTAATCAAGAATTCAAAAGGAATTTATATTCGAAAAAGTAAAAACCTAAAACCACATACCCATCCCATCCCCCCCCAATTCCGTGATATGATAACCGTGGAAGATACACAAGACCCGTAAAAAAAAAAAAACACCAACAGACAAGAGACACAAGGAGACAAGAGACGAATGAATATACGAGCATAGCCTCTGCACCAAACTCAAAGTGCCAGGGAAGATATGTATGCACCAACCCAAGACATGAAACAAAATGGAAAAAAAAAACCCCCCCGTCCATACCGATACCAGACCATAACCCATAACCTGTGCACAAGGACCAAATAAAAGAAAAGAAAACCAACGACCGAGGAGCGAGATCCGCCTCTGGCGAAAACGAACAGATATCACGCGACCCATCCATTTGATTAGAGCGTGAGTAGAGGAGGGGATGATAGGTGATGCGGATGTGAGCAGGGATGACGACGAAAACGAGATCGAGAAAAGCAAAGACAGAAAAAAAAAAAAGATTGAGGAGAGAAGAGGTCTATCCGCCACGTTCGCCGAACTTCTGCGCCCACTCCTCGTACTGCTGGAGACCGTCGCGGCTGACGCTGGGCCGGATGGATTTGAGACTGGCCTCGAAGTCCTGGAAGCGGATGGGCCGGATTTGGTCCATGGGGGTGTGGAGGAGGGCTTCGCCAAGGTTGCGGAGGGGGCCCATGGCGGCGTCCTTGGCGAGGGCGGTGATGTCGGAGCCGGAGAAACCTGTTGTTTGAGAGAGGTTGTTAGAGAGCATTGAGGAAGAGAGTAAAAAAAAAGAGGTTAGGGTCTGCTGGGGATAGGAGGGGAAGAGACTTACCCTCTGTGACATGGACGAGGACTTCAATATCCTCATCGTTGAGATCGTGGTTCTGATGGCTCAGGAGCTTGCGGAGCTGTTGTTCGCGGACATGGTGTTCCGGTAAAGGAATGTATTGTCTGCGGACGAAGCGGCGGCGGGCGGCTTCATCGATGTCCCAGGGCATGTTGGTGGCCGCGAGGACGAGCACGCGGCTGGCATCACCACCGGTTTTCTTGGTGGATGGTTCCCGTCCGGCTGCTGCGCGTTGCAGGTCCGACCATTGGATGAGGAACTCGGTTTTGGATCGCCGCGACGCTTCGTGCTCGGTCCCCGAGGAGCGAGCGGAGAGCAGCGAGTCGATCTCATCGACGAAGATGATGGACGGGGCCAGCACTTTGGCAAGCCCGAACAGCGCCCTGACGAGCTTCTCGCTTTCACCGTGCCATTTGGACGTCAGGGTCGAGGCGGAGACGGAGAAGAAGGTCGACTTGGACTCTGTGGCTACCGCTCGGGCGAGCATCGTCTTGCCGGTACCGGGAGGACCGAAGAGAAGCATCCCTCGCGCGGGCTCGCGGAGCCCAGAGAACAGATCCGGGCGAAGGAACGGATAAACGACGGCTTCCTTGAGTGCCTTTTTAGCAGGATCGAGCCCGGCAATATCATCCCAATGCACTTCGTCCCCGCGGACGACGATATCATTGAGGATCTGCCGCGCAGCATTTGCATCGATACCCTTGGGCAGTTTCTTCATGATATCCGAGATTGATCGATCCTCGTCCTCATCTTCCTCCTCTTCGTCTGCATCAATCGATTTTAGTCCAGACGACTCCTGGTCACTCGATGGTGGCGTGACCGTATGCGCAGGTTGCGGCTGACGCCGAAGGGGGGTGTCAGATATAGCCATTCGACTCACGGCGGGACTCAGGTCCCCATCTGTTGCTCGGGGTCCGGGCCTCACCGATGGGGAGGCATTAATGCGGGACCTTGATGTGGGTTTGCTCTGCGGGTTTTCGGAAGCATATTTCGTACCCTCCGACCTTACTTTCCGAGCCGGAGATCTCGATTCATTGATGTTGTGGGTGGGCGGTGATGGTGCAGGAACTCTGAGTGCAACGGGTTTGGGTTTCACAGAGGGTCGAGTCGGACTTCTCTGGCGTGCGTCAAAGGGGTCCAATACAGGCTGAGTGGGGGCAGCAACGCGACTGCCTGACTGTTGCCGAGCCTCGCCGGCAGGAGAATGGCGGTTCAATGTAGACGTCTGTGCTGCTATTGTGCTGCTGGTAGTCCGCCGCGGAGCCCGGGGACGCACCGGGGACTCTCGACTATCAAGATCTTCCTTTGCAATCTTCCTCGGCGAGCGGTCATCCCCAGAGCTCGACCTGAAGTGACCAGGATCCCTGCGGAAACCAGAGTCACTGGAGAGGCTGTTCCGAGAGGAGGTTAATGCAGCGTCGCTCGCGAGATTGCCAGATGACGACGGCGACCGATAGACGCTTCCCCAGGCTAACCCCGCAGCCTGCGACGCAGCTGGCCGCAATTCCTTTCGCCGGAGTGCATCCTTGGCTTTCGTATACTTCCGGTGGCCATCGGACTTTCGCAACGTGGTAGGCATGATCTTGCGTTTTTCGGGACTCGAGTTGCGAGACGGGGATTTACCGGACGAATGCGACTGAATGCGAATTGCCGGCGAACTCGTCGCAGACGCGGCACTATTGTCGTTGGCGAAGGACTCCGAACTGGTCTGAGTCACTGGCCCTGGTCGTCTAGGAATAGGCGGCGGTCGTGATAAGTCCGTGTAACCGACTGCGGGAACTGTTCCGTCTCCGATCCAACCAGGAGGATTCGAAGTAGGTGACTTGGCCGCTGATTTCCCTTTAAAGAGCCTGTCTCTTGCACTGCTGATGGTGGAACTCTCCTTCTCCTGCGATTCCTTTCTGCTTTCACGTAGGGCCTCTAGGAGATCGACTCGCTCTCGGCATTGGAGTTCCAACTGACGGATTGAATCCTGTAGCGCCTTCTCCGTTTCGTTCTTGGGGGTATAGGTCGACGAGAGCCGGTAAGCGTTGTGGTAGGAGATGGTATCAAGAGCGGAGCGCCATGCCCTCAATGCTTCATCCTCGTTGTTCTGCAGACCCAGAGCCAGTTAGTCTTATAAGGAAGTGGAAATAAGAACCGAGATTGAGTAAGCCGAGGGGGGGGCAAAACGGAAAGATAATCTCCAGATAGGAACGAGGGTCGCGGGGGGGCGACAAACCTGTCCCTCAAAGTAGACGGCAGTGGAGCACGAAAGGTAGCACTCATCGTACGTCTTCTGCAGCGAAGACGCAGCAGGCTTGGAGCGCATCATTCACGCCAGCGGAATTGCAGGACCCGCCCGCACCAGCCATGCGATCGACCACAATTGGATGCGGAGGCGAAGAGGGTAGAAGATTGGTCTTGGTCGGATCCAAACGAGGCAATGTCGGGGACGTAGGGAGGGAATATGGTACGGGTGGCGCAGTAGAGCGATGGATTGAGTGGTCGCGGTGCGAGGAATCGGGATAGGCGAGAAGAAGACGGGAATTGATAGCGATGAACCGACAGAGAATGGAAGTACGAAGAAGAGGAAGTTGGGGACGAGATGGTTTGATTTTTTTTCTTTCTTTTGTTCCCTTCGTTTCCATCAGAACGCAGTTCGCGTGACGTCGTCGGTCCGCCCATTTTTCTTGGAGCAACTCCGGATCGAGGAGAGCCATTTTGCCCCACGGCCAGAAGACAATGAACGGCACAAATTGGATGTTAATAGACCAGCAGAAGTGACAGAATAGTGCCAAGCAGCGTGAATTGATTAGGTTCATTGGTTCATTGATCGTGTATGTATATAGAGATGAAGACATGAAGTAAAAAGAGGATCGTATCTCAATCACTGAACCCTTTATATCTTCCATATCCAAATCCAGACTGCAACCAGATCGTCCCGTCTATGAGTACATGTATACTAAATCAAGGCCAAAGCTGAATAAGATCCAAGAATCATAACCCTGGCGAAAACTGCCCTGCGTGCCCAACGCCGATACAATACAGGATACATCGGTCAAACAGGTAGGAGAGAAGCCTCAAGTTCGTTAGGCTCACATCATTTGCATGCAAAATCCCGTCACTGGAGTCACCCTCCTGAGTGCTCCCAAACGGGGTCTTCAAAGATCAGATAAAAAAAGAAAGAAAAGAAAAAAGTGGAAAAGGCTCCTCGGTGTGAAGCCGCAACACCCGTCCAGAAAACCTTTATACACATAATTATCAGAAACGGGGGGGGAAACGAACCGGAGGAACAACTTCCTCCACCGGGTGGCCCTCGATCGGTTGGTTCCGAAGTTCAGGACCGGCTCGGCTGCCTCGGAATTCGCTCGCAAAGATGAAGAATTGTGAATCGGATGGGGCAATCACCGTTGGGGAAAAGACACAGGGTTGGAGGGGAAAAAAAAAAAAAAAAAAAAAACAATGAGAGGGAGAGAAACATATTGTCACTAAGCTGATTGCCTTGGAGACTTTGCATATACTTCTCTCCCTCTTGTCTTCCCCAGGTCCCCTGCTTGATGCATATGCGGTGCGAAGCAGTGTGCGCCTTCGAACGATAGCTTTCGAACACGTTCTTTTAAAATTATAAATTTCCGATATTCCTAATAACTTTTCATGTTTGTCGATGGAAGCGTTGATTGACACCCGAGGAATGATATGTGTAGTCGCATTCGTGTGGAGAGGCCGTTACGGAAGATCACGGTCTGGCCGTCAGTCGGCCTGGCCCTTGAAGTACGCCTTGGCCATCTCATAGGATGTCCTGTATTGCCTTGTCAGTTCATGTTCCCAAGGAGCGAGGGGACGCTAAAAAAAAAAGCTCGCAAACATACCAGCAAATTGCGGTACTGGGCATCGTAGAGATGATGCGGGGACGAGCACCCCTCAGGAAACCCTTCCAACCGAACTGGCGCTTGATGATAGCCGCAGCGTTGAAAAGTCCCTTGGCGGATCGGATTTCCTCATTCTGCGCCAAGCCTCGTGTTTGAAGGAGCGTCTTGACGACGTCCAAAGGCGTGGTGATACCGGCAGCGAAAGCACCAGCAAGACCTCCAGCGATACAGTGGGTGAAGGGATCATACTCCTGGGAAGGATTCATGACCTTGGAAATCGACTCGTATGCGACAAACTGGGTAGCGGTAAAAGGAACCGTCATACAGAGGGTAGTTGGGTACGACACATAGAATGCCTGCAGACCCTCGGCACGATAAACGGAACTGGCGCATTGGAGGAGAGTCTTATGTACGGAGCCATGGACTTGCATGCGTTGCTTGATGACTTTATTCAAGCATGCGTTAGAATCGGAAAAATTGGCTCGTCGGTCGGGACGGAAACTCACCATCGAACGGGTTCATCAAGGCATCACTAGCAATGGTAGCTGCCGCTCCACTGGCAGCTTCGGAACGTTAACACATCAATTCTTCCTGTGCCCTGCGTGGTTGAGGCACGGTGTGAACCAGGAGGGGTCCTTACCAGCAGCCAGAGGGTGGTGGCCATCATCGACGTTTCCACCAGCCATTTCCTTGACCACCTCATAAGTACCAAAGTACACGGCATGTGCGGGGCCTATTCAATCCGTAGGGTTCAGTATTTTCCGTGTTCGCCGTCTCCAGGCTTATCATTTCTCACCAGCGCCGACAACCACACTCGAGACACCCTTCCATAATGTCCGCCAGCCCTCAACCCGATAGATCGTGGAGACCGCATTGGTCAAGCCGGTGTAAAGACCTCCGGTTGTAGGATGTAAGACTTGCATGCGCGTCTGCCCGTAACCACCACAAATGTCAGTTCCATCTTCAGATAATGCGACAAGCTAGGAGATAGAACTACAAGCTTCGCGCAGCCGAGGGCTATTTTAGGGGGGGGGGAAGAAAAAGAAAAGGTCGACATACCTTGAGTAGATCAACTGGGTACATGACAGCATGTTCCTAAACCCGTCAATTAGTACCTCCGCCATCGAACTCAAAACCCCCCCTTCCAATATCGCAATCCACATACCATTATGCCCGCGAATGCACCGGCCAACATGTTCCGACCAAGGCCATAGTTTGAGGGAAGGGATTCATAGCTACCACAGCGACGAGATTAGCTTTGCGTCATCATCGAAGACCAGAGAGACGATTGCTGAGGAGAAAGAACAAAAACTTGGAAAGGCCTCTCTTCCTGCAGAAACAGGGAGCCTTCCAAGTGTATTTCCCCCTCGCAAAGCCACAGCTCGGGTGATTGGAATTGTGCTCAGCAGTGACATACTCAAACTCCTCCTCAGGAATCTCATCAGGACCCGCCATCGAGCTCTAATAGCTCCCGGACACAGCCGGAGCTACAACGAAGGGAGAAGGATTAGGGAGAAGGGCAAGAAGGAAGCGACGACAACGGCAGATTTGCGCGCGTCCGAAGAGAGCTTTTCGAATAGGCCGAAGGAGACGGGGTTGTGGCAGCAACAAGGATTCTTGGTTTTGACCGGAGGGCCGAGAAGAGGAAGAGGGAGCTAACAGCTGGAAGCCGGAGGGGGGAGGGGGGAGAGCTGTCGAGGAGAAAAAGGAACGAGACAATCACGGCAAGAGTCAATCTGATCTTGAGAAAGAATCAATAAAGCTCAATGCAAGACGCAGAGAGAGGACTAGGGAGGGTGTAGAGAGGAGGTTGATTTGGTCGGTGACAATCGCTCTGGAAAATCCAGGTCGGGGAAATTATTGTTCTTTTTTTCGTTCGCTGCGCTAGAGTCGAATGCCGCGGAGCTAACAGTCACTACTATGGAGTACGAACAGAGCACATTGAGGAACCAAGCCGAGTTTGGTGGTCGTTCCGTCTTTTACGGAGTTAAGAAGCCAAAGAAAATAATAATGCGAACAACATCTATATGACTTTACTTTTGAAATGAATTGTTCCTCCTAGATTACCTTATAACTGAATCTTGTTGCTGCCGCGCAAAAAAACAAAAAAAAAAAAAAAAAAAAAAAAAGGGTCCACATCGTTTCTGCACCCTGCTGAATCATCCCGTCACGTCCAGACACCGGGGTTCCGATGACGGAGGTTCCCATTCTGGGAAGTATTCGGGAATAACTACCATCAATTCACAAAATGACAGTGGGTAGAATTGTAGAACAACAGTCCTGGTTGAACCAATTTCGCATGCACAAGGGTGACAAGCTATCATGCTGGTTTCCATCTACGGAGTTAGTTACTATCTACTATCTAGATCAATATTACTAATCACTTATCCTCCTGTCTCATACAACTCCGAGCCTCCGAGATCCGGAGGAAAGCCCAAATTAGGCTTCAGCTTTATCAGATCCTGTTAATCAGATTTCGGACCAGGGCCCCAAGTTCCCAACCCAGTCAGAGCATTTTATCTGATGGCGATAGTTAATTATTTTATCTATCCCGTAATCCTGCTCCGTCCCAGGAAGTCATTTTTTTTCTTGGCCAATACATAGTCGCAAATAGCGGGCATTTAGACTGGAGCACCAGCGCTTTTTTGGGTAAATGCACATGCTATCTGACTCTGATCTTGACTAGTCTACAGTAGCATGGGTATCAGAACAGAAAGTGAAAGGGAAAAAAAAATAAATAAATAAATAATGCATTGATGGCTGGTACAATAAATCGATATTCTCTGTCTCGCTAACTCCAGTAAGGACTGTCACCCCGAATGTAAACAAATAAATGATATAAATCAGAAGAAGAAGAAAATATCCCATGGTGTGCTGTAGTCGTTCACGTCGTGAAAGATTCCTCGTTCACATTTGGCCTGATCGCCAAGTTTTTTTTGGCTGAAATATCAACATCTGGAACAGCTAGGTGTCCCGGACGAATTCTATATATTCTACCATTCGACATTAAACGACCATACTCCTGGAGAATCAAAACGGTCAGCTTCATAAGTCAGGTTCGGAGACGTCAAGGGAAACTGCAACATACCCTGTCTCAAGTTCTCGGCCGTGTCGCTCAAGAGTATCACCCGCCGGTTATTGCAGTAGGCCGTTTTATCCAAAATGTCAACCTTCAGGCTAGCCAGCTCCGGTACGGGCTTCTCAAACATCTCACTAAGACTCTCTACCGCGAGCTCTAAATCTTTCTGATTATCCTCGAAGATCTCCGTCAGATTGTTCCGAGCAAGGTAGTATGCAAACGCATACGTCCACTTTAAGGTCTGTCGGCATTGCTGGAGTGCTTGGGACGCCGTATCGAGGAACTGCACCTCGATCCATGACAACCCCGACTGGGACTGCAGACTCGTCATCTTCTTCTCCGTCTTGAGATAGAGATCTTTGTCGAGCTTCGCAGACTGCTCGTGGTTGGCGTATCGGTTGTAGTAATGCAGATACCGTTCGAGCGACGCTCGAGACTTCGCCTGCGCGGTCCGAGCTTCCGATCCGGATTTCTCTTCATAGCGATTGCAGTTATACCAGCTGGTACCGTGCTCGGACCACAAGCCCATGCACATCCAGCAGAACTCATGCTTGCACTTACGGCACGTCATATGGTTGCATCCTCCGTTCTTTTCGATCGTTGAATGGCACCTCGGGCACTCTTTCGTGTTGGCCGAGATCCAGTTAGCGGTCTCCGAGTCGTCTTCACACTTTTGGAGCCACATCTTGACCAAGGTGCATGGCGCTGGTTGGTGGTCATTAAGCGTACAGCCAAAGCAGAAGAAGTGCCTGCAGGCACATTGTACCGTAGGCACGATGCGGTTGAGGTCGCGCTGCTTGACGTGACAGTTCACCGCATACTCGCAATTAGGAGCCGGACACCACTTGAGATTCTCCTTGTCATCCACATACGTCCGCATCAAGAGTGTTGAGTATCTGCGACCTATCGTTAATAGGGGTGTCTAGCCATAGAACATTCTGAGATCAAGACTCACCTCTCTTTGAGGTCATCGGTGACAAGGAGACCGAGAGACTTTGAGTCTACAATCATATGACAGCCCTCTCCCGGGCATTCTATCCTTGCTGCCTCCCCTTCCCCGCGGATTTTCTGCGCAAGGTAATGTCGGTAGCAGTCGACGCAAAAGCGATGCCCACAGCGCATGGCATATGTCTCTAGATCGTCCCCATCCTCGCAGCAAATATCGCACATGAACCCGGGTACAACTTCTGTCTTAGGTGTCACATCAAGATTCATCCCCAGACCGGCATCCTCCAGAGTCTTCTCGGGATGATCCATGTAAGACTCGATGAGCTTTTCCCGATTCCATTTCCCGAATCGTAGTAGAATGGCTGCCGATTCTGGTGGCAGGCCCAGAATCTGTGAGACCTCGTTGACCTGCTGGCTCTGCTCCCAGTCGATATCCTCTGGGCTCAAGACTCTGAAGTCAACTTCGTAGGGCTTTTTTGATTTCCCGAGCATATCCTTGTCCTGCGAGAATCCGCCGTCGAACTCATCGCCGAAATCTAAGAGATGACCTGCGTTAACGGAAGACCCCCCATGTCAAATATAGGTGATCCGCATAACATACCTTCGCCTAGACTCTCATCATCACTTCCCTGGGTATCCAGAAAATCATCCGGGCTCGAAGCATCCGTCATGAAATCATCGTCTGAATCCATGCTGGTCGACGCCGGGGTGACGAGATCCGGCACCTTTTTCTGTACTCGAACAGAAACGCTCTCAGACGCCACCGATATCAAGTCCGTCCCCGAATCGAGATCTGCGAGTTTATCCTCCCGACGGGCCGTTTTGGTGCGTGACGATGGGATTCCTGTGACGGTACGCGACCCGGCGATGGGAGCCTCGGTGGCGGCTATGGGTGTCTCCTGGTTTGTAATCGCCGCCTCGGCCGCCTTCCTCTTCCTCGTTAAGGGAGGCGTGGTGAAGGTATTTGGATCGTTCGTGGCAAGCCGGTGATGTGCTGACAAGGGAAAAAGAAAGCAAGGTCTCGATGTTACGGCTCGAGACCTTTCTCTTTTTCCGGGACAACACACGTCACAGCTTACCAGGAAGTTTCCGGGAGGGAGGTGTGGGCTCCCTTTCTTTTCTCCCTCTCTCTCTCCCTTTCTCCTTTATTTGTTATTTCACGTTTCTGGAATAGGAGGTGATATGTGATATCAACGAGAGGAGGTCGGATGGGGATTCTATGCAGGACTAGCACCAAAGGCCGATCGTTGCGTAGCCTTATCGAATTTCAGCGTCAGAAAACGAGCGAGGGGTGAGCGGTTAATCATCAATTATCGCGGGCGGGATGACTGGAACGTCACGAGGGTGGGGGGCGCCTAAGCCTTTCAAGATGGCCCAAAGGCAATAAAATCTTGTCAATCACTTCACTTTGTGACTAAAAAGAAGCTTCGGAAATAGAACTTAAGAAGACAACATAAGCTTGGGGGAAAAAAGAACAGGCGGATTTATCCACAATAATAGCTCAGGGTTGACACGTCGAGACGGCACAGCAGAGAATGTACTCTTGTTCTCGTTCGGGTGAGTCCGCTGAGGTTTGCGGGAAGACCACTGTGGGGGAGGAAAACCGAGTACGCCTTACCGGGCCGAATATCAACGCTACTTTATAAGAATATGAACTGTTTTCAAAAGACCGATTTCCTCCAGTTGATATCAAGAGAGAGCCACTGTGTAATGACAGAGGTGTTGATTGATCGGCTGCGCAAGTTTCTGTTGCTGGAGGTATAAGGAAGCGAGAAGCGAGAAGCAATGATGTCAACTTGTCCGCTAGAGGCTTGGCCAGGGGAGTACAAGGAGGTAAGCAGAAATGAAGTTTCGAGCATGAGATGGAAAATGCTGTTAATTGCAAGAATGCGCTGGTGTGAAGGTGGTCGAGTGATGTGTCCTACAGAGAAGGTGTCTGTTGCCTGCTGTGCATTCGAGTATTTATACGTAGCTGATACCTGGGAGCCTTGCTTAAGGCCACTAGCCCCAGGCAGCCAGGCAACGATGCTATTCAAGAAGATTCAGGAGGGCTTGACTTTTGAACTGATTGATCTAGTCCATCAAACGTATATCATAAATGGCTCTCCTACTGATTATGCTGTCTAACTGAGGTCGCGTGCCGTCCATATTTTTTAAGCTCATTCCTCATCGCTATCTTCCTCCTCTTCGCTGCTCTCTTCTTCCTCGGCATTGGCAAGCCAGTCCACAAACTGTTGAGTCTGACTGCGCACCTGCTTCAATTCCTCGCTAGCGCTGGACCGTTCATCGGCCCACCATTGCTCATATGCCTCCTCTTCGAAGAGTTCCAAGTCATACAGTTCCTTGGCAGCGAACAGCAGAGCTGTCTCGCCGCGAGGGCGGTGCACAAGGTCCTGTTGGAGCAGAAGCAAAAAGTCGACTTGGTCGGGTTTTTCGTCGCTGTCTCGGTCGAATATGCACCGCTCGATGATCTCGCGGTAGGTGCGGAAGATATCCCGAACCGCGTCACCAGCACCTTTGCCGCCCTCAATCAACTGCTGTGTTCGCTTCATGAAGGCCGTAACGACGGCTCGTCGGACCTGGTGGTCGGAAGCGTTGGCCGTCATACGCAGACTGACCAATTCCAATTGCACAACATCCGAGGTGACACCTTCCTTCAGACTGTCAAAGACACTGCCTGCGGCATCGTGAACGAAATGATCATGATCATCGTCCTCAGAATATGAGGTGCCGAAACTCTCTGATCTGGATCCGCCGAAGTGAGATATCTCCGAAGACAACGTCGAAATGGAATCCGTAGAGAGGGATAGCTGCGCCATATTATAGACTAAAAACCCGGCTGTTAGTAACTGGTAACCATGAGAAAGGGGGTTGGCAAGGATGCATACCCAAACCAGACGACGCAATACTCGCAGCATCGTCTTCATCCTCGTCCTCCTCGTGGAAGAATTCGTAACCCTCGCCCCCTTCACCAACCACATCCGGGTCACTCGTTGGTACGCCACCGTCTTCGTCTCTTGAGGCTTTTGTAATACGTCTTCCTTCACTCACGGTCACGCCATCGGCGATTTTCACTTCATATGAGAGAAGAGCACCAGGCTCGACCGTGCAGTTGTTGCCCACCACAACCTTGTCGGCAATAATGGCCTGCCGCACCGTGGTCCCGTCGCCGATTTCCACGCCATCCCAGATATATGCGCCGTCCAGTGTAACGTTTTTCCCGATCTTACAGTTCCTCCCAAGGACTGTGTTCTTGATTGTCGTCTTGTCACCGATGCTTGTGCCCTTGCCAATGACCGTGCGCCGCCCGACGACACACGAGCGAGCCAGGGTGACACCCTGTTCCTGGTACAGATTGCCCTTGCGGAGATCGTACGTGTGCCCGGGAAGCAGGTTTGTGTCTGGGCAGAGCGGATACGTCCAACGCGAGATAATATCCTTGCTCACGGCATCGTAGGCCTTAAGGTTCCTGACTCTTGCGGCGTAGTGGTCCTTGATGATATGGGTGTGGATCGTCTTGCCGTTGAGCTCATAGTCCTTCAGCACACCGAACAAGAAGTGTTTTCGCGGAGACTGGTAATCGAAGCTATCCGACCACAGACTCAGCACATCGGGCGTGCAAATGTCGACGCTGCAGTCGATCAGATTCTGTCGGATGTCGATCTCGGGGTGAGTTGTAATAAGCTCGGTGTCGATGGTCACACGAGACAGCTCGTCCGAGTGATGGTCGATCTCCTCATAGTGTAGACAACGGTCCTTGGTGGGATCGAGAACGAAGACAGGGGACACGGAGGTCGACTTGGTGCGGTGGTTCCTGCCAGCCTCGCGCAGGACCATAGTCATGATGGCATTCTTGTCTGCCTGGCGGCGAGCACGATGCTTTGCCAACGCGCCCTCGATGGGCAAGTTGCTAATCACGTCGCCGCTCACAACGATAAAGTCTCCGGTAATGAGGTGTTTCCCGTCCAGGTCGCGCATGACGTCTCCGACGGAAGTCGATGTAGATTTGAGGAAAGTCAGCTGCTTGAATGGCGACGAGTTGCCTCTCCATTTTGACGCACTGTAGCCAATACATCGTCAGTCCAGTTCACCAGTATCCAAGTACCCCCCCAACCCAAGTCTAGCTTCTGCTGATACCGACGTACTTGATGTATTTCTCCAGCTGATCCGAGTGCGCTCCTCCGTAAAGGAAAACCTCCTCGACACCGGCATTGGCAAGGAATTCGAACGTATACTCAATCAAGGGCGTATTCGCAAGAGGCAGGAGACACTGTCCCATAGCCCGTCAGCAACTAGACACCAACCCTGATATCCATGTCCACTCTTCCAACAGCCACAAAACATACCCGGGGCTTTTCAAGCGTGAACGGCTCAAATCTCGTCTCAAAAGTATCCGCAAGAACCTATATCCATAAAACCCAGATCAGCCAAACCGTAGTTCCCCAGCATCAAACACGCAGCTGGGAATACCAACCACAGCCTGCAATGTCTCCTCAACCTCCTCAGCCGCGTTCCCACGCTGCTTCGCCTGGCCACCGCCGCCTTTCTTGGGACCCATCGTGCTACCTGACTAGAGATGAATCAGTTCGTCAGCGCGCAGTATACCCAGCAACGCAGTCCGCACTCACCAGAAGATCGGGAGTGACCCCTCACTTCCTTTCGGGGGGAAAAAAAAAAAAAGAAACAAAGAAGAAACAAACGACGGATTAAACCCACGAGGTTTCAAATATATATTTGGAATAAAAACCTCGTCTCGTTCAATAGAAGTGGGAAAAAAAAATAAGCCGTCGGTGTCTGAACCTGTCCAAAAAGCCAAGCGACAGTATCACCCGTATCGCGATTCACAATTCATATCGAACAAAAACTGCGCCAAGCCCCGTCCCGAAAAGAGTCATCGCATCCCACCTCCAACCGCAGCCGCGGGCGGTCAGCGCAGAGTCATGTTTGCATGTTTGCTCTATTTGCCCTGTTTGCACAGCTGGTGATAATCCGCTCTCACGTGACTTGCTCAGCCCGAACCTCGCCCAGACTCTCCAGCACACAAGCCACGGCTCTCTCCCGTGCCGCGGAAAGTCCAGAACAAAATGGTGCCAGGTCTGGACCCTCCTGGACTCTACGACCTCACCCCTGTCAAGGGAGGGGGGCGGGGGACGGTTCTAGACTCTGGAAATCCCCTCTCAGAAAATAGATTGATTTGCGTCGTGGAGAAATGCAGGTGGTGGATGATCTTGATCCTGAACCGGGGATCGACGCGGATGGTGCCTTAAGCTTAGTTAGCTATTGTTTTATTGGGGATTTTTGTCTAGCGTGAGATCTAGAGGGTCCAGACTCCAGAGTATATGTTTATTTTGTGAATGTCTACGATAATGATGCGGGTTTAGAATTCAGTGCTTGGGACGGAGTAGAGTGATTCCAACGAGGGGACTTATATCATCTCAGATTGCGTATATCTTCTAAAAATGGGTTGTGTGCGGTGCGAGTGCAAACAACATGACAGGATCCCCAGAAAACAACACACAACATAGCCTCCAAATCCCAATGGAAAACCAGGCAGAGTCCATTTAACATTACTGGCCGAAGACACATACTTCACCCGCGAATGCAAAACTGAAGACGAAGAATGAGAAGAGAACAGGACTCGAAAAAGTATCAACAGGCGAAAGGAATATGATGGATCTTGCCAGAAACCGACCTCAGCGTTCCGTTGTATGTATATAAACAGAAAAATGATCAAATGCGCCTATCGATGTATCCGAAGGATATGCAAGAAACCCCAAACGCCGCAAACACCGCGAAATCGACCAGGTGAAGGAGGGCGCACGAAGGCAAACCGTCGAAACAATGATCGTATTTTGAGACTGCATATCCGAAACCGTATGGCGCAGACACTAGTCATAATAAAACTCAATTCTAATTCGTGAGCGGGACAGAGAGGAGGGCGAGAGAATATTTGCGATAGATCGAAAGGTGTTCAGGGAATGCGTTGTGAATAATTAAATTAAGCTTAGCCAGTGCGCGTAGCCGGGACGGGATTGATCATCGGTTGCGACGGATGTGCGTACATCCGCGGTCGTTTCGCAAAATTCGAACTCTCTGCCGCGCTGGACATTTCGGATATCTGTCGTCGGTGAGGTGGTCGCGCTGTCCCTGCCGCGGGATTCATTGCGACTGGAGGAGCCGGGTATTGGACGCCATTTTGATCGACTGCATAAGCGGTTGGGGCCGCAGTTGCAGGAACATACTGAGTTGGGACTTGTTGGAGATTGGGATGAACCGTGGTCATCCCTTGGAATTGGCCGGGTGACTGCCAATTATTCATGGATGCAGCTGGCGATTGGCCAGGAGAGCTATCTTCTTTGATGGATTGAGTGGCCGAGGTCTGAGCAGCCATCGTGACTGCTGCAGTGGGTTGTGAAGATTCCATGCCTTGAGGGATGGCTTTTAGATGGACTAGATGTTTTTCGAGCATATCGAGCAGGCTTTTCCGCGTGAAGGGTTTGGGGAGGACGTCATCCATGCCTGGTGCATATTAGTCTGGGCGGCGATAGAGATCCAAAACGAGGGGGAGCATACCATGCTGGAAATAGAGTTGAATATCGTCACTTCTGATATTAGAGGTCATAGCAATGATGGGAGTCCGGTCAAATTGACGGATCAAATGACAGGCAGAAACACCGTCCAAATTCGGCATAATGATATCCATGAGAATGAGGTCGTACTTCGACCCGTCCTGGATTTTATTCACCGCTTCTAAGCCATCAAACTGTGACAGGTGTCAGTCATTCACACCGGCATCAACAAGGAAAAGAGGAACTAACCGCGGTGTCGATGACACACGAGAATGAATAGAGGAATTTCCCTCCAATCTGCCGGCATGTTGCATCATCTTCCACGAGAAGAATGTGCGGGCTGCGCACCCATCCGGGATCAACGTTTGTGCTCTTTTTCCGATTGTCAGGCACCGGTCGACGGGCGTCGTCGACTTCCTGTTTCGGAGGCATGGGATACGGCACATTGTTGACATGCTCGCTATACATGGGGTCGATTCCATTGGTAGCACCAACGGGATAGACGACGGGTTCGATCTCGCCGTTCATCTTTGGGTAGACCAGATTTGCCGGGTTGGCGCCTGCTGCTGTGGGCGGGCGCACAACTCCGTTTCGAGGGGCAGCTTCCAGCGCGGTTGTTGGGACAACCTGCGCTGCCTTGGGTGGTTCTCCCACCGTTTCGAGACCAGCCAGGTTGAATTGGATCTCGGCGTTCATGTTGTTCAATAACTTGGATGCATGCTGCAAGGGAGAGGCCGAAACATCGTCAGCCTGCCCCGGATTCACATTCGAACTGCCTTGCCCTTGGGCCGGGAAGGCCGCTGCCGCTTTACCATCCCGCCTTTGACGAGCATCGACCGATAGCAAATAATTCATCACTTGATGAATGACGTTCTCATGGTTCAAAACCGTCTTTTGTACTCTCATCAGCTCCTGCAACATAAGCTGATGGTCAACGGTCAACTGCGCGTATCGATCTGAGAGGTGCTGAATCTGTTGCTGTTGCGCGACAATCTGCTGATTGAGCAGGTCGATCTGTTGGGTTGGGACTGAGTCGTCATTGTTTTGGGCCTGTTTCCGAGGGGCCGGCGCCTTCCGTCGAATGTTATCTAACGATTCCTTGCTGTTCGCCCTGAATTCCGGATGTTTGAATTCCCATGCCTGGTTCCTTGTTAGACACGTCCAGCGGGTGACCAGATGGTAGGAACAGGGGCGACGAAGCCTTACATTCTGCCCATACGGTGATTGACCATTCTCCTCGTTATTTTGCCTGACTTTGTGAAAGTCGTATTTGTTCAGCTGACGCACAAAACTCGCAAAATTGCTGTGTTTGAAATGCTTAGGAAGGATGGTCTTGGTAAATTTCTCGCACTGCGATGATAATGCGATATACGGTCAGCTTGCTGGGTTGTGCGATAACGGACCAAGCACCAGGGAGAGGAGAGTGGCCTACCTCCAATACCACGAAACTATCCCCATCGTCTCCCCAACGAACAATCTCGGCGTAGGAAGGGTCCTCCAGCATTCTAGTACAAGGGACGAGTTAGAGATACATTCCATCAGGGTATGCGATCCATCCTAGCGTAACCGAGGGTCAGGGGAGAAGGGAGGGGGGTGGAAGGCGAAAAAGAATAGAAGAAGAAGAGAGAGAGAGAGAGAGCATGGGAAAGGTTCCACACAGTGTCGCCGATAAGGAGGGAACTCACTTGTAGAGTTTTCGCACCTGACCATCATGATAGCATTAGCATCCAAACCACAGTCAAAAATAATTATCACCATGACTCCATGAATCCATGAATCTATTCAGGGCGCCAAAACATCTACATCTGAACACTTACAAAATCACTGGAGTTGCCAGCGGGGGCGGCAGTGGTTGTGGTCTGGCCACCCTCCATCGTGGGCTAGATGGGTCGCGACCGATCGAACAAGCAACAAGCTCAACACGTCGCAGTTTTTGCCCATACGAAAATTTGGAAAAGGGAAGGAATAAGGATCACACAGGACGGGGAAGCGAGAATGCGATCGAAAGACGAATAAAATAGTCCAGGATAATCGATCAGAAAAGGAAAGAAAGAGATGAGAAAAAGACAAGAGGAGGAAGAGGGAAGAAATGGGACCAGGGCGAAAATGGGAATTCGAGAGAAAGAGGTTCAGGTCAGGTCAGGGTTGAAGAAGCAGTTGGAGTTCGGACTTAGCAGTTAGTAAATTAGTAGTAGTACGGACTACGGATAGTTAGTTAGTACCAACTTAACTAATAGTACCTTACACAGTAGGTACTTACTACTAGTAGTGGTAGTAGTGTTAGCCTGTTAGGTAGGAATCAATCAGAGTGGGACGATTGATTGGGTTTGACCTCCAATGGTTGGAGACGTTGAATCATAAACGGTTCTGTTCTGCCCACGGTTCGTTCCCAAGTATCCAGGTCTTGTCTTGGACTCTTGGTCCGTGATGGAGGCAGCAGTAAAATGATATTGATACTGATATAATATAAGTATAATAATAATCATAATATATAACTGATAATGTTTTCTTTTCTTCCTTTCTATCTCCCTGATTGATAAATGCAAGGAGAGGCAGAAATGAGGGGAGGGAAGAATCATGCCAGTAGGTAGTCCCCAGTACAGCTAGATACTACTACCACTACTACAGAGTTGATACTACTACTAGGTAAGTACTAACGACTGACTAAGTAGTACTCCATCGATGCTCCGTTGTCCTTGGGATTGGTGGGGACGCCTGGGAAAAGGGTACAATAATAATCAGAAAAGCAGGTCAAAAATTCCCTCAAAAATAAGTATCTATCTAGTTACTTTCCGTACTACTTCTAGATATCTACTTAGTAGTCAGAAAGGTACTCCGTAGAGGGACACCAACTAGTGTTGTTGGAGCCAATTCCCTCCACAATAGACTTTTGCCAGACAAATTAAACACTAGATACCTGCAACGGGTACCCGTATGGACTGTATCTCTGTCTCCCATGGACAAAATCAGGACAATGATGAAAGTATGCTTGATAGCGCTGACCGGGAGAAGCATGGAAGCTGATCATAATGTCAGTGCGCATATGGTAATGCAGCCAAGGGGGAAAAAAAAAAGATGATGGAGGGGAAGACATGATGATTATTGCTGGAGAGCAGGCGGACCGAGGGAGGCTAATGCATTAGGATCGGCTTGACCTCGTCAGTAATCAACTTGTTACTAACCTAGTCTATCTAGATACTCAAGTGGTGAATAAGTAACAGTCGCTTCTCCGGCTTCCATCCAGTTGGTTGTCACTTGTCACCAGTCACCTGTCGAGGATCAGATGGTCTAAATAATCAAATACATGATACCTGCGGATATTCCACCCGCACCAATATCTGTTTGACGGTTCAAGAAGCATCAATATGATTGCTGGGTTCCATGCAGATCGCCTCGCAGAACGTGGACAGGGTGGGAACTGGGAACAACCGCGATGGAGTTGGTAACTTGTTAAGTTGTTGGAGACTTGAAACCCAACCGAAAACTCCTAACGCGCAGCATATAATCTTTGTGGTCTATACAGAGCGCCGTAATCATGCTACGGTAAAAGAGTCTGTCATTGATTTACTTATTGTTCAGTTTCTGATTGATATCTTATTCCTAAGATTTGGTATTTAATATCCTTACCTAGTGTGGCGAACTGGCGACAGTCGACACCCTGCTCATTCCTTCGACTGTCGAACTCAGACGGAGGGGCTGAGCGCCACACCTGGCAGATCGTCTGGATACTGGATAGTCATTCTTATTTAACTAACTCTGTGGACTACGAAGTACGAACCACATATTAGATGATTGAATGACAATGGCCAAAGGGCTAATAATCCCGAGAATTTGAATCATGGTCAAATGTCAGCAATCAACATTCGACGCTGGTCAAGTGAACCACAACCATTTGAGTAAACAGCTGTCGACAGTCGGCAGCTGAGCTATCACCCCTTGCGCCCGGTCTATCTTTACACAAGGACTTATCACCGTCAATCTGCATGCAGAGAACAACGATCTTGGTCAGGATTGATTGGGGATTTGAGACTGTCCTGCGTACATTAACCTAGATCATGATTAAGTTCGAATTCATGCAATTTCATGCGGTTGTTGCGCTCATGGGGTTTGTAAGGCAATGACATACTCCGTATTCGAGTGCAGCGTAAATATAGGTAATAAGACATCGTTGTATAGATCATTTTCCCCAACAGCTCTACTCCGTAGTATGCATTGTCAATAATTAAGGGCTGTAGGTGAATTCATATGGTGGGGAAAAAAAAAAAAAAAAAAAAAAAAAAAAAAAAGTGTAGAAGATGACGAAATACATCTAAGTGGAGGTCCCGAAGCTCCTCGTCAGGTCTATCCAGTTCAGGTCCGGTACGCCAGGTACGGAGGACTACACAAACCCCTGTTACACCATCAACAGCCAACCTCCATATTACTTTCAAGATACCGTTCCTGTCAACAAGAATCGCATCTTTTACAATTCATTTCAATCGGTACCAACTATCTTCGGAGCTCATCATCGCATTCCGCATACAATCATGTTCGCTGCTCGTCGTCTTGCTCGTGTCCCTGGGGTCATTCCCCAGAGAGCGCTCTTCCACAGCACTGCGCCCGCCTTCGTGAAGAAGGGCGATGCCATCCCCGACCTCGAAGTCCTGGTCGAGAACTCGCCTGGTAACAAGGTGAACCTCGCCAAAGAACTCAAGGGGAAGGGAATCATTCTCGGTGTCCCTGCTGCTTTTAGTACGTAGTCAATGTTCTTGCTTTTCGAGCCTCTCGGCAATATAACCCTCCGCTTGAGTCGGGTAAGCCAATGATCACACATGCTGACCGATCATCGCAGGCCCGGCTTGCTCCAGCTCCCATGTCCCCGGATACATCAACCACCCCAAGCTCAAGGAAGCGGGCCAAGTCTTTGTGGTCTCCGTCAATGACCCCTTCGTGTAAGTTCGCGACGTCGCGTCCCGTGAAGCTTCCTGCATTCCGCTGATAAACGGCGTTTAGGACCAAGGCGTGGGGCGTCTCTCTGGACCCCAACGGCAAGAGCGGCGTAAGTCCCTCCATCGCTGCCCTTACATCTACGAGTCGAACACGGGCTAAAGAGTATATAGATTCGCTTCCTGGGCGACCCGACCGGCAAGTTCTCCGAGGCGCTGGATGTGACCTTCGACAGCACTTCGATCTTCGGCAACCATCGGGGCAAGCGCTATGCGCTAGTTGTTGAGGATGGCAAGGTCAAGGAGGCGTTCATTGAGCCAGACAACACTGGCGTCGATGGTAAGTCTGACATTCCGTAGGCTCTCTAAGTTGCGCCAACGTACTGACGCATCTGCTCTAGTCTCGGCGGCCGAGAAGGTCTTGGGTTGAATAATAGTCGGTACCTTGTATTAGCAGTGTATTTAGGAACGTCTATTGATGGTACAATAATCATTCCCGCTTGCGTGTATTTATAGTAGGAGGCGATGTACACCACATGCCCTCCGCTCAATGTTCGACTGCAAGGCTACTCGAGCGCAATACAGTCCCAGTAGGATATATCAAATCCTCGAAAAAAAAAATTTGTCCCAAAACCCTTCTCTCCTGCAAGCAAAACATATCCAAGTCTGTATCCGTATTTCCATCATCTATCCGACTCACGCGCTTCCCTGTTGCAAGGCCTGCCACTGCTCGGGGGTATAACACTTTGGCGTCCAGGCATGAATCGCAGCAATCTCCGCCTTCAAGACCGAGTTCACCAACCGATGACGCGCAAGCATATTCTTCTTCTCGAACTGGGGGGAAACAATAACCGCCTGGAAAGCCTGTCCGCAGCCACCTAGAACACACGGGGAATTCAAAAAAGAAAACCCCCCCCAACAGTCAGAAAGAGAACCCAAGACTTTCATGAAGCTGATCGCTTATCGCCGGAGGAGTCTCGACACATACCCGACAGATCCTCAATCTCAACCACCTGCGCCTCAAGCTGCTCCATGAGTTTGGTCTTCAGCGAATCGGCAGTAACGCCGGCGGTTGCGTCTGCCATTGCTGCGTTGACGGCGGCGAAGGAACGTGCAGAGAGCGAAAAGGGCGAGTGCTGGCGAATGGGCGCGCGGAGAAGATATCGGCAGCTTCTGCTAAACAAGGTGGTGGTGCGGGAGTACATCAAGCGGGACTGTGAGGGTGTCTGGGGAGAGGAGTGGATAAGGAGGGAAGGACGAAGGGGGTTATTTAGGTGTGTAGGTAGCTTAGGTTTATGATTCGATTATTGGATTGAACTTAGATTGATAGTGAATTAGGTAGCCCCGGTGTGACGATACTATGTACCCGAGGGGGAAAAAATAATAGAAAAAAAAAGCGTAAGATAAGTTGGAGGAGTCAATCAGATTATCAATCTTCAGCCTTTGTGGATGACGGAATATTAATCAGTTGTAAGGTAAGTAGGTAATCCAGTTGGTTAGATTTAGACATCAGTCACGGCTAGGTAACGTGATCTTCTCCCACCTGATTCAACCCGCGGAGGTTTTTTACTCTTAGTTTGTACCCCAAACCATTTTATGGTATTTCCCCCTTACTAGGGCTAATAATAGAAGTTATTCTCTGAATAATATCTTCTATAGTATATTTAGAGTAAGATTTAGAGTGTTGATTAAAGAAATTAGAAAATATTTGAAGATACTGACTGATTCTCCGCTAGGTTAAAAGGAAATTCAAAAAAGATTTGTGGCCAATGATAATGATTTTTTTTTAAGACTGCAAGCATGCTGTGGCTTGTGGGCTGTGGCGCCAGCTATCCCCAACTCCCCTCTCTTATCGCTGCTTTGAATACATTTTGAGACAACTTCAGTACAACTTGCCTTGAGAATACACGCTTACAGTGCAGCATTATCTGCTGGATTAATCAAAAATATTTCATGAATACCTTTCTTCGGGTACCGTTCCGCCACTATTCAACAATGTCATCATACTCGTCACCTTTCACTCGGGCGGTTGTGAGCTCCATGAGAAAGCTGTATGCATTCTAATCGATGAAGTCTCCCATCACTGGGAGTCCTTGTGTCAAATGCCTAGCGGCTGACGGTATACAGCTATCCCGAGTCACTAGCAGACAAGAGCTTCGATAATACAGGCTGTAAGGGCTCTAGCGACGGTTGACCATGTTGCGACTACTCACACTGTTCCTTGTCTAGTACTTCTCGAAGCGCCCTTCAACCCAGCGCGGAGACAGAAGAACTCTGTGCTTCTGACCATTGATCTTACGAAGGCGGTAGCGGATGAAGCTATCAAACGGAAGGACTCGGTGGTGGTGGCCTACCGTAAGCACCCAAATCGTGTTTGCCATGGAGATATCACGGCATCGAGCTAATCAATCGCGTGCATCCTAGATCCCATTATCTTTCGAGGACTCAAATCCCTCACGCTCAATGACTCCCAACAACAGTCTCTCCTGAGACTCGCCCAGGAGGGCATCAGCGTGTACTCCCCGCACACCGCCGTCGACGCGACCCCCGGCGGGATGGCAGACTGGCTCTGCGACATCGTCACAGGCGCCATCGCCCCATCCACCGACTCTTCCCCCTCCGTATCCGCATCGTCCTCCAAGCACTACTCCACGCCCACCTATCCGCACCCCCAACCCGCCTCCGCCTCCCCATCCTCCGCCGTCCCCCACACGCGCAGCACAATCCATCCCTCCCCGCCTCCACTCCCAGAGGGTATGGAATCCGCTGGCATGGGCCGCCTCGTCACATTCGACACGCCGCAGCCCCTGACCGCGATCGTCGACCGCATCGCGCAAGGCGTCGGCCACCCAGGCGGCATCCCCATCGCGGTCCCGCAGTCCGTCGCCGTCGACGACATGAAGATCCGTACCATCGGCATCTGCCCGGGCTCCGGATCGAGTATCCTCCGGGGCAGTCTCCCCGACCTCCTGTTCACGGGCGAGCTGAGCCACCACGAGGCGCTGTCGGCGATCGAGCGCGGCTCGGCGGTCATTGCGCTCGCGCACTCGAACACGGAACGAGGTTTTCTGCACGCTGTCATGCGGGAGAAGCTGGCTGCGGAGCTGACGGGTGAGTGGGAGGTCCAGCGGGGGGAGGGGCTGGCGGCCTTGCAGGAGAGTACCAAGCAGGGCGGGGCGGGCGTTGTGGAGGGTCTGCAGGATGCCTACAATGACTGCGAGTGTGTGGTGGACGTTAGTGAGCGTGACCGGGATCCTTACGGGATCATGATCCGACGGGTATAGGTAGATGTCGCCTGTATCATTTTTAAGAATGAAGACGAAAAAGAAAAATTTCCGAGACCTAAGATCTATACTATACTATACTATACTATACCGTACTCAAGAGGATAGTGGCCCCAAGTCATAGACTATATACAAAAACCAAAAATACACATCACCGCTGTCAGCTAAGCAGCACCCGGATCTCACCCGTCGTTCGAGGGAAGAGCCTCCTCAATCCCATCTCCTGCTCGAGCTTCAGCTCCTCTCCCTCATGGATCTCCGCCTCATTGTCCCCATCCCCATCGACCCGTGCAATATCCACTCTCCCCGCAGCCTCATCCGCGCCGATGATCATGCCCTCCACGAACTCAAAGTCGCGACAGAACGCCTCGACTGCTTCCTCGGTGACGCTCTTGACGAACGTGGCGCTCTGCAGGCGCTTCAGGTTCTCCGTCGCATCCATGAGTGCTGAGGGGAGGAAGTCGTCCAGCTGCTGGCTGGTTGCGATGAGGGCGTCAGGCTGGAAGGCGGGGAGGGTGGCGATGGCGGCGATGTTGGGGGGTGGTTTCTTTGTTGGGAGGGTTGTGTCTGTGTCTGTATCTTCAGGGTTGGTGTCGGGTTTGGGTTTGGTGGTGGTGATGGTGGTGGTGGTGGATGGGGAGAAGGGCTCGAGGGCTGTGAGGAGGAGTCCCAGGCCTGAGGCGTCGAGGAGGTAGCGGTGCTGGATTCCGAGGAGGTCCGTGCGTAGGTCTGAGAGGGCGGTCGAGATGGGAGGTAGGTGTGTTGCGCTGGCGAAGGGGAAGGCGGAGATCGTGGAGCGCGCGGTCAGGAGGATGTTGGTTGTGTACATGGCGCGGGCGGTTGCGTCCTGAAGCTCTGTTGCGGACGACCGGGCGAGCTCGAGGTAGGGATCGAATGCGGCGCGGAGGACAGGGGTGAACTGGTTCTCGGCGGCGGGTGCGCGGTCGGCGTCTTCTGTGCCCAGCGAGGCGTCGTGGGTTTTCATGAGGGAGGTCAATGCCTCCAGGGCGTCGAGGAAGAACTCCGGTGCGCTGAGGTCCTCTGGAGGAGTCAGGGCGGAATGGTCGCTGGAGAGAACGGTGACCTGTTCACGCATGATCCTTTCGAACCGAGTAAATGCGAACTTCTCCAGTGTCTCCATCAACTCCGTCAGATTGGACTGTGGTCCCAGCAGTTTGGAGAAGGTGGCTCGGTAGAACAGGAAGAGATGGACGATCTTGTAGCAAGAGACGGGGTCGTCATGGCCCTGGATGACCAGCTCAACCCGCTGCCGTAGGGATCGAGACACCCCGATGAGATCTCGATTGACAAGATCGCTCAGAGCCTTTTGGCCGTCGAAGGAGACTTCCTCTTCCTCGTCGATACGGGACCACGGCTCGCTGCTCAGCCCGGCTTGGATGCCTTTAGCGATTTCGTCCCCATCCGCCACAAACAGAGCCTCGAGGGCTTCTCGTTCCGACACCGTGCTGGAGTGTACCCACGCGAG
The DNA here is from genome assembly GCF_000002715.2 of Aspergillus clavatus NRRL 1. Lineage (NCBI taxonomy): Eukaryota > Fungi > Ascomycota > Eurotiomycetes > Eurotiales > Aspergillaceae > Aspergillus > Aspergillus clavatus. Next base: position 1,903,264 of record NW_001517093.1, on the reverse strand, counting down.
CATGTCGCCGACGTATCGTAGAGGATCATGGGCAGAAAACTCAATTGGTTTGACACTGCGATCACCACCAGTACCAGAGACTGCATCGGTGAGTGCATAGTGAAAGGCATCCGACAGGGCATAATCCCGCGCTTCGGCGAAGAAGTCCAAGCAGCTGTGGAACAGGCTAGGCCGTTCCGCCAGGACTCGCAGAGCACGCCTGATGGAGCTGCTAATTCGCGGATCCTCGAGATTGAGCGACTGGAACTCCTTCTGGATCCAGCGGAAAAGCTTCTGGTACGCAGAGTTTAGGGTCCTAGAGCTTTTCTCCATCAGCTCCAGACCAAGTCTCTGGTTCTCGCCCTCCAGTAAGACTTCGCAATCGTGGTGCACCTGCTTCACACGAGCGAGCACATTGAAAAAATGATCGTCGATCGGCTCTTCCAACGATGTGAGAACCGGCAATTCCTCCTCTGGGATTATGAAGTGCTTCGCGAACGCATCGAGTAGCTGCTGCTTGGTCTCGGACTCCTGCTTCTGGCTGACGAGTGCAGACGCCTCCTCAAGCACCGGGGTCGTGTCCTGCTTGGCCAGGAAGATGTGCTGTCGCATTTCCTCGCATGTCTGGTTCAAGCTCGATATCACCGCTCCGATCCGTTGCAATTGCTACTCAAGACATCAGTCACCTGCTTCAACCCCTCTTTCTGGCCTGCAACGTGGTTTGACTTACCTCTGCGACGGTCCCGAAGTCACGCACAATCTCTGCATTAGAATCCACGACTTCTTTCTGCACGTCTAATCGTAGCTGTCTCCTCGTTTCAGCCGTGTTGTGTATCCCCCGGAGACTGAGCGTCTCCAGCGCATCGCGAATGTCCGAGTCAGCATAGGAGGCCGACAGTACGCTGGTCAGTCGATTCGACAGGGCGTTTGATCGTTGAGGAGGGGGCGACAGCGGCGAAGCAGCCGGAGAAGGAGATCTCATTGACGCATGGCTGTTTGTAGCCCCATGGGGGAAGTAGCTTGCCATGTTGCGCTCGCCTGATGGCACAATTAACGGGGAAAGTGATGGGGTGATGCATCCAAAAAGGTGGTCACTGCAGCGAAAGCGGAGAGTCGGATTAAACAATAGTAGAATCTCCGCTTTCTGATCAAACAACCAATCGTCCCCGTCAATACCAGGCTCCCTAGAACAGAATAGAGGGACAGCACTACATCCGAATGCTGTGACTTGAGCTCGAGACTGATCTTCTACGGCCAAATTTTTCTGTCTTAGATCTTTCGCTGTTGAAACGCGTGTGTTTATCTATACTTCCTCACTGATGGACAGCCCGCTCCTCTCCCCCGCAAAGGCGCGTCAATCCGCCATCCAGGCCAAGGACTGGGCCTATGTAAACTCATGGCTAAGTCGCCATTATGCGCCGAATCCTATCCCGAATTTCGAGCGCAACCAAGATACCCTACGCACACTTCTCGCTTTAGCTGCTGCCAACGACGCAGCCGATGAAGAGGCAGCCTTGCTACACCGAGCGCGCGAAGAGGCGATACAAGAGTTCAAGACGCGAGAGAGCGCTGAGGAGACCCAGAAACAAGAGCTGCTGGACGAGTTGGAGCTTTGCCTAGGGGAGAGCGGGAAACGCGATCTCGACGATCTGGCAGAAACTACTGCGGCGTTGGGGGCGCTCAGCACCGAGACCAAGGACCTTGGCCAGTCCATTATCGAGCTCACCTTAGAAGAGTTCGAGATGAAGGGACAGCTGTCTGAGGTGGAAAAGATGCATAAACACCTGGAGGAGGAGTTGAGTACGCTACGGGAACAGCTTGCAGAGCTCAAGAGTGATCCTGCGTATGAAGTCTCCGGCGATTTGCCCGCACTCACGGCGGAGTGGTTGAGAGGAACCAAGATGCTCACTGCCAAGGTTGCAGAATATCACGATAGGCTTCAGGTGATGGAGAGGAACAAATATCAGGGCTTGACGATAGAGGAATTGGCTGCGGAAGAAAAGCAAATTACGCAGGCCAAGGAAACGGTCGAGTCGCTGAACCACAGAATCCAGATGTTTCACGATCTGCCCCAAGACATACAAGGCGCTCGTGCTCAGTACAAGCAGCTGGAGCGAGAGCTTGACAGACTCATTCAGCGACGAGACTCGATGTTCGAGAGACTTGTGGACCATCGATGAACTACAATTCGTACTCACAAGTACAAAACAGAAGGAAAACGAAAGGTAGGTGCAGTGTTCGAATTATTGAATCATTTCATTCGTAACAAATATTGGCATAGGATATAAACACAGGATTGCCGAAGTGATATCGTGAACTCATAACGGGATCATGATAAAAAGTCTGCCCGTGGGCGATCAATCCGCTTCCAGCGCAGCAAATCTAGTTGCCGAGACCGAGGGCGTTCTTGACCTTCTCACCGCTATACAGACAATCAGTATCTACCTGAGACATCAAGGGTAGAAGAGTGACTGCGGCAAGTACTTACACAGAGCCGGTAGCACCACCGTGGGCGTGGTTATCGTGGGAACGCTGGGTCTTATCAAAAGCCTCCTGGGTGGTAGACTTGCTGTTGTCGGTCTGCAGGCCACGAGCAACGCGGTCGCTGGTGTCGGTGACGGTCTCCTTGACCTTGTCCTGGGTGGACTTGGTGGAGTCGGGAGTGAGTTCCTCCTTGGCCTCTGCAGGGACACGTTAGCAATCTGACAAGTCAAGGGATTGACCTTTGAAGAGGGATGTATGAGGTGCATATCACATACTGGTAGAGAAATCCTTGCGACCAGCGTCAGACATGTTGATTGATTGTTTGATTGGGTTTCTTTTAGAAGAGAAAAGGAAAGTGGAAGATGGTTTGTTGGAGTTGAGAAGGCTTGTTTGATAGTAGAGTATTGTAATTGATGATGAGGAGAAAAAGGGATCTGGGGAATGAAGCAACAAGGCCCTTTATATATCTTTCTCAGGACCCTTCTTTGCGCCGTGAAACACGAATTCCATGGCCGTTCCCCCCTCCAGATGACGTCGGTGCTTGAACCTGGATCTGGAGATAAGTATGTACGCCATCAACAATCCGGATTGCGAGCATCCCAGGAACGCATTGATAGATCGATAGTACTATGGGAATTCAGGGTTCAGCACACAATCTACTACTGAGTAAGTTACCCCACGGTAAGGCCTGTACCTAACAACGCCTGGAACCTTGGGAACTTGGCCAGAGAACTGCCTCCTGGCACCAACGTCATCATTACAGGAATGATGAGGCTCGTGGAGTCGTGACGGTGGATCGGATTCTGATGCAATTAACCAGTTCCTCTATACTACTAGTAGTATTCCATTATTCCCATTATTCATGAGTTGATTCAAGCCACACGCAGTTCAAACCAAGAAAGACCCCAGTCTGGATCGATGACGTAGCGCTGAGCAGGAGCTTTGCTGGATATGGTTAGATCTGCTCTTGGCATGTTTGTGTTGTTAAGTAAGATGTTTGTATCGGAGTATCTATTTTGCCGTGCGCCGAGTAAGCTAAGCCGTTTCCGGTAAAGAAGATTCCTCGGTGCGAAACTAGAAGGCGGTGGGGGCGGACAGAATAGTCGCCGCCCGAGTCATCCGCAAGGCTGTTTGACGACCCAAAGCCACATCGATGCCTGCCTGATCTTCATTCTTCTTCTCCTCTTTGTACATCAACATCTCTCTCTCACTCTTTTTATGCGTCTGGCTGCAAGAGTGTCCTGTCGTCGACTTGAAACGACAACCATGTTGATCTGCTGCTCATCTACACATCGTTTTTGTTCTTTTCACTCTAATCTTTAGTTATTTTGATTCTTCTTCAATTACTCGAATTTGCTTATCGTTACTGACTCCATCCTTCTCCTGTTTGAACCCCGCTTTATCGTTGTTTACGCCTTTGACGCTCAGAACATAAGAACAACCATTGTATCCAAACCCATTTATCCAAACCCATTAAAAAAATACCAAACCATTCGTCAATGCCATCGTCACTGGAACCCGCTTCGAACTGGGATTTCACTCCGGTGTTCAATCTGCTTCGCTCGCCTAGTTACGACGATCGTGAGCAGTCTCGCCCAGTTCGCCACACCGCCGAATATACTCGGTCTTCTGCCAACGACTTTGCCCATCATGCTGCCAACAAACCAACCCTCGAATCTCCGAGACTAGGTGACTTTGGCCCTCTATGGGATCTACTCGGCCACAGCGGCAGCGCCGCCAGTGTCAGCCCTGTTGGGCAAACCTCGACCTCTACAACTAGTCCACAGGTCGACCAGCTTCAACCTTGCAAGCCAATTCAGATCCTCCAGAGGCCTACATCGACGGCACGTGCTCCTGGAAATGCCGAGAAGCAACCTTCGCAGACTTCTCCCATTGCCATCCCCAAAAATGTGTCCAAACCTCCAAGGGTGTTGAAGAAAGCTGTAGCGGAAAAGAGCACAGCTCACCTTAACAATGATTGCCAATCAAAAATCACTGCCGAGGTTAGCTCCTTGGAAAGTAGTACGGAGGTAGAATCGGACAGCAACTCAAGTGTTGTGTTTGATCCGCCTGTATTGAAGAAACAAACTGCATTATCCTTCATTCCAGCGCAGTTGTGTACTCCGGATCTCAGATCCGATCCGTGTGACACTCCGCCATCCTCTGTCGATGAATCGGAGGGATTCTTAACAGCCAAAACTGTCAAGAGTGTCAAGGGCTTGGCCGCCAGTCCTTTACGCGTGCAGCCCACCGCATACAAGTCAACTACTGAGAGAAGGGTTGGTCTTCTGACAAAGCTCCTAAAGAAATTCCCCGAGTATGCGGAGACCGTGGCTCAAGTTGGCCGGTCTCCAAGCACTAAGGCGAAAAACCAAGGCTCTCGGCCTATCCATGTTTTCGTTGATATGTCCAATGTGAGTTACTTTCCACCCATGTATACCAGGAACCAGCATGACTAACATTTCTGATGATATAGATCATGGTTGGTTTTCATGATTCTGTCAAAGCAGTCCGGAACATACCGGTGAAGTCACGCATCCCACGTCTGCCTCTCTCGTTTCAAAATTTTTCATTGATTCTTGAGCGTGGTCGGCCAGCTGCCAAACGAGTATTGGTGGGCTCCGACCGATTCGCAGCGATTGACGAGAGTCAAACGCTCGGCTATGAGGCAAACATCTTGGAACGGGTCCACAAGGTGAAATACCCTACCCGTCGTCAATTGAAATATCGGAAGAATCCGCAAGTGGGCGCTCAAGAACGAGGCAGTGGTTCTGAAACGAACGATATGCCCGAAGAGCGATGGGTCGAGCAGGGAGTGGACGAAATTCTACACCTGAAGATCCTGGAGAGCCTACTGGATACCGATGACTCGGCCACCATCGTCCTGGCCACCGGTGATGCAGCGGAAGCTGAATATTCAGGGGGCTTCATGAAGATGGTGGAGCGAGCACTGCAGCGCGGATGGAATGTTGAGCTCGTGAGTTTCTCGCAGGGTACGAGTTTCGCCTATCGTCAGAAGGAATTTCGTGCGAAATGGGGGAAACAGTTTCGGATCATTGCCCTGGATGAGTATGTTGAAGAGCTTCTAGATATGTGATGAAGAAATGGAATTCTGCGGGATCAGTCTCTCCGCACTTTCCCTTCCTGCGACTAGTCAGTCTATCCTTGGCACGTAATAAATCCTGATGGTGTAGATACTCCGTAGAAGGCAGCAACCGGAGCAGTATCCACCGTTGTCCTGTAAGAAGCTTCATAACAACAGCAAATCATCCTCTTTGAGCTTGCCTCAGGCTGCCTCCATTCCAAACAGTCATCGATGGCAGCTTCGACCAATCACCGCAATGGCCGCCGTTCTAGGCACGATTGGAGGCGGACGTCATTTACTCTTTTTGTCTGGCGCTGCGGAAGACCGTCCACCGTAGTCAACAACACTATACACGGAGGAAGCTGGTGATAAATAGCTTCCTGCTGGGCTATATACCATTGATTTTGGCCCTCACAGCAATCCAATCCTCATCGCATCAGTTGTGCGAAGTGCAAATCACCGCGTTGTTCTGCCCCTCTCACTACTTATCCATCGAGCTTATCAGAGCTTCCCCCGCGTCTGGAAACAAAAAATCAAAGAACAACACCGAGACCATCACTTGAACATCAACGATCAGACAATATGACTTCCTTCTCCGAGTACGCCTTCTACGGCGGTGCCATCCAGGGCGCCATCCCCACCGGCTGGGTTGACGGAAGGTAAGCCATCCACTCCCCTCCCGTCTCCTTTCAACCAAACACGCAGGAAACTAACCTCATCACTCCCCGCAACCACAGCACCCTCCGCGAAGTCCCCGACCACCAAGAACTCTTCCTCTCCCCCAGCACCCTCTCCAACCTGATCCTCGAGATCAACCAGCGCGTCACCCAAGAGCAGGCCCTCTCCGCGCTCGACGAGCAGTCCGCCCTCCGCGGCGGCATCCCCGCCACCCCAGAGACAATCGACAAAGCCGCCGCAATCTACCACCTCCGCGACCTCTGCGACGAAGATGACCAGCTGCAGGTGGTACTTGCGCCGGCCGCCGTCTCGATGGCGCGGATCCCTGCGTCCCGCGCCTACAAGGGCGTCGTGCAGATAACCTCACCGAAGCAGCAGCGCAGGGACACCAACACCAACACCAACACGGGGCGCGTCCCTGTATCTGTATCTGTGGGCGGGGCGGCCGCGGGCTCTAGTATCGACGGTCCGCGGACGTCGCGTGTGACGTGCCACTATCTGCTGGTGCGGTTGGAGGAGCAGGAGTCGGATGTGCTGGTGTTCTATAATGTGCCGCATGAGGAATTTGATTTGGCGGGGGATCCGCGCGGGCTGTCGAGGGAGGAAGAGGTTGCGGCTGAGGGGATTGATAAGATGGTGGAGACGTTGGAGGTGAAGGATTGGGGGCTGTTTGCTTAGGGTCTTTGGGGGGATGGAGGATGAAGAGGGATGGGCTTGAGTTCTGGACGAAGAGTTGCAGACAGAAAAGTGGGTGGTTTATTCGGCAGATGGGCACGAGGATACGGGCTTATTTGATTTGATATGGCACAGGCCGGGCAAAAAGAAAAAATCGATGGAGGACAATGGAGGTTTCGTCTACAAAAGGGACTTGGAAGCAATGCGACTTTCTGCGGAAGTATGGTTAGGGATATATAGATAAACAATGGGTAGCTCCCAATTCTAATGAATCAAAATGAATCAACGATAAGCAGGTCCACATCTGAAAATAAAGATACGTTTGTTGGCCTTCAGTTGGTATGTATATACAACATTAGAAAGGATGAAGCAGGGATTCTCAGTATGTAGTAGGTAGTATGAAGTTATCTCATGAAATTATCGTAAGGAGCGTCAATATGTCGAAATAGATACACACACACACAAAGTCTCTGTCCAAGATAGAGAACCGGTCACATCAAGGAACAATAAACCCGCCATCCTCAAGTCCAACTAACTGTACAAGCTGACTTCCCCAAGGATACCCGCCACGTCCTCGACCGTCTTCTTCTCGAACCGCTCCGAGCTCTGCAGCGGCTTCTTCCTCGGCGAGACGTTTCTCGGCTTCGGCTTGATCTGCTGCAGGAGGCCTTTGCATTTCCCACAGCGCGACTTGGTGGTGTCGATGCTCTTCGAGTGCCGTCCATAGTTCTGCCCGCAGTCCACGCAGCTCCAGACATACTTGTAGTCGATCTGGTAGCTGTGCTTGGTCGTCACCTCCACCTGTCCGCCGTAGACGGGGTGGTCCTTCAGCGCCTCTTTGCACCGGCGACCCCATTGCTTGAAGCTCGCCCCGTGGGGGTTGTTATGCACGTTCGAGATCATGTAGTTGGCCAGATGGCAGTACTCGTGCGCCAGTGTGTTGAGCAAGCGATGTTCGTTGTCGATGATGCGCTCTGCCAGCTCAATCGTTGCGTGTTGCTTGGTAAGGGTTGATGGCTCGGATCCGCTGTCAGATGCCCGAGGCTTCTTCTCCGTTCGTTCTCGTTTCCAGACAGCACGGCCCGCAGTCGTTAATAGGCTCTTGCTCCAGACAATCCGGACACCACCCGTTTCCTCTGCAAGTTTCTGGACCTGGCCTCCAGAGACCGCGTCGTCTAGAACCTTGAGGAAATCGCTGGCGATTTGCGCTTTCTTTTCATCGAACGACTTCTTCCGCGCGAGGTCGGCTTTCTTTTTCTCTGTCTCTGCTCGCTTCAGGGCTGTCTTGCTTGGGGTTTTGGGCTCCTTTTGCCCCTTTTGGGGCTTGCGCATGTTGTCGGGTCTTGTATCACCACTTGTATCTGCATCAGAGTCATCAAACTCCCGTAGCACATGCTCTAGGGCAGCTCCCTCTTTACGCGGTGAGTGTCGGTCGACCCAATCGTTGATGACTTCCTGGCTCCAGAAGGCATCAACGCTCTCACGATACGGGGTGGGTGGTATGTGGATTCTCTCCTTCGTTGGCGATCTGAGAAGGCTTTTAGAGGGACTAGGCGGTGGTGTCCCCAGAATGACTTCTACTTCCTGTAGTTTCTCTGCTGGAGAAGCGGAATCTTCCGTAAATCTGATGGACTGTTAGCCGGGTAACTGTGCGAGAAGAATTGAACGAGACTTACTCAAAGAGGTCTTTCGGTAGTTGGTCGGCAGGGTCATTGTCTTCTAGAGTCAGGTTGTGGATCTCTTCAGAGATCCCGCCGTCCTTCTGGGACCACCTCTTTGATTCTACTTGCAGCTTGGACGCTGGCACTGTCATTGCGGCTGGCAGAGAAGGTTCCAAGCGAAGCTCTTCTCCGTATGATACGGCCAATGCCTCCTCCACCTGTACCTCTAGGTTCTGCCGTCTGCCTCTCATCAACCTTCTCCTTGGTCTAGGCGGAGAGATGACCTTCTTCTGGATTTCCTCCTCCTCTGAATCTTCTTCAGATGTTGCATGGTAGCTCAATTCCTCGTCGTCGCTGACAATGAAATCTTCAAGCGAGCCCAGACTATCATCATGGCTGCCGTCATCGTCTTCAGATACAGTCTCCTGAGTCTGACGGTACTTGAGAAATTTGTGGTGGTCGCCGTCCTTCGCCCGGTCCTGCCGGGCATTTCTCCTCGCGGGCGACTGCCGCGTCGAGGCGTTAGAGGAATGTCTTGATATCGTAGGCGTGGTATCCTCCTCTTCCTCGTCAACGGGGTCGTTCTCCTTGGCGTAGTCGTATGTTTCCAACTTCTGGGCCGGCCGGTTGCGAGGCTGCTGCGACAAAGGAAGCAACAGCGAATTAACATGCGCCAGCTTGAGAGGTTTCGACGGCTTCGGTTTGTCTCCACGGGCGAGACGCGGTGAGAAGTCGTTCTCGTGGTCCACGTCGCTCAGCCCATCGCTGTCGGGGAGGATATCGAAACTGGCTATCGGCGTCTTTCCCGATCTCTGCGATCCGCTTCGTTCGAGCGGCCGTCTCTCCGCGAGTCCATGGGATCTCTGCTTGGGGTGTGTCTCCTTCGTGGTTGTCCATTGTTCCTGCCTGTCTGTGTCCGCCGCGGCCGTGGGGAAGCGCTCCCCGAATAAGCGTCGGATGGAGATATGCTGTCCCTTCTTGTCGGATAATTTAGTGAGCCTCCGGGCATCGACCCTCTTCGCTGGCGTCGCATTAAGTCGGGCCATGTTTTTTATTGCTGCGGTTTATTCCGGCACTAATGTAGGTACTGTCTCGTATCTGTGGCCGGTGACCACCGCCGTCAAATGAGCGGAACGACGAGGGCGCGCGGGAATTCTCTTCTTCAATGTATCTTTGCGGTTTTGTTCTGATCTGCTTCTATACATCGTTCAGCCGCTCGCCAGTTGAAGTCTCTCGTGTTGATAAACCGGTTGTAGACTCGGTAGTAGGCTTGGTTGACATGGCAACCGCATCCAGGTGACCCGGCGGTTGGTGTAACAGACCGGCAGCACACAGAGTCCTATCTGTAGTTAGACTGTCTATATGCAGTGATTATCTGTTCGGAGACTGGTCTACTTACTGCTGCCTACACGTTAACTCTATTATTGGCATCTCTGTTGCAAAATACACATCTACGACTTGGCGACAAAAAAATCAAAACAGAAAAAATAAATGGCCCGAGCCGCGGATCGAACGCGGGACCTCTCGCAGATATGCTTGGGTTAATCCCTAAGCGAGGATCATACCACTAGACCACCCGGGCCGCTTGTTGAAAAATGCAATCTAGTTTGACAATATGTACCTGCCTGCAAAAACAAAGAGCAATGAGAATGGGTGCTCCATCGCTCTTGTGTCAACTCATCTAGTCTCGCGATACATCCATGGTTAAACATAATTTATCGATTTGTTTGGTATTCTGAATTGTTCTTTTAGGGCGCCGGGATGAGGCTTGTTAGTCAATCTTTCTGGCCAATGTGTAATGTTCTTGTTCATAGCACTTCAGAGCCGGTATATATATATATATATACCTCCGTTAATTACCAATAAACGACCGGGGAGTGATACATCTCGACATCCTTGAAAACTCGGTTGACAAAAAATACAATAGCCCCCCCAAACGGAGTCAGAAAACACAGAATGGCATCACAGCAGCGAAGCAATGCTCCCAACTAATATTACATGCAAAGTCGGGTGCCTAGAGAAGAACCATGCCTGCACCAGCAACCATGGCAGCAACCACATACAGGCCAAGCTGCAGGAAACCAACATTGACAGTGCCAGGAGCATTCATATATGCCGCGCCCTTAGAGCTAGATGCTGAAGCACTGCCAGAGGAGCCGGCGCTGCCAGCAACCCCCGTAGGGGAGCTGGTGACTGTTCCAGCACCAGAGGGGCCAGCCTCTTTCAGGAGATTGGAGCAAGTGCCACTGGGACTGCTTGAAGTGCGAGTGGACGCGGCGCCGTTGAAGTCGCAGGCAGATTGGGCATTGCCCTTGGCGGACTGTTGCTTGTAGTAGAGGTTCATGGCGTAGGACAGCTGCTGCTTGGGGCTGCACACACTGTACGCTCCGTAGTCGCCGGTGGTAGCGTTGGTGGTGACTCCGTCGCAGACATGGTAGCCGCAGACTGTCTCGAAGAGATCCTCGATCTTGTCGTCTCCCACGCTGTCCTTCAGAGCACAACTCAGGCTATCCTCCATGCAGGAGCAGAGGTCGCCGTTGGGAGAAGGGGGAAGAGGGGTGGCAGCCGCACGCCAGTCGCCGTTGACCGAGGGGCAGGACCGGAGGGCGCTGTTTGTCGGAGAGTAGTCGCCCTTCTTGGTGCCGGACGGCGTGGCGCTGGCTAACTGCTCGGATAGGTAGCTGTAGTCTGACTTGGTGCTCACCTTGTCGCCATCAATTTTCACCAGTCCTGGACAGACTGTCAGTAAAACGACCAGCACACGTGCTTCCACCTCGCCCGGCGGTGAGATGACATACCGTAGTTGTTCTCCTCCTGGAAGTACATGTAGACAATTCCTCCAGACCAGACATCTGCCATCTTGGGTCCATAGAGTGCCTCAACTTCGGTGAACTTGCGGGGGTTAACAGCATTGCAGCCATACTCGGCGAAGAAAACCGGGACAGAGTAATCTTTGAACTCCTCCGTCCGAGTCGAAAAGCCAGACTTCTCATAGCTGGAGTCACCGCACCAGGAGTAGATGTTGTAGCCCCAGAAATCGATACTGTCCTCCGCATCACCGCAATTAAAGTAGTCGGCCATCTTCTCACGGATGTCGGAATCGTCATTGGTGGCATAGCCGACTCCCATGGGGCGATAGTTCTTCGCCTTGATGTACGCCTTCATATCTCTCACAGCAGCCTTGACAAAGGCACTGGCATCCGTGGTCTGCTTTGTGTTGGACACCTCGTTGCCGGCAAAGAAGCCAATGACATTAGTATATTTAGCCAGCGAATCCACCACTGTGACGTATCGATTGAACAGATCGCTGTCCCACTTTGGGTTGTTGCGAACAATGGACTCTCCAGGAGACGACAAATCCGCAATCACATAAATCCCGGCCGCACTGAGGAGATCCATGCATGTCGTGTGGTCCGCAGTCGGGTCGATGGCGTAGACTCGAATCGCATTAGCACCCAGCTTCTCCAGATAAGGGACGTCCCGCTTGCAGGCATCAGCATCAGCTAGGGGATCTTTGAAGTTGTTGGAGGAGGATTTGTCGCCGGAGTACTCCTGCTGGTAGGCAACACCCCGAATGTAGAATTGGGTATCATTGCTTTTGTAAAAGAACTTCGACCCCTTGATGACGATGGGATCTACGTCTACGGCAAAGGCCGTGCTCGCAGCCAGCATCGCGCCCGCGACGACACTGCCAAACCTCATAGTTGATGTTTGATAGCGGGGGTATTATCAGGAGCACGGCTTGGCCTTGTCGGTATACGAACGGAAAGAGTGATCAATATCGTACACACCGCAATTAAGTAGAAAAAAGATACAGACTTGGCGAGAAGCGAATGATTGACTTAGAAGGTAAATATAGGAACGTTTGGAACAGATTCAAAGGAATGAAAGTCGGTTGAAGAAACGACGGTAAGTGACGATGTCGATATGACGACTGCAGAAACAAGCAACGAGAGCAAGGACAACGAGGAATCGGTTGAAAAGAGACTGAGCCAGCTCAGGCGCGAGACTTACTCTTCTATCTCTGTGGCAGGGGATGCCCACGACTCTGAGACTTTGGGGTAGAGAGCCACATCCCTCTCGCTCCACTGCGGTCCAAGTAGGCTGGGACGGGACAATCGTCTAAAAACCCACTGTTGCATGTGTCCTAGACAGGATCAACACTGGTCACAGGTGATAGTCAGTGATCTCCGCATCTTCGAAGCCTAACATTCGTTCAGAAGCACGATGTGGTTTCTTCCACTGCGGCGATACTGATATCAGAGGGTCAGCGGAACGCGCAATGCAGGTCCACAGCCCGGATGATCAGGGGTCTAGGACTGTAGGACCATTTGAATCCAGCATCGTGGGCTCATTGGGGGCGCAACAAAAAAACCTTATTTGATCGTCAGTGATAGCCTGCTGCAACCGTTGTTATATTAAAGGCAGACCTGTGGGAGGATAGTGTTTGTCTTGGTTACCCGCCCACCCAACACCCATCGAGTCAGCTGTCTGTCCTAGGTGGGAGGTGGGTGAGGATGGAGTAGGTATGGGAAGAAGACTCGAGGAGCGAGAACTGTCGGACAAGCGCATTGTTGAGGAAACCTTCTCTCGACCTTTGAGTCTCAGATGCACTCAGAAGCGTGCTCATTCTACTGGTGAACACATTGATGGGTTTGATGTCCAACAGCTCGACGAATCCCCCAAGAACAGCCAGCACAACATCATCGCCCAGAAGATCCCATCCTCTGAATTAGTCATCCAGGCAACTGGTGAGCCTCTGCATTCAGATGTATGTTGCATTCTTTTGCCTTTGCCTCAGAGAAACGATGACACAAGTGTCTTTATCAACGATCTGCACAGGCAGTGAGGTACGTCCACGATCGAATTACTCGAAGCTGGATCGAAGTATTGGAATAAGCCGAGCGCTCGCAAGCAGTAGATGGCCATAGTATTGTGTGTAATTGTAGTCCAAGGCGTTCTCTCAGATAATTCAAAGCCTGCTTTCAAAGATAGGTAGACACCACGCGGAAGACCTTGTCTGTGAGAGGCACTGCAACTAGATTAGATACACAGTACTGATTACAACGAAAGTAGGCCACCACGCTATGCCCTCTACGCTGGACGCCAAAAGTCCTACTCGGGGCATCATCCCCTGACCGACTAAATCCAACTGTCTATCCAACTCCCGGTTCCCGAGACATGTCAAAAGGAGCCGTTATAAGCTTATATCTGCCACCCGCGGCTGTTGTCTTGCCTTGGCTTTAGCCTCGAATATATTGGTAGTAGGGGCACAAAGGAAGCGAAATTACAGATCGCTGAACGGCTAAAGAACGCCAGCGGGTTGTACCTATATATTATACTCTGTACTATCATAGTGCATCCAGAAACTCTAAGCAGCAGGAAGGTTAGCTTCAAAATTGAAGCCTGGGTTGAAAACTTGAAATGAATGCAATAATGTGGTGAGTGGTGGCTGGCGTGTGGACCACCGAATCCAACAATAATGAAACCTGAAATGTTGGACATCCCCTTTTTTTTTTTTTTTCACCTTCCATGTCTGTGTGAGTGCAACCAGGTCAGAGCTGATTTCTCAATCTCAACTTGCCACCAATGGATATGAGCAGCTTCACAGATATGATTGGCTTGCGGAGCATAACCATCCGCCCCACTATTTCCACTTGGCGATCCATATTTCTCAGCCACTTTTATTTCAAGCATCAAAGATTGGCTTATAATTGAAACCATGAAACTCGCTAATTAAACTAGATCCCACCAGTCAAGTCGGTGTATGTAAATTGTAAAGCAAAGTACTCCGTAAGTACTTGATCACTGAGTAAGTATACGGAGTAGGTAGTGGGATACTGCATGGTATTATTATTCCGTAGGTTCCTATTAGTTGTTGCAAGGTGGTTCCTGTAACTATTCTGGTATCTCTGCAGGTGGGTATTTCCTTAGCGCACAATTGCTGTGCAGGGCATCTTCTTCCATAATTTTCTATATAACCGTAATAATCCAAGGCTTCATTGGGAGAACTTCAAGGTTGTGTTCATCTACTTGAAAGTGCTTGTCGGTTCACTCTTAATGTGTGCTATGAACCAGACACGTGGGAGTCTTCAGATAGAGATGCATTTTGGCCTGCAAGGGGAAGGGGAGTTAGTTAAGCATATTGAAACAACCCAAGAGTGAGCCAGCACTCAGCAGTCAGTCAGCAGCCATTGCTATTACGCCACAGAATTACTGTACATATGTACATGTGGCTAGAGAAGCAGGTACCTGAAATAAGTACCATACCCTAGGAACACTAACCATAGTCCATACCTAAGGTAATACCCGTATCCAAGGTAAAATATGCACTTGGTATGCGCAACGGTCAGACCATAAAAGACATGGCTTTTGGAATCCCTTATCCATCCGACCCAGCCTCATCAAGCCTGGTTGATAATGCTTCGATCCGAAGAGAATGGAAGAATCTCAACAGAAAAGAAGTACTCAAGGAGTCTTGTGTGTATGTGATGATGGGAGAATGGTACACAGTAAGTGGTAAATAAAGCTCGGTGATCGGTACCATGGATGTGGAATTGTCAATTTCCGATCATTATTGAGATTTGGAGATATTTTTGGAAACCCAGTACTCCATACGGGGTATCAGGTCTCAACTCTCAAGACCCAAATTTGCAGAGAAAACACGACACAATTCACAGGATTCTATAAAAAATTTGCTCCAAAACTCTATCATTGTACTTACATTGAATATGAGGACCAAACCTTTGCTTGGAGAATAATCCCAGAGATTTCCAGGAAACTCTGTACAAGCAAGTTTATCAATGTGAGCACCTCATTACATCATAGATAGCATCGGTAATTTTCAAGCGCCATGGGAAACACTAAGGAATCGAAGTACTTAATCAGTCACCACTAGGTCGAATCCAATCTGATATGGTTCATCCTGTCAAGCAGACAGACAATCTATCTATTTATACTGGGGAAAAGGAATAATTGATTAATAGTAGCATCGGATCGGATATTCAAATCACTATCATATTGATAGTTTGATACCCCTTTTATCAGAACTGCCAGCAAGAAATAATGAACAAGGATTTTGCTGGCAACCTGTCATAAAGGGATTGGATGGAATCATATCATTATCAGCAGATTGGACTGCAAATCTTCATATCCGAATCTACCACTCAAAAACAGCTGACCAACAAGATGTATGCACAGGCTCTGCTTCTGCTGTCCGAGAACCGGGGATTCTTTGCTGATTTGCTGCAGTTCTTCGCCAGACTCCATAAAAGGATAGCCTCATAGATAGATTTTCAAGCAGAAAGATGGAACGACCAGCGCATCTCTCTAGGGCCTAGGCTCCATCATGCTGTTTCACTTTTCAAAAGTCAAATGTGTAGTCTAACTAACTAGTTCTCTGTGAAGTGGCAAATGGATCTTCGATCCGCAGCCACCGCAAACATACTCTTATCCAGAGGAAGCTGACTCACGCATAATCAGGGGATGCACAGAGTACGTAAGTTTGCCGCGAGATAAGTTTGCTTGCATCTTGCGTCGAGTTCGATCCATTGATGGGCCCATCAATGGGAGATCAAAGTTTGAACACATTCTGAAGTTTAAAACTGTTGAGCGACTTGGATATTCTACACAGTAGTTCTAGTGATGCTGCGATGGGGCTTTCCATTGCTACAATTGGTACAAGTTTTGAGATTACGCTGCTTAGTCTTTCATGATCTGCTTGCAGATATTTTTTAAGAAGACATCGGTTTCAAGCAGAGAAACTCGTACTTGGGTGATGAATTCACGAAAACCACTGGCTGTTGGTCAACTGGTGGACTGATCTGTGCACTCATCAAGGCAACTACCATGGTACGCTGAACATTCAGTCCACGCGGCTACTCTAACCATCTTCACCACCAAGTGGACATCAATAATAAACAAAATATAACTTTTCCCCCCTGTTCCGCAGCTCGACCGCATAGCGACGCATTCATGAGGTTGCCACTCAAATTCATGCTGGCGCGGGGCCGGATATATCAGAAAAATCCATTGTCTGCCCAGAAGAGGAATGGTCCGAATACCTCCCTGCATACCAGTAACTACCTCGATGGACTGCCTGGAGGAGGAGAGGAACCCCGTAAAACAAATACCACCGGGGGGGTTATTGTAATTACGTACAATTTGTCCTCAATTATTGTGGTCGCGTCCCAAGACTCAAGAGTCAGAGACGTGGGCGTGGACTGGGTCTGGTTTCAGGGGCCGCCCGGCGCTATCAGCTTCCACGGGTTCCGAAGCCCAAGATGGCTGGTCATTTGTTGCCGCGAGCCCACCTCGCGCATTAGCTTGCCTAAACATCAAATCTGAACCTGTTTAATATGCTTGAATGGTCTGCTGGGGATCTTAGAAAACCTGGAAAGCCAGCAATCCAGCACACTCACTATGTTTTAGCGGAAATTATAGATAGGAAGAAAGAAAGAAATGAAGCCCTAATACCAATCAATTTATCTGAGAAGGTCTATGGCTCTTGGGTTTGATAGCACATCGAGTGGTGAATGAACAGCTTTGCAGGCAGTAGATCGACTCTAAATTAAGGGATAGGGAGGTACTGCTGAACCACAGAGAATCGAGCTGACAGCCCGGATGACCAATGTATTGAAATGTATTGAAACTGGAAACCATACACAAGTACCTACCTAGGTAACTAGGTACTACTGTATAGTGTATACACCTGGGGCAGTTGGGGAATGGACTCTGCCAAAATTACGTCAAAATTACCTGAGTGGTACCTTTCAAAGGTACCTAGGTACTAGGTGCGAGGTACCATACTCCATACGTACCAGACACTGATACAATTGTGTACATTATGGGCCCCAATGAGGTATCCCATACAGGTGCTAGACTGTTGCCAGTAAGTTGACACAGCCAGATCCCAAAATAACCATTGTCCCCGTAGTTAGTGCCAGCATTTTCCTTGACTTTGGTCAATCCTTTTCCTTTTCCTCACTACTGTCCAACTCAAGTCTGCCCTCCCTACCTCCGTCCATCTCTTGGTCGATTTCCTTCTTTTCCTGACCTCTCTCGTTTTTTTTTTTTCTATTTTTTTTTTTTCGGCATTCCTGTTCGCTCTTTAATATTGTTTATTGGCACTGGAAGGAAAGGCCAGAGGTTCTATTTTGTGGCAGCTCAACTTCAATAGGTGCCCCCTTCCTTCTTTCGTGCTTTCATTTGAGGAAAGAAGAGGGAGGAGGTCTCTCGCGCTGCCTAGACTGTTGCAACTCTAGCCTAAGTCTCAAGGCTTGATCCTGCAACCAACTGGTCGCTTCGCTTTTTAAACTATCGAATCGACCTGGGACTTCTTCAATTTGTTCCACTTCTGACCTTCACTTTTCCTGCCTTCATCGCGGGTTTCCACGTTCACTCACTCAACGATTCTTGCAATAACGGTCATCCGATTTCTTCGCCTGGGTTCAAGGATAGAAAGACTACTACTCTCATCGCCAACAACGCGGCTGGACAGTCTGGAACTGGTGACTGCTCGACTACCATCACGACGCGTCTGGTTTACTGCGACTCGGATTCAACCCGTTCAGAAACGGCTGAGCTGTTATCGACCAATGCTCTGATACCTTGGTACACCTGGTCCTTAACTTCTAATCATTAATGGGAATTCCTTGATGTAAGAGCCCATTGCATCTTCCCATATTCCCCCCTTGCACAGAAAATCAGGAGCTAAAAAAATGACCCTTCTCTGTCCGCTATAGACCTGTCAGTTGCTCGAAGATTTCCATCGTTAAGCATGTCGGGATATCAACAAGGGGGTGGCCATTACAATGATGGCTATGGCCATCAGGAGCATGGCGACTCCTACTATCAGGACGATCATGGTCAGGCATACTACGACCATGAGTACGGTGATGGTTACTATGATCGATCGTATGTGTACCCCAATTCAGGGAGTGGGAGACATGGAGACTGATTGACTATAGTGGTCAGTATGGCGCGGACGGCAACAACCATGGCAACAGCAACAACAACAACAACCACAATAATAACAACAATTACCAGCATGATGGAGGATACTACGATGCCGCTCAACACCATGACGACTACTATGGCGACCAATATTATGACCAAGGAAATGGCCAGGAGGGCTATGAAACCAGGGGAAGACGCAGAGGTGATTCCGAAGAAGACTCGGAGACATTCAGCGACTTCACCATGAGATCTGAAACCGCTCGTGCGGCAGACATGGATTACTATGGCCGGGGCGACGAACGCTACAACAGCTACACCGACAGCCAGTACGGTGGACGCGGCTACGGATACCGTCCACCTTCATCTCAGATCTCGTATGGTGCCAACCGGTCTTCTGGGGCGTCGACCCCTGTGTATGGCATGGATTACAGCAACGCACTCCCCGCTGGTCAACGGTCTCGGGAGCCATATCCCGCCTGGTCATCTGATGGGCAAGTCCCTGTTTCCAAAGAGGAGATCGAGGACATTTTCCTCGACCTCGTGAACAAGTTCGGTTTCCAACGGGACAGCATGCGCAACATGTACGATCATTTAATGACGATGCTGGACTCACGCGCCTCCCGAATGACGCCAAACCAGGCCCTTTTGTCGCTGCATGCGGATTACATCGGAGGC
Source organism: Aspergillus clavatus NRRL 1 (assembly GCF_000002715.2). Classification (NCBI taxonomy): domain Eukaryota; kingdom Fungi; phylum Ascomycota; class Eurotiomycetes; order Eurotiales; family Aspergillaceae; genus Aspergillus; species Aspergillus clavatus. The sequence goes on along the minus strand of NW_001517093.1, from coordinate 1,884,070 downwards.
GACAATGCTAACTACAGACGTTGGTATTTCGCTGCTCATCTGGATCTGGATGACGCCGTGGGCTTTGCCAACATGAAGCTCGGCAAGGCAGATCGCAAGACGAGGAAGGCGCGGAAGGCGGCTAAGAAAGCCGCGCAGCAAAACCCCGAAAATGTAGAGGAGACACTGGAGGCACTCGAGGGGGACAACAGCCTCGAAGCTGCCGAGTACAGATGGAAAACTCGGATGAACCGGATGTCTCAACATGATAGAGTTCGCCAACTGGCCCTTTATCTGTTATGCTGGGGTGAAGCCAACCAGGTCCGATTCCTGCCCGAGTGTCTTTGCTTCATTTTCAAGTGCGCCGATGACTACTACGCCTCACCTGATTGCCAAAACCGAGTAGAGCCTGTGGAAGAAGGTACATACCTGAACGATATCATCACGCCTCTCTACCAGTTCTGTCGTGATCAGGGCTACGAGATTGTCGATGGAAAATACGTCCGCCGGGAGCGTGATCATCATCAAATCATTGGTTATGACGATATGAACCAGCTGTTCTGGTACCCCGAAGGTATCGAGCGGATCGCTTTTGAGGACAAGGCTCGCCTGGTTGATATCCCGCCTGCCGAGAGGTGGTTGAAATTGAAGGATGTTGTCTGGAAGAAAGCTTTCTTCAAGACTTACAAGGAAACGAGATCATGGTTCCACTTGATGACCAATTTCAACCGTATCTGGGTTATCCACCTTGGTGCTTTCTGGTTCTTTACTGCTTACAACGCCCCCACACTTTACACCGACAACTACCAACAACAAATGAACAACAAGCCCCCCGGTTACAGACAATGGTCCGCTGTTGGTTTCGGTGGTGCCCTTGTGTCTTTCATCCAGATTTGTGCCACGATATGCGAATGGATGTATGTACCTAGACGCTGGGCAGGTGCTCAGCATCTCAGCAAGCGGCTAATGTTCCTGCTCCTCGTCTTCATCATCAATCTGGGTCCTGGTGTGTTCGTCTTCGCCTATAATAAGAGCATGGGCATCAGCGCGACGATTCCTCTGATTGTCGGTATTATCCACTTTTTTATCGCTTTGGCTACATTCCTCTTTTTCTCTGTCATGCCACTTGGTGGACTCTTTGGCAGTTACCTGAAGAAGAATGGACGTCAGTACGTGGCCAGCCAAACGTTCACCGCAAGCTTTCCCCGCCTCCATGGAAACGATATGTGGATGTCTTACGGTCTCTGGGTTTGCGTTTTCGGTGCCAAACTCGCGGAATCGTACTTCTTCCTGACTCTGTCTATCAAGGACCCTATCCGGATTCTTTCACCAATGCAGATCCACTGGTGTGCTGGTGTCAAGTACATTCCTAACGTGCTTTGCCACGCTCAACCGCAAATCCTCCTCGGTCTCATGTTCGTCATGGACTTGACTTTGTTCTTCCTGGATAGTTACCTCTGGTACATTATCTGCAACACTGTCTTTTCAGTTGCGCGATCTTTTTATCTCGGTGTGTCGATCTGGTCCCCATGGAGAAACATCTTCTCTCGGTTGCCCAAGCGTATCTACTCCAAGGTTCTTGCCACTACCGACATGGAAATCAAGTACAAGCCTAAGGTCCTGATCTCCCAAGTTTGGAATGCTATTATCATCTCGATGTACCGCGAGCACTTGCTGGCCATTGATCACGTCCAGAAACTCCTCTACCACCAAGTTCCATCTGAACAAGAGGGTAAGCGGACCCTGCGTGCGCCGACTTTCTTTGTCTCGCAGGAAGATCAATCGTTCAAGACCGAGTTCTTTCCCCCTGGCAGTGAAGCTGAGCGTCGTATCTCTTTCTTCGCCCAATCGCTTTCCACACCGATGCCCGAGCCCCTTCCCGTTGACAACATGCCCACATTTACGGTTCTGGTTCCCCACTACAGTGAGAAGATTCTCCTCTCTCTGCGTGAGATTATTCGTGAAGATGAGCCTTACTCTCGCGTGACTCTGCTGGAATACCTCAAGCAGCTTCACCCTCACGAGTGGGACTGCTTCGTCAAGGACACCAAGATTCTGGCTGATGAGACTTCTCAATTCAATGGTGAAAATGAGAAGACCGAAAAAGATGCCGCTAAGAGCAAGATCGATGATCTTCCCTTCTACTGCATTGGTTTCAAGTCCGCCGCTCCGGAATACACTCTCCGTACTCGTATCTGGTCTTCCCTGCGCTCTCAGACTCTTTACCGCACAGTTTCCGGCTTCATGAACTACAGCCGGGCTATCAAGCTCCTGTACCGCGTTGAGAACCCAGAGGTTGTTCAGATGTTTGGCGGTAACTCGGAGAAGCTCGAACGTGAGCTCGAGAGAATGGCCCGCCGCAAGTTCAAGATTGTCGTCTCCATGCAACGCTATGCCAAGTTCAACAAAGAGGAGCGTGAGAACACCGAATTCCTCCTTCGGGCGTATCCTGATCTTCAGATTGCCTATCTGGATGAGGAACCCCCCGTCAACGAAGGTGACGAGCCCCGCCTGTACTCTGCGCTTATTGATGGACACTCCGAGCTACTCGAGAATGGTATGCGGAAGCCGAAGTTCAGGATCCAGCTGTCTGGAAACCCAATTCTGGGAGACGGAAAGTCTGACAACCAGAATCACTCGATCATCTTCTATCGTGGCGAGTACATCCAGGTGATCGACGCCAACCAGGACAACTATCTCGAGGAGTGTCTCAAGATCCGTAGTGTTCTTGCGGAGTTCGAAGAATTGACCACCGACAATGTCTCGCCTTACACGCCCGGCATCCCGTCCACCAATAACACCCCTGTGGCCATTCTTGGTGCTCGTGAATACATTTTCTCGGAGAACATTGGTGTTCTCGGTGACGTTGCAGCTGGAAAGGAACAGACATTCGGTACCCTCTTCGCTCGTACGCTTGCTCAGATCGGCGGCAAACTCCACTATGGCCATCCTGATTTCCTCAATGGTGTTTTCATGACAACTCGTGGTGGTATCTCTAAGGCTCAGAAAGGTCTGCATCTGAACGAAGATATTTATGCCGGTATGAATGCCATGATCCGTGGTGGTCGCATCAAGCACTGCGAGTACTACCAGTGTGGTAAAGGTCGTGATCTTGGTTTTGGCTCCATTCTGAACTTCACAACCAAGATCGGCACTGGTATGGGTGAACAGATGTTGTCTCGAGAGTACTACTATCTCGGCACTCAACTTCCCCTTGACCGCTTCTTGTCATTCTACTATGCTCACCCTGGCTTCCATATCAACAACATGTTCATCATGTTGTCGGTGCAGATGTTCATGATTGTCCTGGTCAACCTGGGAGCCCTGAAGCATGAGACCATTATGTGCCGTTTCAACTCTGACTTGCCCATGACCGATCCTCTCCGACCAACCTATTGTGCCAATCTTCTCCCGATTGTGGACTGGGTCAACAGATGTATCATCTCAATTTTCATCGTCTTCTTCATCTCCTTCGTCCCCCTGGCTGTCCAGGAATTGACGGAGAGAGGCGTTTGGCGTATGGCCATGCGTCTAGCGAAGCATTTCGGCTCGGTCTCATTCATGTTCGAGGTGTTTGTCTGCCAGATCTATGCGAATGCTGTCCATCAGAACTTGTCTTTCGGCGGTGCGCGCTATATTGGTACCGGCCGTGGCTTTGCCACAGCTCGCATTCCTTTCGGTGTCTTGTATTCGCGTTTCGCTGGTCCCTCGATCTACGCTGGTTCACGCTTGCTTCTGATGCTTCTGTTTGCGACATCCACCGTTTGGACTGCGTCTCTCATCTGGTTCTGGGTGTCATTGCTCGCTCTTTGCATTTCCCCATTCCTGTTCAATCCTCACCAATTTGCCTGGAATGACTTTTTCATCGACTATCGTGACTATCTCCGATGGCTTTCTCGTGGTAACTCGCGTTCCCATGCGTCGTCGTGGATTGGATTCTGCCGGTTGTCCCGTACTCGGATCACTGGTTACAAGCGCAAGCTTCTCGGTGTTCCTTCCGAAAAAGGATCCGCTGATGTGCCCAGAGCCCGTATCACGAACATCTTTTTCAGTGAAATTGTTGCACCCTTGATCATGGTTGGTGTGACTCTGGTTCCGTACCTTTACATCAACTCCCGGACGGGTAAGACCGATAAGAACGAGGAAGCGTCAGATGCGATTCTCCGTATCGCGATTGTTGCCCTTGGGCCCATCGGCATCAATGCTGGTGTTGCCGGAGCTTTCTTCGGCATGGCCTGCTGTATGGGACCGATCTTCAGCATGTGCTGCAAGAAGTTTGGCGCTGTCCTTGCCGCCATCGCTCACGCTGTCGCTGTCATTGTGCTGCTTGCTATCTTCGAAGTCATGTTCTTCCTCGAAGGCTGGTCCTGGCCCAGAATGCTCATGGGCATGATCGCTGCCGCTGCCATTCAGCGTTTCATCTACAAGCTCATCATTGCACTGGCTCTGACCCGTGAATTCAAAAACGATCAATCTAACATTGCTTGGTGGACGGGCAAATGGTACAGCATGGGTTGGCACACGCTTTCTCAACCCGGCCGTGAGTTCCTTTGCAAGATCACAGAGTTGGGTTACTTCTCCGCGGACTTCGTCCTCGGTCACCTTCTCTTGTTCATCATGCTGCCTGCTTTGTGTGTGCCATTTATCGACAAGTTCCACTCGGTTATGCTTTTCTGGTTGCGACCAAGGTAAGGGGAATCTTGTCTCGATTTGATGATTAATGTTCTAACTCTTCTTCCAGTCGCCAAATTCGTCCTCCTATCTACTCCTTGAAGCAGTCGAAGCTCCGGAAGAGAAGAGTCATTCGCTTCGCCATTCTTTACTTCGCGATGCTTATTCTATTCCTCATCCTGCTCATTGTGCCACTTGTGGCCCGTTCCATGGGTCTGGCGAACAACTTCTCAATTCCCATCTCTGGCCTGATGCAGCCTCTCGACAAGGACAACAACGATACCAAGGCGTACTACACTGGCAACAATGTTCCGCCTGGTTTTGAGCCGGTCATTTCGTCTTCAGCCTCGGCCACTGCTAAATAGACTGCATTGTAATCTTTTTTCCCTTTCCTTTCTTGACTTTCTTTTGCCTTTCTTCTCCCGTTTCGCAGAAATGGCATCATGAACACGAGCTGTATAAAGAATCCGGCGCCTCGAAGTTGCTGCTGAGCCGCATAAATTTGCTGCCTTTTTTTTTTTTTCTATTTTCGAGTCTGTGTGTCCTGTTTCAACTGTTTCCAAAATCAATGGGTTTGATATTATACAACATAAATTCTGTCCTCTATACGTGTATGAAGACCCTTTTGTACCGTAAGTGTGTGCATCTCAAAGCAGCATTGAATCACCGTCCATGTTCCTTGAAACATGTCTTGCACGGCAACTCCTTCCTCAGTTTCTGGTAGGGCTGCTATAGCTGGTGTATGTAGAGAACAACACTAAACTTGAGCTGGGATTGTTCAAACCTCCCCAAACGACATTCAACGTGAAAATGTATTCCATGCTTTGTATCTTAGAAAATTACCTCGCAGTGATGCACTCTGTTATTTTCGCTGCTGCCTCGGGGTCATACAATGGTCACGTGCGCGGCCTCTCCTGCAATTTCCCAAGACTCCGGATTACTCCCATCAAGGAGCTCGTCTTTCCCAGTTGTCTCTTGAAACCTTCGTATTAGATCTCCCTCATCCGTCGATATTATTGTTATCACGCAAGTCTCGCTGCTATTATTGAATGATTTGTTGAAACCTCGTCTTCTGAAAATCCTCTCTCTTGGCCCTTGCGCCCCGAAGGTCGCGTCCAAATCCTTCCCACCATGGATATCCAGGAGACCCAGCGTCTCCTATCGGAGTACGTCCATGAGCTCGCGGAGTTGTTTAATCGTCTACCCGGATCTGCGATTTTTTTGCGCTACGTGAAATCGAGCTACCAGAATGATCCGATCCGATCCGCCGTCGAATTGTTTCTTTTCTTGTTTGCCGTTCGCTACCTGCTGGCGCCGAAGTACTCGACCAAACCTGGCGTCGTGAAGCTCTCCGAGGATGAGATTGACGACCTCGTGGACGAATGGGCGCCAGAACCCCTTGTGGGAGAGCCTACTCCCCTGGAGGAAATGGAGGTTGATAAGCGCACGGTGATTGTTGGGTATGATGGTCCTCTCCAGCTGGACGGGTTGTCAACATCGTGCTGATTGATTGTCTGACCTTGTCACAGTCCGATCGGTCCCAAGTCGAAATTGTCCAGCGGCCGCACGGTGACGAACCTCGGTTCTTTCAACTTCTATAACCTCAACACGAACGAGTCGCTCAAGGAGAAGGCAATCCAGACACTCCGCAACTACGGTGTCGGACCGTGTGGTCCCCGTGGTTTCTACGGTACTCAGGATGTCCACATGAAGACGGAGGCTGATGTTTCTGCGTATCTTGGCACGGCGGCTTGTATTATTTACTCGCAGGCATTCTCGACCATCTCTAGTGTAATCCCGGCGTTCTCGAAACGCGGAGACATCATCGTCGCCGACAAGGGTGTCAATTTTGCTATCCGGAAGGGTATGCAGATCTCACGGAGCATGGTCCGGTGGTATGAGCACAACGACATGGAGGATTTGGAAAGAGTCCTTGCGAAAATCACCAAGGAGCAAGCGAGAAAGCCCCTTACGAGACGATTCATTATCACCGAGGGTCTCTTCGAGTCGTATGGTGATATGGTTGATCTTCCTAAGATCGTACGTTTCCTCCCTTGGGCGGTTCTTTTTTCGGGGCTTTATAGCAAGGCTAACGTACAAGTAGATTGAATTGAAACTCAAGTACAAATTCCGACTTATCCTCGACGAAACATGGTCATTCGGTGTTCTCGGAAGAACCGGCCGTGGCGTGACGGAACACCAGAACGTCGATGCAGCAGAGGTTGATATGATCGTGGGCTCGCTGGCTGGTCCACTGGTTGGCGGAGGTGGTTTTTGTGCTGGTTCGGAAGAGATTGTGCATCATCAGCGTATCTCTGCGGCCGCGTACACGTTCTCCGCCGCGCTGCCCGCCCTCCTCTCGACGACGGCTAGTGCCTCCATCAACCTTCTGCAGAGTAGCCCTGAAATGGTGTCGCAACTTCGTGAGCATACCAAAGCCATGTGGGCTCAATTGGACCCTCGCAGTGACTGGGTTTACTGCACTAGCGCCCCCGAAAACCCCGTCATGATCCTTGTGCTCAAACCGGAGGTGGTGGCGGCGAAGAGACTTTCTGTTGAAGACCAGCAGTACATTTTGCAGGATGTGGTTGACGAGGTATGAATTCATCTTTTGAAAAAGCTTTGAATTTGCTGTAGTATCTGGACATTGCTGATCGCTCCACTCATATAGTGCCTCACAAATGGTGTTCTGATCAGTCGTTTGAAGACCCTGGAAGACAACTTTGAACCGAAGCAAATCGTCCCTCCAGCTCTCAAAGTGTGTGTCACGACCGGTCTTACAAAGAAGGAAATCGAGAAGGCTGGAACGATCATCCGGCATGCCATCACGAAAGTTGTGAGCAAACGGAAGTAAAGGATCTCTTTTGCTTCAGCTGGGCTCTTTGAGGACCTACCTATAAAACTCATGCTGTCATGACCTCGTTCGCTTCCTATTTCACCTATGCCGCCATGACACCTTGGCCGTCCCTATACTTTGCTTGTGACTCTTATTTCTACAGCTTCATGTACAACATGCCATAATGATGGACGCTCCATCGGCCACCACTTTTCTCCTGGACACTTTGTGGACATGAGGTTTCTCTTCCCTCCAATACTTTTCGGAATGCGCAGGGTTAATAACATCTTGAACATGCTCAGGTCTCAAAGACTGCTTTTCCACTGTTTATAATCATATGTTGCTGCGTGTTCATATCTTACTTAGCCTTATTAGACTTACTTGCTTTAATCAATGGGGGCCAAGTGCTATTCTTAATTAAATCAATAACAGACAGATGCTCTTTACATGATTTGGAGTCTCGAAAACAACTATGTCTTGAATCGATGCCCCACAAGAATTCCGAGGCAATTCTCATTGTGACTTTCCGGATGCTCAGGATTCTTAAGTAGTATGTATTACTTGGGTTTAACAGACTGAACGAGACGAGAATCATGAACTGTATCCCCTGATACAATTGTATAGCATATAGATAATGATTCTCATGAATTTCGATTCTTTCATTAGCTAAAGAATGGTCCTCGAAGGAAAGGGGTTCCCTCAGGACTCCAGGAGGATCGTCTCCTTGACAATACTGGCCGAGACAACGAAAAGGGTCCGATCACATTCCTCTCAGGAGATCGAACAAAATTCTGCCGCAAATGACCTGGGTTACCGGCGCACCTGGATTCTACAAAGTCTGAAATGCTTTTGTTGTCATTCTTTCATGATGAGGGTGTTCAGGGAGGCATGGGGCTGGCATTCCAATGGAACACAGTAAGTTATTGATGCTCAGTCCCTTCGTAGGTACTGCTGCTAGGGCTGCAGAGATCTAGTAGTGGGAAGTAGATAGTAAGTAGTTAGTCTCTGGGAATTTAGGGTGAGGGAGGGAATGCTCATGCTCATGCTCATGCTCAATTCCCCAAGGGCTGGGCTGGGGCTCTAGTGTAGTGTTTACTGTACTGTGAATGTATGTGCCTCTAGGACCGCTCAGTCTGGGTGCTCCAAATTTCATCTCTGTGTTTTCCTTTTCGTCGATATCTGTCTGCTTATCTTTCCATTGTGATTTTTGATTTTTGATTTTTGATATTTGATTTTTTGGTTTTTGGTTTTTTTTGGACAGTCACTTTGACCTGACCTGCAGGATCACCCGCGATGAAGGCGAAGCTCCTGATCGGTCTGCTGACGTTGCGACTGGTGTTCCATGCAGCGGCACATCCGCATGGTAAGGATGCCCTCGAGAGAGAAGCTGCAGAGTATAGAGGCAAAAGTGCTGATTCAAGGCTGGTGCTGGATAAGCAGGCCACCGTCGCCATGTTCAGCGGGACGGCAATCCGCTCGACCCCGTCATCGTCTGGGTCGATAAAGCCGGCCAGATCGTCCATGTCGAGGACGATAAACACCAGACGCCTAATGCTGCGCAGGTAGGTGTTGAATGGCCCCGGGAAGCAATCGCTATATAGCTCGAGCGGCATTGCAAACGGGCATAAGCGGTCAATGTCAATGTCAATGTGTCGATGTCGATGTTAACGATGACCAGGAACCCACTGATCTCTCCCTCCCCCTCCCCCTCCCAGCCGCCAACGACCTCCTCTCCCACCTCCCCATCCAAGTTCCCGACCTAACACCTGAGCCTGGTCCCCCTGCCCCCGCTGGGCCCCCGCCCCGTCGCTTCGGCATCTCCTACTCCCCCTACAACAGCGACAGCACGTGCAAAACCCCGGCCCAGATCGACGCCGACGTCGCCCGCCTCACCCACCACGCCTTCATCCGCATCTACGGCGTCGACTGCGACCAAACGCGCCTCGTCACGCAAGCCGCCAAAACGCACGGCATGCGCGTCTTCGCCGGCGTCTTCGACCTCCCCAACCTCCCCGCCTCCCTCGACGCCATCACCGCCGCCGCCGCAGGCGACTGGGCCCCCTTCCACACCATCTCCATCGGCAACGAGCTGGTGAACCGCGGCGCCAGCACGCCCGCCGACGTCGTCGCCGCGCTGCACACCGCGCGCGCCGCCCTCCGCGCCGCCGGCTACCAGGGGCCCGTGGTGACCGTCGACACGTTCGCGGCGCTGCAGCGGCACCCGGAGCTCTGTGCGGCGTCGGACTACTGCGCTGCGAACTGCCATGCGTTCTTTGATGAGGGGATGACGCCCGAGCGCGCGGGCGAGTATGCGATGGAGCAGGCGCGGCGGGTGTCGGAGGCGGCCGGCGGCAAGCGGACGGTGATTGCGGAGTCGGGGTGGCCGCATGCGGGGCGCGCGAATGGGCGCGCGGTGCCGTCCAAGGAGAACCAACGGGTGGCGGTGGAGAGTCTGAGGAGGGTGTTTGCGGGGGAGCCGGATTTGGTGCTGTTCAGTGCGTTTGATGATTTGTGGAAGACGGATGGGGAGGGGACGTTTGATGCGGAGAAGTTCTGGGGCATTCAGGAGTAGGTAGCTTTCGCCCTCGTCCTGCTCCTGGTCCTGGGGCTGTTCTTCAACGGTCCAATTCGTGTACATTTTCCGTACATACTAGCTGGTTAGAGGATCTAGCGTAATGAAATGAATCATGATGATGGATGGATTGCTTTGGATGTTGGACTCATTGTAAAGTGAAAGCTATGGCTTAGTATTATTCCTGATATGCAATATGATTAGCGCCCTGTCCGAGAACATACAAGGTATCTCGCGATTGGGCAATGCAGCAAAACCGAAACAGGCGCCCCGGTATGCTATTATACTCTTCATCCCTCATGTCGCAACGAGACATTCTGCACCGCCTCTTCCACGCTGACCATCGCGGTTGGATCATTCGATTCCGCCGACTCGGGCACAGTCTCGGTCTCGTCGTGCAACGAGCCTTCCTTCCCCGATCTATCCGCCGAGTCGCCATGCGCGTGCTTCGACCGCGCCCAGCGGCGTGTCTTCGGCGGCTCCGGCTTCTGACCATGCTTGCTGCTGAAAGACACCGGGACCGCTAAAGGACTGTTGTTGAGCGGGGTACAACTCCCCGACAGCGCATGCGCCTGGACGGCCGGATGGGTCGACCGCCTGGGTGGCGGGACTGCGGGCGGCGGGTTCGAGGCGGAGCGTTGCCAGTGCGTGGGATTCGGGGGCGCGAGGCCGGACGTCGAGGTGGAGTTTCGGCGGTCGGGAGGGCTGCTGGTAGCGGGGGTTATGACCGGGCTTGATGCGGCTGTTGCCGCGTTCTCGGGGATGGTGTCGGTATGGTCTTCCTCATCGGCGATGCGTCTTCCGCGCCAGCGTCTTGATTTAGGCGGCACCGGTTTGATTTTGGGTTTGTTGTTTGTTCTATGGGAGTCTGATTTGGATGGTCGTAGGGGGTGGTCTCCCGCGGGCTGGATGTTGGCGCGGCTGGGGGTGATAATGCCAGGCTTCTCGTGCTGGGCTGCGACTTCCTGCACGCTGAGGGAAGAGCAGGAGGCCGGTTCCAGCTGCATTCCGAGTCGCCGTATTGCACTTGGTCTGTCTGGGTCGGGTTTGGGAGAGTCCGCTCCGTCGTCTTTTGTGGGCGAGAGGGCCTCGGGCGAACTGCCAACGGTGCTTTCGGAGTCAACAGTCTCTGCATCCGTCTGGACAGCATCTGTCGTGGAGTCGAACGAGGCAACGCTCTCCTTTCGAGATTCGGCGGGTTCCGGATCTCGAAGCCAGTCGACTGTTGCGCACCGGAAGACCAGTCTCCTTGTGGTCTCGTCGACTTCTTCAAAATGCAGTATTCTTTCGGCGTCACTGCCAGTCATTGAGAGCTGACCTCGGACAAGGAGGCTAAGCATCCTCTTGAGTTCATCGCGCTTGTAGTGCGGGGGGGTTTTCAACTGCGTGTGAGCAAGCAATGGGTAGAGAACACGGAGATATGTGTGTCGGAGGGCGGATGCCTCTTCGGGCAAGTCGAGAAGGTTTCGAATCAGAATGTCAACCAGGACATGAAGATCGTTGGTATAGAAATACTCATAAGTGCTGGGGGTTGTGAAGATAAGGTAGAGAAGTTTGAGAGTGAGAAGCTGAAGCGATGTTTCCGCTGCGTCCAACGAGATTAGAATGAGGATCGTAGATAGGAGACGAAGGCCGAGAGCAAGTTACCTTCTCTGTTAATGAGGAGAATGATGTTCTCCCCGAATGTTTTGTAGAGATTGCCATGCATGGCCAAGATCTTGATAACCTTGTTCGTCAGCGGACCCGAGGACGGTCCCTCGTCGACAGGGCTGTGCGCCGAGATCATATACTGTTCATTGAGGACCAGCTGCAGATGAACCGATCAGCAACCCCTCCGAGTATTGTTGACCGTAGGTCGGACAACTCACCAACACACGGATCACAGGATAATGGTACGGATCACTCGCATCATAGGAGAGATCCTCGATGATCCCAAAAAGACCTTTGATAAAGTCATCGTCCACGAGAACTACCACCATGCATTAGCCTCCATGCCACGGCAAACCCAATATCTCACCACGCTGCACCTTCCAACCCCGAACTAACTCACCCAGATCCTCAATCTTGATCCTCTGAATCCGCGCCATCTCATACAGTAGATCCATCAGCATGCGATGCAGCGCAGCCTGGCCCTCCCCGTCCGCAATCGCGCACGTCCGCAAAAGCTCCAGCAAGCGCGGGAACAGACCCTCCCCATTCATCATCCGGAAGACCTCCTCATGCTCGCGGCCATCGAAGAGCAGGAATGAGACAATCAGATGCAGCGTGTCCGGTTCATCCTCCTAACCAATCTCATCAGCACACATCCAGTCCCAAGCGCAAAACGCCAGCCGTTCCCCCCTCCGCCGCAAGGGGGAAGAAAAAAAAAAAAAGAACAGCCCATCCCCCCCCCCGCATACCTGTAGCAAGCCATAGATCATCTGCCTCCGCACATAGTCCCTGTGCGAGGCGAAGATCCGCGAGGAAAGTAGGTTGTACGAGCAGCGCGACACCTCGAAGGGCGAGGTGAGGTATTCATCTGGGAGTTTCGGGGGTCGAGTCAGCGGATGCTAATTTTCTCTCCCGGTGCACATTGCCAGCGGTCGTAGTAAAGAAAACCGACCTTTGTACTTGGTCGCCAAGCTCAGATATGACCGGAGCGCATTATCAATGAGATCCTCGGAGTCGCAGGGCGTAGACACAATCTCATGGACTTCTGCCAGACACGACATCAAATGATATTAGCTATGTGGACAAGACAACAGAGTGCCACAACCCCAGCCGAACACCCTGTATAACCATAAAAAGAAAACGCACCATCCCAGAACTGCTGTTCGTTCTCCAGGGAGACCTCAAGCTCCATTTCCCACAGCTCGATCGTCGTCGTCGTCGGACTAGTCTTGTCTCTGCACTCATCCCGTCTCCGTCTCCGTGCCCGTGAGCCTCTGTGTGGGAGGGAGGAAGAGGAGGAGGAGGGAGGGGGGAGGGCGGTTTTGCTCCGTGAGGAGGCTGGAATGGGTTGAAAGGGAATTAATTTGATTGTGATCTTGTGGCAAGTAATTGGATTTAGGGGGTGATGACGATGAACGTGGCCAAGGCAAACCGAACTGGGCGGGCGGCGGGGGAAGTTGTTCCTTAGTGAGAGGTGCGGTGATCCACCGCTCTGAATGAGGATTATTGACGATGTTTAGGTCATTTCGATGAGCGTATGGCTTCCACGGGGCTCTCACTTTAAATGTCTGAGGAACTATGAAGAAGGTAGTAGGGATTGTCTATTGTATCTAACTATCTCTAATTCTCGTTTACTCTACGAAAGGACCGAATGTCGAGTCAATTCATTCCCTGCAAAGACCCTTGGACGACAGTCTTCAGTCTCACTAAGGGTCGTTATTCTCCTTCATTGCCTGTCTTCCCGTATATGTACACATTAAGTCAATCATTACTTATAGCAGTAAAATGGAAACAAGTGAAGACAAAGGAAGAGAAAGAAAAGGGGGCGCGACAAGCCACCTGAAACAGAGTAATCATGTACTTGGATATGGTATCAGTACTTGTACATCAAGAAGGGAGGGGGAATAAAAATAGATTCACATGAAGGGGGGAAAATATATGATATATGTCCATCGAAAGGGGGAAAGGAAATTAATACTTCGGACGTCTCAATGGGTGAGCTTCTGTGTTTCTGCGAAGACAAGTCAGTTTGATTTCTTCCCCAGCAGGTTTTCGGACTGGGTACTCACAGAACGTATTCGTCCAGACTCACTACCTTGGGATCGCTGAAAAGCAGGTAGAAGTACTTCAGCGTCTCCGCCAGCCAGAAGGACTCCATGGTGTCACGCATCTTGGAGGTCTCAAGCGTGACATCGTGGATGGCAGAGTGGGCGAGCTCAGTGCGCGTATACTTGGAAATAGCCTGGAACATCTCCCAGCCCTTCTCGCGCCAGTAGTCATCGCCCGTGATGCGGAACATGTAGAACACGGACTCAATGGCCTCCGGGCGCAGGAGGTACGCCCGGTTCACAATGAGCGTCACTCCCGGAGGCAGACGCTCGCTGAGGATCCGCGACGTGACATATTGATCGTGGGGAGCCTTTTCAGCTTCCGGGTCCTTCTTCACCTCCTGCTCATCGGGGTTGATGAGATCATCCGTGGTCTCTGAATCTGCGATCACGCGCCACCTGCCAACCGAGCCGCGCCGGTGGATTGGGGTGGTTGACCGTTTGTCCTTCTTCTCCTCTTTGGCATTCTTCGCTGCTGCAATCCGCTTCTCCTCGTTGGGGTCCAGTGCGTTCCAATACACTGTTTCGTTCCAGGCACACGGCTCGCCCTTGGGGCAAGGGACGAGGAGAGAGTTGTCTGGCATGATGCCTGTTTTGGTGGCTCCGTAGGCCCAGATACAACCGTTTGTCAATTGAGCGGCGACTTCCAGATCCTGCTCGAGCCCGAACACTTTGGCTCCGAGGGCGAACATTCCGCCCGCGAAGCAGCTCAGGTGAGTCGCTTCGTACGCCACGGAAACGCTATCGGGAACCTGGTCCGCCAGAGGGTGCGTCAGGGTCATGGTGCTCAGGAATCGGATATCGTGATCGTCCTTGACCATGGGTCGGAAGAGAAGATGCTCGCGCGCCGACTCCATGGCTTTCTTGTACATCGCGGGATATTGCTCGTTGAGCCCACCCAGGATCATGTACTCTTTAGGCAGGTATTCGTATGTGGAATCACCACGACTGCCGAGTCCGAACTTGTGCTTGGGAGAAAGGGGGGTATTGAGGCCGCTTGTGCAGTCCATATCGGCGAATGTCTCATAGATCGCAGGACTGGCGCTTGCGTCGGAGCTCTTGTCGATAGTATCATAAGTGGCCGGCTGGGCATCAACATGTTGGTTTCCAGCATTGCGTCGCTGGAGGAAATTCGTATAGCTCTTCGCATCAGTGGGCAACGGCCGCGCTTTTTGAGCTGCAGCAGGCGTGGGTACAGACGAGGGCACAGAAGACGACGGCGATGGCAACGCGGAGGAAGATGAGGGCGAAAGCGAGGATGGTGTGGAGGTCGACAAAGATGCGGATGATGAAGGGGAGGACGAGGTGTGAGATGGATCATCCCGGGGAAGTTCATGATTGAGCTGCGGCGTAGAAACCCTGCATCCCGACGCATCAATCTTCAGAGGCCACAGACCGGGAATCCTGGTTCGGCCCTGCAGTTTCTCCAGCTCGTTTGTGATCCGTGCAATGGCATCGTAGTACTTGTCTTGCTTTGTCAACTGCGCCAGCCGGGTGAATTCAACGGAGAGCGAACCGATCTCTGCCAGGGTGGTGTCGACATCGGCTAGATGGGGTTCAGCCGTATACTCTCTGTCATGCCGCACATTAGCCACAGCCTCCGACCCATAGAACGAGCCCAGACTTACGGGGTCCATTTGTAGAACATGGTCGGCATGCGATTGGGCGTATCGAACGCACCCATGACAACCTCGGCCAACTCCACAGCCTTGTCAAGAAGCACATCGTACTTGTGCCCGGAGATGTCGTAGGCGCCCAGCAGCCCACCCAAATAGCGGATGACGGTCTCGAACACAGGCAGCTCCTCTCTCTTGCTCGTGGTAAAATCGATCTTCTTGACGTGGTCCACAGCAATGGCGAACTCCTCCTTGAGATCCATGATCCAGAGGGTATCCAAGGAATCCACCAGGGTCGCGGCCCAGCCCATGAAGGGGTCCCGGAACCCGCCGCGCAGGGGCTTCAGCTCGTCGTGGCCCATCGCGGAAGCCTTGTAGCCGTTCCAGGCATGTTCGAAGGCCGCCCTGATGCTGGACAGCCGCTTCATGCGCTGGATCTTATCCGACGCCGTCTCGTCCTTGAAGGCCGCCTGCACCCTGGGCAGTGGCTTGGACTGCCCGGTCGGCAACTTGATCAGGTGCTCCGGCGCAACAGGGAACCGCTCTGGCGTCTGCTTCCAGCGGGGTGTCGGCTGATTTGTCTCGGGGAGGTCCACCTTCATTCGTGCTCGGCCGTGGTAACTCAGTTCGGACTTGGCCGCCGTTCCTTGCGAGTCTCCTGTCGCCTGTTTGTTGTCGGTCGAGGAGATCGCGGCCTGGCTCGCGGAGGAGCCATCTTGCGACGGTTCCTGGCCATTGCTGCTGGATGCGGCATCTGGGAAAGCCTTGGTATCAGGGACGGCGGGCGTTTCTGGTTCTTGCGAGGATGGTGAGTCGGATTTGGCGTTGGGAGCAGCAGCAGGCGGAGATTCAGGGGCGGCCGGCGGCGGCGGCGGAGGAGGAGGAGGAGGATGCTGGGGGTATGTTTTAGGTAGATCGCCTGACGCGGGAACGCTCACCGTACTGGCGGGAGCATCGTGGGATCGAAAGAAATGAATGAAGATGAGAACGAAGATGACGGCAAAGACCAGCGAGACCCGATAGCGACGGGCTCGAAACATGATAGGCGACGGATCTGAAAGAGAAGGGAAAATAAACGAGGTGGTCAAACGAGGGACTGGATTTGGGAGTCAAAAAAAAAAAAAAAAAAAAAAAAAACGAATGACAAGAAGAATTATTAGAATGATCACGAGACCCTTTTTTTATTTCTATTTTTTCAGGAGACTCAAGTCAAGAGAAGAAGAAGAAGAAGAAGAAATGAGCTGTGAGGGTCAGCTCACTCATATCATCCTACAGCGAGACGAAGATGAAGATGAAGATGAAGATGAAGATGAAGGACCACCGATACTCCCACTGGACTTCTTCTAGTTCCAGAGAGGAAGTTGTCTCACACCGTAGACTAGGACGGTCGATTAGTCCCTAGACCACTACCACCACCACTACTAACGCTACTCCGTACATCATCTAACTATCTCGACTCCCGGTTTTTTTCATCGGTGGACGCAAGGAGTGGAAACTGGAAAGGAAGCGAAACCAAACGTCAAGAACCCGCCAACACCAGCAGAGTAGTAGATAGTATCAGGGCAGTCTCATCCAAACCTCCTACTGTGTACATCTATCTGTCTACTTGTCCCATGGGAAGAGTCTCGATCTCCGTGATCAACCCAGAGATCAGAGTCCAGACTTCTTGGGGATACTTGGCTTGGGAAAGTCACACAAATCATATTATTATTCCTTACTACTCGTTATCCACTACTAGTCTACTACTAGACTTCTTCATGTCTTTCCTTACAGGGGTAACTAGTAACCAGTAACTACTCCGGAGGACTTCGACTAGACAGGAATCGTAAGACGCACTGCTGGGTCGGTTTGATGAGCTGATAATGATATTGATGGATTGATGGGTCCTGCAAACCACTGCCGACTCATGATTCGCCCAGCACTATTTATATCCAGGGGTAATCTCCATTCATGATGGATCCTTATTATTACCTAGTTGTAGAACTTGTAGTAGACTAGTACTAGTAACTACTAACTACTAGGAGCATTGGGTCTTCTGAAGGATTACTATATTCATCTCCAGCACAGGAAGTATTTTCCAGATTCCAGTACACCAATCAATACCTTAAGTCTATAACATGCAATATTCCAATTCAATTGCAGCCAGAAAAAAAAAAAAATAACACGCCTATAATCCAACCGCGGTGCGCCCTCGTCCATCCTGATTCACCCGCTGGAATTGCTGGATCAACCCCAACACCCCCGCTCCCCCCGCGATGGCATCGGCGTTCTCCCCTCCCGCGCCTGCGTCCTCATCGTCCGTGTCGCCCGTGAGGTTCATCCGCCACGAATCTTCCAAGTTGCTGTCGCTGGCGCCGACCCCGCCCCCGCTGGATCCACCAGGAGGAGCAGGAGCACCGGCAGCCGATCGCGCAGAACCGTTCCGGTTCGGCGCGCTAGGCGACTCGTCGTCATCCAGAATGGCCCCGGAGATGGGAGGGGCCGCTCGCGATGATCGGTATCGGGAGAAGGCGGTGCGATGCGCGGTTCGAAACCCGGAAGCGGACGGCTGATGATGCGGATCCAGGAGCATGGACGGCGCAGGAGATCCGTGATCGGCTAGCCCGGTCGGACCGAAGCGCGAAGGGCCAAAGGTCGATTGCTGACCCGCGAAGGGGCGAGCCTGCGGTGGGTCGGCCCGGTCGCCGAGGTGGCCCAGGTCCATCGCCGAGGGCGATCCCAGCGTAGGGAAGGCCGGGGGTGGGTGGAACTGTCGTTTGGTCGAAGGATGGGCGCCGCGGGGGTTGGCGCCGTAGTTGTCAAGGAACCCGTAGTAGGAAGCCAGCATCTTACCATCCTTGGTAGCGAAGTAGTCCGCTCGGAGATCCTGCCGGGCGGGTTCTCGTCGATCCCCCTGAGTGATCACATTCGTCCCCTTCTTGAAATCGAAGACCGCAAACGAGCAGAGATACCCCATGCCGTCCACATGCACAGTGAACTCCCGGAAGAAGTCGATCAGCCGATCGCTGCACCTGGGCAAACTGAACCACAGGATGAACGGCGTGAAGATCATGCTCAGGATCTCCTCCAGGAAGATCACGATTTTCATCTGGTACAACTCGGCAAATTCCCTTCGCACCTCATCGCTATGCAGCCGCCCTTTCCACTGGCTCGGGAAATAGTGGGTGTAGTTGATCACCTCAAGCAAGGCATACTCCGGATCGAAGACATTGGTCTCTTCCGGAACCATGCCCCGAGCGACAGCCCAGACGGATCCGAACACGCCCAGATAGAACAGAACAGTCCGATCATGGGTGATTTCGAACCCCAAAAAGAGCTCCGGATCCACAACCGATGCCAGAGCGAGTACTGAGGCCAAAGCCCCCGAGACGAACGCCACAAACCCCGCGACCTGCACAGTCTTGTCCTTGGGGAATTGGTCCACGTAGCGGCTCGCAAACGGGTAGGACATGTTGATGCGTCGTTCGAATAGATGCCAAAGTTCGTTGAACTCGCGAAACTTCCATTCGGCCAGCGGGGTGTACTGGCGCGATCCGATCTGGGAGGGATTCTTCTTGTATTCATTAAAGTAGCGAAAGAAATAATGCATCATGAAATAGACCACAATAAACGGGGCTACGAAGATATTCATAAACCCGGCAAAAATGAATCGCCGTCGTAGGCCCTCGCTCAGCGCCTTTCGATGGGTATCCTTCAGGAACAGAGTTCGAACCTGGCCTTGTTCATTGAAAACATAATCCATAATGCAGAGATTGAGGTTCCACTCCAGTGTCTGCGAGAATAACGGCCGGTTCCGAAGGAAAGGAATGGGCAGCGTCAGGTCAAGTATGTCCTTGTTCACCAGCGCAATGAGATAATTCTCCTTGCGCATCAAGCGATTGGCAATATCGTGGGCATCCATTCGCTGCTTGGATTGACTGCCCATGAATTTACGGTGTCTCGCAGAGACCGCACCGGCCGTTGCAGGATTGGCATCCCTGAGTGTCATCAACCGGCTAACAACCTCTTGCCACGAAATGGTCTGGATATCGGTATCGGAGACTCCAAGAAGATAGTGGTAGAAATCATGCATGTGTTTGAGCCTTCGGATTCCCAATAAACACTGAAACGCCTTTCCAATCCAGAAAAATGTGAGTAACCAAAGCAGAAAGGTCGATGATAGAGACATTTTCGTGGTACACCTGTCTACCAGGATGTCGTCTAATGTCTTGCTGCCGCGAACTTTGTGGTAGTTGACGCAGTTTGTGAGAAAGGTGCTGAATCCCACAACAAACGCGAAGGTTCTGGTAATGGTGTCAGTAATGCGTACGGAAGCAGAATCATAAGACATACAAGAGGCTCAGAACCCGGGTTAGCAGGATCGACCAGATTCCATTCCCAAGAAAATATGAGTAGACCTCCTTCAGAAAGTTATCCAGATTGTCAACGTTTGCCCACATCCACATCGCCTTCTCTTTCGGATCGACCGTATTCAGATTGGGTTGTCCAAGCGACCACTTAACCCCGGGAGGACGCCTCCGGCTGGCATTGTGCAGCGGTTGTTGGTCTCTAGCGGCTCTCCAGCGAGCTTGATCACCTTGCGATGAGGGCCCAGGAAGAGAAGGTTGTATTTCGTGGGGTGAAAGGGGACGCGGTGGCGGGGGCAGGCGCGATTTCAGATCCTCATCGTCATGATGTCCTTCGACGAGCAGAGAAGCGGGAACATCGTCATCATCGCCATACTCAAAGTCTTGACCAGGCGAAGCGGCTTGCATCCACCGTGGACGGCTGTTCTTGCGTCGACGGGAAGTTGATTTGGAGGGACCCTCTGAAGGGACTCTGTGGTGACTCTCCCTCGCCAGGAACGCATCGTCGGGGCTGGGAAGCTCGCTTTGATCGGCGTCGACCATGGCATCCTGGAGTTCATGATCGGTATAATGCCCTCCGTGCCCATCCTCCAAAGTGAGCCCCGCGCGCTCTTCCACGTCCGAAGAATCTGAATCGGCGTCGTTTTGTCGGATCGCCTCGTAAACGGATGGCGAGTTGTTTGGGGGAAGGAAGCGGGACAAGATGTTTGATGTCATCATCTTGATTTTACGTATCTAGTCGTCGAACCGCATATGGGACAAGGAGAGACTGTAACAGAGAAATTTCAGCACATCGCAGCGGCTCGCAAGACAGATTCTCTCAAATCAGTTACAGGCCATTCGACACGCACAATCCGAGGTGTGTTGTGATACACAAATGGGAGAAATCTGATACGAAGAACAGCAATATGGAGATCAGATACAAGGCAAGATCGGAGATATCAGAGCTGAGTCTATATATGAGAGATCAGATCTTTAACTTGAACGAAGAGCTAAGTGGTCTTGGAAGAGTATCTCGATGGTGGTCGTTTGACCATTGCATATCTGATGACCCAGTCTCCCTTCACGATAAGCTACCTATGATGCAGGCGGTAAGGAGACCAAGTGCTCCACTCCACATGCTAGCAGCATTGAGTGCCTGAGGCGCTAGATCAGCTGACTATCAGAGTTATATCAGCTACACGTGATATTCTCTTGGCCGCTCAACAACTGATCTTCCGAATCCCGACTCTCTGACGACACGAGTCAGGACTTCAGGACAGCATGGAAGACCCATTCGTTCAATAGTCGATTGGTTGCTGATTGGTCATGGAAGAAGCGCTGGTTTCCTTCTAGATGATCTGGTTTATGTGGGGTGCAGTACTACGTACAAGATACCTCGGTGCGTTCAGACTCAGTGCCCTGATTCCCAGGGTCAGTCGAATTATGGTCATCCCAGAGGCTACACGGCACACACTGGTCTGAATTCTTATCTTTTTGATCTTTTCGTCAACAATGAGGTTCGTCAGCAAGCAAGCGTGGACCGACACAGAGCCATCATCGTCACTCATCAGAGCTTCAGGCTGGGATGTGCGTTCAATGGATACTGTTAGTTGACGAATACATTAGTCTAGAGCAAATCCCGAACTACAGCGGATGGTCTCTGACTCGTAAGGCTTCGATGACAAAATCTGGATACCCTTGTCAGAGACACATATGACATTGATAGCAGATGACTCTTGAGGTTTCGAAGATCGGACTAGAGTGAGAACAAAGAAATATATCCGGCGGTCAAACGGCTAGACCGAGACCTCTGACTCGGGTGAGAGCTGAGATGGGGATACAATCACCGGATTCGGTCCCATTAATGTAGCGATGATACTATTGCCGTCTCAGCTTTGTCGTCAGTAGGTTCAATAGTTGTCGATGAACTAATTTTCTATGTAGATAGACCAAGCATCCCCCAGATACATACATAGATCGGGAAATTCTCCGGTTTTAGAGCTCAAAAGCAGGCAATGAGACAGATCTAGATCGTGACGATTCAACTTTTTGAGCACTTCTCTCTCCAAGTGCTCTACTGATCAGACCTGAATACAGGGCTTCTCAGCCCAGGATTAACTCCGATGAAAAGCCTTCTTTACGTGCTAAAGGAAGAGGAATCTATATGATCAGACTTATTACTTCATGGATCGGAACCGTTGTACCACCTAACACTACTTGAGGAGCCTCAATATGTGGTAGGTAGGTAACGAGGTATTCCTTCCGTATCTCGTTGCTCGAAGAATAATACCTAACCGAATTTTACCGGACTATCCGAACTTCATCCGGCCTAGAAGTCGGATACGACTATTTACTCCTTACAATTCCATATACACCATGAAGGTGTTTCAAAAGTCAGAGATAGTAACCCAGAATTTGGAATGATCAGCATTTTATTTGAGTATCGTAGCTACTTGGATTACAGCCACAATTATCAATACTGTTGGTCGTCCAGGTCCAGATCTCAGCAACCATAGAGTTCATAAGGTAGGTACCTCAAAGGTATCAACTGGGTATTTACCTTACCTGACCTAAGCACCTGGGCACAGAGGATCTACAACCGTTGTAGGTAGGTAGTACTGCGTAGATACAGTCAGGGTGTCAAGTCTCCATTAGTTGTTGCTTTTTTCCAATTCGATTATAGTATAACGACTAGGTAGCTATATACTAGATAGTTGATACTCACAAGGAGTAGAACCACAGCAGATCCTATCATCTTCTACAAGGACTCTGTAAAACTCTAGGTTCTCTCTCTCTCTCTCTCTCACACACACACACACATACCCAATGATATCACGGTATGGCTTTTTGTCGTACCAACGGACCGTTTCTCCAGACTTTCCCTTTCCCACCACCACTTAGTAATTACTACTACTACTACTACTACTACTACTACTACGACGACGGCTACGGCTACTGCTGCTACTAACTACTAGGTAGTAGGTACTCTTCTTCATCTCCCGGGCTAACATACCCCCCCCGAGCCCCCCCCCTCCTCTCCCCAATTATGCTTCTTTCAGCACTGACTTCCTGATGATAATCTGGTCCTGATTGAAGGCTCTGGCCACTACCTACACTTCTTATTCCAAAAAGCCTTTCTTCTTCCAACTCTCATTTCGATCCGCTTTGCCCTCTGCCACCCGCGCATACCCCCCTCTCCCCTGAAAAACTGACATTTTGTGAATCGCGCCGGACCTTACCCTTTCGTCGCTCGATCGCCCAACGCCCGCATCTCAACTCGTCAGTCTCGAACCGAATGTGCGACGCTACTCAGAATCTCCCGGTCGGACTCCATGCGTTCATTTAGCGATTTATTGGACGAAAAAGGCCCTCAATTGTTTGAGGACGGTTGCGCAGCTCTAGTTGGGTTTCAGCGTGCTGCAAGGTAATACTCTGGAGAGCAAAGAAACTTTCCTCCCTTTCTCTGCCTCTTGTGTGTGTGTGTGCGTGTGTATGTGTATATGCGGGTGTGTGCTGGTCGTCGTTTGCGTATTGTACGTTTCGTAGCGACCTCGTTTGGAGTGTGCCCGCTGCCGTCGTTTTCCATTGTGCGTTGCTGGCAAAATGGACTCGGAAGGTTCAAGTTCGAACGGGTTCAAGCGGAACTCTGCCCACCACAGCATCTACAGTCGCCCCGTTGAACGACGTGCCAGCAAGAAGTCGTCCTCTAAGGACCGTCATGGCATGGTCTACCCCGATAGCTTCAGAGAGACGAGTATTCGGACCGTGACGCCGGATTCCTCCTCCGAGACACGCAATCATTCACCCTCATCCGAAGCCGAGAATTTGTCTGGAAGTGCAGCCCCCTCGCCTCGTGCAGCGTACAAATCGAGGGCGCCCGACCCTGAGTCTCGTCGCGATTTCCACCCTTATTACTCCGCCGGAGACGAAGATGATGTTCAAGTGGAGTCACGGAGCCAGCGGGCGCGATCTCGCACCACAACTTTAGACGATCAGCGCAGTGAGATTTCTCCGAATTCTTTCTTGACACGAACTCGAACTCGCCTCGGCTCCATAAACACCACCTCGCCTCAGCCTAAACAGTCGGAGGATCAAACCTCCATCGGTTTCCCGTCGATACAACCGGCTCCGTATTTCAGCCAGACCTTTGGCCGTCAACGTTTGAGTCGGAACCTGGGGAGCTCAAATTCGGTGACCGGCCTGGCGACAAGTCCGGTTTCTCCATCCTTATCAAGTACCGATGCATCCAAAGTTCTACAATTGATGAAGACTACCTCCGGAAGGATGCATGGGATTCTATCATTCCGGACGTCCTCAACGACCGCTTGGACGTCAGGCTACTGCGCAATCAATGTTGCAACCGGCAGTTTAATATACCAGGCTAAAGGAGAACCCGCATTGGCAAAGACGTTGATCCCTGACCTGCGTGGTTGCCAAGTCCGCTCGCTTGTTGATGCCGAATCTCGAGCCAATTACCTCAAAGTGTCTACGTTTACATCAGGCTTAGGAATCGAATTGAAGCCTCACGTGAGCGAAACATTCGACTCCTGGCTCGCAGCCTTGCTGTGCTGGCAACCGATCCGACCCAAGGGGGTGCAGAACAAGATGACGAAACCTCAATCGGTGGCTATCGGCGACCGTCATCTCATCGACCGTCGGCGAAACTCCGAGAGCACCGTCCAGAAAGAAGCAGCCATCATCAAGGTCGGCAAGATGCTTCTCTGGGATCGACCGAGCGCGTCGGGAGTACGGCCCAATTCCGGTCGCCGCGTTTCTACATATCGGCAACAAAGGGCCCTGTCTTCGTCATGGCAAAAAGTCAGCTGCACCCTGCAGGAGAATGGTGCTTTCAAACTCTTCACCGAATCGGATATCACACTAGTCACCTGCATTCAATTGTCCCAGCTGTCGCGATGTTCGGTGCAGCAGTTGAATGAGTCAGTTCTGGAGGATGAATTCTGCATCGCCATCTTTCCTCAATATGCGGCGCATCCCGCCTCGGGGTTGACCCGTCCGGTGTATCTTGCGCTCGAGAGCCGGGTGCTTTTCGAAGTCTGGTTCGTTCTTCTGCGCGCTTTCACGATTCCCGAACTCTATGGGCCGGAGATACCGGTGGACGAAAACCAAGCTAGCAACATGGACTCAGGCGATTCGAGCTTTCCACCTACGAGAGATCTGTTCCGGATCGAAAGGATGCTCTGTGTACGAGTAACCGAGGCCAAATTAATCCGTGACAGAACCTCAGAGGAGACAGCAAGAAGCCGAAAGCAGTCAAGATCTCATAGCAATTCGCTTCCGGCGCCGGCTATCAGCGATTATTACACGGAACTTCTTCTCGACGGCGAGATTCGGGCTAAAACTGCAGTCAAGTATCGGACGTCGAATCCTTTCTGGCGTGAGGACTTCATCTTCCAGGATCTGCCGCCTGTTCTATCGCAAGTCAAGATACTCGTCAAAACGATCAACCCCGCCCAGAAGGATTGGACTCTCATCGCGCATGGCTCTTACGCATTAAACCAGGAGACGAGTGGGATGCATGGGTTAGATGATGTTGAGCTCTCGTCCCATGATCCCACATACGGACGGGTGGAGATACGGTTGGACGACTTGGAGTCGGGCGTGGAAACGGAGAAATGGTGGACAATATTCGATGGCAGGGACCAGTCTGTAGGTGAAATGCTCATGAGAGCTCGGATGGAGGAGACGGTCGTCTTGATGTCGCACGAATACATGCCCATGTCCGAGATACTGCATTCCTTCACCAACGGACTCACCATCAACATGGCTCAGATCATTTCTTCTGAACTCAACCAGCTGGCTGAGGCGCTCCTCAACATCTACCAGGTCTCGGGCCAGACTGTTGAGTGGATTTCTGCTTTGGTCGAGGATGAGATTGACGGAGTTCACAAGGAATCGACTACAAACAGACTCAGATATACCACAAGAATTCACTCCAACGATTCTAGGGAATCGGCCCAGGATCGAGAAGTTCTTGTCAGAGATCTGGGACGAACGGCCACTGTCGAGGCAAATCTACTCTTCCGAGGAAATTCCCTGCTGACCAAAGCCCTCGACTTGCATATGCGCCGGCTGGGGAAGGAGTATCTAGAAGAAACAATAGGCGAGCGCCTTCGCGAAATCGATGAAAGCGATCCTGACTGCGAAGTCGACCCGTCACGGGTACATCGTGCGGACGACCTCGAGCGCAACTGGAGAAGCCTCATCGCCCTCACGACAAGTGTTTGGAAGTCGATTGCCAGTTCCGCATCCCGCTGCCCTCCAGAATTGCGACTAATTTTCCGACATATCAGGGCCTGTGCAGAAGATCGATATGGTGATTTCCTGCGAACCGTGACCTATAGCAGTGTTTCCGGTTTCTTATTCTTGCGGTTCTTCTGTCCTGCAATTTTGAACCCTAAGCTCTTTGGATTACTGAAAGACCACCCTCGCCCTCGTGCTCAACGGACATTGACCCTGATCGCGAAAGCTTTGCAAGGCCTTGCCAATATGACGACGTTCGGCAGCAAAGAGCCTTGGATGGAGCCGATGAACAAATTCTTGGTCGGCAGTCGTCTCGAGTTCAGACAGTTCGTCGATTCAATCTGCGCGATTCCTGCGGACCGTCCCACTCCCATCGTCACACCGTCGTATGCCACTCCTATTCAGATTCTGAATCGACTACCTCATACTTCCCGCGAGGGCTTTCCCAGCCTTCCTTTCCTCATTGATCACGGAAGGAGTTTCGCCAATTTAATAAGGATCTGGCTTGAGGGTGCACCTGGGAAGCTTGCCGGGTTAGAAGAAATCGACCCAGCAATTCAGAAGTTCCATGAGATGGCCTATCGCCTCAACCAACGAACCAAGGACTGTTTAAGTAAGGCTGAACAGGCTGAGCGTCCGAATGGCACTCTCGAAGTGAAGTGGGAAGAACTGGTAGATTCTATGGAACGATCGGCGACATTCTACGAGGAAAGTTCGAAACCGACAACACCAGCGACGGAGACAGCCGTGCCAGCGCCGGCCTCTGTTACGGGAAACCACAGGAATTCTATAGGCTACTTTGTTTCTCGGCCGTCACTACCTCGACGGTCTACAGATCACAGCCCCGATGCTGAAGCTGAAACCCCTCCAAGCTCCTCATCAGCCACTTGGGACCAGAGCCGTGTGCCTTTTTCAATGCCGCGGTGGTCAGACACACGAGACAGCACTGGCAGTTCGAAGAACTCGTCCACTTACTCACTTGAATATTCTGACATGTCGAAAGCGCGCCGAGCCAGCGTCACTAAAGAGACGTCGACAAGCAAGTATCGATTCTTCGACTTCGTCCCCGCTTCGTCGAGGCGAAAAGCCAAGGAGCGGGAGAATACTCAACAACATTCCCGCGAAGAACTGCGCAATGAGCTCTGATGTGGACAAAGTCGTCTCTGCTCCATTGGTTCCTTGTTAGTCTGCTTCTTCTTCGACATTGCAGCGATCATGGCAAACACACGGCGACATGACATTTCCTTCCGACGGTTGCTCTTCCGACAAATCTCCTAGGCTTCTCTTCGACAGTCCGCTTGGTTTTTAGTTTCTATTTACCAGAGACGGCAAGTCGGAAAGGTCATCTCTTTATAGCAGGAAAGATCTGACGTGAGCCCAGCCTTTGCATCTTCTCTGGTGTATATTCATTTTCTGTTTCATCTCATGTCTAACCCATCGATCCCATGTGTTCATGATCTGACGCTCTGCCCCTTCTCCGAATCTCCTATTCGAACCCTGATCCCTTGTTTTCTTTCTTCCTCTTCTTCTTTTTCTTCTTTTGAATAGCATTTGTCACGGTGTTGATACCCTGCTCTGATAGCTGTTTTTTTGGATGGAAATTGTTTGTGTGGCCTCCATCTTGTTCCGACTGCTAACGGACAGAAAGGGTTTTCCCTGGACTTCTTTTCCACGGTGCAAAACAATTATTGTTGTTGTTGTTCTTGTTCTTGTTGTTCTTGTCGTCGTTGTTTTTGACTTCGTTTATGTACATAACTTTTTTTTTCTTGTCCTTCTCCTATTCTTGTTCAAACCTGCCCTGCATAGATGAAATGAAGACTGCTCATTTGACGTGTCTCACTTGAGCCAATTATGGAGAGCTCGCCTGGATCTAGTATCTATCTACAGAGTAACTAAGTACAGATTGTGTGTTTTGATAACTCATGCACAACTTCGGGTTTCAGGCTTCGGGCTTCGCTCACGCTAATATAGTACAGGTACAATGATAAAGTATACACACAACTGCAACAAATACACAGCATAGCTAATGAAACCAACCAACCAACCAAACTCTAGGGAACCCCTCAAAGCTAGATACAAATGCCCAATTTTGCTTTTTTTTTTCATCTTGGCCTGCGGCTGCGGCCTCACATCCACAAACAGATCTTGCCGCTGGCGGTCCCGCCCGCGATCCAGTTTTTGCTGCGGTGGAATACGGCCACGGCAGGGACGGCGGTGATGCCGTCGCCTCCGAGCTGGGCGAGCTGGTCGCCGGAGCTGCTGTAGACGTCGACGAATCGGTTCATGTTGCCGATGCAGAAGCGCTGGATGTGGGATTGCGGGTTTGCTTGCCATTGGGGGCGGAGGCTGGGTTTATATTAGTTCTTGGACTATGGGGTGTGGTGTGTAATGAGAAGAAATGGGACGGGGGAAGGGGAAAGGGGGGGTGGGCGAGCTTACATCGTTACCCATCGTCCTGTTTGGCAGTTATGGCGGACGACGGTGTCCGGTTTCATTTCGGCGTCTGAGAGTGTGTGTCCCTGTTCCCAGGAGGCGATGCCCTTTGCGCCGAAGTCGTAGATCTTCAGGGAGTCGTCGTAGGAGGAGGTCGCGACCTGGCCGGCGCTGTTGAAGGCAGCGTGGGAGACGGAGAGGCGGGAGAGGTGCTCGCCGACGGGAAGCGGGTCGTCGTGGGAGAGCTTGCGGAGGTCCCAGAGGCGCATGGTGCGGTCGAGGCTGGCGGTTGCGAAGAAGTGCGGGTGCGTCGGGTAGAGGGAGAAGCCGCCGATTTTCTTCTCGGAGAGCTGCCAGGTGGCGACGGCGGTGCGGCGCGAGGCGCGCGTGTCGTAGCGGCCGAAGGCGCCGTCGAGCGTCGTCCAGTAGAGCGTGTTCGGGTCGTCGGCGGCCATGTCGATGCCGGAGATGGGGACATCGTCGGATGGCGAGTCCGGCGCGTATGTCTCCACGGAGGTGGTCTTCTCCAGGTCCAGTTCGCGGATGGAGCTGTCGTAGCTGGCGGTGTACAGATGTGTGGGCTTGGAAGGGTGGATGTGCATGGAGCTGATGGTTCGGGTGTGTGGTTTGAGGGTCGTCAGGACCGGGTCTGGGTCGTCATCGTCCTCCTGCTCCTCCTCGTCGCCGTCTTCGTGCTTGATGCTGGAGACGGGCCTCTCTTGCGAGGCGTCTAGAACGCCGAGGTTGCCCATCTTGTCGCCGGCGAAGATCAGCGGCTTCGCCTCCGAGGGATGGAATGTCATGGTGTAGATTCTCTCGGGAGTCACCTTGATACCTGTACCATTATTGCTTCATGTTAGCATAACCCTCCCAAAAAACCAATCAACTGACAACAACTCTGGCACCCCAAGGACGGAAAAAAACGAACGGTTCGGCTCCCACGCCTCCCACAACTGCAACCCACTCACCTCCTCCCTCAGTCTCTTCAACTCCTTATCCGCCGTCTTCTCAATGTCCTCATCGCCAAAGGTCCGCTGGTACGGCATCGCCACCCCCTTCGTGACCACATCCACCCCAATCAGCCCATCCGCACTCAGCTTCTGCCCCGACACAAGCATCTCGCTGAACGAGAACGCATCCGACTTGCGCACCCGCTTAGCCCGCTCCGCCTGCTGCACCGCCTCGTAGTGCTCCTCCGCCTTGCGCTTCGCGACCTCGCTCTCCGCCGCGATGCCTCTCAGCCGCGACGACATGCGGCGCGCCACGGGCGCCTCACCTTCCTTCTTGATCTTCTTGGGTGCGGGTTTCTTCTTCGGCTTCGTTTGGCTCACGGGTGAGCTGCGCGCCAGCTTGGGCGGGAAGATGCCGGATGACTGGGCGTCCAGGGTGAGCTTCTTGAGCAGCGCATCGCGCTCGGCGATGTTGGCGAGCCGCTGCTTTTCGAACTCTGAGAGCTCGGTGCTGTCGGTGCCCATGATGGCTGGTTCTTTTGGGCTGCTTTGGATGGTTAGTAGAGGTCCAAAGGGGAGAGAAACGGTGGCTTTTCAGGTCATATCGCTCTTGATGAAAGCCGCGGATTCATCTGAAGAACGCGTGCTGCAGCGTCGCGCTGTCACGTGGTTTAATGGGAAATTGAATGTCGGTTGATGAAGGCTTTCAGATGAACTACGAACAATTGCAAAATTCCCCTTTTGTTCAGACTAAATAACAATGATCATAATATGAAGCAAGCGAAGGAATAATATACATATATTTCTCTGATACGGTTGAATGAAGACGTTGCACCCCAGAAAAACTAGTTCCTACCGCGTAGTCCATAAATCTACAGAGTACATTAAATTTCTCTCCAACCCTCATGACAACATCAGTCCGGCTGCGGATTCGCAACAACCCAACGCTATACGCCGAACCATATAAGATGTCAAGACGCATTTCCCGCGCCTGCCTAGCACTGGCAACGCATACCTCCCCCGTCCCATTCCTCTACCAGACCCGAACCCTCACCGCGCTGCGATGCTCCATAAAATGGACCCATCCCCGACAATGCCGATCGACGTCCAACACTTCCTCCACCCCGGAGCAAAATCTCGATGAAAGTGAAGAACATCCCGGAAAAACCGAGGGGTCAGATGGTCACACACCTTCCGGAACGGCAGACTCTGCCACCCAGGCCCAGGCACCGAGCGATGCCAGCCCCAGAGTCCGGAAGAGTTATCTGCAAAGACGTGCAGCGGCGGCAGCGGCGGCGTCTTCACCCTCGCAACCGCCTGCTCCCAGCCCACGGGCCACGTCCAAGCCGCGCTCGAGCACCAAGCCGCTGACGATGACGCGGACCGAGAAGAAGGCGTTCAGCGATCTGCTGGAGCAGCTGGGCGTGGACGAGAGCGGTGCGGGGGCGCTGGGGACGGCGACGGCAACGCCAACGGCACCGGCGGGCCCGCAGAAGCCGGCGCTGAGCGAGGAGGACCGCGTGGAGATGACACAGGTCTCGGCGATCTTTGACTCGGTGCTTGCGGATATCCGGAAGAGAAAGCAGCGGTCTGCGCGGAAGGCGGAGAGTGCTGTGGCCGGTGCGTCGGCGGATGGGCTGGCGGCGAGCGCAACGCCTGGGGCGGAGACGCAACGTCAGCAGGGCCAGGGCGAGGAGCTTGGCTCAGACGGTGTGGGTACCTTAGGCCTGCGCAGCGATGACCCCGTGTCTCTGGAACGAGCCATCCAGTTGACCGTGCAGCGGGAATCGGCGAAGATCGAAGCCGCCCTGCGCGCAGCGATCGACGACGGCCGAGGTGACGTCGGGATCTGGGATGTCTGCAAGGAGCGTATCTTCTCCCTGCTCCAATATCTCGAGAATAACCGGGTATCCGAGAGCAGCAGCGACCCGGCCGCAACGCCGGCGCAGTCGCAATCGCAATCGCAATCGCCATCGCCATCGCCCAGCAGCCCACTCGACATCCCCGAATCCGTGCCCGTCGAAGCCGTCGTCACGGCGCTCTACCCAAAGGTCCTCCTAATCGCGTTCCAGCTGCTGAACTCGCATTTCCCGGGCTCGCCGCTGATCAGCCAGTTCCGGTTGACGATCAAGTCGCACGGCCGGACGTCGGCGGTGCTGGGGAGTTCGACCGGTCTGTACAACGAGCTGGTCTACTTCTACTGGCGCGGCTGCAATGATCTCCCCAGCGTCGTGTCGCTGCTGGAGGAGATGGAGGTGACAGGCGTGGAGCCGGATGAGCGCACGTGTGGACTGCTCAGGGCAATTACCGAGCAGCGGGAGCGAGACCTCAGGCACCACTGGAAACGGGTGCGTGAGGAAAACCAGGGCTCCAGGCGGGATCCGTGGTGGGATCTAGCGCCGAATCGGAAAGCCGTGCGCGAGCTGTTTGGGCCGGATGGGTGGTTGCAGCGGTTGGAGACGCGGGTGCAAGAGCTTGCAGGGCGACGGGATTTCTTGTAGAGCTGGGTTCTGTTTATATGGATAGAGACTCGGGGATAAATCGTCTCTGGTCATTCCAAACATGAGTGAAGGAAGGTTGGATATAGTTATATGTAATATACAAGTACATGTGCGAGACTTCATAGTACGACAAATACAATGAACCCTTTACTTTTTGTCCGTTCAACCGTTCCCCCGAGTTCCAATTCTTAGTCAAAGACCACTAGATTTTCAAACCCCAGCTCCTGCCCAGTCCAACCGCAGTCGACCCCATGAAGCCCAGACACTGCTTGATGCCGGTGATCTTGTCCCCGATGTACTTGTTATCCTCAACCCGGCGCTCGACAAATGCCTCTGTGGCGGAGAGTTCCGGGCTCGAATCCTTGGTCATGACGACTTCGGCGCTGGCGTAGATGGCGGAGATGGATAGCCGTTTGGTGTACCATGAGGCATCGACGGAGGTGTCGCCGGCGAGATTGAGGATATCGGAGGATAGAGCGTGGAGCTCGGACAGGGAGAGGGGGATATTTCCCGCGAGGGACATGGTCGCCAGAGCCTGTGTAGTCAGTACAATTTCCGTCCAATAGGCTCTATGGCCGTAGAGAGAGACAGAGAGAGAGAGAGAGAGAGAAGGGGAAGAGAGAAAAAAAAAAGGCAAGATAGAATGTGTTCAGGGTTGCGGGAAGGGAACTTGTGACATACCCCCTGCCACTGATGTTTGATATCCGCGTTCATACGCAACCGCTCCATAATGAGTATCTTGGTCTTCTCTTCGACCGACAACACCCTTCCCTCGCGCGCATACTTCTCGAACAATCCATCCTCAACTTTTCCCCGCAGCAGACCACGGCGACTTGCCAGCCAGAACAGAATGAGATCGAATTCGCCGCGCGGGAGCAGCTGCACGGAGACGTCGAGGAAGCCGGCGTCACGCGCACCCAGCGTCAGCGCTTCGGGGGTGAAGCCGTGCTTGGGAACATGGTTGAGTGCGGCGGAGAGGATGGTGGTCTGCGAGTTGGTGTATTCATGGGGGGGCAGCTCGGGGTGGTGCTCCGAATGGTAGGACTTTCTGGGTGGCGGAGGGTAGGATCGTGGTGTTTGCGCCTGGATTGATGGGCGGATTGAGCGGCGCGAGGAGCTGTGGATGTGGTATAGTCGGCGAGACTGCAGGGCGATGCAGGAGGTCTGGATGGGGCGAGAAGCGAGGTGAACGGAGGAGGAGCGGAGGGAGGAGATTGCTGTTGAACAGCGGGAGAGAGGGATTGACTGAGCCATTGGTTTTTCTCTGTGTGTATGTGAGTATAGGTAGCTGGATATGGATAGACTGATAGTCTGGAGGTTGATGGGAAGGAATAATTTGAAGGTGAATTTGTCGGGCCAGCCGGAGTGGAAGGAATCTCGGTATAAGCGGTGGTCTGAGCTGGGCCGAGCCAAATGATCAAACCATCCCGTATCAATGATAATAATAATAATGGGGACGTAGCAGATGGGGATATTTTTATTTTTATTATTGTTATTGAGAATGTTTAGTTAGTTCGTGGTACAAGAGGAGGACTGATTATTTGACTGAGTATCATGCTGGTCCATGGTCTTCTATGTGGTGTTGGTATTCAACCGACATATATACATACAGAGTATGTATATATATTGATCAACCATCCGTGAGCAGCTTGAGAAACATTATTTCCAATTGGACTATCTTAAGCAGAGAGCCTCTTCTGTCATATACTTCTATAGACCAACTCAATGGCTCTACTACTACTATCCCACATCATCGTCGGTAGAGGATCGGCCTGTAAAGCCCATGGGCGTGTGCATTAGCTTCCACTATTGATTCCTATTCCCGTCGCTTCCTAGATTCCTTCTTTCCACGCCCCCTTTTCCTTTTTTCCGACCCCTCAACAAGAGAGTTAAGACAGATTCTTCTGGATATCAATTTGAGTCGTCTGTTGTTGATCATTATCTATCGGTCTATTGTTGTCTATCCATCCATTCATCACAACATCTCCCTTCTGATGTTTGCTGGAAATCCAAAGGCCAACACCAGTCAAGTAAGTCTCTTGAACTGTTGAACACAGCACGGCCAACTTGACTTGCACCACCTCCAAGTTCCAATCAGCTCTGCTCTTCATTCTCCTTCTTCCTCTTCCTCTTCTCTTCCCTTTCCCCCCCTTCTGATTTGTTCTTATTCGACCAACTACTTATTATTACCCGTTGATATTATTTTTCTTCCTCCCCTCCCCTTCCCCCAAAGCCCATTCGCTCTTTAAATCAAGCTCCTGACAGTCAGTCAGGTCAGAGTTTAGACAGGCAGACGTTGTCAACGCAGGACCATCTCCTCCACATCAGCCAGCATCATAATTCATAACATCAATCATGGGTGAGTGATACTGCTGACTATCGATCAATCTATCTACTTCTGCCTCGCCCTTCTCGTTCCTGAGCCATCACCGTCAGCATCGTCTCCATCCTGTCTTGCTCTATTATATATCAGCCTCATTCATTCCCCCCACGAATTCCCCCGCGTCTATTAGGACAGTTGATGTTTACAATCCACCTTTGCTGTCCTTTCTTCCTGTCCATTCCATTCCTCACTCTCTCTCTGCCTGTCACTCTGCCTGACTCGCTCTCTGTGTCTGTCAGCCAGCCGGCCAGGCTTGTGTCCCACTCCTTTCTTCTTCTGCCTGTCATCCTTACCCCTGTCTTGGCCTCCAAGGTTCTCTCCAATCCAACCACTACTTGTGGTGGTGGTGTTGTTGTTGCTGCTGCTACTGCTGCAGTTGCTGCAGCACATACTACTACCACTACTACCACTACTACCACCACTGCCACCACCACTATTACACTGCTGGCTTGACAGTCAACAGTCCACCCACCCACCCACCCACCCACACACACACACACACACAGACACCCGCTATTGTCGTACTACTGCTCCTACTACTGTAGGAACCATCACGTCGCCCCCTCTCCTCTCATCCTGTCCTCTCTCTTCCTTTATCCACCTTCACCTTCACCTCCAATCTCCATCTCCATCCTTTTCCTTTTTCTATTCTATCCCATTCATCCCTTTCATCCCATTCCATCCGTCAATCATCTTGTCCTTTCCCCTTACCCTTCCCTCCCATCTATCCGGTCCTCTCTGCGCCTAGCTGTTACTCATAGGTAAGAGCTATCACCACTACCACCACAGACAGGCCAGAGACTCTTCGCAGCCAAAACAAACTATCCTGGTTGTCTCGGATCTCTACGGGATTTCCTTCACTCAACCTTTTCCATCATTTTCTCCTTTTCCCTGGCACTCCCGATCAAATCTGACAAACACACACACACACACTCTTGCACACATATACCAGTTGATTCTTCGAGTCTGATTTTGCTTTTATCCTTCCCACCCCGCTATCATCCATATCAACCTCTCTACTAAACCTCTTCCATCCTCTTTCGTTTTCTCCTCTTCTTCTTCTCTCTTTTCTTTCTGTATTGCTTGATTGCTCTCTGGGATCCTCTGGCTTACGTTCAAGTGTCGACCTTCAGCCGACGTCTACCGACCATCTCAAGTAAGTCACCATTTTTCTCTCTCTCCCTCTCTCTCTCACCAGGACTGGTGACGTGAATTACATCTTCCCCTCTGCTGTCATTCTGCTGTCATTCTGCTGTCATTCTGCTGTTTCTATTTCTCTTGCATGAAACATTCCTGCACGTCTCTTCCCGAAGAATGGGCCTCTATAGTTCCTCGTCTCTGGGAATTGAAGTGGATGCCGCGCCGCCAATGATGCCGGGTATCCACTGTCCCTGTACAATCGGATCTGACACCATTTCCCTCCTTTCCACTCCCCCTTATTTTTTGATGATCATATTATCTCTTCATCTTTTATTTCTCCACTCTCGTTGAGTTCATCACTATCTTGTACTCAATTCCCTTTTCTTGAGCTCCGATCGCTGTTTCTGCTTGGCGTGTTGCTTGCGCTCGAGGCGGTGTCACCTGATTTGTATTCTGCCGGTTCTCAGCGCCTACCAAGTGTCGGGCTTCTCTTGCGTCTCGGGAAGCACCTGGAATCATAACCATCTCCCCTCTCCACGACGTCGCCTTTCTGCTTAACCTTGATCTACCTTGGTCACTTTTTCGCTACCCCTCCTTTTTTGTTTGCTTCAATTCTATCCTCATTCTAGCCGGCCGGGGGCCACTTCCACAATGCCTTCCGATTCCTTTGATACTGATTACCCGCAGCGCGAGAGGTCTCGCTCTCCTCGCAGACGTTCCCGCAGCCCTCGACGCAGCCGTCGGTCGTATTCGCCGCGCAGCCGCTCGCGCAGTCGTGACGACTATCGCCGCAGTGATCGCCGTTCTCGGTCTCCTATGAGTGCGACTCAAGGTGCGACTGGAGGACATTCACGATCTGGTTACGTGGTCGCAGCAGTTACCCCCTTCGAGATCGTTTGAGGATCGTGCCGTCGCCAAAGAACAAATGATGCAATCAGTTCGCGATCGTCCCAGCAGGACCGTCGGGTCTATGTTGGGAACCTATCGTACGATGTCAAGTGGCATCATCTTAAAGACTTTATGAGACAGGGTGAGCAGGGTCATATCGTGTCGGCAACGCGACGCAGATTATGTTGGACTGGAACTTGTGGCTGACTGTGGGGGGGAATGTTTTTCCACTTCGTTCATACAGCTGGAGAGGTCATCTTCGCCGACGTTTTACTACTTCCCAATGGAATGTCGAAGGTGGGCGCCAATGTGTAGTGTGGCTGGTTTTTTTTGTTCTTTTTTCTTCCACTTCCTCTTTCTTTTCCTTTCCTGTCCCCGGATTTCATTGGTCTTCTTCATTGCATGGACGACTTGGGTTGACGGGCTGGGCCTGGCCGTCCAAATATTGTAGGGATGCGGGTAAGTGCTGCCGCCGCCAAGTGATGTTGTTTCCCCCGCCCTCTTCATCTTCTGACGCACTGGTGTGTTTACCAGGATTGTGGAATACGCTACAAGGGAGCAAGCGCAGAATGCCGTCAACACGCTTAGCAACCAGAGCCTCATGGGCCGTCTCGTCTACGTTCGCGAGGTATTTGAGGATTCCATCCCTGTTCATCAAGCTGTAACCTTGCTGACAATCGTTGTTCTGTAGGACCGCGAACCCGAGCCGCGCTTTACTGGCGGCCCTTCCCGAGGTGACTTTGGGGGTGCTGGTGGCAGAGGTGGTTTCGGCGGAGGCTATGGCGGTGGTGCCCCTGTTGGTGGTGCTGGTGGAGGCGGAAGACAGCTCTTTGTCTCTAACGTTTGTTGGCCTTACCCCGAGCCACATTCTGTGGCCGACTTTTCTAAGTTTCTTAAATGGTACTGACTTATGGAATCTAGCTCCCCTTCAACGTTGGCTGGCAAGACCTGAAGGATCTGTTCCGCCAAGCTGGTAAGTCCAAGTTCACGCCGCACCGTTACGTTACAATCTCTCCATATTAAAGTGATCTGTGAATTAACAATAACTACACCACAGCTCAGCAAGGTGCCGTGATTCGCGCCGACGTCCACACGGATGCCACTGGCCGCCCCAAGGGTTCTGGCATTGTCGCGTTCGAGTCCCCCGACGACGCGCGCACCGCTATTCAACAGTTCAACGGCTACGACTGGCAGGGACGCACATTGGAGGTTCGGGAAGACCGGTTCGCCGGTTCCGGCCCCGGCTTTGGCGGCCGTGGCGGGTTTGGTGGTCGTGGTGGTTTTGGAGGCGGCTTCCCCGCTCGCGGTGGCTTTGCTGGCCGTGGTGGATTTGGCGGCGGCTTCCGAGGTGGCTATGGTGCGCCTGGGGGCTTCGGAGCTCCTCAGACTTTCGAGCCCGCGCCCTCGGTGCCTCCAAACCCGTTCACCGACTATGCAACCTCTGGAGGCGAGAAGAGCCCTGTGATCTACGTGCGCAATGTGAGTGCTCCAAGAACAACTCGTCTGATAAATATTAATAAATACTGATACTGGCTTTCAACAGTTGCCATGGTCTACTTGCAACGATGATCTGGTGGATCTCTTCTCGACCATCGGAAAAGTTGAGCGCGCTGAGATTCAGTACGAGCCCAACGGCCGCTCTCGGGGAACCGGTGTGGTTCAGTTCGATAATGAGGAGACAGCGGAGACTGCTATTGGTATGTTCCTGCTCCTACCCGTATAAATATTCCCAGGGGCTAATTCTACGGCAGCCAAATTCACCGGTTATCAATACGGTGGTCGTCCTCTCGGCATCACGTTTGTTAAATACATGAACCTTGGACCGGGTCCAGGTGATGCTTTGGAGGGCACCGAGCCGGCTCCTGGAATCACTCAGGACCAGATCATGTAAAATTGCGGCCACGCTTCGGCGGGGGTCGGTCCACCTGGTTTTCGCGATGTATTACTTGGGAACATCTGAAGTTGACGATATGCTGATTCGCGGTTGAAACCATTCTGTGTTTTTCTTTTTTTTCCCTCTTTCTTTCTCATATTTTCTTTTCTCCAATCACAACCATGTGT
Organism: Aspergillus clavatus NRRL 1; assembly: GCF_000002715.2. Classification (NCBI taxonomy): domain Eukaryota; kingdom Fungi; phylum Ascomycota; class Eurotiomycetes; order Eurotiales; family Aspergillaceae; genus Aspergillus; species Aspergillus clavatus. Next base: position 1,845,693 of record NW_001517093.1, on the reverse strand, counting down.
GGGTAATTCGGGTACTTTTTTCTTTCTCTCTCTCAAATGGAAACATGAGAGGTTATGAACCATCATTTTGTCCTTCTCCGACAGACACTTGACATTGTAGTAGAACTCGGCAATATAATCTTCAGATAGACCATCAAACCAGTGAAACCTGTAGACTCCAACACACACACACACACACACACACACAAAAAACCCCCCCAGTCAAACCAGAGCATCCACTCCAGAGACGACAGTTGCTAAACGCTGGCGAGCGTTGGTCATATATTGAAAAGGAGTCAAGGAAAAAGAAAAGAAAGAAAAAAAGAAATGATCGATGCAGGGTTCGAACCTGCGATCCCCTGCGATTCTCTTGTAAAGCAGGTGCCTTAACCACTGGGCCAATCGATCTGATTATATCATAGGGGCAAAAACTTTATTTTATTATCCAAGCTTTTATATTTGAGATTGGAATGTGATGAGAGGATAGTCGCATGCATACTGGCTGTTGCGGGTTTCGTTTACGACGACGTTGAAAGTTGAAACTCACGGGTCCAGTTTAAATGCATCATATCATGCCGTGTCATTCGAAAATGGATAAGAATATGGTACAGAGAAGCGAAGCTCGTCGATAACATGACATAGGAAAGAACATAGGAGAGGAAAACAAAGGAAATCAAAACAAAACAAAAAAATGACAACCAACAGGTGCCTTGAGGGGAATCATATCGACCAAGCAGAGGTTCATGTCCATGTTCTATTTCCCCAGACCACATCCCCCGTATCCATCCACTCCTAGTCGAACGCCGGATATCCAAGTGTGAAAGTAAAATTCTGCCCATGTGAGAGCTTGCCGAAAGCAGAACAAGACGCCGAGGGGAAACCATGCAGATTCCCACTGGTAAGTCAGGCTGGGTGAGCGCTCATAGAAGGGGAAAAAAAATAAAAAAAAGATGTACAAGAAAAGTCGAAACAAAAAAATCACTTGGGAGTCGAATCGTGCCATTCAAAGGACGATTTTACGCGGGGATGTGGTTTGCTGGGGGGTAGTGGCCTGGAATCTGCAGCTCAAGCGCTGACACGCTTTTCTTCTGCTGAGACGAGGTTCGTCTCATGTTCCCCGGTCGCCGCATGTAAGAGCCGTTGTATGCTTCCTCCGAGGCGATATCGGACAATGGGGTGACGGTAGCACTATCCACGGTGGACAGGCCTTGGTCGTTCTTGTAGTCGCCAGCATTCTGATAGCCGACGCCGCCAACACCCACCATAGGTGTATCATGATCTCCTTCCACTGACGTAGGAATGGTATTGTGTGTGTGATCGGTGACGTTGGTGGTGGTCGGTGCTGTCGATGCACTTTCACGGCGGTTTCTCTGCCGTGCCACTGACGGGTCGCGGGAGCTCACAGACCCCATTCCTGCAAACAGGATTGGGTGGGCATCGTTTCCTCCCACATCGGATCTGGCAGCACCACCTTGGTCGCCCCCAGAGTTACCCTGCTGCAGTTGCTTCTGACGAGCAGCGATTTCCGCAGGGCCCATCCATTCGCCATAGTAGGCATCATGTCGCTCTACCGGCGGACCGTAGCTCGCATCGCGGCTTTCGTTGCTCGAGACATTGGGATTGCCATCGTGGAATGGAACCCCATCGGGCAGCTCTCCTGCACCGGCGAGCATGTCATGTCCGCCGGAGCTCTCCCCGCTGGAGGGTGACAGCGGGGCTTGCACGTGGCGGTCTATCTGCACGTCACTCGGGAAACGGCCCCCGGGCTGACGAGGCTCAGACGTGGGCCGTTCCTGATTCAGGACCACCGCCTCTGCCGAATATGGGGTGCGATCGGCCTCATCTTCATCCATGATGCCGTCAATGCTGGTGCGGACACTGGTGCCACTCACAGTGCGGACATGCCGTCGGACATACGCATTGCGGGCCTCGCCCGTCTTGGAGATCAAGCTCTCGATGTCTTCGTACCACGCCATCATGGTCTCGTGTGACTCTGCGCGGAATACCCACGAGTGGCCCCGATGCATGGTTCCCGTCTGCCGCCCTTTAAGCATGAACTTGTGCGACGTCGAGTCCGGTTGCGAGTGAGAGCCCAGCTTCTGCTCTGGGAGGTACAATGACATCACAGGTGTCTGCCATGCCACCCGGTCGGCAGATTTGAACTCGTGCAGATGGGTCGGGGACAAGACATACCTGCACCAGTCAGCAACTGAATGGGGAAACAAAGAGGAAAGAAGGAGAAAAAAAAAAAAGCTTGGGCACTTACCATCCGGGAGTGTAGCTCTTTAGGTATTTGCTCTTGCGCTCGAGCATGCCCGATCGGACTTCAGCCGCGGCCGGATGATCTTTGCCCGGGTAGGTGATATTCTCCACGTTCCGGAGAGGAACGCGAGGATCGACCAGTTCGTCGGTGTTGGCGACAAAATGATTCCATTCGTGATCGTGAGGCATGGAGATGGGACCGGCACGGAGTTTCTCCACGGTATCGTACGCTTCGTCGGCTTCCCGCTTGAGGATACTAGCGTATGCATTGTACGCCTTTTGAATCTCGCTGACGACAATCGACTCAAGTTCACGACCAGAGTTCTCGAGGTTCAAGAAAGCCTAATATAGTCAGTGAGCAGGCTCTCGAAAAACGCAAAGCAAGTCCGTCTGCCGTTGAGAGATGGCACTTACCCTATGGAGGTAGTTCTCCTCCTCGATCTGCTTCTCGATTTGCCTGTCCACGTTCAGTCGGACGATGAACGGATCGCCCTTGCCTGATGTCGCAGATGGATCGGTGTCGACCAGACCCAACGCTTCGTGTAACTGGCGAACAGTCTTGCGCGTACCCTCGACCTCTTTATCGACGGAGTTCCGGAAGTCTCCATGGAGACTCTTGATTTCTTTGGTCTTCTTTTGTAGATCGTTCCGGAGACCCATGAGCTGATTCACGACTTCGCTTTCGACCTCGGCTGCTTTGTTCGCTTCCAGGTACCCCTGACGGTGAAAGTCCCGCAGAATCTCGGTCGCATCGGCGAGGCCGCCGGATTTGAGAAATGAGGGAGGCAGTGGAGAGTTGTTGATCACGTTTGAGGCCGACAGGTACAGCTTGGACCGAGTTTCGTAGGATCGTTGGACTTCCTTAAAGAAGACAATCAAATCTTTCAGGATCTTGCGCCAAGCTAGATTGTGTTAGCATCCGCGAATCGGCAAGATAAAAAGAGGTAGACGAGTCGAGACATACCCTGGAAACGCTGGGCCATGACCTCCGTCGGACTCCCACTTGTCGGGATGGGGATGTGGAATGCGCTGTTGGAATCATCTGCGCCCTCAACGCCGTATTTTTCCCTATCACCCAGGACCAGACTGCGCACACTGCCGGCGCGCAAGCTCCGTCGACTCCCGCTGCGATGCATACTGCTTTTCCTGCTGAGCGACGACCTCTTCTTCAGGGTGGTTGAGCGCGTCGGGGTCGTGGACCGAGAATGGGACATTTGTGACGCCGAACGGTGGACTGCCGCGGTTGACGGGCCATCGATCGCGACCGAACCTCGCTGACTGGCTGCGTCAAACTCCTCATGGAATCGAGGATTGTGAATGGTGGCGGGCGGTTCACCGACGGCACCGTGGGCGTAGTTGTAGCCTGAATTGCTGGCGATGAACGAGTTGGGTCTGGAGCCCGATCGCGAGCTGTAACTCCGATTTAAGAGGATGGAGTCGGTGGGGGGTGACAACGGACGATATGCATCCTGCACCGGTGTATGCGCCCGAGCGGTCATTGCCATGGTGGTGGAAGGAGGGGAGATAGAGGGAGGGGAGAGGGGATTGGCTCTGCGGCGGTGATGACGCTACAGTACTACCCTGGAGGGAGGCCTGGACAGCTGGGCGGTGCAAAAGCGATCAAGGGCGCAGCTCAGGAATGCGGGCGAATGTAGTATTTTGGTGTAATGATGGTCGAATGCAGTTTGATCGCAAGTGTTGTTCAGTTAAGTAAAAGCCAGTCGAAGGTATTGCAGGAGGAAAGAAAAAGGGGGGGAGCGATTTCCAGGAGAAGAAGATGGTAAGATCGATCGATAGTTGTAGTATAGAACAGGAAATCCAGGGAATCAGGGATCTTGTATTGTCGGCGAGGTTCGGTTTTCCAGGCGAACGGCAGTAATAGTAATAATTAGTTATTTCTTTTAATGGTCTGGAGCGAACTGTTTTGCGGGGAGAACGGGAACAACCAGAAGGTCCAATTTCTTGTCGCGGATTGACGATCCGATCGGGGCTCAAATTAGGAGCATGGGGAGTAGTAGTACTGTAGTACGGAGTAGAGTGCTCGAAATAATGAAATGGGTTTGGGAATCGGATAGAGAGTGAAACTAGTAGATGGTCGAGGGTAATAATCAATAGAGAGAGTAATGAAATAATATAGGGGAATCTTTGTTGGATGTATGGATGGAAATATGCGCCCCACAGGATCTAGGGAGGAACTATCGAGGAAGGAATTTGGATCACGCAGGGGGATTGAAATGAAATGAAGATGTATAGATAGATAGATGGGTGGATAAAAGCCGTCGAGAGGGGTTCAGGAGAGAGGGAGAGGGAGAGAGAGATGAAGATGAGGAAGAAGAAGATGAAGATGAAGGAAGATGTACATAGACGAGCATCTTAACAGTGTCACGATTGAACTTGGACGGTTCCGGATGACGTCTACAGCGAGAATGCGACGTGATGACGAGAAGAGCAGTGAACGGAATCCCCGGGCCAGTCAATTGGGAGGGAGGAAAAGGAGACAGGTAGAAAGTCATGAACCCTTTGACTTGTTAGGATCTGTATCTATTCATTGATCTATAAGGACAGTTCGTTATTATTGACTGATCTCTAGTCTCTATTACCTATTCTCTTGCAGTGGAGGATGCAGTCTCACCGTCAGCATTGATATTCTGATACTATCTATACTCGGTATTATTGATACTACGGAGTACTACTACAACTACTCTACCTACTACCGTGTTCAAGATGCTAAGAATAAGAATAGATAACTTGGAGGAAATTACCAAATACCGCTGCCTGAATAATATTGAATTTATGATTCAGGAGAACTCGATTATTTATTAATTGGACCATCAGAGCAATCAATGATGATCATGATCATGATCATGAAACGCTCCATTATTACCATAGGATGATAGGACTACACAGTATTGTAGTATAGACATACGTACTACCCCTTGAGGCTGGTGAAGATGGCTGAACTTGAACATCGTGGCTATGACCATGAACAAGGACGACTCACCAGCCCTTCAATAATAATACTAATGAGAATCTCAGGATCATCATCACGGCCACGCAAGTGGATATAGTCGAAGGAGCCAATCCTTCCTTCTAGCGTCGGCAGCCAATTGTTCTGTACGGCTTCGATGGGGTTACCCCTTTTCAAAGTGGCGAGTTGATGGCAGTATCTACGGAGTATTTCTACTAGTAGATAAATTACTGCGCGCTCGTCAGCATCTCCATCCGTCTGATATGCAATGTCAAGACTCAGGAGAGAAAAAGCAAAAAAAAAAAAAAAAAAAAAAGACTTCGAGAATGGATTGGAAAAAGGAGTAGTTAAACGGCCCGCTGGAGCTATATCGGACCCGGAACTCCTCCTTTTTTCTCAAAGTTCCCATCTTCGACGTCATGCACGGTTCATCATCCGCGATCACCAGCATGTGGAGGATGGATTTCCTACCGATTAACTCTCTGATGTACCTCGCTAAAAACCAAACGAGAGGAGACTGGCATTCGATTACACCTCCAAACCAACAAGACGAGACTTTAACTCCAGGCACCCAAGTAACCAACAAGAACAAGAATGAAAAACGTGCCTGGTCCGTACGCTGGGAATCGCCTCCCCCTCAACCACCCATCCAAATGATCCTCAAATGACGAATGGAATGATGAAGAGTTGAGAGCCGGACATGTTCGGATCAAGTCCATTATTGCTGGTGGGAGGAGTGACCTACACTGTATGCCCCGATGTCGTTCAAATGAACTACTAATATTACGGAGTACATACGCTCTCAATATACTTATTACCCAATGCCAAGTACTCGGTAGATGTCGTTGATATCCATCTATCCATCCATCTATCTATCTATCTGACACAAGTACAACTCCCAGATCATAGTAACTAAGAGGGATTATGTCATGCGGTGAATAGAACATTGGGCGACAAGTGCCTTGACCACTTGCTAATGCTAATGCTATAAACAATGTGATATCATATAGCTACTTCCCCTGCATGGATGATCATGCATACCTTGAGCTAATCCCAACCTGCTTCAACTTCGCATTATTGATTATGAACTACTTCCAAAGGACTGTGTGCGAACCACTCGATAGTAGATAAGATCGATATGTCTACTTCTATGTATAGATAACTGGCCCTACATAAGGGGTATTGTTGTTTTGAGTTAATCCCTGTGGATGAGGACGAGACCTACACTATACAAGTCGGTTTGCTATCCAACGCTTTTCCCCCTTTATCAAGGTCAAGTTGACTCCGCGCGCGCTCGACACTCCAGCACTCGCTGCATCAAAGAGTCGTCGTATGCAAACCGATACGGATGGAAAAATCCGTGAAATCAACCAAGCCAAGGGGTCATGAGGATATGGCAGGATGGTCTATGTAACATATCCTTGGTAGCATGTGTAGAGCAGAGATCCGATCTACACCGGAACCCTGCAGTCTCAAGATCCTTCCAGGCTGAAAGTCTTGCTGACTGGGCTACCACCTTCAAGTCTGTTTGAGGATCCAGTTTTTGATGACCAGAAAACAAACGAGCATCTTCCGCACTGTCGAGTGGGATGCTCCGAGCCTCCGGAATGATTCCCAATTAATCCCAATCGTGAGCTCCATCTGCGAAGCAGAAAACCGGCACTTTGAAGAAGAAAGAAAGATATCATTGTTTCGGATGCCAGATTTGCGAGCTAAAAAAAGCATTCGACATGTAACGATAGTTTACACAAAAGAGACTGGGGACTGGAGGACTGGGCAGAGAACATCGAATCAAATCACTTCATGATGCCGGTACTGCGGATGTGGGAACCTCATAGCCATATTTCTCCTTGAGTCTCTCTGCGCGTCTCTCGGCGTATCCGGGAGCGGTGATACCTGTGAGTTGGGAATTTAGCAAAGCCGTGATTACAACAAGGCGGAGAGTGGAGCAATCGCCATACCTCGTCCTTCACCCAGCTCGGCAAAGGTCTGCTCTACGGAGGTTTGGTATGCTGTCCGGAGTTGTGTGCGACGGTCGAACTCATCAACATCGGTCGACTTCTTCGATCCGAATAAGCTTCCGCCGGTGAAATCAAAACCGGCCATGGCCGTGGCCAGAGCCGCGCCGTAACCCAGAATGGCGGGGAATGTCCGGGCTAGAACAGGAATTAGTGGACCGTATTCAAAGCACATCTATCGAGAGGAGGAAAGCAAAGAGAGCACATACCACGAAGTCCGAGGACTGCTCCAGAGAAGAAGCCTCCCAGGGCAACGTTCCAGTGATCGTCCTTCTCCCGCAGGTTGGCCGAGGCATTCTTCACAAACTCATAGGTACCACCCATGGCCGCTGCAGTAGGATCGTTAGAGAGACATCTTTCTTGCCAATTGACTCCAACTCAATGGGTATCCGAACCGAAAACACCGATTGTGCCGCCGCTTCGCACAAAGATACCCCATGGTCCAACGTTCTTTCTGGCGAGGGTGTTCTGGACGGCTGACGCGAAAAGACCAACTCCACCGGTGAGCATGGTGGTCTTCATCGTCGCGCCAATCGTATCCTTCGGATGGTAGGGATGAGCATCATGATGCGAGGCCATGGTGGCGATTGGGGGCAGGAAACGTTCGCTGGATGGCTGTGGATAGGTCATTTGGCCGCAGTGAGGATGTTGAATTTGGGACGTCGAGGTTCTGCCGCCTATGACCGCCTTCCCCACAGCATGGAGCTCCATGGCAGGTTGATGAGCGCATCTGGTGAGTTGTGATTCATGTGTTTTGTCTTGAATCTTTTTCATTATATTTCTTTCGATGCTCTGAGATTATCTTTGTCCCAACCCCAAGTTCCCGTAACAGCAGATAAACGAAGCGCTGGTTCAACGCACCCGATCCTCGACTCGCTGCTTTCCTTGTCCGTTGTGGTGTCCCCCGCTATCCAGTCTGCCAGGTATCTTGCGACAGGCATCGGTGATTTCAGCAGCTGTGACTGGGTTTCGCCTGCAGTTTTTTATCAGCAAGAAGCGAGAAGAGAATACATGGGAACTTGAATCATAAGCAGTAATCGGAAGCTCGATCTGGTCTTCCCGCAGCACCAAGCTCAGCAGAGCATACTCATGTCGTCCTCAGTACGGTCTGGTATGTAACCTGGCCGAAGATACAGATCATGCGCATTCTACCAACACCGAAATCTTAATCTTCTAGGCAAAACTGCCCCGCGGCTCGCTCAAGACATTTACGATTACGATCCCGTACACCCGCCAGGCACAGGCCGCAATCTTCTTTCAGAAGTCCCTCCGGTCTTCGCTGAACGACAAACCGGGTCACTCGAATTCATTTCGCCTTCCGCATGTCGCCATCAGTATGTGACCAAACCGAACCAGAGCTTCCTCCCTCAGGCGGAACAGAAAAAAAGCACCGGGAATCCCTCGAAGGTTTCGGCGATTTGCACAGAGTGTCGATACCATCTTCAACTCGTTGTTAGCTCCAGCCCAGGCATAGGCCAATCAACGCAAGGGTTTGCGGATCACATACACCATTTGGTTTACAAGTCTGGGAGGCAGAGGAATGGTGTTTCTCCAGCGGAAGTCACTCCTAAGGGTCAGATCGTCGAGACATTCCACTACGAATGCTCCTACCTCACATGTCCTGTATCGGTCTCGGTGCGGATCGCATCGCCTGTCCTCGCCGAGGAGTGGGTGCGACTTCTGATTGACCCCGAAGTGCTGGGGAGGCGTGCAGACGAAGCGATCGCGGCACAGCCGGAGCGTCTGGAAGGCATCGGTCGACCACTGCCGATCACGGTGTTGGAGAACCTACACACTTATATCTTCAACGCTCTCCATGATAGCCAACGGAGCAAGTCGATATCAGCTGTGAACAAAAGGTTCATGACATGTTTCGGCGTCGAGGGCCGACCCTGCAAAAGCCTCCTGGAATTCCTTGGGTTCTCTGTGAAGGTCTGTAACATCCACCTCATGTTAGTGAATTTGATCTAACCTTTCTTTCAGAATGAAGGATTTTGGGAGCCTCCTCGGCCTAATCCATGGGCGGAATACCCCTATCAGGACCAGCTGAAGATCTTCCTTGACGATGTCCTACATGAGCTTTCTGCACTCATTGAGCAGCGTCCGGCGACGGAAAAGAAAGGTCGCCAACCGCCAAAACCTCCTCATCCTTCGTTTGATGATCTACTGTATGCGATGGATGCATTGGACTGTGAGTACCCGGACATTGTTGGTGCTGTTCGCTGCTGACATAGCTCGAGATCCCAAATCTCTACGATCCAATGAATTCCAGATGGCCCCTGCACCGTATGCTCAATCGTACTCCTCAAACTCTAGCATAGCAACTCACGTGTCTTTAGTTATTACGAAGATCTGGGTGTCGTTGAAGATATGTCATCCTCTTCGGTCGTTGAAGCATTCAACCGGCAAGTTTCAGTTGATCCAGCAAGATCATCACTTTATCTACAGTGTCTCAAATCCATCGGCAATTTAAGAGGCAGCGATGATGCCCAAGTCATAGACACGGCGGTTCAGGTGGCTTACGCTGAGGGCAGATACACGGACGAAGATGTAATCGAGGCCTACAGATATTTCGGACTTGCTCACGATGATCCCCATCTCACCGAAGATAGTATTATCGGGAAGTTCTATGCCTTTATGAGCTCCACGACACAAGAAAATGAATCTCGCATGAGATTATGGAGAATCGGGGATAGCAGGAGGAGTGAGCGGATCAAATCAGCAGCGGAAGATAGTAAGAACCTCATTCATACATTCTTTTGTGCTGCTTCACAGTGTTAACGATGACATAGGAGTCGCAACCGTCGAACAAGCACAGGTATTCCTTGGCGTTGACAGTTCGACAAGCGATGAGTTTGTTCTGACTATGTATACCACGAAGGTGAGAGATGGTTTGACTTCTGAGGGGAGATTCGGTACTGACTTGTCTTCCAGGTCAATGACAACCCAGCAAGCAGGGATATTGCTCGGCGTGCTGTTGAGCTCATTGCTGAATCTCGAAAATCGGCCGTTTTAACACATTTTGTTCGCACCGGTGAAATGACCGCTGGTGAAATGGATGTTGCTGATGCCTATCGTTTGCTTCAAATCCCTGATCGCACAGTGGATGACGCCGCCATCATGGCAGCATACACCATCTGTGTGGACGAAGCCCCGGGACAAGCTGAGAAGTACAACCAGGCATTGACCATCATCGCCAAAGACAAAAATAGCTCTCTACTTAGCAGCATGATTTCCGGGCCTGACGCCGACTCTGGCCGTGACTTGTCAGAATGGCCTGTTGGCTTGCAAAACATTGGCAATACTTGCTATCTCAATAGCTTGTTGCAATTCTACTTCTCCATTCGTCCATTCCGAGAGATGGTTTTGGACTATGAGAGTTTCCGAATGGAGCTTGACGATGAGAGCTTGAGCAAGAAGCATGTTGGCTCTCGCAAGGTCTTGAAGAAGGAAGTTGAGCGCTCTCAGACGTGTGCGTATTACCCCCCCAAAATTCTACAATTTTTCTAACAATTCGTCTGCAGTTTTAAGAGAATTACGAACGTTGTTCCAAGATATGATTACCTCTTCAAGATCATTTGTGACGCCGGGTCAGGAGCTAGCACGGTTAACCCTCATCAGCCCGTCCAATGAAGCAGCTATCCGTCGCCGGTCGACCATATCTATGAGCAGACCCGGTGGACTCGGAGAAGTCAACGGTATGCCTATTATGGGACCGCTTGGCCCACCACAGCTGGCGCCAGAGCCAGAGCGAAGTCAAAACCCAGTTGATGCCGAGAAGGAGAAGCCGAAACATCCAACAATCAGTGATGTGGATAGCGAAGCTACTCTTGTTTCTGACAGTGTCAAATTAGGTACACCGTTACTGCCTGAGGATAAAGAAAACGAAACTCCATCCAAGGATATTGTGATGAGTGAGGTGCAGCCTGAACCTGCGTCTCAGAACAATGAGGACAATATCTCTCCGAAGGACGAAACACCGGCAATACCATTCGGGCCACCGAATCAGCCCCCCCCAGTGCCGCCTCGGTCGACTGTGCCAATAGATCCCCAGAAGCAGCTCCTGGAAGAGGTGGAGATTGGGGCCCAACAAGATGTCACGGAAGTGATCAATAATGTGCTCTTTCAGAGTCAATGCGCAATCAAGCCGATCGCCTTCGCCCCAGATGGAGAACAACTGGACCAGGTGAAAGAGTAGGTCTCCAGAGTCCAGACACGATTGGTGTATACCCAAGCTAACTATTGTGGCCGAAGCTTATTCTACGGACGGTCCAAGTCGTATATCCTTGCTGAGGCGGGAACTCGGTCTAAAGAGGAGTGGTGGTGCGATATCAAGGTCGACGTTGCAACTGGGTCTCGTGATATCTACGCAGCGATTGATGGGGCGTTTGATGCCCAGAAGGTCAACGTTGACAACACAATCGTCGAGCAATACAGTGCGATTAGCAAGCTGCCCCCAGTGCTTCAGATCCAAGTGCAGCGAGTGCAATTTGATCCCATCAAGAAGAGCTCTTTCAAATCGACTCATCATCTCGAATTGAAAGAGAAGATCTACCTTGACCGATACATGGATACGCAGCATCCTGAGATCATGAATCGACGACGACAGTGCTGGGAGTGGAAAAATACACTGAAGACGCTGGAGGAACGCAGGGCCGAGCTGTTGCGTCAAAGTGTACGAACGGATTCTCCTTTTCGTTTGTTGGCTGATACTAATGTTTCTGGCAGGAAAATGACGGCCTTGATATGGCGACTTTGTTCGAAAGTGCCAAATCCGTTGTCGAGGACCTTAACTCCTTCAAGGATAATCCAGAGACAGCCGAAGAAGCAATCGATATTAATCCGCAACTCTCGTCTGAGCTTGGTCAATTGTCTCAAATAGTCAAGGCTGAATTGAACTGTGGGCATCCCTTCCCTGCTGTGCACTGCAGCAACCGGAGTTGACTTATGCTTCTAGACGTCGAACAAGAGATCAAGAACACACAGACTCTGATTTCCAGCCAGTTTGTCGATTTCAAGCACCTGGCCTATCGACTCTATGCCGTATTCGTGCACCATGGATCCGTCGAGTTTGGCCATTACTATATCTATATCTTTGACTTCCGGAAGAACGTCTGGCGCAAGTACAACGATAACGAAGTAACCGAAGTCCAAAACCCGGATGAAATTTTCAAGAACCAAGAACGCCAGAACCCCCCGACTCCGTACTTCCTGGTATACGTCAACGATGCTCTAAAAGACCGCCTTGTCGATCCCGTCTGCAGACAAATCATTGACAACATGGCACACAGTGAGCCAGTTTCTGGGACAGAACCAACTCTCCCAATGGAGGGAGTCACTACGACGACACCCGTTCCCCAGGAGGATCTGAACATGGATTCCCCTGCCTACGACGAGGCATTCGCTGATAATTATACTTCAGGTACGGGTGCTGCCCTCCGTGTGGAAAAGGACCGGAAAGGACCTGTCGACGTTGGCAGCAAAGCTCCCACATCGTCATGGCCGTCAAACAACTTGGCTGACCAGCGTGATGTGGAGTGGTAGGAAATGAGATAGTGTCCGTCGCCTCGGCCTCGATTGTGAATCCGCTGAAGCGCAAGAATGAGGGGGATGTGACCTGTAAATGATTGAGTGGGAGTGGGAGTGGGAGTGTGTGTGTGTGTGTGTGTGTGTGTGTGTGTTGCACGGCTTTATGAAATGGTTTGCAGTTGTCTTTGTGTTGTGTGCTTGATATCGGTGCATACTAGCGGGATATCCTCTACCATCTTTTCTCATGTAGATAATAATGACAGATACTATGAATCATGACCAATGTATCACTAGTTAGAGAGCTACATCAAGCGCACGTGACGCTGGTGGGTTCGAGCGGCCCGCGGATCGGAACCGGAAAAGCAAACGGGTTGCCCACTTCGGAAGATACCTTAGAAGTTAGGTCTTTGGTACAGATCGAGTCTCGAGGAGTCGAGGTAGTGAGTAGTGACCCTATGAGCGTGAGACCTGAAAGATAGGGTGTTTGAGAACGAAAAAAAATTGACTGTCAAATCTAGCAAAAACGAGATGGCAGGCATTTCTTTTATAAAGTGACGCTCTTCCCATATTCTCTAAATACTACTTCCGTGATGTGCAGAGAAAATACGGATACGTGGAGAGATACAATGGTGCGGGGTATTTCCGGGGAAGTCAGGCGGCGCGGATGACTTTCCGCAACTCCGCGAATGGCCGTGGCTGGCCTTATATATATCTATCCATGTCTCGGACTGCCTTGACCGTCTGCGGGATTGGATTTTCTATTTCACTCCGAATGCTGGTATCCTGTTCTTTGGACGATTCTTTGATTTCCTGAAACAGGCTCGAGCGTTGTTGCCCTGACACTTCCTCCTGTGTTCCGATCCTCTCATTTTTACACCACTACCCCTCAAAATGCCTTCGCAAGTAGCGACCTGCCTGCGCCTTGCGCGGCAGTTCTCTGCCAACCCTTCTAAGGTGAGGAACTACTGGACGAAGTACTTATTGCTCTACATTATATTCATCGTCTATTACAGCATCAACGATTCCTCGCACGAGCCTTCTCGAGCAGCCTGCGTCGAAGCGAAATCAACAAAGTGATCGCCTCTGCCGAAGAAGCGGTCAAGGACATGAAGTCTAACTCGACCCTACTGGCTGGCGGATTCGGTCTTTCCGGTGTACCGGATACCCTCATCAGCGCTGTGCGCGCCAATGAATCGATCACCGGCTTGACCGTCGTCAGCAACAACGCGGGTGTGGATGGGGCCGGGCTCGGCCTGCTCCTGCAGTCCAAGCAGATCAAGAAGATGGTCGCCAGTTACGTGGGAGAGAACAAGACTTTCGAGCGGATGTACCTGACAGGCGAAATCGAGCTGGAGCTGACACCCCAGGGCACACTGGCCGAGCGCTGCCGGGCCGGTGGCGCGGGTATTCCTGCCTTCTACACCCCTGCTGCCTTCGGCACAGTGGTGCAGACTGGCGAGCTGCCGCTCAAGCACAACGCCGATGGTACGGTAGCGCTGTACGGCGAGCCGCGGGACGTCAAGGTCTTCGATAACAAGAGCTATGTGATGGAGGAGGCGATCAAGGGCGACTACGCGTTTGTCAAGGCGTACAAGGCCGACAAGCTGGGTAACTGCCAGTTCCGCTACGCCGCGGCCAACTTCAACGGCGCCATGGGCCGCAACGCCAAGATGACCATCGTTGAGGCGGAGCACATCGTCGAGCCCGGTGAGATTGAGCCGGCTGCTATCCACCTGCCCGGTATCTATGTCAAGCGGGTGGTCCAGAGCACGGCGCCCAAGAACATCGAGAAGTACACCTTCGCTAAGGAGGACGGCGAGGACACTGCTGCTTTGGGAAAGGGTGACACGGCCGCGAAGCGGGAGCGTATCGTGCGTCGTGCCGCGAAGGAGTTCAAGAACGGCATGTATGCGAACCTGGGTATTGGCATGCCTATGCTGGCGCCCAATTTCGTGGATCCCTCGGTGGAGGTGATGCTGCAGTCAGAGAACGGCATTCTGGGCCTGGGTCCCTACCCCAAGAAGGGTCAGGAGGATGCGGATCTGATCAATGCTGGCAAGGAGACGGTGACGCTGATCCCCGGGGCTGCCTGCTTCGGCAGTGACGAGTCGTTCGGTATGATCCGGTCCGGACGGATCGATCTGACCATCCTGGGTGCGATGCAGGTGAGCGCGAGAGGTGATCTGGCCAACTGTGAGTCTTTTTTTCTTTTTCTCTCTGAACTATAGTTCTTCTCGGCACTGGCTAATCATGCAATAGGGATGCTCCCCGGGAAGATCAAGGGCTTCGGTGGTGCGATGGATCTGGTCTCCAACCCCTCGGCGACCAAGGTGGTCGTGACGATGGAGCACACCGACAAGAAGGGCAACCCCAAGATCGTCAAGCAGTGTGAGTTCCCGCTGACTGGCAAGACCTGCGTTAGCCGGATCATCACCGAGCTCTGCGTGTTCGACGTCGACTTTACCGACGGATTGACTCTCGTTGAGCTTGCGGATGGTGTTACCGTCGAAGAGGTGCGGAGTAAGACGGAGGCGCCGTTCAAGGTCGCGGATGATATCAAGCCCATGCTGTGATTCTCACAGATGGTTTTTTTTTTTTTTTTTTTTTTTCTTTTTTTTTGGGATCTTATGTTTGATACCTCTGATTGAGCGTTGAGTTTTCTTTCTGGTTGTATATAGCTCTGACAAGTTTGGAGCAATGGGTATTTCTACAACTTGCCTTTCTTCTCCTTGCTGCTGCGAAGTGGAAAATCAAGATGGCGCTGTTTGTCTTTACACAATCGAGCTGGTGCATATGGGTGTCACATTGTCGGATTCGATGTAGCTCTACAAAGGTGGTTCTTGGCTGACAACTGACAAGCACGGTGAATATTTGAAGGACATGTTCCGACGAACTCAACCTGACTCGAATGCTGAATCCTCCATGCTCCATACTTCTGCTACTCCTGCAAGGCGTTGATCGCGTTGCAGCTCCCACGTGTGCATTTAATAACGATTGGCCAGGAAAACTCGGAGTTTCCAACAGGAGAAAAGCCGCTGAGGAAACAGCTTCGACAGATCTCCAGACTATCGATCTAGTCAATCATTGTCTTTCTTGATACCATGTGCCGCCAAGTCCTGGTAGCCAAGAAACGCCAAGAGAGAGCACTGTCTTGGGGAATGAACGTGGGAATCTTCCAGCAGTGAGATCGCTGCATTTATGCACGGGTCGACACTTGACCGTCCTCACTCCTCGCAGATGCGAGCAGAGACCTGAACTGCTGATGACCGGAAATTATCCTTGCTCCGGTTCTCCACATCGTGCTCTCATGCCATGCTGTCGCAGACGAGCAGACGAGCAGACGGAGGTGGAGCTGGGGTACATGGAAGGGTTCCATCACGATCGGCAGGCTATAAAGATGGATAATTGTCCCGTGTAGGATTGGAATATTCATCTATCCGTTCTCCCCCAGGCAACTTCGCAACCATCAACATGCGGATTGCAGCTCTGATCCTCGCTGCCGGTCTGGCTGCAGCCGCTCCCTCCCCCGACAAGGGCGGTCATCAGGGCAAGGACCCTCGCCCCTCCGTCACCAACATCCAGGTCGGATCGCGCCCGTACTACCTGGTTGACGCGATGGCAGACAGCCCACTGAAGAAGAAACTGGAGTCCTGCCAGGAGAAGCGCATCAAGAAGTCATCCAAGTTTTCCATCTCGCACCGCGGCGCTGCGCTCCAGTTCCCCGAGCACACCCGAGAGGGCATGCTGGCAGCCGCACGCCAGGGCGCCGGTATCATCGAGTGCGACGTGGCCTTCACCTCGGACCGACAGCTCGTGTGCCGCCACTCGCAGTGCGACCTGCACACGACAACCAACATCCTCGCCATCCCCGAGCTGGCAGCCAAGTGCAGCAAGCCCTTCCAGCCCGCGGCCAACGGCAAGTCCGCCTCGGCGCGCTGCTGCACCTCCGACATCACCCTGGCGGAGTTCAAGACGCTCTGCGGCAAGATGGATGGGTCCAACCCGGCGGCCACGACGCCCGAAGAGTACCAGCTGGGAACGCCCGATTGGCGCACAGACCTGTACGCGACTTGCGCGACCCTCATGGACCACAACGAATTCATTGCGCTGGTCGACTCGCTGGGCCTGGATTTCACCCCGGAGCTGAAGACCCCGCAGGTCGCCATGCCCTTCCAGGGCGACTATACGCAGGCCATGTACGCGCAGCAGCTCATCGACGACTACAAGAAGCACGGCATCCGCCCGTCGCGCGTGTGGGCGCAGTCCTTCCTCCCAGACGACATTTTGTACTGGATCGAGAAGGAACCTGCCTTCGGGAAGCAGGCGGTCTACCTCGACGAGCGCGTCGACACCGCCGCGGGCTACCAGACTGCCGTCGATGGAATGGACGAGCTCGCGAAGAAGGGAGTCAAGATCATGGCCCCGCCCATCTTCGCGCTGCTCAACACCACCGCCGACGGCGAGATCGTGCCCTCGGAGTATGCGCGGGCCGCGCAGAAGGCCGGGTTGGAGATCATCACCTGGTCGCTGGAGCGCTCGGGTCCGCTCAAGCAGGCGGCTGCCAAGTCCGAGTACTATATCGAGACGGTCAAGTCGACCATCACCGGCGACGGCGACATGTACCGGATCGTGGATGCGTTGGCCCGCAAGGTCGGCGTCAAGGGCATTTTCTCGGATTGGCCGGCGACAGTGACCTATTATGCCAACTGCATGGGTCTGAACTGATGTACTCCCTGGAGAGAGTATGTCAGAAGCTGGAGGATTCTGTCATAGCCTCATAGGGCTTTTTTCCCTCTAGAAAGATAATATTTTCTTTACTAATATATATATATATATATTTTCTCTGGAAATTTCAGAAAAATGGAAAGAAAATATGATTCCCTAGCCTCAATCATCACCAATTGTCCAGAAAAAAAAAAAAAAAAAAACAGCTAGGCTTGCGATGCCTGAATCCTATTTGTAATGCAGCCGCTGGTTCAATCCCTAGGCGCTTGGATAACCGTTCTCTGACCTATCATTTGCAACTACTGATTTAAACCCTGGATGCATTCATTGTGCATATTTAAACCGGAAGATTAACCCAGGAAAACACACCACTTCAGCTTCAACAGTCTCCCTTTCACACATCAACGGGCCCTAGCAAGGAAAAGCCACACTCCTCGCGCGCTTGGAAATCAAACTGCTACCACCAGGCTACAGGGTCAACGTACTGGTCTTCATGTAAGTACTTTTTTCAACCATGGCGCCTCCAAAGGCTAATCTAATCCTTCAGCATCTATAGTTCCATCTGCAGAACAAGGAGCAGGGTTGAAGAAAGCTGTAGAAGAAGCTCTATAGACACAAGATGCCATCGAGAATCTTTCAAATGCTGAGAAGGATCTTATGACCCAAGCGGCAAAAGCAAGTCTTCGATCTAGGAAGCAAAAAGGGGGCAAATAGGTCAGTCAGCAGGAAGAGGAAGCTGAGCTTTGGCGAATGCGCAGTCGCCTTATAAGTGTCATACTGTCTTTACATATTCCAAACAAACAACATTGGCCTCTCTGTGACTCATCACCGAAGTAAATTCGCTGGTGATGGTTACAGATCAACTAGTTCGTCAGTGCTGTAATGAGGCACCAGTTTACCCTCATCTGCCTGGTGCATTTTCTTCGCAATGAAAGTGTCAATATTTACACACTCCTCTGCGCTTAACAGGCATAGTCGATCCTCAATCACTGTAAAAGAACCAAAAAAACTTGGATCGATGAACTTCCAATAGATCTCATCAAACATGGAGCTGTGTCTTGAAGCAAGGCAAATCCAAAATAGCCCAGTCTCCATCGAGTTCTCCATCGCAGTCGATAGACGCTGGGATTGTGACAGGGATCCATCTTTGATTTTACTTGCCTCACATTCTTGAAGTACTTCAAGAAAAGTGCGAAACCTCGGCATGAAGCGAGCCAAAAATTGATCTAGGTCGGGCTCCCAGTCCTCCGGACGCTCCAATAAGAGCCACCAAGGAGCAGCATATGTAAATTCAACAGGGGCAGCATAAGCAAATTCCCAGTCGACCACCCCAGTGATAACAAGCCTTGACGCATCAACAAGGACATTGTCAGGGCGAAGGTCATCGCAGTAGAGCCGGAAAGGTCCACTGCAATGTTCTCTGGATATCTCACGCGAAAGTTTGCGAAAAAGACAGCGCGCAATGTATTTCTTCCGACAGTCGGCTTCATTCGTAACTGCGTCGTTGCGTTGAAGCTCAAGATGATAGAAATGTTGTTGAGCGAGCTCCTCAAAATAATCTGCCGCATTGCTGAACCGCTGTCGCTTAAAAACATCGTGTGGAATATTGGAAAATTGAGCAAGTCGATTCATGTTATAACTGAGAGGGCGCTTTGACACAGTCCAAGCACCTGACTCTTCCTGGCTGATGGCTCCAATAAACGGAAATTCCGGCTTCGATAGCTCAAGCAGCACTCCAGCCATCCCGAAATAGGCTTTCCTTAAGATAGAAATAGGGACTCTCGCACTCAGTGTGAATGTCTCCCGAGATGAGTCGCTGAGGTATCCGCTCAACTGATTCCCTTCGATAAAAGACATCACAATGTACGGACCGACCGCGCACTTGCCATACCCTAAGACCTTGGGAACAGGGATCGCTGTGTGCTGGGCAATATATTCCATTATGGCGACCTCATCTTCAACCTTTTCATTGCGAGCGATGACCCGACCAAGGGCCGAAAAGCGAACCAGTACGCGATGCCCATTTTCGAAAGTGACTCGATAGCAAATATTAAAAGCGCCGTTTGAAAGTCGCGAGGCTGTCACAGGCGTACTAGGGCAATGTCGGGAAGCGAGCTTGCCCGCCAAATCCTCGGGGGAATTTCTGAGTAGGTTTTGTATCCAAACCTGAAAAATTCGATCTGATTGTCGAAGTCCATTTCGCATGCTCTGCGAGGATAATGGGTAAGAACAAGAGTTGGAGGGACTAGGGGAGAACACATTCCAGGGGGCTGTCACGGCTCCAAGGTTAGTAGTAGGCTTTGGGCAGCAAACCCTCCCAGCCAAACTCTGTGATCATGTGATGTGTCATAGGGGTAGAATATCCCTGAATGAGATGCTTAGATTTCTATCTAGGTGCCAGGTGTGCAATGCTCATGTAGGTGAGCTCAGTAAAGGCCTTGGCAGTCAGGATGAGTGAGGCACAATCCAAGGCCTGCGAACCAAACAAGAGCAGAGAGTGAATCTGATTTAATTGGTCAGTATCGTTCACTCAGGGTACCAAAGTGTATTTCGCCAGACTGGCCCGAATGATTGTGAAAGACACTCTTGAGTGCCCCGTTACCTCCCTCCAGTTTCGGGGCCTGTTATGGTGGAAAAGGCCAGTTCTTCGCGGCTGCTTGAGGCGTGAGCTCTTCACTCATTGTTTCAACATACATATTGTACAGTTCCTTGTTTGCCTTTTCTGTCGCTTCCCATCGGTCATTTGGAACCCAGCCGGCATCATCAGTGAAAAGCTGGCTCTTCACCAGATCGCACAGATAAAGCCTGTCCTCATATTTCAATTTTTGTTCATTGTGCCTTTGAAGTTCATTTTCTGATATCAGAAAGGGGCAGCTGCCCGGAAGCCCTAGTGAAGACCAGTCCTGGGATAAACGAATCAAACAATGGCGTAGGGGGACCAAGCTGCCCTGGGAGAATAGCTGGCAGTAAGTGAAGGGCTCCCACAACCTGGAGTCAAGTTTCATAGCATTGTAAATGCAACGATTATGTGCAAGGCTGGACATCTCGTAATATTTTGACCTCGAAGCCAACTCCTTCTCGTTGATAGCCTGTTCCTTTTGCTCGGGACTGTGGTCATCGAAACCGTCAGGTAAGGCGGGTAAGTCGGGGCCAAAAGTGTAGTCCTTGGGTGGCGTAAGGAACTCGGGGAATCGAGCTTGTATGAACAAAGGACAAATCTGAGACGATTGCCAATCGATAATCCCTTCAATGATGCTGGGCTCATTCGGTGAAACAAAGATATTTCCCAGATGTAAGTCAGTATGCCACACAACAGGGTCTGAAGCATCTGTCACGCGTGGGTCATGGGACAAAATCGGTAGGGCCATGTTCACGTTTTCCAGCAGACTTTCATATTCATCGATCGACTGGGATTCGTCAAATTTATGGAGTTGACGTTGCACCTCAGCTCCTGAGCTTCTAATATGAGCAAGCTCTCGCTGGACAATCGATAGCGCATATTCTGAAAAGCGCGCCCCTACAGTATATCAGTACTCTTGTCAAATGTCAGTAAATAAATAGCACAGGTGGTGTAGGAATACCCACAAGGGCCCATATCTTTTGACACCGATCGAAATCTGTCGACGAAATTGCCGTGCCACCAGGTTCGTTTACAGGACGGTCCAATGCAAAATAGCCCTTCCGGATCTAGCTCTGCAGGGAGTGGATACTGTCGACATGTAGCAGGTAACGAGTCACGGAGAAAAAGACTGCCGTATGCTGGAAATGAGATATTGACCAGCTCCTTCTCAATTTGTACAACTTGATCGACTATTTTGTAGCGCTCCAAGGTGTTCATTACCTCCCATTTCTCTGACAAGGCAACTCCCCGAATCTTTTCCATGATTATATACTCCGCACCGACCGAATTGGCGGCGTCAGCGCTCCAGGCCAAAACTTTCGGAACCCGAATCGAGGTCCTAGAGCGTACTAGAAAAGGAGAGTATAAGCTACACGCCAAAGCAAGTGATGAACGGAAGCACACCGATACATACGAAACTTCAGAGTGGCAACTTCAGAAGCTGTGGTCAACGAGGGCGGGCCGGCATTTGGACACGGAATCTTTGCTATGACCTCGTTGCCATCATTCATGGTAAGAAGTAAAGCTTTGTTGAAACTGCCTTCCAGCTTGACAACGCGAACACACTTTGTTGTATCACTGAAATGTGCTGCAGCTAGGCGACAGAGACTATCGAGATCAAATTTCACATAACGCAGTTGCCGTTGGGCCGTTTCGTCAACAAGCCATCGACCTGATGTATATCGAAAGAGATCTTCCGATTTCCCTGCATCGAAGTCCCACGTCACATTAGTTATTTGATCATCTACCAACTAGATGGAGACGCAGAAACGTCAGATGGCACACCTATGTGGTTCAGGGCAGAAGACTCCTCCACCAACAATGTTTGGGGAGGAGCTTGGTTGGGGTGCACGAACGCCGCATTAGAAGCAAAATGAATAGCAGCTGGAACACTGCAAGATAAAACTTTGCCGGGAAGGGTCTAGATATCAATTGAAATAGATATTGAGATGATAGTTGCCTCCACATAGTAGGAACACAGCTGTGACGGGTGCAAGACTGAGCATGTGACTATCATGAAGTGGCCAAGGAACTATTGCAATAGCCTTTTGTGCCTTAGGCAGTCAGCCCTATGAATCTGTTCTTGCTTTTTGATGAGCTTGTGCCTGGGTGCCTGGGTGCCTTGAATCTCGATGCCCTCATGCCTGAGGCTGCAAGTTGCGCTAGAGACGTTGCCAAGAGATGGTGGAGTGGAGCTTCTCTATGATTGGCCACATGCAATCAGGGTCAATCAATCCACCCAATCAGAACGATATGACATTTTGATGCCAAGACGTCCCCAAACTCGGTTGAAATGAAGTGGGAAATTGCGCTTCTGAGCGGACAAACACTTGGCCTTTCGGTGTCTTTGACTCTTTGTTACTAACTTATTATCTCCTTGTCGGTGCTCTGTAACCGAGGATGAGTTCTGGATATGGATGATGGAACCCTCTCTGTGCATGCATCTAGAACTGTCCGCAGTCTGGACTCTGGGGTGATGACTTCCAAAGCTGCATCATGCACTGCAGTGACTACTGCACGTCCTGTCTGAAGAACCTAACCATTGATGATCAAACAGGCTGCGTCACCTCATGGAGATTGGTGGAACACTCGTCCAGCGCGATCATCAACAGCCAGACGGTCTTGATCCAATCACTGGGATGAGTTGAGGATATCGCGGCACACTCTCATTTCCCCTTTCTGAGCACTGAAAGCCCATCATTTAATCAGGGACGACATTAGGTCAACAGGCTGAGGGATCCGACTCGCATATTGCTGGTCTTGACTAGATCACTATCCATCTATCCATCTATCCATCTATTCATCTATTCATCTATCTACCTATCTACTCCGTACTCGCATCCTCCTTGATTCTTCATGCATTTCCTTGTCTTTTCTTGACCCCCCTCACAGTCTCTCACAATGCTGTTGTGTGGCTTGTTGTTCCTCCTGCCGCTATTCCTGCAGAATGCTGCCGCACTGCAGCGGGATGAGGATCTGATGTCCTTTGTGACGGTAAGCATGCGCCTCGATCACGCAATCATCGACTACATCGAGTATCTACACGAGCCGACCGGCGCTAACACAAGACATTTCCTTTTCTTGAACTCCCCAGCTTCCCCATATCAGAGCCTTGAAATTCGACGTCCACTATCAGGATCGCGACCGTGTGAGCCCGGGCTATTGGTTCGTGGCGCCTTACGGACAAGTCGACCCCGAGGCACCGAGCCACCGCTTCCAACAGTATCAGATCGGTCCGTACATCTACGATGGCGATGGGGTATGTGGCGGCTCGCGGCATTTTGTTTTTTTCTTCTTCTTTTTTTTTATTTTCCTTACTCCTTACAAGAACGGGGTGGACTGACGTCGCTTGATGTGAACAGGGCCTCGTCTGGGCCGGTTCGTTCATGTTCGACAATCGCAACGTGTTCGACTTCAAGGCCGTCCATAGCATCGGCAGGGAGCCGCACCTGTCGCTGGTGTGGCAAAGCTCGTGGGATGGAATCGACTCTGGCCACGGGGTGATCCTGAAGAACAACTACGAGATCACAAATCAGCTACCCTTTCGACCGGAGTTGGGTGCCTTTGATATCCACGAATTCAACATCCTCAACGACGGAAAATCGGGGCTGGCGATAACGTACCGCGAACGCGAGACTGGCATGGAGGATCTAGCACGACCCGACGAGCGGACGGCGATCCTCAGTGGCGGATTCGTGGAGCTGGACATCAACACGGCGGAGACCACTTTTGAATGGGACTCGTTTCAGAATGTCCCGCTGTCGGAGTCGAATCGCTACGGATTTAACTCAAAGCCAGAGGGACGCCCGGGCTGGGACTACGTGCATGCCAACGCGGTCGACAAGAATGAAGACGGCGATTTTATCGTATCCTTCCGTTTCACCAACACCATCTACATGATCTCCGGGAAGGACGGCGTCATCATGTGGCGCCTAGGAGGCTCACGCAGCGATTTCGTGCAGGACTTCACCTTCTCTAAGCAGCACGACGCCAAATTCGTCAAGTCTAACGGAACCCACCACACCATTTCCTTCCTGAACAACGCCTCCGATGAGCTCACCAACGACGAGGCCGTCTCCAGCGCGTTGATCGTGGAACTGGACACGGCCGCGGTACCCAAGACCGCAAAGGTCTTGCGTCGCTACAACCGGCCCGATGGAGGTCTGACGCGGCTGCGCGGCAACGCCCAGCTGCTTCCCAACGATAATATGTTTATCGGCTGGAGCGAGCGGGGCTACATTTCCGAGCACGCGCCAGACAGCAAGGTCCTGCTAACCGCCATGTTCAATTCGACGCGCTTCTCGACCTATCGCGCCTACAAATTCGAGTTCACCGGCCGGCCCAGCAGCCCGCCAGATCTGGTCGTCTCCGTCGCGGGCACAGATGAGTCGCATATGCTGACGACCTTCTATGTCAGCTGGAACGGGGCCACCGACATCGCGGGCTGGAACTTCTATGCCCGGACAGCGGAGCATGCGCCTCCGGTTTTCGTCGGAAATACTACCAAGTCTGATTTCGAGACCATGTACGTTGCCCCAGGATACCTGGACTGGGTCTCCGCCGAGGCTTTTGACCACCATGGCATGGTGCTGGGCACGTCGCAGGTCCACCGCAGCCGTGTGCCCAGTAATTGGGCCGCGACCGGGTTCAAGGGCGAGGTGGCGGAGCTTAAGCCCCAGGATCCGACCGTTGTCGTCTCTGCGACAGTCGATGACAGTGATGATACCGCCCCGGCGGCGGGTGTGGGCAACAGCACCGCCAGCGGCGATGCCAAACTCGACAGCAGCGTCAGTAGTAACAGCGGTATGGTCGCCGTCGACGCGACCGCGGCGGAGGCGCTCCGGACCGCGCAGGACACGTACGAACTGGTCCGGGACATCGGCGCGCTGATCAGCTTCGTTGTCATCGTGTGTGTCATTGCTGGTATCGTGGCTGGGATTTACACATTGGTGCGTCGTCGGAAGAGAACGATGTACCAGCATATCCCGACGGAGGAGGGACTGCCCGAGGAGCAGATCCGGCGTCGGTCGACGCATGAATGAGACAGCAGTTTTGTAAATCCGGGTTGTGTGAATAAATCACTGTACATAATGAATACTTTCATGTCTCTTTTTACGATGCACCCAGGTTCCTGCCACCCACTTCTTCTCAAACACCTCTCCCGAAGGAACCCCCCATCAAGCCACAACCTGCAAGTCCATCGCCTTGACCAGATCCTGAATCACCTGTTCCTCGTTAGCTGTCAACACTCATATTTCCAGAACCCAGAAAGGTACTCACCACGCCCACATAGGTATCGACATCGCCACCCGCCGCCGCCAACTTCGTATCAATCGACTCCTCCGCATACAGGATCAGATCCTTCACTCCCGGCGTCGAATCCAACACCTTCAGCGACGCCGCCGCGTCCTCATCCGTCCCCACCCGACAGAGCAGGAACAGCACCGCCGGCCCAGGCGCCGCCTTCTCGACCTTCGCCTTGAACCCGGTGACGCTGGCCGCGAAGTCGGCGACGCTGCTTCCGAGCTACTCCAGTCAGCGAACAAACAGATGACAAAACACAAGAGGATATGAGTGACGGAGGGGGGGATAAAAGGAAAAAAAAAAAAAGAAAAGAGAAGAAACGAAACATACATCCCCGTCCGTGATAATCACCACGACGGTGGGTCTGAGCGATCCGCCCGCGGCCGCGGCGCTCAGCGGATCGAGCACCTTCTGCTTGAGCGGGCCGGCGACGTTGGCGCCGGTGTCGAAGGTCATGGCTGCGATGAGGTCGGCAAGGTCTTTCTCCGAGGCGACGTCGTCGAAATCTGCGCCTTCGAAGGAGCGGAGCGAGAAGTGGTTTCTCGGGTTGAGCAGCTTGGCGGCCTTGTAGAGGCCGCGGATTGTTTGCTGGGTGGTCGGGATGCGGGTTGGTTCGGTGCCCATGGAGACGCTGTCATCTGTTGTGGTGTCTTTGTTCAGTGGGGGGGGGGTTTGTTTGGGCTAAAGAGTGAAGGGGAGGCGAAAGGGGGAAGGAAGGAAGGGTACCGACCGTATAGGACGGTGAAGTCGTAGAACGCCAACTGTGCGGCCTTGGGGATGAGGGGTTCGGGGATGTGCGACTTGGCCGCGATGGCGTGGATGCTCTCCGCAGCCTGGGAGGTGATGTCCTGGATCTTCTGCGGGGAGAACTGGGGAAAGCCGGCGAGGTTCTTGGCCGCGAAGTCGGAGAGCTGCTTCTGGGTTTCTTGCTGTTGCTGTTCCTCCGGGGTCTGGGGTGGAGATGGAGGGGAAGGCGGAGGCGGAGGATCGATGACGGGGGTCCCCTTTTCCTACCGTTCAGTACACCCAGGTATACACCGACGCTGCTCTGAGATGAAGCGAGATGGATATTCTCTCACCTTGCCTAGAATCCGCGACACCTCCGGCACAAAGTTCGCCAGCACCTGCTCGGCGACTTTCCCCGCGTACAGGGCGAGCGCGCCCTGCAGCTCCATGCGGCTGGCGGACTGTAGCTGCAGCGCCAGGGCCTCGATCTCCTTGCGGTGCTTGTCGAACTTGCAGCCGCTGACGGTGGAGCTGAGGATGAGCATGAATTGCTCGAGGAGGGTGTTTTCGCTGATCAGGTGGGAGACCACCTGCACGCCGACGGGGACGCGGAGGTTGAAGGTAAGCAGGTTGTCCATGCTGGTGATGGTGCTATGGATGTGGGTGATGACGAGGATGGGATGTTGGACAGATGTAGTGTGAAGCTTAGATATGAGCTTTATAGTTGCTCATGAGTATGCATTTGTCTCCGTACCGGGTGGCCGTTCAGGTAGCCACAGTAGCAATTGAGTTTGCGTGCAGCTTATGCACATACATGGAAGGAATAGCAAGTGGCCGGCTGAATCGGCTTGCTCGGAATGGATGTTTTGTGATCGATGGAGCGATTCGACAGGAGTGAGTATGACGAACGGCTGGCTCGCGCGGTAGAAGAAGGAATACGCAGCGGCTAAGCACACATATAGCACCAGATGAACTTATGGAGTACGTGCGGGTGCATGCTATCAAACTACTGGGAATAGGAACCGACGAACTATTTGTTGTTAATGCCCTGCTCACATGCAGGTGAGACAACCCAACCCCAATGAGTAAGTTCACTCCTGCCATTCGAACTATATCGAGGGTACATCAGCCAGCCACCTCTAGCCCATGCGAGTATACCTGAACCGTCCACCAATGCGTTCGAATCACTTCAACAAATCAAACACCTCCCACAGGATATTCTTTTTGATGGCCCCTGTCACCCTCGGCGTCCCCATCAAGCCAGACACCGCCATCTGCGCGCCTCGCACACTATACTCCAGCGACAGAGTCGTATCCTCTGCAATCTCTACAAACTGCCCCACGCACGCGATGTTCGTCGTATTCGCAGGAATGACACGCGGCCGGTCTCCCTTCTCCCGGCTCAGGAACGGCGCCGTGCCCAGCGGCAGCCCGCAGGGAATCGTTGACGAGGCCGGTAGGATGAGCTCCACGGGAAACCCCAGATGACGCAGCACCTCTTCGAAAATCTCGCGCCCCGAACACGCGAACATGTGTTTCCGGATGAAATTACCCTCGCTGGCGGGGCTGAGCGCGTAGCCCAGCACCACGTGCACGTCCTCCGGCTGGTCTGGGAATACTGGCTGCGGTGGAATACTCAGGGTCAGACCCCAGTTGCTGTCGCGGAGGGAGAGGGAGGCGTCGGTCTCCTGCTTATCGCGTGTGAGGTTCTGAATGAGACGGAGGAAATCGGGGTTGTGGAGAGTTGTCGTGAAGCTCTCGACGGAGGCTTGTACCGCGCGAGGAAGAAAGCAGGTCGGGTCGCCGAATATGGCGCTTTGGCGGGACAGGGCCTGCCAGAGGCCCCATTCGCTGATGAGCAGGTCCTCCCAGTGGGCGGAGAGGTAAGGGGGTGGGGAGTCGTCGGAACCCATAGCGGAGTTGGTGGTGGTGGAGCCGAGAATGGCGATGCAGATGTCGCTTGGGCTGAGGCTGACACGACATTCCTCTTCACTGTCATACTTGCGGAAGTGGATCTCAGAGACGGTAGTGGGATCGTTGGATGAGGCGGTGTCGAGTCCGGTGACCTGGACGTTGAAGCGAAAGTCGACGCCCTGGGACTGCAAGTGGCTAGTGAGAGGGCGGACAATCGAGTCGTAGAGGTTGTAGCGGGTGCGGTGGAAGGTCTTGACGCTTTTGAGCGACCGGATATTCTCGAGATACTTGCGCAGATGACGATGGAACTCGACGGCGCTATGCCACGGTTGCAATTCGAATCTGTCCCATTAGCAGCAGCACTCAATATGGGGACAGGGATGTAACATACGTGGTTGACCAAATCTTCCAGAACTCCGTGTCAAAGAATGCCAAGTCAAAGGCTTGGTTGATCTCCTTTGCTCCCAGTGCGTGCTCAGTCTCCATCAGGAACCAGATCAGGTCCATTCGATGCTTGACGTCCAGCTGGAATCCTGGTGTGTGCGACACTTCCGGGCCTGATTCACCCCTCCTGACGGCGCGTGTGTGAGCCTCGTGCGGTGGCCGTTGCTCACTATACGCGTTGACAGCGTCCATGAGCGAGGCGTGCTGAGACTCATCGCTGGGGATGAGCGAGAGGAGTCGCTCAGTGCAAGGACCGTGGAAGTACGGATGACAATCCACGGGGAGAAAGTAGCCATTTGTCGCGTCTCCGGTGGTTTTCAGTCGTCCCCCGGATCCCCGATGGAGATCGAGAATGTGGATGTTGGGGCCAGGCACATGGGCATCGTGGATCAGATGAACAGCGGCAGCAAGGGATTCGATGCCGCTGCCGATGAGCCAAGCCTGGACTTTTTGGGGGTCTCGAATTTCTCTCATTCTGCACTAGTACGCTGTTGCTTATCATATGCTGGCAGGAGGAATTTCGCAAGGAGAATATCAGGCTATCTTGAATTGATATTGATGGATGGAGGAGCATCATGAGACACGTCCGAAATTCATAGCGATGACGTTGACAAATGTCAGCTTGTCAAGAGCCTTTGGTCATAGAAGTCTGGTTGAGCCTGTGCAATGGAACCACAGAACTGCAAGCCGTCCGCCTCGAGGAATGGAAGCTCTCGTCCCTCTGATACCTAGGTACTTAGTCAAGCATGGGGTGTGATCGGGATGATCTAGTCTGATTGGCTGCGGAAGGTATATGACAGCGCCAAGCGATTCCTCTCTGCATCAGCCCATCAGAGAGAACATAGAAATGATAGAATCTCTACTGATCCGCTCGCCGTCTTTTCCCCTGCAGAACAAAAGCAGCTGATATTGGTATTCGATACTTCCCATTCTCTCTCTCTCTCTCTCTAATCCAGATACACATACATCTGCATATACATAATTCCACCACCACAATCCCAATCTACAATGGCATCCACCGACTTCCCCCACCTCGACTTCCACCTCCCTACCGCCCTCGTCCTCATCGACAACCAAACCGCCTTCTCCCACCCAACATACTGGGGCACCTCCCGCTCCAACCCCCTGTACGAAGCCAACCTGCAAGCGCTGCTCTCCGCCTTCCGCACCGCACGACGCACCCACCCCTCACTCCTCCTCGAAGTCATCCACGTCTTCCACTCGTCCACCTCCCCCACCAGCCTCCTGCACCCCGCCGACCCCAGCAAAGGTGCCCACCCGCTCGCCTTCGCCCAGCCCCTCGCCGACAACTCCGAGCCTACCTTCTGGAAGAACGTCAATTCCTCGTTCATCAACACGGGGCTGGAGGCGTATCTCCGCCGCAAGGGCGTCAGGCAGGTCCTCTTTGCCGGACTGACGACGGACCACTGCGTGTCGACGACGGTGCGCATGGCGGCGAACTTGGGGGTCGTGGATGTGTATCCGCAGGGAGAGCCGGAGGTGCAGCCGGATGGGAGGCAGAGTGTAGTGCCGGTGGAGAAGGGGCGGGTGGTGCTTGTGGCGGATGCGACGGCGACGTGGGCGAAGGGCGGATTCGATGCGGAGACGGTGCATGCGGTGTCGGTGGCTAGTTTGAGGGGGGAGTTTGCGGAGGTCGTGAGTACGGAGGAGGTGGTGAGGGAGTTGGCGGAGTTGAAGTAGATAGATTTTCTTTGCGTGTGGTTGGGAATGAATGAACCATGGATCGGGAGAGATCGACTACCTAGGTAGACTGTGTGTCACTCAACTCTGTTTCACCAATCAACCCAGCTGTTACTCCATACAGACATCTTCTCTCACATGTTCTGACTCCAGACTCTTGACATCATCATGAGAGCTGCCCATTATATATGTATATATACACCCCCCCCCCTCCCAAAACAAACAACCTTATCCCGACAAAACAACCTTAACAACAGCAGCCATCATGTCTCTCAGAATCCTTCGAAACTCAACCCTCCGCTACTCCCTGTCGCCCCTCCTCCGCGCCAGCTACCACAAAGCCCCCGAAGTGTATCCCACCAAGGGCGAGGACGGGATGTGTACGTGGGGTTTGCTCTCCTGGGGCACTATTAAATACTGACGATGTGTAGTCTGGATGCCCTCTCCGTATCCCGATGACTATGAGTATCCGACGATGATCAAGAAGACCAGCGCCAAAAACGAGCATGAGAAGTGGGATGAGATCGACGCGACCTTTAGCGAGGCGGCGGTATGTCTTGCCCTTCCACAAGACACAGATAAAAGCTAATAGTGGTACAGATCAAGGCGGATCGGGGCGACGTGCGGTTCGATAGGCACAGGACACAGGCGCGGCGCCAATCGGTCGTGGAGACGGACACGGAGCCGAATTTGCATGATATGTAGGTGATGGAAGTATGGGATGTTGGATTGTCAGAGGGATTGGTGTAGGTCAAGGTGTAGGTGAGATTGGATGGGGACAAATTGTAATGTGACAGGCTGTCTACCCAGATCGAACAAATCATGTACAAATGAAATCTTTGGAGATTTGACTTTGAAGGAGCGACACCTATATACAGGGAGAGAAATATTAAATAGTCCAATAATATCTCGCCGATTTCCACCTCGGAACATGACAAGGTAGAATCAACTCGAAGAAGAAGACATATACACCATTCATCACACAGGACCTAGGACCTACTAGCCCCAGGCCCACCTAACTAACAGTCATGGTAGCAGACCCGCTGCTGTGGTATCCCTCAGTAGCCAGAATCATATAGTTGAAGGTGCCCAGCTTCAGGCCCGACTTAGCCCAGGCATTGAAGTGGTTCTTCGTGGTGACCGTGCCACCCACACGGTGAGAAGTCCGCACGGACCAGAACTGATCAAAGGTCTTCTTGCCCTCGATGGACGGCGCATCGACCCGCTTGGTCTTGTAGATCTTGTAGGTTCCCCCGTCACTCTCGACGGTGCCGAGCTCGGTCGCGCCCGTGGACGGGTTGTACGAGCCGAAGCTTTCGACGATGTAGAACTCGATCAGCGGGTTCTGGGTCCAGCCGTACACGGAGACGTAGCTGTTGCCGCTGGGCTTCCAGTTGCCGCTGTAAGTGACGGTCCTAGTTCGATTGGTTAGTGATACTGGATCCCAATAGCATGGGAATGAGGCCGTCGGGTCATAGGGGAAGGGGCGTACTTGGCGCTGGCGGGATTCCAGCCTTTGCCGGCGACAAAGTTTCCGCAGTCCTTCCAGTTGACGCTGTACTGGCCGCCCTTGCCATTGGTGTAGGAGACCTGGCCCCGGTTGTCGGTCCAGAAGGAGTAGTAATAGCCGTTCTTGGTGCCTGTCTGGGAGTGGGTGAGCTGGTGCTTGGCCAGCTCAACGTACTTCTCAGAGCCGGGAGCGGCCAGCACCCCGACGACGGTGGAGAGAGCAAGAGCGAGAGACGAGAAGGAGACCATTTTCTTGGAGGACTGGTGGTGGATTGTGATGATGATGAAGGAGTGAGGGGCAAGGGAGCCGACCTCGACCGTCCTTTTATATGTGAAGATTCCAGCATTCAGCCGATGAGGAACTGGGACTGTTTGAGACGGGAGCTGGTGAAAGTCATTGCCCATGATTTCAGGACGATCCGAACGGTTTCAAGGTGAGATCGACATCCACTTTTCCCGGTGGGCCATCCATTGAGCGGGATGCGATGGGGTGATCGACAGTCTCGACTGCTGACTTGACAGGCATTATGGAGACTCAAGTCGATGGGGTGATTGAAGAATCGAATGGATACAAATCATACAATCAATGTGTGACTTTGCAGTATGAAGCTTGAGAGACATTGATCAATCATGATCGTCTGGTTCATTTGAACAAGCTTATTCAGGCGGAGCTAAGTGTCAAAGCGCCCAGACATCCCCAAACATTGCAAGAAAGCCACCATACCAGCCGGTCTCCCGTGGATTAGACAGAGTATAGATCAAAGCATATCCAGTATGGCTTTGCGGGGTATGAAGAATCCCTAGATTTTGCCGGCTGTTCGGAGTGCGGAATGTGCCTGGATCTGTGTATTGGAGATGTGATTAACCCCACGGAAGTACGGGTAAAGGAGAGAATTTATCCTTGAAAACACTCACAGCTTATGATTCTGAAGGAAGCTAGGAACGGGCCCAGTTGCCATGACTCGGCATACTCCACAAGACTATACTTCAGAGACCATAGCCTGGATTCTGCCGCGAGTTTCATGTAGCAGGGGCCATGGGTACTCATGCCAGGAGAAGACATGCATGTCCTTAACAGCAGCCACTATGACTTCATTGGCTTTGATTTTTTGAAAGAATAAATCAAAAGAGGAAGAGAAAAGCACAAGGTCCTCTCTTCTGCCTGGGCCACCTGTAGCTGGAGTCCCTTGACCTGTCGAGTGCCATTGATTCTGTCAAACTACCCCCATATCACTACCAGTTAGGAAATGATGTCTAGACACCTTTTTTAGTGAGTGGTGGGTATGCAACAGATTCACTCAACAGAACTTGGTTCGTACTGGTTACAAGGTAGTCCTAGAATTTCCCAATCTTGCTGACTTCCAGACTTCCTTCCATGCTGGCAGTGTATGTCCTCTTTATCGCCTTTCCTGTCCGAGAAAGGCTGTTCTCTCGAGGGGTCGTTTTGGGGAAGTGGAGTCTAGGAAACTAGGAATCAGCAATGTCTTAACAAACCGCTGGAAGATTGGCCTCAGTGGTCGTGTGGAACTTCCATGAGAGCCCTGACCCCAGCCAGCGGCGAGGCCTCCATGGGGACCTTGGCCCTTGCCACCAGCAGATCCAGATGCCGAACCACCAAGGTTGATAGGGTTTCCATTTTCGTCGCAGTCATCACCAGAAGCAGAGCCGGAGCCGGAGTGACCTCCACCAGAGCTGCTCAGGGCGCCCAGGGCACCACTCATGAGATCAGAGACTGTCTCATTCTCAAGACTCGATGAATTGTGGAATGATGGAATAATATCACATCATCCACGTTGAACGTTGATGAAACTCGGGAGAAGAGATGAGCAAGAAAGACAGCGAGGATGGCAGAAGGAAAACCCCAATACTACAGCCAGCGGTGAGTAATCAGCCATGCTATAGCAATCTACTTCCTAACTTCAATGCTCCGAACTTGTACTGCTTCTGGCCTGAAGATATGACCCTTTCGATGTCGTGCAATTTCAGAGATCGCCTACATCCACATGTTTTCCGGCGCTCCGAAAGACATTCGCATTTCACAAACACATCATTAGTGAGAAGATGGGTCTAAGTGGCCAGAGATTCGGTCTCTTGCTCAGCTTTAGACAAAGCGACCTGGATTGGAATCAGTATTCCAAAAGAGTCCCCTGGTGAAATCTCGATTCTTCTTCGACTGGTCTTACGGCCTTACCTTCATTTGCTACGCATAAGAGACGATCTTTGCTAATAGGGCTACAGAAGACTGAAGGGGTATTACACATACGAAGAGGACAAGACTGGAAAATTGGCTACTATGCGTTATCTTGGACTCCAAACTGCGCTCATCTGCATTCTGTTTGGAACAAACGGCCGTCACTGTGCTGTATAGAGGTATATGCCCAAATCTTTGCCCAACAGACATCTTACGAACTGAATCCCCGCGCAATAATCATGATCAGAGCGCCTGCGTCTCAACAATATCTCTACTCTTCCTTCGAATCAGAGTTGAGGATGGCAACACCTATCGTCACATGAGACAACATTCACAAATCCAGAGAAAGAGAAGAACTCACCTCCAGCCCCAACATAGCCCTCAGTCTGCGCATTGCCGGCATCAGGGTTGAGAATGGCGACAC
This sequence comes from Aspergillus clavatus NRRL 1, assembly GCF_000002715.2. NCBI lineage: Eukaryota > Fungi > Ascomycota > Eurotiomycetes > Eurotiales > Aspergillaceae > Aspergillus > Aspergillus clavatus. The sequence continues at coordinate 1,811,379 of NW_001517093.1, read as the reverse complement.
CTTGATCTGTCAGCGCAGGTTTGATCTTCTATCACCAGGAAACCTACCACCAGCACCGACGTATCCCTCAGGAACAATGGCGGGGATTGCCGCGCAGGTTGCGACGGCAGTAGCCAGGAGGATCAGGGCACGAGAGAAAAGCATTTTGTCTGCAGATGAATGAGATAGGAGATGAGCGTTGTTGTCTTCTGAGTGTGGGAGATGCTCCCCCTTTTATATCTCGACTTCAGCGGGATTTCCTACCACACGAGCACCATTGCGAGCGATACCGGTGGACTGCGATTGCGCAAAGCCACAAGAGGGGTAGGATTTGCCTCGCTCGGGGAGTCTCTGTTGAGATTCAATGCCCATACCACTAGGGATGGTACCTACATTTTGGCTGTTTTTGACATTCTAAAGAATTTCTTTTACTAGAAAAATATGATATTTTTAATAATATTCAGCAAAAAATACCTAGGTAATTTAAGCCAAAAAATACAGTCAGGTGACTTAAAAGTTTATAGAATTTAATTGGCTTGCCCAAAAGCTATGCCTTTTTGATTGGCTAAAAATAGTATCCACTCTTATCACGTCAGTTTTGACATTTGACAGGAAAAAAAGGGGCCTGACATTTGACAATTTGACATTTAGCAAAAAGCTTTTGACATTCACCATCCCTACATACCACAACCGCTAGTTCAAGAGCTTGCGCTACCATGGAGGACGTCTGGCGGCTTGGATACTTGCTACACCCAATCAATGTGTTCTAGCAGATAAGGGTCTGCAATTCTGGCCTCGAACAAAGGGGAAATATGCCTTCCGCAGGGACCACGACCTGCCTAAGCCGTACTAGGAAGAATGTACAATAGGCATTCCTCATCTCCAGGATTCGGCCCCCAAACCGGCCCAGCCAATGACGAGATTTTAGACCTGATCTGAGACTGGAAGAGGAAGGTCGGGGAGTACTATCTTGAGGCGGGAACAAGATCCAGGAAGGTATTCTAGACTTGGTTGGCGGTGCTATCGAGTAGTCGTACATCGGTACCAAGGGAATCAATGTCGGAAGTGGTTAACTAGACAACACAGCCCAGCAGTACTGTGTAGAGGATCCTGATGAAACTCTGGCTGGAAGAATGGCGTTAAGCGATGTTTCACAAGGGTGCTGCTGTCTCTCTATCCACATGTTTTGCAAAGCGCAATATCGCAACAACAATCTCGGCGTGAGAGAGTCCTGCCAGTACTCTCTCCTCTGGCTCCCTCTTCCTCCGCTCTGGAGTATATCAGCATATTAGTCTGAAGCATCATTCCCGTAGAGTCGTCGCCCGCTCAATGATCCCAATCAATCAAACATGCTCAACTCAACGCACTCACCCACCTACTCCCACCTCCCCAGCGAGTCCAAAGAACTCCTCTCCGAAGATGACACCAGCAGCAGCAGCAGCAGCAGCAGCATCCCTCCTCGCACGCGCACCCGCAACTGGCGCATCCTCCTCCTCCTCTCAACAAACCTCGCCCTCTTCCTCACCTCCCTAGGAATCCTCGCCTACGCCTTCCACGAACTCAGCGCCCTAAAACACAACATCGACAACCGTCTCGTCCGCCAAACATCCGCCTACTGTATTGTCCCTCCCAACCCCTTCCACCATTACCAAATCACTAACCCTCCACTCCCCCCCCCCCTTCCAGCCCCCCTCCTCGACACCCTCCCCCTCCCCCTATCCACCACGACGACCAACGGCTCCTTCTGGCCCCAATCCCCGCCCTCCCTCTTCCAACTCCCGCCCAGCCCGGAAGTCGACGCCGCATGGGACCGCATCGCAGACACGCACGCCTTCGCGCTCACCCGCGAGCAGGTCCGCCGCCTCAACAAGGACCCCGCGGAGCTGTACCGCTTCCCGGCCTCGTACGGGCTCGGCGATGAGGCCTACATGGGTCTCCTGGATGTGTTTCACCAGCTGCATTGTCTGAATCATCTGCGCCAGGCGGCGCATCCGGAGTATTACCGCCAAAACCACAACCACAGCCACAGCCACAGCAACAGCCACCACGGGGGCAGCGGGAGTGGGAGTGTGGGCTCGGGGACGGCGGGGACGGGCGAGAAGAGAAGAAGCAAGTTCCCCTACGAGGTGCATCTCGAGCATTGTACGCATATCCTGCTGCAGTTCGTCCTGTGTCATGCGGATGTGGGTGTGATTACCTTCAACAAGGTTGCGGGGACGCCGGGCCCGTTTGCGGATTTCAATGTTGACCATGTGTGTCGCGATTTCGGGGCTGTGTTGGATTGGAAGGAGGCGAACCAGGTCAATGTGACGGATGAGCAGTGGGCGGAGATCTTTGTCACGCCGGAGGGGATTAGGGAGCTGCCGGCGGAGGGCAGGTCGGAGCCGCCGAGGGTCTAGGCCTAATTGGCATTGGTGGTTGGGTACGTGGGGAGCATTGGATCAGAATGAGGAATTGAAGTTGGAAAGATTATCTCATTAGGTATCTAGGTATCTAGAATACAGATCTTGAAAAGAATCGTCACGCGTAAAGTTGAGAAAGAGGGGATATCATATCATCCGCGGATTGAAAAAAACAACCAAGTCCCGAGCGATCCACCATCAAGTCATAGCTTAGTAGCGCTGGCTACCGAGGGTGCCACGGTTGTCGAGGTCAGAGTCGACGCGGGGGTCCATCTTGTTCATGATGTTGGAATTGTGGGGGCCCGCAGTGGCGGAGGTGCCAGAGGTGTTGTAGCTGTTGGAAGCCATGGCCTCGTGGCGCGCGCGGTTGTCCATGTCGGAGTCAACGCGGGGGTCCATCTTGTTCATCAAGTTGGAGTTATGGGGGCCGGCGTTGGAGCTGGTGCTGCTGCCCATGCCCATGCCCATGCCAGTGCCAGTGCCAGTGCCGTAGGAGCCAGTCCCGTGAGTACCGTGGGTGCTGCTGCCCAGGCCGGAGCTACCGAGGGAAGAGTGGCCAGTGGTGCCGTGGGTGGTGCTGCTACCAAGGCCGGTGCCATGCGAGCCAGTGGTACCGTGGGTGCTGCTGCCCAGGCCAGAGCTACCGAGGGAAGAGTGGCCAGTGGTACCGTGGCTGCCATAGGCACCGCGGTTGTCCATGTCGGAGTCAACGCGGGGGTCCATCTTGTTCATCATGTTGGAGTCGTGAGGTCCGGCGTTGGTGCTGGTGCTGGTGCTGGTGCCCATGCCGGTACCATAGGAACCAGTGGTTCCATGGGTGGTGTTGCTGCCGAGCGAAGAGTGGCCAGTGTGGCCAGCGCCATAGGCGCCAGTAGTGCCGTGGGTGGTGCCATGGGTGGAGCCAAGTCCAGTGCGAGCAGCGCGGTTGTCCATGTCGGAGTCGATGCGAGGATCCATCTTGTTGGCAACGTTGGAGCTGTGGTGGCCGTGGGTACCACCGATAGCCTCATGACGGGCGCGGTTGTCCATGTCCGAATCGACACGGGGGTCGGCCTTGTTCATCATGTTGGAGTTGTGAGGTCTAGCGTTGGTGCTGGTGTTACCATAGCTGCCGCGGGCACCGCTGGCATAAGCACCGGTGCTTCCAACGCCGGAGTGCTTGTGAGCACCGCGGTTATCTAAACAATCAGTCAAAGTTAGTGAACATTCCGCACCAGGCGACTTCGCAAGCTGTTGCTTACCAGCATCACTGTCAACACGGGGATCCATCTTGTTGGCAATGTTGGAGTCGTGAGGGCCATAAGTGCCGCCAATGGCCTCATGGCGAGCGCGGTTGTCACGGTCCGAATCCACACGAGGATCCAGCTTGTTGGCAATCTTGGAGTTGTGAGGACCGGAGGTGGAGGAGCTGGTAGAGGTGTGGTGGCCGCTGCTGTGGCCGTGGCCAGACTCGACCACGCGAGGACCGTGGGTGCTAGTGTGAGCGACCTTTTCCCCATCAGGACCAGTGGTCACGGTGGCATCTCGTACAGCTTGCTTGTCTATTCGACTTGTTATTTGGGGTGATGGATAGGGGAGCTTCAACCCTCTTTCACTGACCAATCTGGCTATCGGCACGAGCAGTGTCAAAGTGTCTAGTGTTTGTGTTCGTGTTGTCAAGGCTGTTGTGGCCAGTGTGAGTGTTCTGAGTCGTGTTATGCTGGGTAGTCGAGTCGTGGGCCGAGCTGTGGGAGGAGTCGTGGTGACCAGTGACAGCCTCCTTAACCTTGTGCATGAGTCCAGACATGTTGATGGAGATGATGATGATGTGGTTAGATTAGAGAATTAGAAAAGGTGGAGGAGAAGATAGGAAGGATGTGTGGTATTGTGGTGATTGTGGTATTGTGTTGTTGTTGATGTAGTTTGATAGTCTGGAGAAAGAAAAGGAGCCTTTTGAGAGCATCGTGAAGCTCTATATATGCCCTTCGTTGCAGCATCCTAGCTAGATGACGTTGAGCGTACCATCCTGGCAGCAGCAGTGTAACTAGCACCCTGTATGCATCCATCTCCATTCACTCGTGACGTCTGTCATCTCTCCATCCCGCAGTCCCTGAATTGGCCAGCAGAATACCGGGTCTGAGCATCATCGCTGGTAAATGTCGTCATATCCCCAGTCTTTCCAATTGGCTTATGTAACCGACACCAGCCACAGGAGACAGCTACCGCCACAATCCCATGAGTATTCTTGCATTGCACCAGTGTGTCTCTATTGACTGACTCTATCTCTATACTCATAGCTTATGTAGACTCGTATATCTCATGAAATACACGCATGGTAAGATCCAATCATCAATGCAACTGAAACGGCACTCATTCGCCCAGAGCCGCCGTAAGTAATACCGCCATAAATCACAGCATCAACACTCAACCTTATCGAAAGGTAACAACTAACATACCGGAGATCCAGGGGGGCAGCCACAGAAACGGAACAACCCAGTCTCACCGATCGGTCTACCAACGTAGCTCCCTTTTGCCAACTGTACCCTCGTGGTCAAGTTTTTGGCCATGAAGCAATGAAAAGCGCAACCGTGGTGCTGGCGCCGATCATGACTTCAGCCTTATGTCTGAGGCGCCTAGATGGCCCGAAGCAGTTAGACCGGCATGGGACAGTGGTGGGGATTTTGTGCTGCCTCAGGCACCACACTTGATGTCATCAGGCACACCTGGCAGGCTCTATCGTTTCATCTCGATCGATGTGTGGACACCAACCAAGCTTGGGAGGGGTTGGCGGCCATGCAGCTTACAGTAGCCTGTACTTATCCGTACGTCATTTCAGCCCATGCACGAATGAGTTTGACTATCTAGATCGACGTAGAATCTTCCGACTGGTGGGGTGTGGCATGTCTCGGAGAATAACTGTATTGCAGCCATTGCAAGTACTAACACGTCGCCGTGGAGATCGATCTACATCTATCAAAAGGGAGGGGCTATATCTAGTAAAGCACAATTGTGAGAGGTATGAGATCATAGCTAGCTTTGGTCTCACATTGACCACTGGTAACCACTACAGTACTGATATCATTGGAAATTCAACGGTAATCTCATCAAACTGTGACATTCATCTTTGTACAGGCTAGAGATGTGCTGCTATCCAAAAGTTGCTCTATATCGACATTCCTCGACGAATCTAAGCCCTCTTGTTGTTGATACCGAGGAGCTGGACCTCACTGTAACCAGTCAGCTCTATCCCAGCGCGTCTCAGTTCCAAACAGATCAAGGCCAAGCTAGACTTACAAGATGAGGGTGGAGTTGCCGGGGATGACGGGAGGGAAGCCGCTGAAGAGAGATTGTTAGTTTCAATTGACCCAATAGACCCCAGCACCGCTGGACCAATTCAGACAACATACCTAGCACCGTAACCGTAGTCACTATTTAATACAAGTCAGCAGAAGAAACCACCTCAGCAATCTAAGAAGACTTACGGAGTGATGGTCAGAACAGCCTTCTCGCCCAGGCTCATCTGGGGAACACCCTCATCCCAGCCTAATCATGAGTTAGCTCGTAACCGCCAGACAACCTTTGCTGCTGGGAATCACAATACCCTTGATGACACGGCCAGTACCGATCTGGCACTGGAAGGGGCTACCCCGGTCGACAGAGCTGTCGAACCTGCAGATAACCGTTAGCAGCGACAGCAGAAGCTCATATCGGTTGTGGAACATACTTATCGCCGTTGGCGAGGGTACCGGTGTAGTGGATGGTGACGAAATCACCCTTCTTGGGGAAGTCGGCACCGTTGCCGGCGGCCTTGATTTCCTTGGTGACACCCATTGTGATTGAGGAGGTTGAGATGTGGGATATGAGATGTGAAGATATTTGGAAAGAGTTTGTTGCGACGCGAAGGAAAAACGAGATTTTTATCCAAAAGTCGTGAAGCTGATCGGCGGGGCGGGGTAGCTGGACAAATCGGGTAGGAGGTGGGAACACACCCCACCATGCTAAAGTCTGATTGGATATAAAAACTGTATTATGTCAGCCTTGGCATGTGACTGGGGATTTGCCAGGAACAACCTTCCATCACGACAGAGGGAAGAGGCTGATGATGGTGATGATACTTCTACAAAGTGCCTCATTTGAAGAGAACCTCGGGATCTTTTCATTACTTGTCGATACACTGATGCTGCTGTACCTCTGGCCTCATAGAACGCCTTTCAGTTAAAGAACCGGAAGCTTAACAGACAAGCAGTATATAAACAGAGTCTACGACAAGAGCTCAGGTGAAAAGAGCTGATGTTATTACCTTGACTATGTACTGATCTTTCAATCGGACACAAAAGGCTGGGCAAGGCTATCTACATTCGAGTCGATATTCGCTTAGTTTGTGATCATAGTAAGTGGCTAGCCGCATTGGTCGCTGTTGCGAGAGGGAGGGATTCATCTGTCATGAGCTACGAAGAGCCAAGGGTGTCATGGTAGGATTCAGACGCAGATATAGATCCTGGCAGATCTGCCATGCGCGCTGTGACGGCGCATGGCGAGAACCCATTGCCAAGAGCCAGTGCATTCCTTTCTGTATCGACGTCAGAATCGGTGCTATGTCCTTGTTCCCCTGTCTGATGCGAGAGTCCAACTCGATCAACAGCACAGCGAGCGACTGCATGACGTCATGCAAGATACAGCACCACGGAGCAATGCGTGTAAGCCAGACAAGATCGGGCTCATCCGGTAATTGGGCGAGCATGCTGAACGCGGAGGCTATGCATATGTTGGCCATCTCTTTCAACGGAGGGCTCAGAGAGCGGTAGCCCTGCGATGATCGGGGACGGTCGCGGTGCAGCGCGATGCGCCCAATGGTGATTTTCGCGCTATAGAACTGGAGCGCAAGGCAGAATCGCTCGCGTTGAAAACCCGAATCCGCCTTGGAGCGTGCGAATTGGAAATATTCAGGTAAATTTAACCGCCAAGTGTTGACACTATCAACAAGCTCGTCGGTGGTTTCTCCTGCAGAGTGCCTTCTTCGCCCTGGCTTCCCCGGTGCGTAGAGCTTGTCGATCGCACGTCGTTTGATACGAACGATTTCGACCGTGTGGAGGAAGTATAGCGAGTGGCATGGGACGACGAAAGGAGGTCCCACCCCTGACTTTCGTGGCCGCGCCAGCAACAGATGGCGGATGAAGTTATTTCGTGCATCTTGATCTTTGAGCAAGCGAGCAACAGGAGGATCACGGAACTGCTCCTCATCAAATGGCAGAGGCAAGGGTGCAGTGCAGAACCGATCCGCCAAGGTATATGGTCGACCTGTTATGAGCGACAGGGTCGTTTCGAGAATGTAGACGGACCACCAAACACGACAGCGAAGCTCTTTCGAGATGTCCAAGGTCTCTCTGCTGACGCTCCGCAGGTGAAGACCCATGGCAACAGCGGAGCGAACTGCCAGGCCAGACATTCTCCAAGCCCTGTCACAAAAGTCTGTTAGATGCCAGGACGCCATGGATTGAATGAATCGGATCAAGTATTCTCACCTGTTTACTTGACCTATGGTCAAAAGGTATAATGCAGCCAGAGCTTCGATCTGCGCTTGTTGAATATCAGGGTGTGGGAACAAGTGATTGTCGGCTAACCCCAGCTTGCTTCCTCGGGAGAAGTAGAGCAAGGGGTCATGCCATTCGTCATTGTTATTGACGGTTGAGGCAAGACTCGAGTGTTGAGCGGCCACAGCGAGAATGAAGTTGAGGATAGCCAGCCACTTTTTCGGTGGGCTGGATAGGGGCTCCGTGTAATGCCGACGATACTGGTGTAGGAACACGGTCTTGCCAATGATTGGAAGGCCGGGATGTACCATATCAAAGTAGGTGTTCAGAAGATCGTCCGCAACATCTCGAGGGGGAATCGCGTATGGCTGCACCGAGAAATCAACCGACAAGTCCTGGCCGTCCAGGAAATAGTCCACAGAACTGATTGAGTCTGCGGCGGGGCCACTTGACGTCTCCGAACCAAGATGCGATCCGTTGTACCGCATGCCCTTGCGTTTCAGCTGATGCAACCAGGACCTCTCAGAATGTGGACCCACAAACCCAGTCGCTCGGGTTATCTTGTCCTTGTTGAAGTCTTCGTCGACTGGATCGGCAGGGAGAGTCGCATGGCGAATGGTACCGTCGGCCGAGGATTCACTGAGGGGACTAACACTACCAGGAGGCGTCTCCTTCATTGGGTGAGCATGGGAGCTAGACTGTCAACAATAGGATCTGGGGGAGCTTACTCTTTCAAGAGCCCTGTCAATCAGCGCCTGATCCTTCCGGTCAACTCTAGGGTATAATTGCCGCAGCAACCGGTAGAATTCCTTCGCCCGCTGCTCAAGATCTTGTAAACGTCTTTTAAGTCGAGCTCAGTATCCGGAACCTTGTCGGGGCTCTTCGCGGGAGTGAACCGGCTTACCTTGCGATCTTTTCACTTTTTTTAGCTACAAACACACATTCCGTTCTCAACTCACGGCATCGTTCACACGGCACCCCTCCATTGCATTTTGCTTTCTGCTCTCTGCAACTGATACACGCCCTGATGGCGCGACGACCTCGAGGTTTGGCAATGGTGATTCGCGGAAGACTGACTTTGGGTAACGACTGAAGCAACAAAGACTGTGGAAGACTGTCCTCTCTCGGGGCCCCTCCAGGTGAGCCTTCTCTCTGACGTTTCCGGACTTGAGAAGTTTGACTCCGGGGTTCCATATGGGACGGATCGAGCCGGGCGATCGATCGAGTCAAACAACCCGCTAAGGCATAATTTCGCAGCACGGTAATTTAGGCGATGTTGATCACGACAGTATCGAGATTCCTGTAAGTGTGACGCGATTTGATCCATCAGAGGTATATAAATGATTTTTTTGGGGGGGGTGGGGGACCAAGGCTGTCTTTATTCTGAAGTTCTAGAACGTTCGTGTCAACAACCTGTCCAACTTCTGGGGCTGCGCGCCACAGACGCCATCGCCTGATATTTCCCTAGAAGCGGCATCCTCCGCCCAAAAGGCTTCAATCCCACGGATTAACAATGTTCCTCGCTTGAACGGAGTCGTCGGATATACAGGGATAAACCCAGCACATAATTCTGATTTGTCCATTGTGTTGCTGTGGCTTACTGTGTACAGAGTGTACCTATGTCCATGACGTCAGAGCACATCAACAGTGAAGCCTTTCAGCCACAATATAGACCGATCAACCAATCAGAATCCGAAGATCTCATCGGAAGGTCATGTGACCGGGCCTTTCTCCATCTGCAGTTCTGCCCATCGTTGATCCTCTTTGGCATGAGCTTGCATCGCATCTGTTGGTATCCATCATTCCGAGACAACTGGGCGATCTGCCGACGACTGCAGTATGCTATTTGCTGCCCTGGACCACTAACGAGTCCCGTGGCAGACGCGCTCTCATTTCTTGAGGACCAAAGGTTTGCCGCAGTTTGATCAATGCCCCGATGCCTTACGAATGAGAACCCAGCGAAAACTGCAGTAGACGTAGGCTGACTCCATACAGGGGACCAGAACTATCAGGCATCTATACGACGAATCCTTGACGAGCATCAACATCTTTTCCGGCCTGGCATTGGCAAGATTATTGACGGGTTCGGATGCTGATACCATTCAAAGATGAATCTGATGTGTAGATAATAATATTAAGGAAGTATGCACTAGCTATATATTATTTTAAGAAAAGACAAAGGGATTGTTAGTAATATTAATAGATTATAATAAATAGAATAAAGGTTATAGTACCCTGAGTAGATATTATTAAAGATTTTACTTCTAGATTCTAGTAGATTATTTCCTATTTAGGCTAGGATAAGGATGCCCACAATATCTAATTTCAATAAGGATTCAAGATAGAAGTCTAAGAGAAGCTAATCTAGTAAAAAAGGCTAGAGGTACTCCATATAACTATGAAACAGTTAGCTAGCGGCCAAAAACGGCTACACTTGACGCCGTTTTGCAACTTATGTCGTAGGGGTTCTACCGCTGCACTAAAAAGGTGTTCAGACCCTAGTTAGTCAGTATCAGTAGTTCTTATGACAAGTTCCCTTTATAGGATCTTCAACACCTCCATCCACTGTAGACAATATTCCATCCTCTCCTTTCGGACCGCAACACCATGAAATATATAGAGGATGGAAAAGTTGATTAATTGCATCATTGAGGTTGTCCCAAGCCCGAGCGAGCTCAGGGGACTTGTGGTCAGGATCCCCACTGGTCTTCATTTGAACATCCTCTGTAGCTATGTTATCGTCTTGGGTTGATTCTATGAATGAGTTATGACGGGCTCCAGCTCCTATTTGAAACTTCTCTCTCCATGAGACCAATCCTATTTTGAAAGTTCCAAGGCATCGAGGTTGTTTCAGCCGACTCCAGCGGTTGAAGGACGTCCATACTGTATATTGGCTCTTTGCCTTTTATAAAGGATATAGAAGGGTTCTGACCCCCTTGCTGCAAGGCGTTGATTATTGGCTCTTTTGGAAGCAGTATTTCTGCGTTGTATATGGTGATGGGGATTGGAAAAGGGGGACTAATAATCTTCAGTATCAGCAGGAAGCTTATGAGTTTCTGTAGAATCCTACTGAGGGTCTTCCAGCTGGGATACAGGTCGTCAGGTCGCCAGGTGGCCTCTTAGTCTTGTATTTTAAATATAGATAAGCTGACTAGGTCTAATTCTAAAGCTGGCTAGGTGGCTCCTACTTGGTTACTAATTAAATTTATAGTAGTACTAAATAAGATTAATCTATACCAATGAAAGAAATAGATTACTATGTAGTGAGCTTATATATTAGATTTATATTATATTAATAATAGTTAGAGTTGCATACCCAGACCACAAAAATTGAATCTAACCCTCACTAAACTTACTACAGTGAGGGTTTAGTTCCTAGGCTAGGGATTTATAGTAGTTCTAGTTCACCCCTTACTAAACCTCTTAGGTTTTAGTTAAAACTATTAATTATAGATTTATAGGTCTCTTTAGATTAGGTAAAACTATTAATCTAAATTAAAAAAGTATATAGATATTGTAAAATCTAATTATATTATAATCTAACTGTAGTAAGATTTGTTTTAAAATAAAAATTATAAGATTAGAAGCTAGAACTTTAATGTAAAGAGAAAGTATAAAGAATCGCTAGGCACAGCAGAATAGTATGTACTAAGATAGAAACTAATCCTTACCTTTCTTATCTATTATCAAGTTCACTGTTCTTATAGTATATAAAGTTATATTATTATAGATTTATTAAATAATTATTAATAAATAATTAGTATTTCAGATATTCTAAAGTAATAATACTTTTATTATGTAGATATTAACAAATAGCTAGTATCTCTAAAGGTTTTATAATTAATAATATTTTTATTATTATAATTATATCTTTGATTAATATAGCTATCCTTAGCTATTATTACTAGTATCAGATAGTTATGTAATACAACCATGGTAGAGTAGCAGTTATGGTTAGTGATTAATATTAGGGGTTGCCCTCCTATCTCCCTTTCCTTTGGTTCTTCACTGCTACTTATTGTAAGGATAAAGAATAGAATATAGTTAGGCACAGAAAGGATATAGATTAATATAGAGACTAATCCTTACCTCTTTATTAATTAGTAATGAAGCTTATTATTTATATAATATCTCTTTAGGTTCTCTAATTCTTTTAATTAATAAGTATAGTCCTAACTCTTATGATTAATATATTCTAGGATATATTATTTATCTTCTTATTAATTATTTCTTTATAACTTATCATCTTATAGTACTTTCTTATTATTTTTATTTTTAATTATCTTCTATTTATTAACCTTAATAAATCTCTTATTAATTTAATATCTTTATACTATCTTATTAACTAGGCTTATAGTTATTATAGCTAGGTAATTAAATAATATAAATACTAATAGACATAAGTATATAGCTTAAATATAAATGGAATTACTGAGGGTAAGGTAGTATCACCAGGGGTGAAGAGAAATAGGCTGGGCTAATACCTCTTTACTTACCTAGGGTAAGATCTTCTATTTATACCTAGCTATTAGCTATCTATCTAAAAGATAAGTTATAGATATTATAGAGATTTCTTAGGTTAACCTTAGTAACCTAGAGTTAATCTTAATAATTATTAATCTACTTATAATATTTATTTACTAATATTACATCCTCTCCTACTCAAGGTAAAGCCTATCCTTAGTAGGTTATCTAGCTTCTTACTAAAAGGTTCTTATAGTTTAAGGGAGTAATATTATATATAGTAAGTAGGATTAGATTTACTTTTAGTAAGTAATATTAGATTATATTTAATAAGTAGTATCTAATTATACTTAGTAAGTAATATTAGATTATACTTAGTAAGTAGTATTAGATTATACTTAGTAAGTAGTATTAGATTATACTTAGTAAGTATTATTAGATTACTTAAAGAATAGTATTAGATTACTTAGTAAGTAGGGTTACTAGTATAGTTATTATAATAGAGATAAGGTAAGATTATATATTATTTATTTTAATTTTAAGTAACTTTACTTTATCTTACTTATTTTCTTTTTATCTCTTATATTTCCTCTTCTCTTTTCTCCCCCTATAAGTATCTTTTTTTTTATTATATTAATTATTATCTCTCTTTTAGTAAGTCTCTTTCTTTATATATTAGTCTCTTATATTCTTCTTATACTTAGTAAATATAGGTACTCTATAAAAGAAGGATAAAAACTATTTTATTTATTAAAAAAGTATAATTACTTTTAGTAAGTTTAGTAAGTATCCTTTCTAGCTTTAGTAATTATCTCTTACTAGTAATAGAAGCTTATCTTAGTAAGCCTAATAAAAATATATTAAAGGTAATAAATATTATTTACTTAATTATCTAAAAATTTAATAAGAAGAGGAAGCTAGATATAAAGAAATATACTTATTTAGGCTATATATTAGTTATTATTCTCTAGTAGTAAGGTGCATCTTATAACTATATATTAGCTTATAGTAATTATTCTTTAGATAAGAATCTCTTTAGAGGATGTATCTCTACTCCTAGTTATAATAGATTTATATTTTTTTAGGGGTCCTATACTAACTATACTTAGAGTAACTAAAGATTAATATATTTATTTTATATATAGGACTTTTATATATAAGATTCTAATACTCTTAATAAATATATATTCTTCTTAGTAAATATTTCTTATCTATAGTTACTAATCTTTCTTACTCTTATAAATCTATTATTTAAGCTAGTAGTCTTAGTTTCCTTATTAGTTATAATAATAAGTTATATAATTAGCCTGCTAAGCTAGTAATAATAACTAGTAATTATAGTAAGAAGTTAGATAATAGTACTAGTAAAGATTCTCTAGATAATAGTAAGTATATATAGTCTAGTATAAAAAATAATATTAATTTTTTTATCATAAAGATAAGTCTTTTTAATATTTCTTATAATAAAGACTTCTCTTCTATAATAAAGATAGATTCTTCTAATATTTCTTATAATAAGAGCTCTTCTCCTATAGTAGAGGAGGCTTTAGCTAAGAAGTATTATCTTTTTTTAAAATATTTTATAGTAGTAATAATTAATCTAGCTAAGAGATATTATTCTATTATAGTAATTTTTTTTTATTCTTAGGCTAGTTCTTCTTTAGTAACTCCCTCTCTTACTTAAGATAATTTAGTTAGGTTAACTCTCTCTCTTTCTTAGATTAATTTTATTATAGTAACTTCTTCTTATACTTTAATAAGTATCTTATTAATAGCCCTAATAGAGAGCCTTATTAAGTATTATTTTTCTTTATTATTACTTAATTATAAAAATCTCTTTAATAGAGTTTATATTCCCTAACTAGTAAGTTATATTAACTAGAGTAATTATTATAATTTTTTTATAATTCTCTAAGATCTTTAAATATTTACTTATTATATTAAGGCTTATCTAGAGAAATTAGTACCTTCTCCTAATAATAATAATAATTTATTCTAGTTAGCTAAGGTATTATCTTATAGAGTTATTAATATAAAGTTTAACTTAGACTTTTAATTAGTAATTATTTATTACTTTACTTAATTAGTATAATTCTTAATATCTTATTATAATTAGTTTTTTTTTATAATTAGTAAAATCTACTAGTCTATAATTCCTTTTCTTCTTCTTAGAAAAGTAATTCTAGTATAATACTATTTTCTAATCTATCTATATAAATATATTATCTTTATACTACTCTATTTACTTCTAATAAGAGGGTATTATAATTATAAATAGTCCTTTAAAATTTATTTCTTTAATATTCTTTTAAGATATTAATTTTAAATTATTACTTCAAATTCCCTTCTAGTTCTTATTATCTAAAATAATTAAGTCCTTATTATTTTATAGCTTTAGTAACTCTATTTATTATTATATAAGGTAGCTATTCCTTATTAATTTTTATTTATTAATATATTAAGTTTTTTATTTATTTATTTTATATTATATCCCTAATCCCTCCCCTACTTATTATAAATTTTCTTCTAAATATTTTTACTTATTATATCCTTCTGCCATATACTATAATAGTTCTTTATATAATAGTATTAGGGGATTAGTCTTATTAAGTATCTTTTATATTTTAATTAGATTAGAGATTAATAGACCTACTTTTTATAATCTAATATTAAGACTTACTAATATCTATAGATATTATAAGTTATCTCCTACCTCTACTTCTATTAGTCTTTATTTATTAATAAGATTCTTTAAATTATATCTACCTAGTTCTTATAATATATATATTCTAAGGGGATAGACCTTAATTATCTTATATAGCTTAAATTACTTATTCTTAAACTTCTAAAGGCTTTTATTTTATATAAGAATCTACTAGCCCTCTTTAAGATAATTTTTTTTTATTTATAAATCTTAGATTATCTCTCTCTTAATTATATATTCTAATAGCTTCTTATTTACTAGTACTTATATATATTACTCTTATAAGTCTATTATAATTATTTTTCTTTATAGGTTCTCTTATATCTCCTAGTAATCTTAGTTTAATCCTATATAATAGGTAGAAGGGGCTTTTACTAGTATTTATATAGGTATATATCTATACTATAAATATAGCTAGATAAAGATATTCATCCTATAGCTATATTAGTTTCTTTATTAAATATTTTATAAGTATTTATCCCAGGAGTCTATTAAGATTTTTATTCTTTTTATTTATATAAGAATAGTTTAGTATTATTATATAGTGTTTTACTTTTAAGATTTTTATAAAGATCTCTACTATATATAATAGAAGGTTTATACTATTATTAGATACTATCTTATTAAAAGTACTATACTAAGTAAATATCTCTTTATATAGGAACTTTACTATTATTTTATTTATAATATATAAAATAGCTTTTATAACAACCCATCCTGTTACATAGTTAATAGTAGTAATAATCTATTTATTACTATTTAATATTATTAGTAGGTATCTAATAAGATTAATACCCTAGTATTTAAAAGGCTAGATACCTTTCTTTACTATATAATATTACTATTCCTATTTAAGATGTTTCTTTAGCCCTTATAATATTTAATAATTTAGGCATTCCTTAACTATAGCTTAGATATTATATTATAGAGAAGGCTACTAGGCTTAAGTTCTAATAGCTCTTAGTAATATTAAGTAGCCTATATAGCTATATTCTCTATATATTCCTTATAGGAAGTCTCTTTAGAATAAAATCTCTAGGTATAGGGCATCTCTAATATTTATAATATAAATTAATTTCTAGTAATATATAAATTATCCTCCTAGGTATTATCTACCTATAATTTAATTTAGTAAGAAGTATAGCACCTTCTTTTTTAGTTTAAAAGATAGGGCTATTATTAGTATAAGCTCTTACTTCTTTTTATCCTATAATAAGATCTATAACTCTAGGTATTCTATTATAGTATTATATTATTTATACTCTATAAGATTATTTAGACTTTTAAAATATCTTATCTTTACTACCTCTTATACTTCTAATATATTAAGTAAAGTTCTTTTAGTAATATTACCTAGCCCTTCTTCTATAAAGTTAAGGTATTAGCTAATTATATCTAGTACTATTACTTTATTATCTTTTTAATAGTAGATCTCTAAGTTATAACTTTAGAATTCTTCTACCTACTAGGTAAGCTACTTTAAATACTTAGTTATATTTATAAGATATTAAAGACTCTTATAATTAGTTACTATTATTATTATCTTTTTATTATTAATATAGTAATCCTATCTCTAAAGAGCTTCTTTTATTATAAGTAGCTCCTTCTCTTATATTAAGTAGTTTCTTTCTATACTATTAAGCTTTCTTTTATTAAATATAATTAGGTAAAGTTTATAGTTCTTATCTTCCTATATTAAAATTATTCCTACTACCTATTCTGAGGTGTTAGTCTTAATTTAATAAGATTAATTAAAGTTTATAATTATTAGTATTAATATAGTAATTATTAGTTTCTTTAAGTTAGTAAAGGTATCTTAACATCTTACTATCTAGGTAATTAAATAGAATTTCTTCTTCTAAAGGTCTTTATCTAACTTCTTTAATAGATTATAGAGAGTGGCTATAACCTATATAAATCCTAGTATAAATTAGTAATAATAAGTTATAAGTCTAAGGAATTATTATACTTTATAGATATTTTTTAGTTTTAGCTATTAGATAATAGCTTCTATCTTAGCTAATATTAGCTTTATAATTCCTTCTTTAATAATATACCTGCAGAATTTAATTTCTTATTAATTAAATTTATACTTTAAGGCTTTTATAAATAGCTAGTTCCTCTATAGTTAGGTAAGGACTTCTTATATATATTATTTATATTTCTTTTTACTCACTAAGAATATTAAGATATTATTAAGATATACTACCATGTATAGGAGATCTTATAGTTAATTATTTATATATATCTAGAATATTATAGATATATTATAGAGTCTAAACAGTATTATAAGGAACTTATATTTCCTATAGAAGGTATTAAATACTATCTTAGTAATTAAATTATTTATTATCTATAATTATTAGTACTCTAAAAGAAGATTAATTTTTAATAGGATCTTTATCTAACTAACTTAGTTAATTAACTCCTAAATTCTTAAAAGTAGATAAATATTCTTAATAGTAACTTTATTAGGTACTTAATAATCTATATATATTTATTATTTTCCTTCTAGCTTTAGGACTAATACTACTAGTAAACCCTACTAGCTTACTAAGGCCTAGATTACTCTCTTTTATAGTAGTTCTTCTACTTAGTAGTAGGTTTCCTTAAACTTCTCTAGTAATTAGGGGTAAATATTTATATTAGTTAGTTTAGTATTACTAGTATTAATAATATAGTCTACCCCTGAGGTAAGTAGTATTCCTAGGTTAAGTTCTTCTTAGAATATATTCTTAAAGTCTTTTATTTATTTACTATAATTTATAGTTATTAATTCCTTTTTATTAGTTTAGAGAAGGTATAATTATATTATTAACTTCTCTTTTTATAAGATCTACTTTAGTTATTTTATAATTACCTATTATACTAAGTTATCTTTATAATATTTTATTTTAAAGGATTATCTAGCCTAATCACTAGTTAATCTATAGATTAGTAACTTTTAGCTAGTTATAACCTAAAATTATCTTATACTTATTAGTATCTAGGATCTATAACTTAATAAGACTAGTCTATTACTTAATTTATATTAATATTCTTACTTATTAGTAGGTATTTATTATAACTCTATTTAGTAGTTATATAACTAAGGGTATTTTTCTTTTATTATATAGAGGCTTTATTATATTAAGATAACTAGTAGTTATTTATAATATAAATAAGTAACTAGCTCTATAATTAATAAGGGCCTTAATCTAAATTATTTATTTCTTATTTTATATTTCTATTATATAATATATAGAGTTAATACTTATTATATTTAGGTATACCTTAGTAATTCTTTATAATAATTAAAGATTTCTTCTTTTAGGTAGTTCTTTCTTCCTATCTTTAAAGAGATTATATTATATATTCTAGTAGTTAGAGGCTTTCTTTATTTAATTAATAAGTATCTCTAGATTTATTAATCTTTCTTATTTTTTATTATTTTTAAGAGATATAGTTAGAGATATCTAGCTTTATTATATATAAAATATACTTTATTCTAGTAATACTATAATTTCTACTTTAGTAAACTCTTATTTAGTTATAAGAAGTTTCTTCTTAGCTAAAGAGAGCTAGTAATTATACTTAGATCTATTAGATCTCTATTATACTAATTAAATTATAGTTTTAACTATAGGTTATCTTTAAGTTATTAAGTAGTAGCTAAGCTATTCTTATAGAGAGAAAAGTATTTAATTATTTTATTATATATTTATAGTTATATTTAGTCCTCTACCTATCTTTTCCTAAGCTCTAGTTAACTCTTAATAATAAATTTTTAAATAAGAGAGGCTTTATATACTAAGGGAGAGATATATATTATAGCTTTACCTAAGATAGTAGTATATAGCTATATAGATTATAGACTTTAGGTAAGGCTTTTATATTTCTTTTATCTTTTATTATTTATATTATATTTCTTAAAGTTCTTTAGTAGCTATATATAAAAGATTTCTATATTAGTAATTACTAGTATAGGATTAATCTATAATTAGGTTTTATTTATTTCTTACCTCTTATAAGTATATCCTATAAGTTTTTATTTTATAATAATAAGATATTCTAGATTAGAGAGAACTCTTCTTATTATTAGTAAGATATCTCTAAAATATTTCTTAATTTTTTTTTATTATTCTTAGATAGTATCCCTTATGTATATATCTTTATACTCTAGGATAAGAATAAGATTTAAAATCTTAAAGATAAGTAATAGTCTATAATAATAGTTTATCTCTTATAATCCTAGGAATAATACTTATTTATTATATTACTCTTAGTAAATACTCTAAAAGAATATATTAATATTAGTAAGTAGTACTCCTTAGGCTACTATCTTAAATAACTTAGTAAAGACTTATCTTATATCCTCTAGTAGATCCCTAGTAGGATTATTTACTATAGGTAGCTAATTATTACTAGTAGTTCTAGTAGGGAGGTTTAAGGATATTATCTTATAGAGATTATCTTTTATTAGGACTTATTTTAGTAACTAAGTAATACTTCTCTAGCCTAGAGTTACTATATCTTATTTTATTTCTATCTCTTCTAGTAGGGCTTAGTAGAGAATTCTCCTATAGTAAAAACTCTTTACTAAGTATAACTACCCTACTACCTTTTAGCTTAAATTTAGTAGTTACTTATAGGGAAGAGTAGTAGATATTTACTAAGATAAATATAGATTTAGTAGAGTAAGAGTATTTAATTTTTTACTATCTATAACTTTAGATATATTACTAAATAGAATTACTAAGGGTAAGATAGTATTACTAGAGGTAAAGAGAAATAGGCTAGGCTAATACCTCTTTACTTACCTAGGGTAAGATCTTTTATTTATACCTAGATATAGGCTATCTATCTAAAAGATATATTATAGATATTATAGAGATTTCTTAGGTTGACCTTAGTAACCTAGGGTCAACCTTAATAATCATTAATCTACTTATGATATTTGTTCACTGATATCACAATATATTATAAGAAGATTTTAATAGTAATAAAGATATTATAGTTAAAGAGGTCTATCTATAATTAAGCCTTTATAAGAAGATAAATAAATATAAGTTTATAAAAGAAGGAGGTAGTAAACCTTTTCTATTATTTATAATTTTCTCTCTATAAAAGAGGGTTTTTACTAGTGCACCCTATTATAAATAAGGAATCTTAGATAGATCTTAAGGGCTAAGGTCTTTTAAGGGGGGTAGTAGTTATAAGGATTATAAAGGTCTATTATATATTATATTAAAGCTACCTTTATAGAGGATCCTAATAATAAGAAGGCTCCTTATAAGAGGTCATATAAATAATTATATAACCTATAAAGATATAAACCCTGCCTATAACTACTAAACTCTAAAGTTCAGTGATAATCTCTTTGAATAAGGATACCTATATTTAAATCTATTTATGACCATTCTTCTTTTACACTAGTTTCCAATTCTCACAGATCATAGATCCTTATATAGGTAGATTAGTAATAAAGTCTATATTAATTTATTCTTATATTTTATATAATACTAGTAAAGATTAAAGCAGTCTCTACTACTTTCTATAGATTACTTATAATCCTTAGTATACTCTATATACCTTATACTACTAATATATAAAATTAGATATTAATAATTATTAAAATCTTTACTTTACTAGCTCTAAGGTCCTCTTATATATAAAGTACCTACTATAAGGATTATTTATATTTTTATAAGGATTTATAGCCTTAGATAGTGCTAATTAAATATATAAAGCTTAACCTTATAATAAAGTATACTATTATAAAGCTTCTAGAATAATATCTTATTTAATTTCTAATCTAATTATAATATAATAATAGAAGGGTCCTATAGACTCTTTATAATCCTTTTTATAAGGTTATCCTTCTCTGGGAGTACTAGTAATACTTCTAGGAGTCTCTATAAAAGATTATATCTATATAGCCTCTCCTACTTATATATATAATTAATATCTTTTTATAGGGTCTCTACCTCTAGGACTTAGATACTTATAATTATAGAGATTTTAGTTATTAAGTCTAGCCTAATAATTAGCTCTTATATAAGCTTAATCTAGATAAGTAGCTTCTATCTTACTTACTTCTCTTCTTCTAGCTAATTCTTATAGTATACTTAATTAATATAGTTAGTTCTTCTTAATAAACTATTTATAGAATTATACTTTTTAGCATAGTATATAATCCTAAAGATAAACCCTACTAAGAATTAGAATTAATAAATCTATATTTATAAGAGTATCTTACTCTTTAACTAAAAGATATATAAAGTCTTATAATCTATAACTATCTCTATCTCCTATATATACTCTTCTTGATAGTATTACTATTTCTTAAAAAACTCTATTATTATAAGAAGTTCTTACTTACTAACCCTATAATTATACTCTATAGGGATTATTTTTCTTAAGAAGAAAGTAACTAATCTTTATATACTATCTATATAAAGCTAAGTTAGGATATTATATAGAATAAATCCTAAGACATCTATCTCTAACTAGCTTGACTAGTCCTTTATCTAGTATATTAACTTAATTATTTTATAAAAAGCTTTCTTAATCTATAAGCTCTAGTAAGCCTTATTACTTACCCTAGGTCTATTATAATCCTTAGTATATCCTATAAGCTATATAGTACTTATAGATAAAGTTCTTTACTCTAGCTACTAGAAGCATCTTAGAACTAACTCTCTTATCCTTTATTCTATAAAGTAGCCTATAAAGGGGTTATTATAGAGTTTTATAAGGATACTTAATCTTAAGTTATAATAATCTAAGATATAGAGTAAGCCCTTATAATAGAGGAGCCCTTTATAGCTTATCTAATATAATAATTTATTCTTTATATAGTAGGACTATAATAATTCCTCTATAGCTCCTACTTATACTATATAGACCTTCTTTATAAGTTTATCTTATATAAGTAATCTTAGTAGTAAGACCTAAATTTCTATAAAGGGGTCCCTTATATAAGGGCCTAGCTCTTAGATACCCTTATAGATGCTAGCTCCCTAAGCTAGTCCTTTTTATAAGTTTACTATCCCTTAGACTAGTACTATATAAACCTTCTATTCTATATCCTCTAGGGTATTTACTTTAGTATATTCCCTTTTATAAAATATTAATTATTATCTTAGTATATTAAGGTCTCTACCCCCTTAGCCCTAGGTATTAATCTTTATAGCCTCTCTCTTATAGTTAGTCCTTTATAAAAGTCTATCTATAGGGTTCTTCTTCCCTGCATAGAAGACTATCTTAAAATTAAATACTAGAAGTATTTATAACCACCTTACCTATCTTTATAATAGTTAGAGTATAATCCTAAAGTAGTAAAGACTATTATAATTAGTAATAACTTCCTATAAACCCTCTAAGTAGTGGCGCCACTCCCTAAAGAATTCTACTATTATAAGAAGTTCCTAGTTATAGATACTATAATTCTTCTCTGTAGGTTATATCTTCTATAAGAAGAAGGCTACTAACTACTAATAACCCTCCTTACTTAGCTATAATAGTATCCTATAGATAATATATCTAGATGCATCTATTTCTATTTATAAGCAGTACTTCTTATAAAAGTAGGTAAGGATAACCTACTCTATAAATACTTTCTTTAACCTATTAAAGATATTTACTACTTCTAGGGTTAGGAACTCCTTCTCTAGAGTCCTCCCCTTACTTCCTAGGCTAGTATAAGGATCTCTAAGAGAGAGAGAGAGATGCCTTAGCTACCCAGTGCGCTACTATATAGGTCTGGATCCATGAGTTGTCTGGCAACTCACAGTAATGTTGGTCTTTTGGCCTTATGGTCTGTTAGAATCCAGCTAGCATTCTTATAGCTAGGTTTTCACAGGAGGTCTAAGAGATATACTAAAAAGTATAAATATCCCTTAATAAACCTCCTATACTAGTTAGCAAACCCTAGGAATACTAGAATCTCGTTTATAGATTCTGATTATGGTTATTCTATAATAGTATTAATCTATAAAGGTTCTATTTCTAGACCTTCTAGTATAATTATATAGCCTAAGAAGTTAATTCTCTTTACTATAAAAAAATACTTACTTAGCTTTATAAATAGTCCTACTTATTAGAGTTAGGCTATTATAAAGTAGATATACTTATAGTACTCCTTCTTATCTTATAAGAATATTATAATATTATTAATATAGATTATTATAAAGATATCTAGATAGTTATAGAATAGCTAGTTTATAAAGCTCTAGAATATTATAGGAGTATTAGTAAGCCTAAAAAATATAACTAAATACTTAAATAACTTATACTTTATATAAAAGGCTATTTTCTACTCCTACCTCTTTATAATCCTAACCCTATAATAAGTCTTATAAAGGTCTAGCTATATAAAAATCCTTCTCTTTATAAGTCTCTTAATAGTCTCTAGAATAAGAAGAAGTAAATAGTAATTCTTTAGAGTAATATAATTTAGATTATAATAATTAATATATAGCTAGAGGGTGCTATCTTTCTTCTTTATAAAATAAATTAATATTTTTATTATTAACTTTAACTCTTAGATCTATCTCTTTATAAGTATTATTTAAAGATACTTATAAAGTACTACTAACTCTACTAAAAAGAAATTATAAAGAGGTCTAAAGAATAGTTACTTCTCTTCTTTTAGATCTATCTCTAGATCTATATCTTTATAATATAATAGTAATTTCTAAGCCTTCTTCTCTAAGAAGACTATATAAAAGTTTATAAATTAATCTAATATAGAGTTCTTACTCTCTACTATCTTTTATAGAGTTTCTATAACTTATACTATTATAACCACTATATCTTCTGCTTCTATAAACTCTTCTACTAAGACTAAATAAATTTATAGAGCTAACTCTATATTAAAGATTACTTTATCTTCTCTTTAAAGGATTATAGAATTATACTACTTTAATTATAGTATCCCTAAGATAATATAATTTATATCTAAAGATACTACTATAAGCTTTATAAAGAGCTACTTTATTTCTTTATTATCTCTAATTAGAATAGTAGCTTTTACTACTTCTTTATTTCTTATTTCTTATAAGATTAATATCTCTATAAAGACCTACAATAATAGGGTATACTAGTTATTTTTCTTAGCTAATATTATAAGAATAAGATTAACTAAGCTCCTATTATTAATTAGTACTTATAAGATTAGTCCCTACTCTTTCTCTCTTATTTAAGTCCAAAGAAATATACTTAGATAGGAGAGTAAGAATCTATAATACTTCTTATCCTACTCTTTAATAATAATAATAATAATTAGTTATTTAGTCTTTATAGGGCCCTCCTACTTAGGCTTACTTAGATAGTATCTTATAATATATCTTTCCTTATTATAATTAAAGTAAATCTATAAGATACTAAAGATATAAGGCTATAGGCCTTATCTCTTTATAAATAAAATAATTATAATAGGTTTTATTATCTTTATTTTTTTAGTAATAATATACTTTATAAGAGGCTTCCCTAAGTTTCTAAAGCCTTAATAATTCTTATCTTTATATAAGAGATCTTAATAAATATTTTATTCTATATTTAGATATAGCCTTATAAGTAGGAAGACTATCTCTTTCTTAGATTTTAGAAATTCTAAATACTTATAGACCTTCTACTTAAATATTATAAAAAAAGACTTAAAAAAGAGGTATAACTATACTTTCTTTATATCTTTTATATTATCTCTAATTTTAATCTATTACTTATACTATCTCTATTAATATATATAGTCTATTTCTCTCTTATAGGGCCTTATCTAAAATATCTATAATTATACTTCTTATTTATAATTCTCTAGATTATCTAACTATAATTCTAAGAAAATATAGAGGCCTTTCTATTCTTAATTATAAAAGTCCTTAAATATCTTACTCTACTAAAGATTAGAGAGAATATAATCTAAATAAACTATTATAATCTTAGTATACTTCTTCTTATCTTAGTTATTAACTTTTATAGTAGACTCCTAGCTTATAATAAAGACTTAATATATTATATAGTTATAGATTAAGTATCTCTCTAACTTAAGTAAAGATTAGATTTAGATATTAGTCTTCTTTATAAATAGTAAGAATAATTTCTTTTATTCTTAGCTCTATAGATACTTTCTAAGGCCTATATCTAGATTATTATAAAGCTTCTAGATTTCTTATAAAAGCTATAATTTCTATTATAGATACTCCCTTATAGGGGTTACCCCTATTAACTTTAGATTTATTAAAATAAAAAAGTCTTATAAATCTAGCTTATTCTTAGAGCCTTCCTCTTTATAAGCTATCTCTTTTCTTACTATTTAACTTTATATAGTTATAAAGGAGGATTTACTAGATAGTTTAGATCTAACTAATCTCTTTTATAATATTATTTTCTTAATAGACTAATTTTAAAGATTAAGTAATAAAATATAAGGATTTATAATCTATAAGAATTAGAAACTAGTATAAAAAAAGAATAATTATAAATAGATTTAAAAATAGATATCTTTATTTAAAGAGATTATTACTAAACTTCAGAGTTTAGTAGTTATAGGCAGGATTTATATCTTTATAGGTTATATAATTATTTATATAACCTCTTATAAGGAGCCTTCTCATCAGTAGGTTCCTCTGCAAAGGTAGCTTTAATATAATACATAATAGACCTTCGCGATCCTTAGTCAGCCCTTACTAAGTAGTAGGTTAGGTAAATTCTCCCTTATAGAGGAAGAATCCCAACCTAGTATTAATCTACATAATCATCTGAATTCTTGAAATCCAAGCTACATAGTATCTATTCTTTCACACTAGTCATATTCCACATATGAAACCTAGTGTTCTCACACTAACTTAATTTAGGTTTTTAAGCCTAGATTAAAGTAGTATAGTACTAGGACTTTTATAAAGCAATATTTTATATCTTTAAAAGTATATCTTACTTCTAGAATAAGGAATTCTCCTCTATCTTCTTAGATTTTATAGCTTCTTTCTTTTATATTCTTATACCCTTTTATTATGTTTAATAGGGGTATAATAATTTTAAAGTAATAAGAGATAAATCTTTAGTAGAAGTTAGTAAAGCCTAGGAACTACTAGATTTTATAGATATTCTTAGGTTATAACTACTCTATAATTATAGTAATATAGCCTTACTCTATTTTTATGCCTTCTATGCTTACTATAAAGCCTAGGAAATTTATTTCTATAGTATAGAATTTATACTTACTTCTCTTAGTATAGAGTCTATATTTTTAGAGTCTAGCTAGTACTTTATAGATATATTATATATATTCTTCTATACTATTATTATAAATTATAATATCATCTAGATATACTACATAGTAGGTGTCTAGTAGATTACTTAGGGCTTAATTAATACATAATTAGAATATTACTAATATATTAGCTAGGCTAAATAGCATTATAGCATATTTAAAATATCTATATCTTATATAAAATATGGTTTTCTATTTATCTCCTTTCTAAATATAGATTCTATAATAGATATTATAGAGATCTAGCTTAGTATAAATCTATATACTAGCTAGCTAATCTATTAACTTACTTATTAGTAGTAGTAGGTAATAGTTTTTTATAGTAATTTTATTTAATCTATAGTAATTAACATATAGTTATAGTCTACTATCCTTCTTAGGTATAAATAAAATTAGAGTATTTATAGAGCTTTTAGATAGCCTAATCTATCCCCTCTATAGATATTCTTTAATATATTTCTAAAGGATCAGGAGTTCTTCCTAAGATAGTAAGTATAGTAACTTATATAGGGGTTATTTACTCTCCTTAAGCTTTATTATATAGTTATATATAGTATTCTATAGTAGAATTTCTACTTACTCTATACTAAATATATCTTAGTATTCTTTATATTCTAAAGATAGTACCTCCTCAGATCCTAAGCCCTCCTAAATTACTAGTAATCTTAAGGAGTTTTTTATTCCTTTAGGAATAATAACTAAGGTATATAGGAATATGCCTTTTTTTAATTTATTTATAGTCTTTACTACTAATATTATCTTAATATTAGGTTTTTTTTCCCTTAGTTTCCTATTATAATAGTACTAGAAGAGTTTTTTCTACTTAATATCTAGATTAGTAGCTTTTAGCTAGTCTATCCCTAAGATTAGGTTATACTTAATTATATTAATAACTTCTATAACTAGTTCCTAGGGCCTAGTATTTCCTATAGAATTAGTAATTTTTATAATAATACTTCTTTACTTATAGGAAGTTATAGAGTATCTATTAATAGCTTATACTAATTATAGGGGTTCTTTAACCTCTAGTAAAAATTTTTTTATCTATTATTAATTTATAAAGATCCTCTCTACTCTATAATTAATTAGGGTTCTATATATATAGTAATTTTATCTAACTATAATAAAGATTTAGTAAGTAAGTATCTTATTATTATTAGAATTTTTTTTAACTCCTAGTACTATTATAGTATAAAGTATAGAATATCTTAATTTTTTAGCTAGTTATTTCTTTAGGGTTTAGTATATTTATATATCTAGTAACTAAGCTATTTATATTTTTAGTAAGCCTAGTTTATTTTATCTCTCCTAAGAGAGTAGGAAAATTTCCTCTTTAGG
The DNA here is from genome assembly GCF_000002715.2 of Aspergillus clavatus NRRL 1. NCBI lineage: Eukaryota > Fungi > Ascomycota > Eurotiomycetes > Eurotiales > Aspergillaceae > Aspergillus > Aspergillus clavatus. The sequence continues at coordinate 1,783,731 of NW_001517093.1, read as the reverse complement.
GAGTTCCTCCTCTAGTAATTCTCTATTAGACCTATTTATTAGAATTCTTACTATCTTAATTTATAGTCTTCTAGTTTAGATAAATATTAATATTCTAGCTTTAAAGCTTACTTTAACTAGCTAAATTATTTTTTTTATAATATCTCTTATCTTTCTAGGATACTATCTTTAATTATAGCTAGATAAGTTAGACTAAGGCTACCTATACCTAATTATTTTTAGATTTAAATTAGTTAAAATATTTCTTAAAGTATACCTATATTTAGTTTATAAAGATAATATACTCCTGTATTAGTATAGCTAAGAATAATTTTATATTTATAGGTTTCTTTAGTTATTCTATAAAAATTATTTTTTTTATTACTTTAGGTATACCCTTATTTACTAGAGTTATTCTCTCTAATAATAGGGTTTCTCTAGTACTTTCTAGGATATAATTCTATAATTAAGCTTATTTTTTATTTAGCTATTACTAGATTTCTATTCTCTAGATTTCTAGCTCTAGATAGTATTCTTCTTCTAGAAGAAGTTAGATATCTTCTTTCTTAATCTAATTACTTAGGTTTTATTTATTATTATTCTATCTTTATTAGGTTTAGGATTTAGGCTGCCTCCTTCTATCTAGAGTTATTTCTATTATCTTAGTAACCTTATTAGTAATTTAAGGTATTTCTCTATTATATTAGGTTCTTTAGTCTAATATTTACTAGAGGGAGGGTCCCAGAGTAGATTAGCTATAGGTATTTAGTATTCTTATAGTATTTTAGTAGGCTAATTAGATTTTAGGAAGTGATTGGAATTATAAGATATAGTATAATATCTAATAGAAGATAGTAATAGATTAGCATAAAGGGATCATAGGGTTATATTACTATTACTAGAAGAACTAATTACTAGTCTATAGAATCTTCCTCTACCAGTGAGGTTTTACACTGGGTCATCATATGCTAAACTAGCCCTACCATTTTGTAAGGATTGTAAAGGTCTATTATGTATTATATTAAAGCTACCCTTATAGAAGAGCCTATTAATAAGAAGGCTCCTTATGAGAGGTTATATAAATAGCTATATAATCTATAAAGATATAAACCCTGCCTATAATTACTAAACTCTAAAGTTTAGTAATAATCTCTTTAAATAAGGACACCTATATTTAAATCTATTTATGAACATTCTTCTTTCACACTAGTTTCTAATTCTCACAGATCACAGATCCTTATACATTTGCTAGGGTGCAGCCTTGGTGCCTTGCCCAGCTTGTTTAGTGGAACTATTCTCTGGCACCATTCCTAACACTAGTAAAGGCCTAGGCCTACTAAAAGAAATATTATAATAAGAAATATATTATAAAAGTATTCTAAGTAGGAGACTAGGTCTAGACCTCTACTAAGAATATATTATAGATTAGGCTAATTATAAAGCTAGATTAGCTAAATACTAGACTAATATAAATTATAGAATATATAGGTAACCTAGCCTATTATATAAACCTATTAGTAGGCCTTAGGATATATAATATATTTTATATTTTTATGCTCTATAAATATAAGAAGATAGAAGGGGTAAACTTATAGACATATTTCCTAATCTATAAAGCTATAGAGAAGGATTATAAATACTATCTAGAGGTAATCCTAAACTTATAAAAGGAAGGATTATCTATAAAGTATTATATTTAATAAAAGGAATATACTAAGAAAGATAATATCTAGGAGCTTATAAAAGGCCTATACCACCTATAGGTCTATCTCGCCCAAAACAAGGATCGAGAACGGCATTTCAAAACGAAGAGACCAAAAGAAAACAAAACTCACCCATAAGAACGCTAACATGCCATATCATCAAAAGCAGTCATACCACATTCACAGTTACACAAGACCCGCCTCTTCTTACTAGACAAACCTCGTCCGCCTCTTCTCAATATACTTCGTAATCGGCCCGTCCCCGCACCGCGCATGCCGCACCAACTCCTCCTTGAGCGACACCAGCCCCAACCGTAAGCTCTGCACCTGCGTCTGCAGCTCGTGCTTCGTCACCGAGAGATCCTCGTACCGCGACTGCAGCTGCTGGATGTACCGCTTCTTCTTGGAGCGGCATTTCGTCGCCGCCGCGCGGTTCTTTTCGAGGTAGCGTTGGCGCTTGACCTCCTTGTCGGGTGGGCTGGGGGTGGTGAGGGATCGAGGGTTGATTCCGTCAGTGGTGCACAATGTGGGTTGGGTGTATGCTGGCCAGACTGGATGGGTTGGTGGGTTATAGAGGGGATTGGGGTAAGAGAGGTCGTTTGGGGGATACCCTGATAGAGAGGCGTCTTGAACGATAGGATTCTTTGGGTCTTGTAATTGCGGAGGAGGGAGTGTGCCATTGCAGGACGGCTCTTGGTAATTGCCATAGCATTGGCCTGAGAGGGAGGAGAAAGACTCGGTGGGAGTCGTGGTGGTGGCAGGAGAATAGTAGGCATAGGATGGCAAGAAGGAAGCTCGATGATCTTCCAGTTGATAGCTCAGAGGGGAATATGTTGCTGTCAATTGCGTGCACATTTTGACTCAAAGCAATCGAACAATTGTCAGATACCTCCTAGTGGTGCGAGTTGAAGTCCCACTGGGATTTCCAGGACCTCTCAGCCTGATATATGCCTTTAACGGAATACCCCGTCCAACTTGACGGTTACGTTTCCCTCTTCGACTTCCAGTTGATCTTGGCATGCCCTGATCCTGGGGTGTGTTCTCGGACTCGCTATTGGTGGAGGAGATACGGCACGGACGCATTGGCCTTGGAAATACTCCGTAGGCATATCGATCTGCCGATGCCGTGCCGTGTCTGCTGGACGGTAGTTACGAAGCCTCGAATCCCTCAAACTCTGGCCTGCTAATGCAACCGCCCTTCCCGGAAAGCATGATAGGATGCTGCTGATCCTGTTGGCTCATTTGTCGGACCATTTGCCAGGAAGTTTGTACAGGACAAGCTAGCTGTCAAAAGTTGTGCTTTTGTTAGCTGGTGGTGTCTTCGGGATTTTGTCCTTTTGGATTATCTTCCAGCTCCTTCGGTTGGCTGAAACTTGCGTGCGAGGTGGAGATGACCTTCATCAACTAGGGAGGGGGAAAGAGTGGAGGTGGTGTTGAGATTGGAAACTCGATGAACCAGTGTCAGAAATCTGGATTTTGATGTTTGCCTTCGAATATCGATTCTGAGAGAATTCATATTTTTCTTGATTTTTCGTGAAAGATCCGAAGGTCCCTTGCTCTCATAACACATCAATAGTTCTTTTCATAACACCATCCTTCCTTGTACGATGCACTCCTAATGGCGATCTTACGGGGAAGACGACGACGCTGTCCCAGTGGATTCCTTCGTGTACCGTCGGCTGAGCCATTCATCATTCATCATCGAGGGAGGCCAATGTTTGGAAATGTCATCCTGCATATTGAAGTATCGTATCGATCACCCTTTCGCAGCCTCATGCCCTTTTATTATTGGTTCGAGACACGGGCCAGCATCCTGTTGAGTTCTGTGGGGTTGCCAAGAGAGATCCACGATTAAACAATAATCCAGTCCTCCATGACGGAATTGATGACTCTAGAACTAATGGAGTCAATGCACATGTCATATTGTTGGGGATCACCTTGGGGAGAAGAGTGGTCCGGATGTGTTCCCCGGCCGTTTGAACTCTCGCGGACTCAAAGCAGGGCATAACATGCAGAAGGCTGAGACATCGCATGCAGGGGTCCACTCGCTGGTCTCGGCGGAAAATAAGCTGGACTGGATGGTCAATAACCTAATATTATTGGGGACTACGAGGATACCGCCAGCGAGGCAGGGATTCCTGAATCCGATAAACTCTTGACCATAGGTTTGTTCTTGATGGGATTACGGGGATACTCGGCTTTACTTATCTGTCATCCTCCGTGATCAACGGCATCAAGGAAGTCCAGACGGAGACCCAGAGTTTTCCCCACCTATTCCCAAGCCTTCTCAAATCTGGAGATTGCTGTGAGCAATGTTAATGAGCGGAGATACCAGAGATGTTCAGCCGCACTATGAAGTCAGACTTGGTATAAGGTACTCTCCTTATATTGATCGACTCGTCATCGGATGGGTGCTCATTGGCAGAGAAAAAGTCGGGGGGATTCACTAATGATTCCGAGAACCCTATCCTGGTCAATCGTGTTGTTTGTACTCGATAGAGTGGAGTTGTTCACAGATCGCAAACCGGTTCCAGGGAATCAAGAGCTTCGTGGTTGGGACATATTAGCCCCGAGGGCTTTAGTCTATTCAGTCGCTCCCTTGATGTCCGATGATCGAGAATGGGGCCAGTTACCCATTCAAGGATAAGGAAAAAGGCTTCCATGAAAGTGTTGATATCATGACTATCGTCGATCTCGCTCGGGGCAGATTAACAAGACCTCTGGGGATGAATCGTACTATATCAGGTATATTGATTCAGGGTAAATGAGCATGGTGCCAATGATCCGACAAATACAGAACAGTAAATGGGGAAGCAAGCTATACAGCTTCGTTGCGCACCTTCTCTTCGTGAGGTTGCAAGAGTTGGACTTTGTGGACGGCTTTCAGTATCAGTTGAATACCAGACACTCGCAGTCAGCCATTTCCCTGTCAATGATCTGCTGTTCGCTTAGGCTAGATAAAAACGTCCGTTGTCATTATTCATTGGGGGGTTAGACAGGCCCCGGAATGTAGAACCTCCGATGCCAGTTGATTGGGGCAAGAGATGAGACAGACACGCGAGATGAAACTGCAAAGCACTCAGAGCAAGTGTTGACCTCTTCCTCGCTTAAGTCATCCATCTATCAAGCCAGGGACATCGCTGACCCAAATCCATACTAAGCACATCCCAAGAGCTAAGCTACCCATACCTTCACCCAACCCAGAACTACAATGAAACAGACATAAGAACATTCTCCATCCTCTAATGCCCTCCTCCCTGCCGTCCTAGCAGACGAGAAGCTGTCTGTATCCGCTGCCAACGGCGTTTGGCGCGCAATAGCCAACCTACAGAGCTGGGGGGGGGAGCTGTATGCGTGAAAAAGTGAAAAGGGGGGGGTTTCTCGTTTTCTCGATTTCGTATGTGCACTTGCATTTGTATCATCTTTATGAACATCATGAGGGAAAATTTGTAAATATGAACATGGAAGAAAAAGGTAATTGCACAGTGAAAGAAAAAAAAAAAAAAAAAAAAAAAAAAAAGGAGAAAAACTCATTGCCACCAGCCCGGCGCGGACCAGAAATCCGGATTCGGCACCTGCGACGCCAGCGTATCCGGCCACGCCCGGTGGCCCGTCCAGCTGATGTAGTCCCAGACCTCCTGGCTGGGCAGACTCAGCTCGTTCTCGGTGTAGATGGAGGGCATGCCGGTCATGACGGGGACCTGGAGGGCCGGGTTCATGGCCTGGGAATGCGGTTGGGATTGGGATTGAGGTTGGTTGGGAGGTTGTGTTTGGGGGTGGTAGATTGGTGGCGGAGGGTCGGCGAAGCGGACTTTGGTTGCGGCGAGGATACGCGAGATGAGGCTCAGGCTCTTGCGGGCGGTGGGGTGCCAGGCCTCGATGCGCGAGATCGTGCCGATGGTAATCTCGACCTGCTCGCGGCACGAAAGGACCAGCTCGCGGTCTGCGTCGGTGATGGGCGCCGTGTTGGTGAGCACGACGCTCAGGCTGAGTAGCGGGACGAGCGTGGCCTGGAACAGATGCCAGATGACGCCCCAGGCGGCAGTGGGGTTGTGGATGCGGGCCTGCGCGATGTCGCGGATCGCATCGTTGGCGAGCATGCGGCACTTGTCGATGGCGAGCCGCTGCTCGGTGTGCAGGGCTACGTAGGGGACGCGGCGGAGCGCGAAGCTCAGCAGCACCGGCCGGTAGAGCAGAATGCGCAGGTTGTGCAGACTCCACTGCATGCGGGTGCGCGCGGTATAGATCGAGTCCGAGCAGGGCTCGTAGGACTTCAGGAGCGCCGGCAGCTGCTCGTACCAGTCGAGGAGCTCGTTGTCGAAGTCTTGGAGTTGTGAGTAGGGGATCAGGGGCGATGCGGCGAGAGCCTCTTGGATGCGGGTGGCGATCTGGCAGTAGCGGATGTTTTCGACCAGAATGAGCGTACACGAGGAGTTCTAAAGAGTCAGCCATTTTGATCCCTTCTTTCTTTCTTTTTTTCCTTTCAAAGGAAGAATGGCACGACTTACGATTCCCACGGTCTGGACGGGCGGCCGCGTCGTCACTGCCAGCGACGAACGGCCCAATGTTGGCCGCCCCAGCGTCATGCTGCCCCAGGTGTCCAGACAATACAGCGACCACCAGATACGGCGACGCAGCTCGACGGGCACGGACGGCCGTAAGGGCCGGCTTTCGCTCTCGTCGATGTCGGCGTTTTCCTTGTGCAGCCCCAGCGCCGTGGCCATCCGCACGGCGGCGCCAATCAGCACATACGCCAGGTTCGGCTGGCTGATGTAATGCAGGTAATGGCCGGCCATGAGACCGAGGGTCTGCACGGTCTCGAGATGTGCAGTACCCAATGACTCAAGCGAGAGATAGGAGCGAACCCGCTTGCAATAGACTATGTGCGAGGGGTCGTCACCGGGGTAGAGGGCGATGCTACCCAGGGCAAGAACCATGTTCAGCAGGGCAAGCCATTGGTCGTCCTGCCGAGTGCCGGCGAGATACGTTTGCCGGAAGTCTCGTTCGTCGACGAGAGGCATAGAAGGGTGGATGTAGTCGAAGTAGGCATCAAGGAGTTGGAGATCGTTGTTTGATTGAGTGGAATGAGATTGCGGAATGACCGAGTTGGTCAGTTTGGTGAGCGAAGGGGATCTCCCTCCCGCCGGGCCCGGCGAGGGAGTCTCCTCGACCGCCGCGGCCAGCTCCAGCGACTCAGGATCGATCCATTTGAGCACCTGGAACACGGCGTTGATGGAGGAGATGCCCAGATAGGTGGACGGGGCGCGAGTGACGGTGGAGAGCGCATTGACATCGTCCGAGACGTCGTTCGACTCGTTGCCGTCCGTGTTCTCCAGCGAATCGTCTTGCGAGGGATGAGAATTCTGGTCCGTTCCGGGGGTCTCAGGAAGCTGCGGTGTGGGTCCATCTGACACCAGGATGCTGTCGCGCAACAGCGCCAGCAGCTCCTCTCGCGACAACGACACCAGTGACTGCACGGGAGCGGACGGGAATAATTGTTCCACCACCGACCGGTACTGATTGGCTGTGTCGATGCTGTCGTCCAGCGTTCTGGCTCCCCGTTTCCCATCAGATGCATCTCCAGCAGGGGGAGGTCAGAAACATGCACGTACCTGCGAGGCACCCGGGGATCCGAATATCGACACAACTCCGGCTTCTTGTAATAGAGACACGGCTCGCATGGATGAGTGCCAGTGCAGCGGATCTTGCGTCGTCGACACTCCTTGCAGGCGCGTAGGCCCGGTCGACGACCACGGCGTTCATCTCGTGCTGTGCGCTGCTCGTTGCGGTGGATCTCAAAAGTATGGAACATGTTGGATGATGAATGGCTGGTTTCAGAGCATTTTGAGAGATACAGTAGAGACAGAAATGAGGTTGATGAAGAAGAGTATTTTATTGTTTTCCCAGAGAGTCGAGGGGGAGTCAGGAGACTTTGGGCTGTAGATAGATGATTATTCTTTTTATTCTTCTTTTCAGCATAGTCAGTCGCATAATCATCATAAAATGCTCATAATCCTCAGTCAGCAGCACAAGCCATTCATTTCCTTTTCACCTCCCCAGAGTAACAACCTAGAATGACAGTAGTTGATAATTGCCGGTCGATTGATGAATCGCCACAAAAGACAGAATTGAAAAGAAAAGAAAAAAAAAAAATCCCCAGATTTTTACCCCGCACAGAGGGATAATAATAATCAAAAAAAAGGGGGCTAAGAAGCCTACGAGGAAGACATCCTCGCCAGTTGCCAGCAGTCAGGACTAAGTAGTGTAGTTGACTACTACTCGTCCTGGCTAGCCGGTCTCGGGTCATATTGGGCTTCCATTGACGCCTCGTGGGCTTCGATTCATGCACTGGCTGGAATGTGATCAGTTGATCACAAATTTACAATTCCTCCGAGATTGGGTGGGGTCTCTTAACTACAGAGTATAAGCTCTTCGAGTCGGCTTAAGCTTAGTATGTTTCAGCGAGACATAGTGTCTGGCCTAGCAAGGGCGATTATAGAGAATGGGTGCTCCCCATCCAGAATCCACCGAGTGAGGCATTCAATAAAATCGATAGACCATTCGCTTGGTTCTCTTGCTGGGGTGAAAGGACCCGAGGCCTCAGCCTATGCTATAGCTGTCCGTGTCAAAGACTCAAAGTGTCAGACTCAAGAGTCAGAGACCAAGTCCCCAACGACGCGAAGGATTGACTCTGCGCTATTTAATTTTGCACCAACTGCACGAGGCCGTCACGATAGATTAAACACCGAATTCCCGGACTCAATCAGGCAAACGGTATCCGGCCGCTCTGCTTTGGGAAGTGACGGCTTATTGCACATTGGATTCATGACCCTGAGCAGCGCAGTCCGGGGAAATAAGCTCATCGGTTGGTAGGATTCACTGTCGGCTGTTGAGGACGCAATTCTGCAGCCTTGACAGGTGTCTGCTCCTCTGCATGCTGTGTATATGACTTCGGCAGTGAGGAAGGAGGATGCTGCCGCTAATGCTCGAAAATGCCGGATCTCCTGGCTGGTGCGTGTATATAGATAGTATCTATACTAGTGTAGTGTTGCCCAATTGACTGTTGAGTGCGTAGACGCCTTTCGACTAACCGAGCCGAGAAATACCCCCCGCTGTCCGCAGGCAGGGAGGGGGGGGGGAAGGGGAAACGCTCGTCCTACAAGTCAAGATAACAGGCTGATTCTCTGGATCCGACTCGCCACAGTTTCCGTTCAAAGAGAGGTCGCTGTTGACCAAGATCGTGAGCAGGACTACCTCAGGTTCGAGTGTGGACGAGCCAAGCACGTCTAACGGTGGCAGCGTCGTCGAATTCGTATCTAATTCCAAAGTCTAACCCCCCTCTTGCCAAGCGGATCGGCTAGTCACAATCTAGTCCAACCGCCCAAGGGGAGGGGCGTATGGTGTGATCGATCCTCACGGATATGGCCGTGTTGAAACTCTTAATCTTCAGAAGACGACTTTCACCCCGGATTGTTGTTCACGAAAGGGAATGGATCTTCGGGATCCACGATGACCTCCACCGCGATGCACCAACCAGACTGCCACCGAGAACCGCGCATCTGCGCCGAGAAGAGTTCCTGAATCAGCGACCGAGTGGACAACCTAGTGTGATACAGTTCTGGGGATGCTAGTGTCAAGGGAGATGGACGTGTCTGTCACCAGGGTGTGCAACTACATACCTTTTCCAGCGGCTTCTCGGACAATTGAGCCATGCGAGATCACACTTTCAATCACGCCTCGAAGCGAAGTAGAGCGACACGATATCCATCATCCTCGACACTCCAAATCCAATTCCATCCTGCGTAAGTCCACTATTATTATTATTTGCGGGGAGGCTGCAAGCACCAAGTGGAGCGTTTCTCGCTTCCCAAGAAATGTCCGCGCTGTCCAGTGTCCGGTGTCAACTGTCAGTCTGTCACGTTCCCCCGTCGATAATATTGCTCTTTCCCCCTCTTTCTTTTGATTCTTTCACTTCGCCTATACAGCGCATACTCTCCTCTCCTCTCCTATTCTATTCTATACGGATAATCCACTAAAATTGCACGGACACTGTCGGTGTCTCTCAGTCCTTCAGCGGGAAATACACCAAAGGCTAATCCCCCATTGGCTGCAGGTGACTCCAACCACACGTCCCAAATCTAACACCCACCTTTCAAAGCCTAAACAGGGGGTTTCCATCAACTGGACTGGACGAGAAGATACCTCACGAAAGCTAGTCGCGGTATATACTCGACGTTGGGAATTATGAACGGCAACGCGCAGACGCAGACGAAGAAGCGGAAGTGGGAGGACGGGGAAGAGCGCGTAGACTCCGCCGCCACTGGTTTCTTCGAAGCATTAGGTTAGATCGCACCTCGTCGTCCTGACGCTCAATGGCTGATATGTTAATTGTTAGTGGAGGCTGGCGTCAAGTATTGCTTTGTGAATCTGTGAGTGGGATGATGGATGATGGATCGATTGCCAGTTGTCGCAATGTGCCAGCTGACTGGGTTAGGGGGAGTGACCATCCCGCCATGCTCGAGGCGATGATCAAGGCGAAACAAGGTATTTGACTCGGATGCTTGGCTTGAGAAGGATCGAGACTAATTGGATAGACAATTCGATTAAATTTCCGACCATCATCACATGTCCCTCCGAATTGGTTGCACTGTCCGCTGCTTTGGGTTATGCGCAGGTGACAGGTTCCCCAGTGTGTACCGTCTCGATTCAAATAAATACATTTTTTTTTTCCAAAATCTGACGAGGTAGCAATGCGTGATTGTCCATGTTGACTGCGGAACCCTGGCCATGGGCCAATCCATCCACAATGCCTCTGTGACCCGCGTGCCGGTCCTGTGTTTTGCGGGATTAAGCCCCTTTACCGACAGTGGGGAGATGCTCGGTTCGCGAACGGAGTAAGCTATCCCCAACGGCCCAGCATCACTGAGGTACTGATCATCCAGGTTTATCCACTGGTTGCAAGATATCCCCGATCAGGCATCCATCCTCCGGCAGTACTGCCGCTACACCGGTGAGATCCGCACGGGCCGCAACATCAAGCAGATGGTGTATCGCGCCATGCAGTTCGCCATGTCCGATCCAAAAGGGCCAGCGTATCTGACGGCCGCACGAGAGGTCTTGGAGGAGGTATTGGATTCTAGATCGAGCTCGGAACGATAGAAGCTGATTCAACCAGCAAGTGGAAATCCCCGATCTAGGAAATGAGCTCATGGGCCCTGTCACCTCCTGTGTGCTTCCAGATCCCGAGGTCGAGCGCATCGCCGCCGCGCTGATGGAGGCCAAGCGCCCACTGATCATCACAGGCTACATGGGCCGGAACCGACGGGCACCCCCGCTCCTGGCAGAACTCTGTGATAAGCTACCCATCAGCGTGCTGGAAACCGTCGGCTCAGACCTGTGTATCCGCAGTGATCATGAGGCGTACCTGGGGGTGACCGTGAGTACGCATCCAGCTGTAGGCCAGGCGGATGTTATTCTGGTGATGGATTGCGATGTTCCCTGGGTTCCGACGGCAGGAAAGCCTGCCGAAGGTATGTTCACCCTCGACATCTATGGAAGTAATCCAGCTCACGTATCCAGGAACGAAAGTCTTCCATCTTGACGTGGATCCCCTGAAGCAGCAGATGCCAGGTATGCCACCCATTTTTACGCCTCGCTTGTTGTCTAATGGAAATAGTCTTTTTCATGCAGGCAATCCGGCGGTACAAAGTCAGCTGTGAGCTGGCGCTGCAGCAGCTCAACGCGTTTCTGGATAAGCAGCAGCTCGACCGTGGCAGATACGCCGAGGGGTTTGAAGCACGCGCACAGCGCTACAAGAACTGGCGACAAAGCCTACAGTCTCTTGAATCACCGACGGATGATATCGTCACCGTCCCTTACCTTTCCTCCAGACTGCGCCACCATCTCCCCGAAGACAGCACCATCGTCATTGAAGCCGTTACGAACGCCATCCCAATCATCCACCACCTGAGCCTAACCAAGGTATGAGTCCTCTTTCCTTCAGGTTCTGTTCTCCACTAATGACGGAAAGCCTGGAACCCTCTACGGCAGCGGCGCCGGCGGTCTAGGCTGGGGCGGCGGTGCAGCATTAGGCGTTAAGCTAGCAAAACAAGACTCATTCATCTGCGCTATGTAAGCTACAGTCCATCCCAGACCCTGCACCCCAACTAACAAGTCAGCGTCGGCGACGGCGTCTACCTCTTCTCCCAGATGGAGTCGGTCTACTGGATCGCGCGCCGCTACAACGTCCCCTTCCTACTGATCGTGCTGAACAACGGCGGGTGGAACGCGCCCAAGGTCTCTGCGTTGCTGGTGCACAAGGACGGGTTGTCGTCCAAGTCGAACAGAGGAGGTACGTTCCGTTTTTTTTTGGAGTTGATGTTAATGAAGCTATGCTGACGAACAGACTTGAATATCTCATTCGAACCCTCGCCGGATTATCCCGGGATTGCCTCCGCCGCTGGCAATGCCTGGGGGGCGACGGTGTCTGCCGTGAAGGATGTCGATAGCACGCTGCAGAGCGCGGTCAAAGTGGTCCAGGGAGGCAGATGTGCGGTTGTCGAAGTCCGGTGAGTTATGTATCGTAATGAGTTGCTGGGAAATGCTAATGTGACGGTGTAGGGTGCCATCGATGTGGCCGGAGAATTGATCAGAGACAGCTTTCCTGATAGAAAGATAGTCAGTTAAAAAAAAAAAAATACTCTGTGTGTACTATATAGACATCCATGATACTTACTATTCATTCTTTACTTGGTTGTCCAGGCAAGGGTTGTACACATACAAGCAACGCCAGGAGATGCGCAAAACAAGATTGAATTAAACTCGCGACATCAAAACTCTATCAATCGTATCGTTCAATCTGTTCACTGCTAAAGAGTGATTCCATGGATCTGATCTGTGCTGTTCGTGCAGATCGATCGATAATCGACGATTGCGGAATGCCTGACATCATGGTCACAATGAGATCACCCGACTATATAATATAAACATTTGCAGTCGATTGAGAATTGTACTTTGAGAATAACAGTGATCGAAATGCCAGAGAAGAAGAAACGAGTTGCCATCATCGGCGCCGGGGCAGCAGGCATGGTAAGCATCTCGATCTCGATCTCTCTACCTAGGATTCTACTATGGCTTCATATCTGACAGCGTCTCCACCATTCAGTCCTGCGCCTCCACCCTCGCCAACCACCCCGATCGCTTTGAAGTCTCGCTCTTCGACATCGCGTCCTACACCGGCGGCCAAGCAACGTCCATCTCGCTGGACGAGTCGCGCTACAGCGCCGACTGGCTCAACGACGGCGTGCAGGGTGGCTCCCCGATCTTCCGGCACACCTTCCACTTCTTCCGGCAGTACGGGTACGAGCCGCACCCGGTGCAGCTGCAAGTCGCCTTCGGCAAGGGCGTCGACAGCTTCTTCACGAACATGTTCCCGTCGCCGCTGGTCGACGAGCTCGCGCCGGAGATCAAGAAGCTCGGCCGCGTGCTGAAGTGGATCAAGCGCCTGCTCCCGATCCTGGGCCTCATGCCTGTCAAGACGATCTTGCGTCTCTTTCGCTTCAGCGACGCCTTCGCCAACAAAATGGTCCTCCCCATCATGGCCCTCTTCCTCGGTACGGGCAACCAAACCCCCAACGTCTCCGCCGCCCTCCTCGAGCGCCTCTTCGACGACCCAAACATGAAACTATGGGACTACGACCCAGACACCCTCCTCCCCAACCAGCCCACCATGTACACCTTCCCGAACCTCGGCGCCTTCTACCGCACCTGGGCCGCCGACCTGCGCGCCCGCGGCGTGCACCTACGCCTCAACACGCGCGTCGAGATCCTCCACCGCGACGCCCGCGCCGTCAGGCTGCGCCCGCACCCCGCACATCATGACCCGGCCTCCGAGCCCCCACCCCAAGAAGTCCGCGATAACTTTACGGAGCGCTACGACGAGCTCGTGTTGTGCCTGCCAGCAGACGAGGCGAAGGCGCTGCTGGGCGCGCACGCGTCGTGGCGCGAGAAATACGTCCTCAGCGGCGTCGCCTTCTTCAACGACGTCACCATCACCCACTCCGACGCCGAGTATTTCAACTCCCTCTTCGAGACCCGCTACAAGCCCGAGCTCTGCGCCAAGGCGTCCTCCGCCGCCCGCGAGGACCAGATCGCCACCGCGCGCACGCAGCCGCCGACCTGCCGCGCCGACGGCTGGGAGGGTTTCGCGCCCATGTACTTCACGCACTCGTTCGCGCGCGACCCGGCCAAGATCGAGATGGGCTTTGACTGCTCGAATTACCAGCATCAGTTCCGCGCGGCCGTCGGCGAGGGGAACCCGCCGCAGCCGCCGGAGAGACACGTGTACCAGACGATCTTCCTCAACGAGGAGGAGAAGAACCTGTGGACGTGGGAAAGTATCGATCCGGACAAGATCATCCACAAGAAGTGGTGGCATCAGTTCGGGCATCGATGGCAGCATTATCTGCGGGTCGTGCCGGGAATGATGTTCATCAATGGGAAGAATCGGACGCTGTATGCGGGCGCGTGGACGATGGTGGTATGTATCTGGTTGCTTTTTTTTTTTCCTTTTCGCTTTTTTTTTTCTCCCTAGAGTTGGAAGATGGACGACTGTCGCTGACGATGGTAGAATATGCATGAGATTGCGTGCATCTCCGGCATAGCTGCTGCATATCGCCTCGGGGCGACATATGAGCCCTTTGATGACTTTGCAGAGGATCTGTTCTCAAAGTACTTGATGGTCTCGCACGGGGTGCGGTACAAACGGAGTCAATAGTTGATATATATGTGTATATTCATCATGTTAATGTTAATTTTAATGGTCATCTTATAACACATATCAGAAACTTTCCATTCCCGGATCTGTGAGGTTGCCAATAAGGAGAGTAGGTGTTGAATGTCCGCTCTCCAGTCACTCACTTACTCAAGCAAATCTCGAGATCATGAGCTTCAATCTCTCCATGACATTGCAATTTCCCTTGGGCAGCGAAATCACAACAAACTAGGCAGAGTATGATTATACTGTGTAGATAGGACAAGTTCTGTAGGCCGAACGTGGTAAGCGCTATGCCGTTCGGGGTAATGGGATGTCCGTGGACGGCAAGCGGTGGGCGGCGGCAGGACGGCGAGCAATGGGAGCGGTTTCCAGCGCCCTGCTTGCCGTCTGTTAGAATACTTATAGTACGGAGTATAAGTATAAGTATTATAATTATAGATGCTATAATAGTAATTATTAATATACTAGATACAACTATGATTAATATGATTATAGACTATATAACCCTTTCTAAAGATAATCCTACCAGCATGTATACTTTCATCATGATGATGACTATGATACTGTGGTTAGTCAGGACATGCTACCAAATTGTCATGATGGCAGATGTAAAACCACAATGGTGGCTACAGATTTGGGTGATGGTAAAAGGATGTCTCATTAAACTATCTCCCCCTGTTGAGCATCTCTCGCTACATAACATCACACATGATCTGCTTCAGAACATAAAAACATTGTGCTGGGAGGTAAGCTCTACTGTACCGGACCGTCACAGTTAGGAAAAAAAGGTCAAAATGACGTGTTGTTTTGTCATTTTATCCCATTTTAAAAACCACCCCTAGTTGCAGATGGCAATACTAATGCTCGGCAGATCCGCCAATAGCGATGCGTTACTCGGCAAACCGCAACTCTATTCTCGCCTATCAGTATGGCTACTTTGCTAGCCTCCAGACCTGGACTGATTTCAAGTGTTTGTGGATCTTCTCAATAAGGTTTGATCAAACGATAGGGGCTTACCCCAGGATTGAGAATGGGGAGGCCGAGGGTTCAGCTTTCAGAGGGTTCAAGTTCGAGACGAGTCAGATCAATGATCAATGCTCCAAATAGTAGCCTGCTAGCCTGCTACCCACCCACGCGACGCGAGACAATCTCCAGTCAATGCACTTCTCCTGTAAGTTCCGAGGTAATAGCCAGCTTCAGTGATAAAGAACCCCGCATGCGTGGTGGAAGAATCGTGGTCCCCGACTTGCTGATAATATCCTAGTTTTGTAGTAGTAGTATCAACCGCGGTACTCCGCAAGGCCAAAATAGATGCCTTTGGTGTATTAATAGAACCGTTGCCCCAATACCTTGGGTCAGTTCAAATCAAAAACAAGTGCTTGAAAATCAGGATGACTGTCCTCACACCTAGTATTGATGACATCAAAGCATCCATTGACGCTGCCTTGGAGACACTCCATGCTCCCCTGCGTAAAATCAACAGAGAGGTTCGTCTCGACGACTCGATTCAAAGCACTCTAGGCTAACTGAAAAGATATGGTCCAATCCGGAGACCGCATACCAAGAGCATCGTGCCCACGAGACAATCTGTGCCTTTCTCGAATCTCAAGGGTGCACCGTGACCCGCCAGGCGTATGGTCTCGACACTTCCTTCGAAGCCATTAGCGGCTCTGGCGGTCGGCTCATCAACTTCAATGCTGAGTACGATGCGCTTCCTGGGATCGGGCATGCCTGTGGGCACAACCTGATCACAACAAGTAGCGTGGCTGCCTTCCTCGCTCTGTCTGCTGTGTTGAAGAAATACGGAATCCCAGGTCGGGCACAACTGTTAGGGACACCAGCGGAGGAGAATGGCGGTGGAAAGGCCAAATTGATCGAAGCCGGAGCGTACAAAGGCGTGGATATCTCCCTCATGGCGTACGTCCCCTTGTGTTCTCGATTTGTTCCATAATTGACGATTGACGAAATAGCCACGCTGGGCCGAAAAAGCTCTTCCCCGGAGTTGACTCCGATGGAGTTGCTGGTGTCCTCTTGAACGCGCGCAAAGAGATCCATTGCACATTTACGGGAAAATCCGCACACGCTGGTGGCAATCCCTGGGAGGGAATCAACGCGCTCGATGCCCTGGTCAGCGCATACAATAACGTGGCTGTGATGCGTCAACAGATGCAGCCTGACGAACGAGTTCACGTCGCATTCCTGGAGACCCCAACTGTGGCTAATGTGATTCCGGCGAGAACGAAGGCGTATTGGCAGGTGCGCAGTCCAACATTGAAGGGGCTGAATCGGCTGATGGGAAAGGTGAGAAACTGCATCGAGGCTGGGGCGTTGTCATCCGGATGCAAGGTAGAAATTGTTGAGTGTGTATTTCTGCTACTACCAATGAGCTAGAATGCGATGCTGATTGACAGGGATCAACTGTACACGGACATCAAGATCAACGAGACACTTTGCGAACGGTACGCCACGCACATGGCTAGGTATGGACGCCACATCACCCCGAGCCATGACAAGGTTCTCACTGGGTCCTCGGATATTGGTATTCCCCCTAAACCTTCTTGAAACCGACGGGTATGCTGACTCTGTAGGAAACGTGAGCTATCTCATTCCAACGCTGCATACCACGTTCGCCATCACCGACCAAGAAGGCTCATTTCCGCACCATCCCTCGTTTGCAGCTGCAGCTGGAACCGACACAGCGCATGACGAATCTGTCATTGTGGGCAAGTCCTTGGCGATGATCGGATGGGAGATGCTGGCAGACGATAGTTTGTTCGAACTGGCTAAGAAGCAGTGGGAGATTGCTGTTGGTGAATAAACCTGACGGCGTTGCTGACTTCGTAGAATTTTTAGCAACATCTCACAATGCAGTTTGCGGCTCTTAGAGCACACTGTTGGCTATCTTTTAAACATTGAGAAACAGAGATGGATGAATTGAAGATCAAACGTGTCGTATGGAGATCAGCCATCGTGCCAACTATGAGGTTCAACAACTGCTTTGGCCAAACCACAAGGATTCCGATAGTTGTACTGCCCTCTTCTTGTGCCATGCCGAGTTAATTCTTCCTCTTCAATGTAACTTACTTCCTTTCGTCATCTTTGAACATCAAGTCAACTGTTATACTCCTGCTGACTCATCTTCCGATATCATCTGTTCACTTCCGAGGCTCTGCCGCTTATCGGCTTTCACGCGTTTCTCCAAGCTTCTCCATTTCTTTCTCCTCCCAAAATCAACACTTCGTCGCGTTGACATTTCAATTCACTCATGCCTACAGGCTGATTTACAGACTGAGAGTGGGCGACTCTATCCATGTCGGGACGGAACGCCCCTCGCTCGAAAAATGGTCAGTTTACTTTTCGCCGATTCCCAGGCCATATCATTCGATTCAACGAAATTGACCAGTGCAGGCTGCAGTACCTGTCGCCGTCGAAAAGTGAAATGCGGCGAAGAGCGTCCCATCTGCAACCGCTGCCTCAATCTACGGCTCAATTGCGAGTGGGAAGTCGCCGCGAAACGAGGCAGTAGGGCGACTATCAATGTGCGTCCGATCCAGCCAGTGCGATCTGGCGTGGACTCACTCGCTTCTGGTGACAATGCTGCTGGGATGATCCCTTCGGCCCATTCAAGTAACTTGACAACACTGTGGTACGGGCCCCAAGCATACAATACCAGCTCTCTTGCGGCGCCGCCACTCCAGACCGCGTGGTCCTTTCTACCATATGAACCTTTGACACCGCTCTATCCGCCCCTGTCCGTATCACAGATTCCTTGCGCCAATTCGCTAGTCCTATCTGAACACGATCAAATATACTTTCAGTTCTTTCCTTCATCTTCCCTCGTGTTCTACTACATGAAAGCTTGGCAATGGAGCACCTTCTGCTATCTATACCAGGGTCCTGCTGCATCGAGCAAGATCATTATGCGAATGATCCTGGCCTTGTCTGCAAGTGACATGCATCGCAGTGGCCATATTTTGCGGTCTCCCGGTCGTCCGACAGCCGAGGACCATGGTCGGTACCACTATGGGCTTGCCGTCAAGGAGTTCCGACAATGGCTGGAGACGCCGAAGCGGGAAGTTTCGCAGACGGAGCTGGAGATGATCCTGGTAACAATGTTCTTAATGGTCGCTTATGAGTGGCAGTTTGGGAATTGTGCGAAGCATCTACAATTGTATTTGCACGGGGTGCGGTCATTGCTGGAATCGCATCCATCGCTGATCCAGATCAAGGACGTGAATAACGTTCTCTTCTCAATGGACGCAGGGCAGTCAGAGGATTTGGCATCCCGAGTTTCCTTTGTCCCGGAGCAGTTTTTGTTGTGGATATTGTAGGTTATTCCGAACTGAGCTTTTGATGCGCATATCTTAAGTTTACAGATACATCGATGTAAACTGCCGATCGGTCGGCGTTACGGGGTCTCTGTACGACTATGTTCTGCAATCCGGCAATCCTGCTCTTCATCCAGATCAACTACATCGCTGTGCACGTCTCTGGGGCCGATGCTTCTGGGGGAAACGATATCCCGACCAGGAGGTGTCGGATGACATGGAGAACTACCGAGGGTTGGAGCTCTTGCACGAAGCCATATGTCTACGGTACAAGATATGGCAGGTACTTGTCGGCCATCCGGCTTCCGCCATGGCCAGCGCTGAATCTCTGTCCCTCGCAATGATGACCATTCGTGAAGTCGGTTTTTCTTGACATCGTTAAAAGCGCACATACTGACCTGCGTAGAAATACTCGGATCTTTTCGTCACGGCTAAACTCGCTGGCGCGACTTCCATGCGCCGTACCCTTAACACCATCTACAAGGCGGTATCCACTTTTTACGCACAGGTCCTCTTTCACCAACGCCTTTTCTACTCGTCATCTCCTTCAACTGCCCTGCGCCGACAGGCACTCACCAGCATCATTGAGATCGCCCAGAAGCAATATACGGCCGACCCGCGGCTGCTACGCCGGCTGCACTGGCCGCTGCTGATGGCGGTCATCGAGACGGATGACCCGGTACAACGGAACTGGTTCCAATTGCGACTCCACGAGCTTCGCGGCTACCATTCGGACTACGACTGGGCGAACGAGATTGCAGATGAAATTTTGACCCGCCAGACAAGCGGAGCGGTAGATCTAGCCGAACTATTACGCAACCATCTCGACCGGTGATTATAGACCCTCGAATCACGAGCCGTTTTCCAGGAAATACGCATCATACGCGACCTCGCCCTTAGCCCTCGTGGCTCTCCCCACGATCACCCGGTTGTTCATCCACTTGTACCTTTCATGCCCCGTCTCCAACTTGATATGCAGATGGAACCAATATGCATCGGGATCGACCCCGTCGCCTTCCATCAGCGCTTGGAGAACCTCCGGCGGTCCGGACCGCGTTCCTTCCGTCCTGCAGCTCATCAATATCCCATCATGCAATACTATAGAGCAAGGAAAGTCCTACCGGACGTAGATATACGCCCCATCCTCACTCTTAATGACGTGGTTTGTATTCACGTGCGTTGTCTGATCCGCTTCAACAAGCCTGTCAATGAATCAGCATCAGTCCGCCTGTCGTAGTGACAAAATCGTAGATTGCTGATGGCCATACCTGAAATCCGCCCCTCCGGGGACAACCTCCCCAGTGAGATACTCGCCCCTCACCGTGCCGGAGAGAATGGGCACGCAGCGGCGGCGGCCGTATGGGCCATGACCGATTTCCAGGGGCGCGGCGACGGCGCAGCGCAGGGTGAAGAGGTGGGTGAGCTTTGGAGGGGGCAAGATGGGTTCCATTTTTTGGGGGGGGGGGGGGGGGGGATATACGCTGGTTCCTCGTTGTGGTGTGTAGTGTCGGATGGAGAGTGCGCGGTGTTGGAGTGAGGGGGTTGTTGAGTGTGCGGGATGAAGTATTACCCATAAATTCAGAGTTTGTTGAATGAAATCCAGAGTTCTGATAATTGAGATAGAGAGGGGGCTGTCTGATGCCGGACGAAAAATAAATAGCTAGGCAACTCTTGTGTCGGAGTCTACTCCGTAGACAATGGCCAATTGACCACTTGATTTACTTCTGGGAAAATATGCAAGCGGAATGTTCATGATCTACCGCAGTCGCGTAGTCGTTCATGTCTATATTGATATACCTCCCAGGGCCAACAATTCCTTCTTTTTTTTTTCCCCCTAGTTCCCTAGTTGAACACCACCGTCTTGTGTCCGTTCAATAACACCCTCCGCTCCGTCACGTACTTGACGGCGGTGGCCAGCACGTTACTCTCGACGTTGCTACCGGCATGGGTTAACTCCTTGGGACTCAGCGAGTGGTTGACACGGACAACGTTCTGCTCGATGATGGGGCCCTCGTCGAGGTCGCTGGTGACGAAATGCGCGGTGGCGCCGATGATCTTGACGCCGCGGTCGTAGGCCTGATGATAGGGCTTGGCGCCCTTGAACGACGGCAGGAAGCTGTGGTGGATGTTGATGATGCGGCCGGACATGGCCTCGCAGAGCATGGGCGAGAGGACCTGCATGTAGCGGGCCAGGACGACGAGGTCGATGTTGTGCTCGCGGACGAGGTCGAGGATGCGGGTTTCCTGCTCCTGCTTGGTGGCGGCGGTGACGGGCAGGTGCAGGAAGGGGACGTTGTAGGTGGCGGCGAGGGGGGCGAAGTCCGGGTGGTTGGAGACGATGAGGGGCACCTCGATGGCGAGCTGGCCGGTCGATTGCCGGAAGAGCAGGTCGTTGAGGCAGTGGCCGATCTTGGAGACCATGATGAGCACGCGCGGCTTCTGGGCGGCGGGGTGGATCTCGAAGGCCATCTCGAGGGACTGGGCGGTAGGCGCGAAGGCGGCGCGCAGCTCGTCGACCGTCAGGGCCGGGTTCTGCTCGGTCGGTGCGAAGTGCATGCGCATGAAGAAGCGCTTGGAGGTGGGGTCGCCGAACTGCGAGGAGTCGATGATGTTGAGGTTGCGCTGCACCAGGAACGCGGTCACCGCGTGCACGATGCCCGGGTGATCGGGGCAGGAGATGGTGAGAATGAAGCTATCCATGATGTTGAAATCGAGAGGGGGATGTTGAATTCGGCGAAAAGAAAAAAAGAAGGAGGGATAGATAGTTCGGAACTTGGTACCAGATGGTGAGATCAACAACGTCGATCGAGATCGATGTGGGAATATTTAAGCCACACGAAAAGGCCACAAGGCAAGGCCAGGCCACAAGGCAGAAAACCCCGCCGCCGTTTTCGGCGCTGACTAAGGTGGGGGAAAACTGATTGATAAGATTAGGGTTGATGGTGCTTGTACCCCTTTGCCCCTGGTACCTGATCAATGTCTTGGTCTACAGACCCTAGCTCAATAATAATGATGGTAATTGTGCTTATGGCATCCCATGAAAACACAGATTGCTGGAGCCTTACTCTATCTAATCCCTGGCTCGAAAGCGACAGGTTGTGGGCCTACACAGACGTAGCACAACCTGACAACTCCCCCACAACTACCAAACCTCGAGATGGCAGAACCGGGGACTCCGTATCCTTTTGAGCTTGATCAAACAATAGTATTGAAGAATACCGTCCATCTTGCGGGGTAAACCTTCCGATTGAACTCTGGCAGCGGCACTAGTCATTAGCTTCTCTGTAGTGAAGCTCGTATCTCCCGTGCCAATTCCAAGCGAGTCCCCGCCTGCACCTCTGGAGTCTGGATCCTGGATATTTGTACTCTATACTCCGTACTCTATAGTTAGCCTGTACGGTACCTGCTTGAGGCGCATCAACGACGTCTCTTCCTTGCTCCGAATAGACCGGAATTGAGATGTGAATACCGTGAATAGCCAGCTGCAGGGGTCGTATTGACCTTTCCTGGTTTGATGGAGGAGCTTAATTTCCTGGGTAATCTGGGGGGTTCTACGGCTCTACAGGGTGTTTAGTTGTGTACAGAATAAATGAGTCCCCATCCTGGTCGGGCTCTTTCGGTCTCACAACGCATATTGAGAGCACAGGAGTGGGAAGAGGACCGGGTCTACGGCCAACAGCGCCATTTGCGAAGGAAACACCCCGATTGAAGGGAAATACTGGCCATAAAAGAGCAAAAGGATTATGCCGAGATTGCGGTGGGAAAAGCAATATAGAGGTTTATTCATTCTTGACTCTGTATTGCAGCGTTTGGTTGAATACTTGGTACGGTAGTTATGGAATGGAGTAGACTTACTTACCTGGCGGTTAGAGAGGGGAGCGAGCCCTTCGGTAGTCCATAATAATAATAATAATAATAATAATGCAATATAAACAGCTGGGATGGTCAGATGAGCAGAATCAATAAGATGAGATGAGGGATAATAATAAGAGGATTTTAGCATCTAATTTAACTCATCAGTTAGCACCTTCGTTAGCGTCTTGCCACCAATGCCTTCACTTTAGCGCCGGCTTTCCTGGCTGGCATTGAACCGGATGAGGCTTTCTGCTCGTCTCCTTCCCTCTTTCTCTCTCCACGAAACATGAATGGATAATTTGGCACTCGAGCATTGTGGTAACCCCCATGACAGACAACATACTACTTACTTACTCTCTGTAGTCTCCAGGTTGAGGTTGAATCTTGAATCAAATGACCACCCACAAAGCTCCAAGGACTACTCCCATATCTACTAATCTGAATAATCTCCACCGCCGAAGACACCGTTCCCTGCGCAATGCAGAGGCGGGTTTTCCAGATCAGGACACAGGCGAGCTATTCGGCATTTCTGGATTGGGGCAGAATCCATGCTCCAGACAGACTGACAACTCCGGAGTCCTACTCCGTCCTCTCTCTGGTCATTGCAGGGTCTGTGGCAGTGGCACAGTTATCAATTTAATTAAGGGATTGATTCATTACAGGCATCAGCCGCTCAAATGCCGAGAAACAGAAGATGCTGAACGCTGGATGCTGGATGACCTGCAGTCAGCGTCACACCAGCAACAAGTGAACAACACTAACTATCTGGGTAGTCTGGGTAGACGCTAGACAAAGCAGCTAGAGGAGTACCCCCGTAATGATAAACAGATCGATCGTGGATGACAGTTGCCTCTTGGCGAAACAGTATCCCCAGATTAACACAGCAGAACGGCAATTTAACCGATTCCTGATCCGTCAAGGCATCCCCAACTTCAAGGCCTAAACACCTTCATTTCATCTCGTTTCGACTAACCGACTCAATCATGCTCATTCCTGCGAGGCTGTGATGGCCATTCCTTCACCTCTCAGTGTGGGGATTCAGCCCTCCCTCATGGGGAGGCGAATCGCCTCAAACGGCAAACGGTCCGCAAAGCCGTTCCCCCAGTATGAGGGTAGACTGTCGGTTGGATGAGGAGTAGTATACGGCCATGCAGACTAGGTCAACAGGCTGGACCACCGAGGGCAGCGATGGAATCTCAAGGCTTCATCCGTGTGTGCGAAAGATATAAAAGCAGCTTTCTCCTCGCCCCGATCTCTCTCATTCCATCCTCATTCTCATTCATTCCTTACAGACCCCAGTTCAGTCAATCAGTCATCATGTTGCCCTCCACCATCTCTTACCGCATCTACAAGAATGCGCTCTTCTTCGCTGCCCTCTTCGGCGCCGTCCAGGCCCAGAAGGTCGGCACGTCTAAGGCCGAAGTCCACCCTTCCATGGCCTGGCAGACCTGCGCTGCTGATGGCACCTGCACCACCAAGAACGGCAAGGTCGTCATCGACGCCAACTGGCGTTGGGTCCACGACGTGAAAGGCTACACCAACTGCTACACTGGCAACACCTGGAACGCGGAGCTGTGCCCCGACAACGAGTCCTGCGCCGAGAACTGTGCCCTCGAGGGTGCCGACTATGCCGCCACCTATGGTGCCACCACCAGCGGCAACGCTCTGAGCCTCAAGTTCGTCACGCAGAGCCAGCAGAAGAACATCGGATCCCGTCTGTACATGATGAAGGACGACAACACCTACGAGACGTTCAAGCTGCTGAACCAGGAGTTCACCTTCGACGTCGATGTCTCCAACCTCCCTTGCGGTCTCAACGGTGCTCTGTACTTCGTCTCCATGGACGCCGACGGAGGTCTCTCTCGGTACACCGGTAACGAGGCCGGTGCTAAGTACGGTACTGGATACTGCGACTCTCAGTGTCCCCGTGACCTGAAGTTCATCAACGGCCTGGCCAACGTTGAGGGCTGGACTCCCTCTTCCAGCGATGCCAATGCCGGTAACGGTGGCCACGGTTCCTGCTGTGCCGAGATGGACATCTGGGAAGCCAACAGTATCTCCACCGCCTATACCCCCCACCCTTGCGACACCCCCGGCCAGGCCATGTGCAATGGCGACTCCTGCGGTGGTACCTACAGCTCGGACCGCTATGGTGGCACTTGCGATCCTGATGGGTGCGATTTCAACTCTTACCGCCAGGGCAACAAGAGCTTCTACGGCCCCGGCATGACGGTCGACACCAAGAAGAAGATGACCGTTGTCACCCAGTTCCTCACCAACGACGGCACCGCCACCGGCACTCTCTCCGAGATCA
This sequence comes from Aspergillus clavatus NRRL 1, assembly GCF_000002715.2. NCBI lineage: Eukaryota > Fungi > Ascomycota > Eurotiomycetes > Eurotiales > Aspergillaceae > Aspergillus > Aspergillus clavatus. The sequence continues at coordinate 1,758,777 of NW_001517093.1, read as the reverse complement.
AGCGGTTCTATGTCCAGGACGGCAAGGTCATCGCCAACTCCGAGTCCACCTGGCCCAACCTGGGCGGCAACTCGCTCACCAACGACTTCTGTAAGGCCCAGAAGACCGTCTTTGGTGACATGGACACCTTCAGCAAGCACGGCGGTATGGAGGGCATGGGCGCCGCCCTCGCCGAGGGCATGGTCCTGGTCATGTCGCTGTGGGATGACCACAACTCCAACATGCTGTGGCTCGACAGCAACTCCCCTACCACCGGCACCTCCACCACCCCGGGTGTTGCCCGTGGCTCTTGCGACATCTCCTCCGGCGACCCCAAGGACTTGGAGGCCAACCACCCGGATGCCTCCGTCGTCTACTCCAACATCAAGGTCGGCCCCATTGGCTCCACCTTCAACAGCGGCGGCTCCAACCCCGGCGGTTCAACCACGACCACCAAGCCTGCCACCAGCACCACCACCACCAAGGCGACCACGACGGCGACGACCAACACCACCGGTCCCACCGGCACTGGCGTCGCTCAGCCATGGGCTCAGTGCGGTGGCATTGGCTACAGCGGGCCCACCCAGTGCGCTGCCCCTTACACCTGCACCAAGCAGAACGACTACTACTCTCAGTGCCTGTAAATGAGTCGGGAACTCGTTAATGTACTTAGCTAGGGTTTGATTGGAGGGGTTGGGATTTGTCCATGTCTGTCTGAGAATGAGTCTGAAAAATGTTTTAATAGTTCAGTTTGATTTTAATTGATGATTGCTTCAACTTTTTCTTCTTTCTTTAATTCACTTAATATTTACTTAGGACCCTATACCTGTAACAAGTTCTACATTCTGTAGCAATGTAAAGTGAAAACCAAAAAAAAAAAAAAAAAGACCGCATATTCCTTAATCTATATTCCTTAATCTATATTCCTTAATCTATATTCCTGTGCTTTGACTTCCAACTAACTAACGACTTGGTCAGTGCCTGCAGAAATGCACACTTAGCGCTACCGACTAACATGACTTTGTCTCCCTTAGTGCTTCCTCCACTCATTTCTTATTCCCCAGACCCAGAAACCCCCCTTGGCCTTAGTCCAGAGTCCAGAGTCCAGACACCAAGCGCTGACTGTTGGTTGACTTGCTGAGCTGACTGCTTCACGAGTCCGTCCGAATCTTGCCGACGTGCTTTCTAGAAAGGCGTTGTTTCTGCAGATGCCATCGCCCTGTTCTCCATCCTGCATCCTGCATTCTGCATCCTTTCTACCGGTCTGGGGTATGTATATTGTATGCACTACAAAGGGTGAAAGACATGATTCCCTGCTGCCTCGTGCCTTGACACTTGCAGGATCCCTCCGTCATCTGACTTGTGTGCTCCATCGACAGAACCTGGATAGGCAAATGCCAGTAAATTAAGAGTCCGAGCACATTAAGGATGGTTCTGAGATTGAGACTCGGCGGAAAAAATAAATAAATAAATAAATAAAATAAAAATAAATGAAAAAAGGTGCGCGGTTCTGGATAAATCGACATCCCCCTGTCCCCCGCAAAAGCCAGAATGCTTCGGTTGTGTTGTCTTTGCTTGTCGGGTGTTTATATTGATAGTACTATGGTACTTCAGTAACTCGGCTGGATATCGATCCTAACAAACAGCAAAGCTATTCCCATTGCTAATGCTTAATTTGAATCTTTAACATTTCCTGTCTCCACAGTCGTAACAGCCCATATTTGCAGCAGAACTACTCCGTAGAAGTCAATAGGACGTCGCATCAACGGAGGATGCGATATTAGCCTGAATTTCCCATGCTGCACAAGCGCTGTTAGTCCTATACAGACACCCACGGAGCAAATGACATCGGCTACCCAAGGGAGATAGATAAATTAATATATGCAAAACGCACCGTTCCCTCCCCAGTCACCACCCAAAGACCGAGGGCCATCGCCTCGCTTACTGTCTTACGACTAACAAGTTGCCTAACCCCGAGTCTCCCTCTTCCCCCTTGAGAGCTTAACCCGTCGATCCGGACTGGTCCGGATCTTCGTCCCGGTGGTCTGATTCTGACTGAGTCCTCCTGTTCTTGCTGTATGCTGTATGCTGCAGCCTGGATGACTATGCTTCCTGTGGGTGTGAGCCTGTCTGGCCAAGTAGTAGCTCCCTTAGTTCTCGGTTCAAGAGTTTGGGAAGGTTGAACTGGTGGATTACCGCCGTAGCTCCTTAGCTGCCAGCCAGTCTAGTTAGAGAGCAACGGGGTAAACATTCCCCAACTTCCCAAAATTGGCGTTCCAGAATGCCAGGAGGCGCTCCGGGATCATCATCATCGTCATCATCATCATCATCATCATCATCATCATATGTCTATGGCTTTCTGCTTTCTGCAAGGAAACGCTCGCGCTTCTTTACAGCCGGTCGGTGTCATCCACCCCCAGAAATTGGCAGCGCAAGTGCCGTGACGAATTGGTCCGGGGCAGCGCCTTGTTGCTTTCCGTTCCGGTTTGGGATGGGGGGAGGCTGTTTTCTTTCTGTCCGTATCGGGGTCCGGTCCGAGCGGCCGTTGGGGTTGGGAGGTTAATGAAGAGGGTATTTGGTGGTTGCTGTATATATAGGCTTGGGGAGTTGAGAGTAGCATCGAGGTGACTTTGAGACACCAAGACCAAGACAAAGAACGACAGACAAACAAAAAGAAAAGAAAAGATGAAGACGACTACTCTTGTTGCTGCGCTTCTGCCTCTGGTGCTGGCGGCGCCGAATACCAAGCGCTCGTCTGGGTTTGTCTGTATGTCTTGTCTCTCCTGTTGTGCTGTTTCGGTTTCTTGTGCTGCAAGGACGTGAGGAGAGCTGACCAGATCAGGGTTCGGTGCCAATGAGTCTGGCGCTGAGTTTGGCGAGAGCAATCTCCCTGGCATCCTCGGCAAAGACTACATCTGGCCCAGTGCGTCGACCATCCGGACGCTGCACGATGGTGGCATGAACGTCTTCCGTGTAGCCTTCCGCATGGAGCGATTGATCCCGAACAAGATGACTGGGTCTCCGGATGGCACCTACATGAATGATCTGAGATCGGTTTGTTCTCCTTGCTTTCTGGTGTCGTTGTGAGATGGCGTAGGCCTGACTGTATGGCAGACCGTTGAAGCAATCACCAGCTTGGGAGCATATGCTGTGATTGACCCCCATAACTACGGAAGATAGTAAGTATTCTGCTTGTATTTGAATGATCTTTTTTTTTTGTTTTTTTGGCTGAGCACCGTGCTGACTCGCATAGCTATGGCAACATCATCACGTCGACCGACGACTTTGCCGCGTTCTGGAAGACCCTGGCATCCGAGTTCGCGTCCAACGACCATGTCATCTTCGACACCAGTATGTCTTTTGTCTTTTTTGTTTTTTCTGACAGAAGCCAGCTGACCGTGGCAGACAACGAGTACAACACGATGGACCAGACCCTCGTCCTCAACCTCAACCAGGCCGCCATAAACGCCATCCGTGCTTCCGGTGCCACCTCGCAGTATATCTTCGTCGAGGGCAACTCGTGGTCCGGCGCCTGGACCTGGACCGACATCAACGACAACATGAAGGCCCTCACCGATCCCCAGGATAAGATCGTGTACGAGATGCACCAGTACCTCGACTCCGACGGCTCCGGCACCTCGCCCAGCTGCGTGAGCTCGACCATCGGCAAGGAGCGCATGGTGGCTGCTACCCAGTGGCTCAAGGATAACAACAAGAAGGGCTTCCTGGGCGAGTTTGCCGGCGGGCCCAACGATGTCTGCAAGAGCGCCGTCACGGGCATGCTGGACTACATGTCGCTCAACACGGATGTCTGGATGGGCGCCGAGTGGTGGGCTGCCGGCCCCTGGTGGGCAGACTACATGTTCAGCATGGAGCCGCCATCCGGCACTGGCTACCAGAACTATTTCAATCTGCTGAAGCCTTACTTCTCTACCTCCTCCTCCTCCCCCTCCCCCTCCACCACCACCACTACCAAGGCGACTACCACCACTACCACTGCCGCGGGTCCTACCGGCACCGGGGTCGCCCAGCCCTGGGCTCAGTGCGGCGGTAGTGGCTACAGCGGTCCGACACAGTGCGCGGCGCCGTACACTTGCACGAAGCAGAATGACTGGTACTCGCAGTGCCTGTAGAGCAGGGCTGCAGGACCGTCGGGCCGCTATACATAGTTTTATTCCCATGCGTATCTAGATGACCAATACCAATGCAAAGGATCAACAGCATATCCCCTCCCTTCAACCTTCCCTCCACCTTCAACTCCCCTCACTTCAACCCCGCCACCATCTCCTCCACACTCTTCATCTCCTTCCCATTATTCTCCCCAACATCCAACGCAACCAACACCCGACTCACACAGTTATACCCAGCCACACCCGCCGTCAACTCCACAATCTCCCGCTCCCCCAGCCCCGCCTCCCCCAGCGCCCCAAACGTCGCCTCCTCCACCGCCACCCGCCCCGTCATCTCATCCGTATACCGCACCACCGCCCGCTGCACCGCACTCAGCACACTCGCCTCCAGCGCCCGCCGCCCCGCCTCCTCCACCGTCGACGGCATCTCCCGCACCGCCTGCAGCGCCGCCGCCGCAACCCCGTCCTTCAGCGCCAGCGGCGCGTGCGCGTTCCACTCGTACACGGCCCCCGTGAGCACCGCCACCCGGCACACGGCGAGCTCGAGCAGGGCGCCCGGGAGGATGGTGCGCGTGCGAATCGCGCCGAGAAATGAGTTCCAGCCGTCGGCGACGGGGGGCGAGTGCAGGAGCGAGAGATCGAGGGGGATCAGCGGGCGCGGGTGTCGGCGGGCGGCGATGCGGGTGTAGATTTCGGTGGTGGAGGGGTCGGCGTCGGCTGGGGGGTGGGAGGGGGCGTAGGGGAGACGCATTTTGATTTTGATTTTGATTTTGATTTTGGTGTTGAGGATTTCAGGACGGGAGGTGAACGAAGGAGTATGAAATCCGGGGTAGAAAAAAGAAACGGGTTCGATGTTGTCGTCGTGGCGGGTATGGGTTTATCCCCGGATGTGACTTTTGCCGTGGAGAAATGGGAATGGGAATGGGAATGGGAATGGGAATGGCTTCGTGGTTGTTAGTCTGTAAGTTACTTTGGTACTCGTTAGCATACGGGGGTTCCTGTTTCTTGGCTGGATGGACGGAATAATTGATTCCAGGTGGAAATATACTTAAGCTTAGGGAGTTGACTGGATGAGGATCAGGAGAGATATCAGTCGGGTGGACAGGATGAGGTCAAACAGCTTGTATATACTTACTTGTTCCTTGTTGAACAATGATAATGATACTAATGATACATAATTAGCATTGCTGTAGTTTAGCCTACTACTACTACTACTACTACTACTACTACTACTAATCTGAACATTCCACACAGTTAGGTTGTTATTCCTCCGTTCTGTCAAGTTGCTGTCACTACCTTATTGCCTTACTGCCTTACTGCCTCAGGCGCCCATATACTGCCGCCACTGTTTGCCGGCTCCCCGCATTTTGCTGTTCGGAATCGCAGTCGGAAGAAGACTTGGGGATGTTTCGTGAGGACGACTTGTCTTTTGACATAATGCTTCTGCTTCTCTATGAGTGTTGCTGCTCTCTTCACCCGCTCAACCAAAGCGCTCTTGAAGCCTAATCGCTGGCGAAAAATGAAGCATCATCTGGTGATCGGCACGTGGACCCCTCCAGGACGTCTGTACACCGTCGCATTCGACGATGAGGCCCTGACACTGGAGCTGGTCAAAAAGACGGAGATCCCAGAGGCGGAGCCGATTTCCTGGCTGACCATCTCGGTATGATCCCTGCCATTGGAGAGCATCGTGCCGTTTCTAACCAGGTCTCTCAGCACGATAAAAAAACCCTCTATGGAGCTGCGATGAAGAAATGGAACAGTTTCGCCATCAACAGCCCAACCGACATCGTCCACCAGGCCTCGCATCCGCTTGCCGGTCATCGTGTGTTTCTTTCTTTCTCTTTCTCTTTCTCCCCATTCCGTCAAGAATCCCGCTAATTCGCTCGCAGCTCTCGCATCCAGCAGCGAGACCAACACGCGCGCCATCTTCGTTCTCGCCGCACACAAACCCCCCTACAACGTCTACGGCGCCCCCTTCTACAAACACGCCGGCTACGGCAATGTATTCGCCGTCGACCCTGCCGACGGCCGTCTGGTCAAGAACGTCCAGAACTACGAGTATCAGGAGAACACCGGCATCCACGGCATGGTCTTCGATCCTACCGAAACCTACCTCTACTCGGCCGATCTGCAGGCCAACAAGATCTGGACCCACAAGAAAGACGCCGAGACTGGCGAGCTGACTCTGGTCGATTGCCTCGAGGCTCCTTCGCCCGACGACCACCCCCGCTGGGTCGAGATCCACCCCCGCGGCAAGTATCTGTACGCGCTGATGGAGGCGGGCAACCGCCTGGGTGTGTACGTGATTGACGAGAAGCGCAATGTGCCCGTCTTCACCCACATCACGTACCCCTTGCTTCCCAGCGGTGAGTTGGCAGCCCGAGCCAAATCGTCTCCCGAAAAAAAAAAAAAAGAATTACTAACAAATCCGGATTCAGGCGTGCCCCCCACCAACAAGTACCGCGGTGATGTCTGCTTTACCACCCAGAGCGGCGAGTACCTGTTCGCAACCACCCGTGGTGCCTACGGCCATCCCTGGACCGGCTACATCACGGCCTTCAAGCTGGGCCCCAACGGCAACATCGAGCGCCAGCTGTTCATCCATCCCACATCCAACAGCGGTGGTCACTCCAACGCCGTCAGCCCCTGCGACTTCAGCGATGAATGGTTGGCGCTGTGCGACGACCAGGACGGATTCGTGGAGATCTACCGCTTCAAGGATGAGGCGCTGGCCCGGGTGGCTCGGCTGGATATCCCGGAGAAGGGATTTGGCATGAATGCGGTTTGGTATGATTAATGAGACATGTTATATAACAATAATGGGATAGACCTGGGACAATCATGATTGTTGTAGGTAGGCTTTCCCTACCATTAGTCCGCACTAGAAATATATCTATTCCTCTAGCAAGAGGATATAATAATATTAGTAATCTCTATAATCTGAAAAAGCTTGTCTATCTATGAAAGCTGAGTATATGTTTAGAATAGGCTAGCTGGTAGGTGGAGTCAGGCAAATAGTTAAGTGCTGACATAAAGCCTCATCCCTATGAATGTATATATGTGACTTTGAGCGCCAAATATGAGAAGACACAGATATAGTGTTTGATCTCAGACAGCTCGCAATGCTGCGTGGCCAATGAAGATACCAGAGAGCATGGGAGAGGCCGGCCATAGACCATAGGCGGGGTTGAGATAGCGGCAGTGGCAACCAGGATCGACTTGGAGATTTCCGCCGGCGAAGGTCATCAACACAAGAATATGTCGACAGAGAATATAATACTGATAGACTAAGCCTTTCCAGCGAGCGCGGGCGACTGATTTACCTTTACCTTCAATGATATGTTTGCAAGTTGATGACTGACTTTCTAGAGATCCAATAATAAATATGGTCAAGTAATCAGTAAGCCCCTAGTACTACCCCTTATTTAGATATTTATTTGCTCATCATGTCGCCAGGATTAGCAATTACAGTTTTGGTAATCTATACCGGACGCTTGAGCCTGAATTTGGCACATTATCAATAATTCATGTTGCTAAGGCCTCATGCATAATGACCTTGATGTAGATGATGACCATCTGCTTTGCAGAGAGATATTAACTGTCATCCAGATCATGTTGGGTCAACTGAAGCAGAAGGTGTTTGTCAATGATATGGGTTGCGCCAGTAATTTTACGTCCTTCTAAGCATCCTTACTTGAAAAGCTGATTATGATATCAAGTTCTACTCTGTTCTCTCAACCGATGGCATCCGCATGCCATGGAGGCATACTTTGATGGCCAGGAGCTGTTAATATGCCGCACCAAGCCCTATGATTTTACATTTTTGAACACAGCTGGGTTCAAGACCTTTGCACAATGGTTCCTGGGCGATCCTAGTGGTGATACGTCCAGAGAAGCGGTCCGGACTCAATGGGACAATCATGGATTGAGGGTGCTTGGGTTAGGTGTTTTCAAGGTGCTATAACATCCTTGCGTGTTATTAGGTTTTTGGATGGATTCATATGTTTTGGTCATTTTGTTTCTGTGCTTTGTAGTTTCATCATGGTGAGTGCACTTTTCATATGCTCTATATCAGCTCCAACCAACACAAAAATTCTCATTTGCCAGTCTTACAACACATCTATACTCAGCTGCCCTTAGTAATTAATTAGGAAGTTAGATAGACCTTAGATTTAGAGTTAGGTGCTAAGGGGGCAGTGTTATAGGTAGGCTTACCCTACCCTACTATTAGTCAGTGCCCACCTGCTAAGACCTTTACTAAGCTCACCTACATGAGCATCACACACCTAGCACCTAGATAGAAATCCAAGCATCTTATTCAGGGATATTCTACCCATATGACAAATACAATGGGAATTTCAATGGAAATTGTCATAAGAACTACTGATACTGACTAACTAGGGTCTGGACACCTTTTTAGTGCAACGGTAGAACCCCTACAACAGAAATGATGATATAGGGGTGTATAAGGCTGGAATGGAGCTGTATCTCCTGGCGATTATGATGAAGTGGTTAGGAGACTTGAGCTTGCCAGAGAACGGTTCTTAGATCGAGAATCGACAACTCCAGAGGAGCGGCTGTTGTGGAGGGAGGCATGGCCTTTCGAGGATCACACTGGAGGACACTAATTTACTTATACCGAAACACCGCGTTCTCTCACTTATTAGTATCTTTGCTGCTTTCTTGAATGTGTGCTGGCTTTGTGCCGTAGCACACGATGACTAACCATCCTTCCGCGGCACTCCCATAGTTCGGGTTTCCGGTCGGCAGTCGTGATCGGCCTCAAATGCGTTTCCGGAGGGGTCGGAGGGATCTGGGGTATAATTGCACTTTTCAGGCGCAAGTCAGTCCGTTTTTCATCCCTTGTAGGGTTGTTTCTGCTTTGATTCTTGGTCTTCGGTTCACAGGATTGTCGTCTTCTCAACCCGCTCCTTCGAATCATCTCTATAGCACATCAAAATGGCGACCCCTGGCCTTCTGTACGTCACAATGCACCCCCGCCCATCTCTGCCGGCGGCGCAGTTCCACGACTGGTACAACACAGAGCATGGCCCTTTGCGTCTACGCTTGCCCTTTGTCACCAATGGCTTCCGGTATCGCGCGACCGACGGCCTGGAGCCTGAATGGGTTGCCCTGTACGATATTACCGACATGGTAGAGTTGACCCGCGAGACCTATCTGGCGCTACGGTGTGATGGAATCAAGACCCCGCGCGAGAAAGCCACCATGGCTCAAATTGCCGTCGATCGCCGACTCTACGACTTGGTCGACGACCAGAAGGTTCCCGACTACCGCCCTCTCGAGAACGAAACCGATGCCGCTTCGGCTGGCTCCGTTCTCATTGCCGTGTCCGTCAAGGTTCCCGCCGATCAAGAAGAGGAACTCAATCGGTGGTATGACGAAGAACATATTGCCATGCTGTCTCGCGTGCCAGGATGGCGTCGCTCTCGCCGCTTTGTAACGGCGGCTATCGACCCCAATGCCCCTCGGGAATACATCTCGCTGCACGAGTACGCCCCCAAGAATGGTCTTGAAGGCCCCGAGCACAATGCCGCCAAGAGCACTCCCTGGAGCAAGCGCATCAGTGAGATTGCTATTGAGAAGAAGCGCCGCGTTTATCAGTGGGTCTATACTTTCGGTCCTGCTCCTCGTGAGCTCTCCTCTCTCGCTTCCAAGGACGTCGTTGGACCCTGGAACTCCAATGACAACCGCACCCGGACGCTTCCCTCGGAGGCACGCCCTGCTGTCGAGTCTTTTGTTACCACTGAGGACGGCGTTGCCATTCCATACCGGCTCGAGGGCAGCACGGACCCCAATGCTCCTGTCATCGTTTTGAGCAACTCTATTCTCGTCGACTGGTCTGTCTGGGATGGCTTCGTAAACGCCTTCCTGTCCGATGCCAAAAACCAGAATTACCGCATTCTGCGCTACCTGACACGTGGGCGCCTTCGAGAGTGTGGTGAGAAGCCCATCAATATCGATGTCTTGGCCTCCGATATCATTGCCCTTCTAGATGCTCTGCGCATTCCGCAGGCCACTTTGATCGGTGTCAGCCTGGGTGGTGTGACGGTGCTGAACACATCGCTTCTGTACCCTGACCGCGTGACACGATTCATCTCGTGTGATACCAACAGCTCCGCTCCCGAATCAAACCGTAAAGCGTGGGGTGATCGTCATGCTATGGCACAGAGTGAGGGCGCTGTGTCTCCCACCACTCAGGAACCTATCATCGGTGAGCAGTTGGCGGAAGTCACGACCCGGCGGTGGTTCGTGCCTGAGACATACGAGACTCAACCGGAAGTGGCAGCTAAGGTCAAGGAGGTGGTTCGTAACAACAGTCTGGAAGGATTCCAGAAGGGCATGCAGGCATTGTGTGCGTATGATGTCCGCGAACGCATGGCCAATGCAACTGTACCAGGTCTGTTCGTGGCCGGCGAGGGCGACGGCATCCTTCCCCAGACGATGCAAAAGATGGCCAGTGACCTGAAGGGTGGTGCGGAACTGAAGATCATCCCCAAGGCTGGTCACTTGCCGATGGTTGAGCAGCCCCAGGCCTTCACGGAGGTTGTCAACGAATTCTTACGTGCCTGAGTCTATCATCGTTTTCTGAACGCGCCTGATGGCCAGCATATGACCCACTTGATTTTTTCTTTCTTTTTTTTGAATATAGAATTGGGAAGAATTACTTGTAAATGAAAACTATTGGAATATATAATATCATTTCTACCGTGATTATACGTGTTCTCTCACGCTGGTTGATTTCGCCTCCGAGGTTTGTGTTACCTCAAAGGTGCGATGGATGCTCAACCCAACATCCCCACCTCCTGAGGTTCGTGGTAACCTTGACCGATCGAAATTCAACTGCTCCTCGCTACTGTTCTGACTTGAGCCACTCCAGGCGCCATCGGGGGCATGAACGGTGGTCACGGTTGTGACTAATTTATCTGGTCGAAATCGACCATGAACGTCGGTGTCCATTGACCCTAGCGGAAGGGCACGTTCGCGGCTGACACCGATGCGACGCGAGGCGGATTGTCCGGGCATAGGCGACATGTAATCGTCCGTGGTGCTGGAACCTCGAAGCAAGCGGAGAAGTGGACGAAGGGTGGCCAGACTGCCAGCGGAGATTCCTAGCCCGACTTCGACATTGGACCAGATCGCAATCTGTGACTGTCAGCTATTGAGACCTTTCAGGGGTGGAAACAGTAACACACTTCAACAGTCGCGTCTAAGAAGAGTCAGTTTCATCTGCGAATCCAAGGGTCTTCGAGTTTACTTACAGAGGAAGTCCCAATCATTGAAGGTGTGCACCCAGGGTATTCTAATGATGACTGCAGACGATGCACTAGTGATTCAGTCAGCTAAAAAGTCGTCCGAACAAGGCTAGGAAGCCCCTACATGCAAGCCATGCTCAAGATCCCAATCACGGCCACCTTCGTTTGGCGGCGCATGTGCAGCTTGCGAACCATGAAGATGGGGAGAATTCCCACGGTGAAATCGCACAGAGCGGCAAAGACGCTATACACGTATGTCATGGCGATGACGATCTCCATGTCCATACAAGAACCCTTGATGTTGGGATCAAACGCCTTCCGAGTCCAAAAGTATTCGAGGGGCTTGCACTGCAGCAACATGATGAACATGAAGGCGAGACCGGCGACGACGGTAAGCAGGATGACGATGTACAGGATCCAGATGTGGAGGCGTTTGACGGTGATGCGACGCAAGAAGATGCAGACCGATACCTTGCAGCCGACGGAGGAGAAGCAGTAGGCGATCTCGCAGAACCACCAATACTGTTCAATCATATCAATATGCCGGACTAGTCACCGGAACGCGATGGTACCAAGTTACCTTCATGGCCGTTACGCGCTCATGCGCCGTCAATATCTCGAACCTCTTCCCGGTGCCGTAGAGAGCACCCCCGATCATACATCCGGAGAACATCGCATAGAATAACTTCGCAATTTCATCAGCTTGGGCTTCTGGGGACGGGTTCGCATCGAATCTACCATCGCAATCACCATGACGGCGTCATCCCAGCCAAATGCCTTCACAATTAACAGTCGAACATAGCAGCGCAGAATCACAGTCACCGAGGCCACCGCCATGAAGACGGCCGCAACGGCCATGACTTCGGTGCTGCGGTCATTACCATGGCCCATACTGGCGAGACGATATCAAGACATGGTTTCATAGGGAAAATCGGAAGGGGCGTGTGGGGAAGAGGGAACCCAAGCATATATCTACTTTGCCATTTATTTTTGGTTCTTATGATTCTCCATTATTAACACAACGTGACAACAGACTAATGACGGGGAACTTAGAGAAGAGACCATATCCACAAGTGGCACAGCGTCAAAGTTCCTGGCAAGTTTGCCTCCCATTGTTGGAACTCCAACGCTGGTCAAGGGCTTCGTCGTATCATGGGCTGTTTTTCTCCGTCAGTATGGGGCTCACCCATGCTAGCGTGGCAGCTACACTTCAGAACCTCCATGTCTAGTCCAATCTGGTCCGTTTGCTCCGCGCAGAAACTGCCATAGAAAACGCATGCTCCAGTGATGAGCACGTCCCATTTCCATATGCAGGTATTACGACTACCTCTGTTGAAGTTTCCGCCACAAGGGGAACCTCGAGATTGGCTGTCGATCTCCTTGTACGGCCTGAGCGCCACGGCCTAGCATTTGGGTAACTTCGCCCCCCCTGGTTCTAGAATTGAAGGCTGCAGCCCGAGAACACCACCGGCACTTTGAACTCTTGAAGAACTGTCAAGTGTCAACAATAATCATAGTGAACAACAGTCAGTTGCTTGGTGATATTCTATCCTCCCCGGGCATGTTCCGCGAATGGAACTCTCTGCATCCTCACTAGTTCGTCCAGCTATCAGGGGTCACCTTTCTGGATTGAGGATTCACAATTTCCCATGGATACTTGAGACCTGCCTAGTGCCTACCCTACACCAGGGGCATGGCAATTGGCAACATCCTGGTCCCTGGCAGCCACAACCCACAGATGAAGAACAAGGTTGAGATTTATTTGGAGTCGAAATCCAAGAGGATGACGTCTAAACATTGAGCCTCCCACTGGATTTACCACAGCGTCAGCAGCAGACTTCTACACATTTCCAAGTGAAACAACGTTCGGATCTGATCAATCTATGCCCAAAATGGGTTGATCAGGGCGGACTTGGCTTCTCGCTTCTCATCCCTTACTCCGTACACAGCTGCACGGAAGAATACAATGGGTTGTTGACTCGGGGATTTGTACTACGGTACTTTCCTTCTCTGTGTGCCAGGCTTTTTGGGTTCTTGGTTCCAACTGCCAACTGCCAACTGCCAACTGCCAACCTTTTATGCCGGAACAATTCAACAGTCGACATATGCACATTTAACATGACCACATTATTGTTGTTTTGTGGGAACGGCGGATACTTCGCCGCGCCTTGTTAATTAAACGGACGGAGCCACTCAGACTCCACATCCGCGAAATTCGGGATGGAATGAACTTCAAGCAGCGAGTCATGTACAAGCACACACGTCAACCCCTGGAACCTTGTGGCAGGCGAAACCAGAATCTACCGACTCAGAATCAGAGCTCACTTGACTTTGAATCTTGACTAACCATAGTTCGTCAATATCTCCGTCCGCAGTCAGCAGTCAGCATCTAAATAGTGAACGTTCAAGGGTCAACCTGGCGTCGCTTAGCAAGTTAGCAGCATCCTTCCCATGGACCTGGAAATGAGATCTGGGTTCTTGCAGAAAAGAGAGCAAATAGCATATCGATCCTTCTCTGTCTGAGTCGCCTAACGGTCTCCGATTCCTTCGTGTTTTCTAGCGTGGCCAAGCCACTGTTGATCATCTGGCAGTTCGGCTACTGAGTAGTGAGTACTGGTAAGTAGTGTTACTGTGCTAGTCTCTATTCTATTTCTGCTAGAGCTGCGAGCCTGCGAAGCACACTGACTAGAATTGGTTTAGTCTTGAGTGATGAATCAATGGCTTTGTCAACTTTGAGACTAATTGTAGTCAACTTAAGAGTTGTCTGGCCTACCCCTGTTGAGCTTTCTGCTCGCGTCTATCTCTTTACCTGTTTAACTGGTTACTGGCGGGCTTTAAAACTCAGGAGGCAACGCCAGCTTTTTCCGTGGAGATCCTACGAACAAAGCGCTGCTATTCTTATTAGTATTATTCAGAGCTTCCAGTTCGACTTTTCGACTTCCAACCTATCGTGACTCATGAAGCCTTTCATACCCCCATGCGATGATCAACGCGATCCATAAATACCCACTAACTATTAGAGGTATTCTGCAGTCGTGTAAAGCAGAACGCAAACCAGCTTTTGGTATAGCGTCGGCCTACTTAGTTGAACCCTATTCCCAAAGCAGTTATATCACTGTATTACTAACTTTGTAAGTTCCTTGAAAAGGGAATGAACTTATTCCCTACCTTTGTAATATTAATGAAATAAGATGGTAATGAGGGTTATTTTAGGTATGGCGTGGGTTGCTCTGAAGTTTAGATCAACTTCAGGTTATCTATAGAATTTATATAGTAGTTAGCAAAGGCTCCTTAACATCAAAAAAAAAAAAAATAGACTACTCCGTAGATAACTTATTAGACATAGGAACCTACACAGTAGTAAGCTTCTAGCTCCTCCCTAGTATTATTATTATTAGTGACTGGTCTCCCACCCTAGGACCTACCCTGATGAATGCCTATCTTTGGCCTACCTCGGTATTGAGGGCTGAGGCCCTACTGATATATATTTCTCCTATAGTCCTACGGTCTACCTATCAGGCCTCTTATCTGACATTATAACTAGGAATTAGGAAGCTCCTGATTTCTTGGGTACTATTTAGTTATCGGAATTTATTTTACTACTGAGGTTGAATAGATTAATTACTAGATTTGTGGCCGGCATGGTAGGCCTTACTATCTAGGGAAGGTGGATAACATCCACTCTCATTCTGCTTTACTCTGTAGTCTGTAGTCTGTGCGGAGTACGGAGTACACGACTGCAGATCGCAGAATACCTCTGTACTATTATCTATCCACTGGCATCTCTGCCGTGGGAGCCTGGGAGAGTGGGAGTAAGTAGTTCAACGTCCAGCCGCACCGTGCACCCTCGTATTCTTATCTTGTCTTGTCTTGTCTTGTCCTCCTTGATTGCATCTACTCCATTTACTCCTTTTGGCAGCGAGAGAAAGGCGTCAATCTGCGGTAGTCGGTTCGAGAACTTTCACCGTTCCGCTTCCACACGACCGGTCTTGGCTTCTGACTTACTTCCCAGTTCCCGCGCAATTCAGGGGGGGGGGACGGGGAAGGGGGCTGGGACAGCTCAACTACGTACTTGAGCGTGTGTGAGGTTGGGAAACTGCGAAGCGGAGCGCGGTCTTCGTCGTCGTCCCTCGCTGGAGAAAGGTGTTGCTGATCTTGCCAGCTGCGTTTGGTTTACCTTCATTCGTGCTGGATCACGCGGCAGTTCGGGGGTGGGGTAGACCATACCTGCGATTCCTGACGGCTTATCGCTCATTCATCAGGGGATGATCTGTTGATACTTTGGAGGCTGTGGGATGTAGAATGGAGATATCTGCGTCATGGATGGTGTTTGGACTTACTCCTCGACTCGACTCGTAGATCAATACCTGTGCGGCTGCCTTGGATTGAGTTAGGAGCAGAACCCGGATATTGAAGATTGTTTTGATCATCGCGGTAGAGCCTGATGAGGACAATGATAGGATCTATTACATATGAGTAGCCTGTATCGAATCCGGGAAGAAACCCCCGGTCGCGTGATGAGTGCTATTCGCCCTGGCATGGTGGTTCATTTCTGCTTGCATTTGCTATCTACGTATATACATGGCAGCCTGAATCTATACTCGATCGCGAGATACTGATGCATCTCGCGCGCCTGAGCTGAAGCCGTTGCGATATGTCTCCATGGAGCCGTGCTGCAGATCGCTTCGCACGCAGCGCGGTGTTTGGGACAGTTAACTTTAGACACAGCGCAGACCTTCCAGCACATAGGAGCATCGCTTGAGTATGATTGAGAAGTGTTCCAAGGATTGCTGGCTGAGTGAGGTCCGTCCGAAACAATGTCGTGATACTTCCACAATCATGACGTAGCCCGACGGCTCGTTATCTCAACGCAGCCAATCTCACCCCTTCTGCAAAGATCCCACGATAACGAGAGATGCGCTTCATGATGGGCAGGTTTGGGCCTCGTCGCGGATTCCCCGTCCGGATATCCCTCCCCGCCTCGTTTTGTCGACGCGTATCCCTCCATGCGCACGGTACGTTTTGGCCCCCCCAAGACCCCCTTTGGTTTGAAAAAGAGGAAGTATAAGCTCACTGATGTCCAGGGAAACCGGCGACCGAGGAAGACCTGTTCCGATATAACAATGGTCGGTTCCTGGTGAACGAGGGGTATGAGCTTGCGAAGCGGTATTCGCCGTTCAACGTGGACGAGCTGTGCCGGGTGGTCTCCTCGCTTCCGCGCATGGCCGCGCCGATCGCGAGAATCGAGAAGAAGGAAGGTGGGTATAATAAGGCGCTGCTGATGACAGCGGAGAATGGGGAGATGGTGCTGGCGAAGGTGCCGTGTCGGAATATCGTGCCACGTGGGTATGGGACGGCGTCGGAGGTGGCTGTGTTGAAGTTTGGTGGGTACCGACGATGCGGTATTCTTTTCGGTTGCTGAGGGCGTTGCTCATGGATCATAGTCAAGGATCACTCTTCCACGTCGGTGTCAGAGGTATTGGGCTGGAGCGCAGACGATACCAATCCTGTCGGCTCGGAGTATATCCTCCTCGAGCCATGCGAAGGTCAACAGCTCACCAAGGTCTGGGAGAACCTGGCTGAACACGACCGTGTCAAATTGATCCGCAATTTCGCCTTCCTTGAGAGTAAGCTGGCAGCAAACGAGTTTCCCGGCTATGGCGCCTTGTACCTGCGGAACGCGCTCCCTCCGCCGCTGAAACAGCCCGGGCGCACCATCGCGGTTGATGAGACATATTGCCTGGGACCGATGTATCATGGATCGTGGCCAGGAGGGTTTGCAGCCGATCCAGAAAATTATGCGGTGCACTCGGGTCCATGTGAGCCTCTCTCCCTTTCTCTTCCCTGCCCCTGATCAAGTTCTCCAAAAACGCTCACATCTTGCGCGTGATGGCTAGGGAAGACACTCCAGGATCTTGGAAAGGATCTTGTGCACCAGGGAATTACCCAGGTAGCCAACTACAAGACGTCCTATGCCGGCCGGGGCCCACACTATGGCGCGCCTGAAGAACATTACCGTGTCCTCGAGACCGTAATGCAGGTGATGCCCATCTTAGCCAAAGCCGACCCGATACGCCGCCATGCGGAGCCCGTGCTATGTCATCCCGATTTCCACCCGGGAAACATCTTCGTGTCGAACGAGGATCCGACGGAGATCGTGGGGGTGATCGATTGGCAGTTCACGGGTATCCTTCCGCTCTTCACGCAGGTCCGCTGGCCACTGTTTCTCGCGCCTCCAGAGGGCTACCAGACAGGCACGAGCAACCCAGAGTTAGCACCGGAGTACGGCACAGAAGACCAAGAAAACCACGCCGAGAAGGGACGGAAACAGGAACTAGCGATGAGAGCGAAATGCTACGAGGCCGCGCTTCTGAAAAGCCATCTGGAGTCGTACCTGGCTCTGACGGAGACAGACGTCGCCATACGTCGCCTGTTCACTTCCTGTCCCTTCACCTACCGAGACGGCGTCCTTCTTGTCCGGGATAGTTTGGTGAAGATCTGGCAGCATTGGGCCCATCTGGGTGTGCCAGACGAATGCCCGTATCGATTCACTTCAGAAGAGGTTGCTCGCCACGAGCACCAGATGAGCGAGTATAACGACTGGCTGAAACTGCGCGAGCATACCCATCAGCTCCTCAAATCGAATGATGGTGGATGGGTGACGCCAGAGGCAGACTTTGACAAAATTCAAGCACGGCACCAAGCATTGTACCAGCAGTTCGTGAAGACAAAGATGCAGAAGGGAAGGTCTGAAGAAGATGCAAAGAAACTGTGGTTCTTCCGAGATCGGGGGTAGCCTTTTGAATTTGTGGGGTTTCATGCTAAAAATCGACAAAAATGATCATGCACAAGGCAGTAGATTTTTCAGTTGACATCGTAAAAGGCCTATTTCGCCGGTGACAAAGTATATACATGTAATGAGTCTGGCAAGCGCCTCCATCTGGTAAGTTTGGCTATGATGATTTATGGCATCGTTGTGTTGGAACGTCGGAATTGAAAATCCCAACCAAAAGAGCCACGATCGATGTACTATATCGATTCCACAATGGGTTCGAAAAGCGCTCCTGAACTTCTCAGCAGCTCGGGCCAGGCAGGGAACGAACCCGCTAGTCGTTCAGACGAGTAAACCGTCGGTTGTTGACGGTGTAATCATGACCTTATGAATCCACATGGTCAATGGTCAACAGAGGATCGCCTGAGGTTTGATGAAGTAAGGTTGCCCTCGAGCGAAGCTCTGGCATGTTGTGCTCGAAGAGTAAAAGTATGGCTGAATTTTTCCTCACGCCTCTGCAGTAACCTGTAGCTGCTTCTTCTTCCCTTTCCTGTATACACGTTCGTCGTTCGGATCGAAGCCACCATTGCCCCAGAGTGCCCAGTCCTCAGTCTCCCTCATATAGTCCTCGGGGGTAAAGGGTGTGCCGTCGGCCTTCTCCTTTTCTAACAGTTGAAAGAAACGATCGTAGTCAATCCGAGTATGCCATTTACCATTGACATGGAAACGCTCAGATGCAATGAGCACACAGCAACTGTGCGCATGTTCGGCGGCAATGCCATAGTCTAGACCACGGCGCTGCAACTCACTGTTAAGAGCAGTCACGAACTCGGCGATCTCCTCGTAGAACGGAACATTCTGCATCGTCAAACCGGCTCCGGCGCTAGTGCTTGTGCCACAGTATGTGACACCCTTGATTTCAATAAAACACGGCAGCGCCTTCTCGACAAGGTTGGCATAACCAATGACTTCGTCATCAATGTTGAATCCTTTAACCAATGTAAGGCGAAACACTGTACGCTGAACATGGCGCTTCTCCCGTAGGATATCCAAGCAGCGCTGGAAACGCTCCCAGAAGTCACGGTGAAGGGGACGGTCGATCTTCCGGAGACTCTCGCGGTTGCTGGCATCAATGGAGACATAGAGCTGAGTCACGCGGTGCAACGTTTCTAGCTGGTCGGGGTGTTGAGCGTTGCAAACCAGAAAGCTAGAAATGTGTTCCTCGTGCAACATATCCAAGAACTGATTGATGTGAGGATAGAAAATCGGTTCACCAACCAGGCTCAATGCACAGTGCCGAATGCGCATGGCCTCAGCAAACCGCTCAGCTCGTACACCAGGAACGCCACGCATCATCTTGATCTTCTTGTAGTGGCCTTCTTTGACTCCTTGGAAGATCAGCTCCGGTGAGTCAACCTTCCAGCGCCACGTTGTTCCAACAGGATTAGTACCATGACGCCAGCAGAAGATACACTTATTGCTGCAGGACAGGGATGGTGTAGCCTCCATGCAGAGATGGGACCGAATGCCATAGAAAGAGAATTTGTAGCATGAGCCTCGACCACGGAGCGCAGATTTTGTCCAGCGACAGATCTTGACACCAGAGTGAGAGCCAACAATGGTATAGCCTTGCTTGGTGAGAGCCGCGTAGGTGGGTGACGTTTTAGGAACCATCTCCTTCTCGGTCGCTGGAGCCGGAGCGGACTGTTTGGTAGTGGTGAAATCAACTGGGACAGGAGCACCGGTCGTGTTCTGGGGATCGGCACCAAACTTGATATCTTCCAAATCAACAACATCTTGAGCCTTGCGCCGCTTGTTGTTTCCCTTGACGCCGTTCTCCAGGTCTTCGTCGTCCAATTCCTCGTCGCTCTCGACGGCATCACCACTACCGGGGACACCTTCTCCCAGCCCGCCATTTTCTAGAATATCGAGCAAGACGTCCTGGAGACCCTGCGACCATTCCTTTAGAGCAGATTCGGCATCGCTCTTCACGTCACCGAAACCCAGGGGATATGCGCGCTTTCTACCAGTGAGTTTGGCCATCCATTTATCCAACTCTTTCGCCTGCGAGCAGAATCCCTCCTCTTCAGTGGGCCAACCTTCCTTATCTCCGAAGCCAAAGACGGAGTAGCCAGCAAGGCTAGACAGAGCGCCCGTATCAATGCGGAAGTCGTTGTGGGTCTCGTTGAGGTGATCAAGGAAGGTGTTCAAGATACTATCGATATTGTAGGTAGGGATCAACAGGCAGTACACATAGCGCGTTCCGGGTGAATTGGATGGGGGCTTCGGTGCAGAGGTGAAATAGTCGTCGAGATCGATATAGGAGAGATCGTGGATCTGAGGCGGCAGAAGGCCACGCTCGCGATCCTCCAAATCAGCTCGCTTTTGGGCCGCAGCGCGCAAATCTTCGAGCAGGGTTTGAGCATATCTTTCGGTGGTCGTTGTCAACGAGGCGAAGAAGATAATAGGTTGGATGAAGGAGATGGGTTGTCCTTGATCCGACTGTGCGCGCCGTCCTGCAACCTTGAGAGGCTTTTTACCAGACACTCTCTTCGGGCCGGAGGCAGCCTTCGACAAAGGTTCATTCGATAAAGATGTCTGCGATTCAATGTTTTGCGTTGCTACTGGTTTAACGGCCTCGTTAAGTAGAGGTTTATCGGGCTTCTCTGGCGAAGCACTTCGAGGTGAGGGCGGGACGGACGAGGAGGCTGTAGTCTTGGACCTGGTTTGGAATTTGCGATAGAATCTGATGATCACGAAACCGGTTGAAAAGGCCACGAGAAATAGTAAACGGTACGAATGCCAAAAGGTCAAGAGACCTACACCGTGGGGATTCTCGATCAGTAAAAGTCCGGTATTGTGTACAGGAAATGCAGAGAAATCCGACTTTACATACCTTCCGTCAGAGAGTGTTCGGTCATGATGATTCCAGAGAATCGAGATGACAATGTCCTCGTATCTAAACCACCAGTCGGAGCGTTGGCCTCATTTGGCGCAGAAATTGTGAGAAAAGATGCGATGGAAATTATGAACGGGCGGGCGGTGATTGAACCAAGTGGGGAGAAGCCGAGGGGCAGATCAACTGTCTAGTTTAATCGATTCTTGGAGGCTGTTGGAGCATTGACTGCTTGATCAGTGGTAAGTGGTCTCAAGACAGTCTAATATGACTGATCTTTCGAAAGAACACAAAAGTCTTCGAAGCAATGACGGATGAGGTGTTTTGAATCTCGACAGTGTTGTTGAAGTTATTCAAAGAACTTGTGGGCGAAATTTTCATTAGTCAGCTGTGATTGGCTCCCGCATTGTTTCTCTTGGTAGAGAGTACGGAGTTGAGAGTACTACGTACGGAGTAAGGGAAAAGGGTCAAGATCTCTCCTTGGGTACTTGATACTTCGAAGATTTGATTGATGTTAAATGAACCCAATAGAGAGAGGCAGTTCTCTGTTTTCTAGACACCGAGGAAATATCTGTACAAGGTGTTGTTGGTGACTCCAAACATAACTACAGCCCACCCAGTTGTTCCCAGTCATATCCAGTTGGCCAAAATAGTGCCTCGTTTGCTTCACAGCTAAGTCCTTCTTGATCAATCGTTCCCTCATAGAAGAATCATGCCTTGGGGATCCATTGGCCATCGATGTATCTTATGAGGTGATTGCGTGCTACTGGAGAACATCAACTGAGCCGTCCTATCTATTCATTTGCTGGATTTGTCAGCCCCAACCTCTTGCTTTTATACAACATTTTAATCTGGACTGTGTGAAGGTATCACAGTACACAATCAGGAGTCATCGATCATACGTCTCCTATCAGGATGACTGCCATTGAAAAGAGACAATACGGGGAGGAAACCTCCAGCGACGTGGAGAAGCAGGTTCATCCTCCTCTGGCGAGAATGTCCTTGACTCGGCGCCTCGGACATCTAGCTGCCACATTTCTACTGGCATGTCTCCTTTTCATCACGACTGGATCTCCCAGATCGACGGCTCCTTTCAGTATCGAGCACAGAGTCGACACAATCCTGTCAACCACTCCATTGATCGGTGGGTCACTACGAGTCTGATCGCTCAGAAGACAGTATTGACAAGTGCTTGCAGATGGCCACGACGACCTTCCTATCTTCATTCGTGCCCGTTTTAACAATCAGATTTACGGGGATAACTTTACTATCCCTTTCACCAAGGGCAATCTCACCGGCCATGTTGATCTACCACGACTCTCTCAGGGCAAAGTTGGAGGCACCTTCTGGAGTGTGTTTGTCTCATGTCCAAAGAACTGGACGAATTTCTCGGATGCGACATATACCACAAGTAGGATTCAATCACCACCTAATTTCTATTGATCCATACTCACAGACAAACTTCAGGTGTTCGCCAGACGATGGAGCAAGTCGATGTCATGTCACGGTTGGCCAAGGCTTATCCTGACACTTTTTCTCCGCCTCCCAATGGAACTACTGCGCTTCAGGCGTTCCAGGATGGCAAGATCATCTCTCCCATGGGAATAGAGGGACTTCACTCAATCGGCAATTCCTTCGCCTTGCTGCGGAATTTCTACCAACTGGGAGTATCCTACGCCACGCTTACGCACAACTGTCATAACCGTTACGCCGACGCGGCTCTTGCCGAGCTGCCCACTGGCGGTGTTAAGATAGCTGATCCACACTGGCATGGAGTCAGTGAGGCTGGGAAAAAGGTGGTCTATGAAATGAACCGACTGGGTATGATTGTCGATCTGG
This sequence comes from Aspergillus clavatus NRRL 1, assembly GCF_000002715.2. Lineage (NCBI taxonomy): Eukaryota > Fungi > Ascomycota > Eurotiomycetes > Eurotiales > Aspergillaceae > Aspergillus > Aspergillus clavatus. The sequence continues at coordinate 1,735,884 of NW_001517093.1, read as the reverse complement.
CGCATGTCAGTGTGGACACAATGCGCGATGTTCTGGGCGCAGGTAAGGACGAATGGACTGGCAGTCGCGCCCCAGTCATCTTCAGTCACAGCTCAGCACGCGCAATTTGTCCACATCCTCGTAATGTTCCCGACGACGTCCTGGAGCTCGTCAAGGCCAAAGACTCGCTTGTCATGATCAACTTCTCGCCCGACTTTATTTCATGCACTGCATCGGACAACCCAAGTGAGCTACCAAAGACAGATCTGGCCCATGCCACTCTGGATAAAGTAGCAGATCACATTATGCACATTGGAGGTCTGATTGGGTTTGATCATGTTGGTCTGGGCAGCGACTTTGATGGCATTCCAACTGTCCCGCAAGGACTGGAGGATGTGTCAAAATTTCCGAACTTGGTCGCAGAGCTTCTGAGGCGAGGAGTGAGTGATGAAGACGCTGCTAAGGTGGTAGGGGGCAACTTACTTCGGGTCTGGAAGCGAGTCGACGAGGTTGCACTGCAGATGCAAGAACAAGGAGCGGTGCCTGCGGAAGATAAGCTCGAATAAGCTATATATTAAGTTAGTCGTGCAGGATGGCTTGCACATATATCATCGGTACTGCTGGAGATTCGGGTAGTGTGACTTGATCCTGACCAATATGCATTTTCATTCTCAGAGTCTGTTGGAATAGCTGTGTACTGGTATGATCCCAACGATGCTGTAAAACAATCTATATACGTTGAGTGACATTAGATGTGAAATCTTTCAATCTTTCCGCTCCAGGCTATACCAAGTCTCAGGCGCTCTTGAGCCTCACACAAAAGACGGTTTCCCCGACATCTCAAACGCTTTCAACAGATTCCGCCCCTGGTTCCCCATGAACTTGTACTTGCCCTCTCCCTCCGCACTCGCACGGACTTCCTCCTCCGTCGCCCACACAAACGCCTGGTGCTCCGTCTGCTCCAGCTTCACCCCATCCTCCCAGCGCTCAGGCGCAACACCGACCTCAACGTCCGCGGACGGCACGCTGCCAGTGGCTGGATCCGCCTCGTGCACCTCCACCAGGAACGTAAACTTGGCCACACGGTGCACCTCGTCGTGCAGGACTCGCTCCCACTCATCCACTGCAACCAAGTCCACGAATCTCGAAACATGGAGCCCGCTCTCCTCGAGGACTTCGCGCGCTACGCCTGTCAAGAGCGTGGCGTCGGTGCGCTCGCACATCCCGCCGGGTCCTTCCCAGTACCCGGGATATGAGTCAGTTTCAGCGCGCTGGAGAAGAAGAATGCGAGGGCGACTTGTGTCTTTGGGAATGGAGTCGGGATAGGACTGTGAGAAGACCAGTCCGCTGACCACAAAGTCTGTGAAATGAGGTTTGGACGCGGTGAATTCGGCCAGAGGGGCGTTGTACTCGGCGAGGTGAGGAGGCACGGTAAAACTGGAGATGTTTGTCATGCTTAATTGGTGATAGGATATGGACTGCTGGTGATGCTTGTAGGTGTATGTTGCGGCCTGATCGTCGAAGAGTTCGTGGACGGATTCCAGCTTTATGTTTCTCGGTTTGGCGCTCACTGACTCATTCTATACGAGATGCGAATTTTTGTTCGGATTCTATAGGCAACCGCGTTCTTTCTCTATTGTTTCAAATATCCCCTTGAATATCCAGATGACTACGATCTCTCTCTCTCTCTCTCTCTCTCTCTCTCTGTCTCATATCAGCAGCAAGCGGGGCGAGCTCTGCTCCGCTTATCTTACCAGTACACGACGCGCTAATCAACATCGCAGCGCAACAGATGGCCGTTGTTAGGCATCTTTGAATATATATACACATATCATGTATCATTATTTACAAGCATCGGGGAAGAAAAATCGCCAACGGCTCATGCTTAGTCAAATCACAGTTTGCTTCCCGGCAGCTGGGGGATCAAGAATCCTGCAAAAAATTTGCCAATTTGCTTATATTCATCGAGACTCATGACAGCAGAAACATCTGACGACCGTTAGCATGTATTTGAAGAAATTTGGTAGGCAAACTTACATTGATCTGGGCGGACAATGACAATAGCGCCCTTCTCGGGCTTGATACCGAGGTACTCATAGCATTGGCCATGGCCCTTGTTGTAGCTCTCATCATCGTAGTAGATCTTATGAAGATCTAGATGTGTGTCAGCATGCTACACGCCAGATTGAGTCTGTGGTTAGGCCGTGACCTACCTCTGATTTGATGCTTGCCGGTGATGGGATAGAAGCATTCCGGGATCTGCTCCAATTCAACGGAATGACGCTTGCCATGTCCTACCAGGATCGGCTCGATAAGGCTGTCAATATCCTTTCCCTTGGGACGGAATGTGTGAATGGGGCCTTCGCTAGAACCGAGATAGTTGCCAATCTGCACGAGTCAGCAAGAGCTCAAAACGAAGCAATAGCATCTTGTCACTCACAGCTTTCAGCTTGGTCTTTGTCTCAGCGAGGCTGATATCACCGCTGAAAACCATTACTCGCCAGCGTCCATCCGAAGTAAGTGACTGGGCCAGCTGCACCGGCTTTGAGTCACTGAAGCGGACAACTTGAGCGCTTGGTAGTCTCATCCCAACAACCACATTGGCCGCGAGCTTCTCAGATTCATCCACGTCGGAAGTGATGGGAGACTTGTCGTACCGCGCCGTCAAGCCGGCGGTGTACTTGCCAGACTTGATGAAGCCTTCTTGAAATTCGGCGGGGGAGGTCTGGCCTCCCGAGGAAAAGAGCTTCGAGAAATACCGGTCAAAGTTGATCAGGTCGATTGCGACCTTTTGACGCTCCAGTACATACGTCTCCAACAACGAAGGCGGAGCGAGTCCCTTTAAGACCGTGGCTAGTTTCCAGCCCATGTTATAACCATCCTGCAGACTCACATTCATACCCTGCCCTGCCTTGGGAGAATGGGTATGGCAAGAATCGCCGGCAAGGAAGACGCGGTTGTCCTTGTGGAAGAAGTCGGCATGGCGCTGGCCGATCGAGTACGCGGACCACCAGACGGTCTCGACAAACTCGATCGAATGCTGGCTGAGGATGTTCTTGGCCGCCTGCTGGAGATCCTCGAGCTTGACTTCCTTGGCCTTGGTGCCGGCCGGCAGCTCAATGTAAAACCGAGTCAGACTGCCGCCTTCCCGGGGTATGATCATCAGATTGCCCGCCTTGGAGCGGATGGTGGTTTTCTTCCGGATATCTGGGAAGGTCGTGCGAGGGATCATATCCATGACACCCCAGACCGCATCGCTACTATCGCCAATCATGTTGTAGCCCAGCGATTTCCGAACGGTGCTATGAGCACCATCGCATGCCTGAACCGCATCTGGGTCAGCCAAAAAAAACAAAACCACACTCCGATTATATCAAGGATCAAGATAGCCATACCAGGGCATACTTCGCCTCGAACGTCTCCTCCCGCCCGTTCCTCTCCGCAGTCACCTTGACGGGATACGCCTGCGCATCCGCCGCCAGCTGGCTATCCACCTCGACACTGGTCACGGTATACCCGTAGTCAATCTCCTGGCCATTCCACTCGCGCATCTTCTCAATCAGCAGGCCATTGATCCGCGCCTGGTTGAGGATCACATGCGGCTGGTGCGACAGACCCGGCTGCGTATCCGCCGTCCGGCCAGTCCGCTTGATCACGCCCGTGCCGTCGTCCGCCCAAAACACCACCTCCAGCACATGGTACGCCTCGCGCAGCAGCTCCTCGCCGATGCCGAAGCTCTCGAAGATCTCGACCGTCCGGCACTGCACGCCGTCCGCCTGGCCCATGGTCATGGGCCCGTCGCGGCGCTCGAGGATCTTGCATCGGATGCCGTACCGGGCGAGCCAGGTGGCTGCGCAGAGGCCGGCGGATCCGCTTCCGCAAATGAGCACGTCGACTTTCTCTAACATTGTTGTGGTATATTTTTCTCTCTAGGGCTGAGGCCAGAGATGTTTTGGTTCATAAACATTTGAGAGAGACCCTCTTTCCCCAGATTCATGGGTTTGATCTTCCTTCTTTATGGCATGCTCGGATCCGGGGCCGGAATGCATCCCGTGCGCCCCGGAATCTATCCCGGACATGTCGGCAGATCGCCTCGGTCAACTGCCAGCCAATCAGCGACGGTTGATCCTACTCTATACCTCGTAGAGGTATAGATAGTAGACTGAGGGAAATGCCTGAAGACTCACGACAAGGATTAAACCAGATTGGGGAACGTCTAGCAGGGGTTCAAGGCAAGCGAGGAACAGTGCACGGGTTACGTATGTCTTCTCTACGTACCACATGAAATGTCAATAGCATCAACATCAACTGAGCGCAATCAATACTGCGGGCTGGTGAGAAACATAGTACATAACTGACAACCCCCAGAATTGCACTACCCTTGGGTACCAACAGAAGCATCATTAAGTGCGTCTAATCTCATTATATAATCATCATCAACTGCCCACTCTGGCACAACATGGGACAGACCGTCACGCGTTTCCAAGACGCCAGCGCCGATTGCGGGTCAGGTATCTCCCACCCCGTAATTTTCAGACAAGATGCCAGATGAAACAAAAAGAAAGAAAAGAAAAGAAAAGAAAAGAAAGATATGCGGTATACTACAAGAAGTACTCACTGCGGCCCGGCCGCGAAGGGGGAACATGTCGTTGGTCATCGCTGACAGCACTGAACAGCTTGAATGTGGGCTTCAGATCCTCGCCGATCTCGCAGACAGACGCCAGATTGCCGCACCGGTAGCAGTAGTTGGGCGCACTCCAGACAGTCACCACGTTCTGGTTCGCGAAGTGGTACTTGTAGCCCTCGTTCACCAGCTGATGCGCGCGGGCTATGAGCGTCAAGTCATTGACGTGACAGAACTCATCGGCAACCTTGTCTCCAAACAGCCAACCTACCGAGGTGGTAAGCATTTCAACGTCACGGGCGATAATGAGCACAGAAAATACGTACCAGCTCCTCTGGGACTAACAGCCCATGTCTCCACGTCGTCTGGATCTGACCAGACAAGGTCACAGAATGCACCCTCGTGCGGGATCTCCTGCGCTCTCGCGACCACGCGAACCTGGTCGAGGGTCCGGATCTCGGGACTCAGCCCACCATGCACACACAATACCCGTCCGTCGATGATAGCACCTAATGTCATGAAGTCGAACACCTGGCAGCAGGCCTTCCATACAGAGGCATTCCCGTACTTTTGAAAACACTCCTCATAGAAACCGTACACTTGCGTGATCTGACGAGACTCGTGGTTTCCACGGACCAACGTTACCCGGTCAGGATATCTAACGAGCAACGAACATTAAAACTCCGAAACCAACCCGCCACAGAGGGCATCACAAGCACTTACTTGGCCTTGAGACACAGGAGCAATGTCAAGGTCTCCAAACTGAAGTATCCTCGATCGACATAGTCACCCAGGAACACGAAATTCCGCTTGAGCTGTAGATCATTCGACCCCGCGCTGGAGGACTGACTTTGTCGATTCACACTATTCTCATCATCCTCTTCCGACGGAGCCGACGCGTTTTTCAATTTCTTCCGTAGCTTAGGATCCGTGATGGTCGACGGGGGCTCGATATCGTCCGACGTGATCACCGAGGCCTGCGTGGTGGGAGCGTCGTCCCCCGACCCGTCGGGCATGCCACCCGATACCCGGAAAAGCTCCAGCAGATCGTAGAACTGGCCGTGGATATCGCCGCAGACGGTCACGGGCGTCGAGACGGGCTGAATATTGGATTCTTCCAGGGGTTGGCTCTGTCAGAGTGGGGGGCGCCAATTTTATCCCTTCGCGACTCACCTTCCATCATGTACTCCTTGACAATCTCGCACAGCTGCTTCATGTGTTGTTCGGAGAGGTACTTGCAGTCCTTGGCTGCCTCGAGCCATTCGTCTGGGCCGGCATTGCGCCTTAGTTTGGCTGGGCCCGGCTCAGGGATCTTGCTATCCACCATGCTGGAAGGAAGGATGGATGGATGGATGGATATAGCGATGCGATGTGAAATTGATTTCAGATAGGTAGACTTCAAAAATGGCGTTCGTGCACACAAAGATATGAAGGCTGGTGTATGACTGTCGCTCTCTATCAAACTATTATCAAAGATTCTGGACTGCAAACGAAATCACTAATAATAATCAGAAACACTGGGCTTGAACCTCATGTGTATTTCCTTTCCCCGCAGGATGTTGGCTAGGATCGCGTGCTTGGCGGCCCTCGCCTCCCGTAGTTGACTCGCCGCAGCATCACCAGCTCTGATAGTTGACAACTACTCGACGGACATTCACTTCTTTTTCTTCTTTCACATTTCTGTCACCCTCAACCGACCGTGCAAATCGGGTTAACCTCTACCATCTCAGTAGTACCAAACCTTCAGTGCCACTCCAATCGGAGTGTAGATCTTTCCCCTCCCTCACACTCGAAATCGATTCATCATGACGCAGATTTCCCCTGGCAAGCCAACAGGAGGTGTCCTCCAGATCCCAGCGACCGCGACGCAGAAGAACTCATCGTCCTCTAGAAAGAATCCCAAGCCAGCTGCTCCGCGACTCAAACTACTAGTGAGACGGCTACCGCCCGGCCTGACGCAGACCGAGTTCGAGAATGCGCTGGGATCCGAATGGGCGATTGGTGCTGGGAAGGTGGATTGGTACCAATACAAGCCTGGCAAGATAGCCAAAGAGTCAGTTGTTGAATTCTTTCGGATGTGTAAGACCTGCGAGCTAACGGTGATACGATTATACAGTCATGCGAAACCATCGAGACCCTCCCGTGCCTACATTCACGTTACGTCCAGCGAACACATTGCGTCTCTTTCAGATAAAGTCCGACAAACCCCATTCATAGACAGCCGCAATACCGTCAACGACCCGGTGCTCCTAGGGCCGCCATCGCTCGAATTTTCTCCGTACGCTAAGATCCCCGGTAGTCGGGTCCGCAAGGATGCTCGCCAGGGAACCATCGATCAGGACCCCGAGTTCATTGCTTTTCTCGAGAGCCTTACACAGCCGATCACGAAACCTGCTCCCGTTGAAAGTGCCGAGGCAGATGAAAAGAAGGAAACGGTGACAACGACGCCTCTCGTCCAATACATCAAGGAGAAGAAGGCCAGCAAAGCCAAGGAGGCCGCCAGTAAATCCTCGAGACACGCCAAGGGCGACAAAGATTCCAAGTCCGAAAAGGTGCAAGCCAAGAGACTCCTGCAGCGACCGGATAAGGATACTTCCCAGGCCTCGCCCGAGAAAGCAGAGAAGAAACCCAGGACAGCCGATAAGGCAGCCAAGGAAGCGGTCAAGGCAGCAAATAGGGCCGCCAACGTCACCGTCAAGCAAACCGCCAAGCCAACAAGCCAAGTAGCGAGCAGGGATGCTTCCCAGCCTGCTTCGCAGGGTGAGCGGAGAAGGGAGCGTGGGAATATCGCCGCTGCGGCCAAGATTTTACAGAGAGATCTGGGGCTTGCGCCTTCAGGCGCACGCCGCAGAGGTGGGAAGGGTACTCCGACAGATACAGAACAGAAGAAGGAGGCGGAGGCTACTACAGAGGCTGGCAAGAAGGATACCGCGACCAGATCTGGAAAAGCCGCTTCGCCTGCCCAACCCGCGCCAGCGAAGGGCCGAGGAAACGCTCCTCCTCAGACAAGCGAACCCGCGTCATCCCGTGGTCAGTCCAGCCCAGGCACCCCTCCTGCCAACGCGCCCACAGCACCGGCCAAACAGTCGAAATCGGGGCGAGGAAAGCAAGCCGCAGCGGTCGCTTCTTCGACGGCTACACAGGCATTCCTCAAGCACGCCAACCCGTCTCAGGGGGTCACCGAGCCATTACTGGAAACCGCCTTCTCACCTTTTGGAAAGATCGTGAAGGTGGAGATCGACAAGAAGAAGGGATTCGGGTACATTGATTTTACAGAACCGGGTGGTCTACAGAAAGCCATTGCGGCTAGTCCTGTGACTGTGGCCCAGAGTCAGGTCGTGGTGCTTGAACGCAAGGTGAATCCGGGCGCTGAGAAAGGCCGCGGGAAGGGTCGCAGTGAGCCCCCGGCCTCCAGTGCTGGTAGCACCAACGGCAACCGAGGAAAGTCTGGTGGAGGTGGAGAAGGGGGATCCGGCGCAGCAACACCGTCTTCATCGCGAGGACCCCGCGGTGGTCGTGGATCTAGAAACAAGGGTGGTGCCAAGGGCAGTGGGGGAAACGCCGGTGCGAACGCGAATGCTTCTGGAGGGAAGAGCTCGGAGACGAAATAACAATAAACATGCCGAGATGATTGATGTACGGTAGTAATGCAGTGATACCCATATATGACTTGATGACAGGCGCTTTGTTTCATGGTCCGGTGCATAAACACTGATGGCTAGGTACTTGGTAGATCAACATGATCTACTACTGGGCGATACGGCAGAACAAGCCTTGCACGACGTGAATTATCGGAGATATTAATCCAACGCTCCGAGACAGAAGCTTCTGAGCTTTTTGCTAAATTGACTACGATATTACAATTAAAATGACAGCACGGAAAAGGGAAAAAAAGTTGATGAAGACTCTCAAATCATATTGGTATCTATCTAGAAAAGGGTAGAGCAATTTCCAATCTCATAATCATTCAACATAAAAAATGAAAAAGAGGCAGACACCTTTCAGACCTCCTCGACGCCCACCAAATCCGACCGACCGAAGTCAAGACGTCAGGACAAGGTCAAGATCATCACCACTCCCTGGACCATCGCAGCAACCAACAGCCCAAACAGACTCCGTCTTGCGACAGAATCGTTGTGAGCGTCGGAGCGCCGCGGGGTCGAGGCGGGAGTAAGAACGGCTTCACTTTAGGGCATCGAGGACATAGCAGTCATCAGCAAGGGTGGAGATTCTGTGGCTCTTTAGAAGAGCTCAGAGGTGGGACGTCTACTCTAAAGTGATTCTTTGAACTGTGGCAGTTGTTAGCAAAAGGATTCATTGCAGTGTTTGGTTTGGGAGGTGATTCCCAAGGTAGGGAGGGGGATCACTCACGTAGAGTCGCTTGATTTTCATAATGACTGGGGGATTTGGAGGTTTATATAGAGCTGGTGGTGCACTAGCGAGCGCGCTAACCGCAAGCGAGAGTGTGCGGTGTTTGCTTGGTTTGTCGTGGTTGAAGCTTAGCGGGCCAATCAGAGAGAATGAAAACTTTTCCCGCATCCACTGGCTGGTTCCAAAGTTCTGGCTGGACTCTTTCACGCTCACCGGCATCCAGTCAGTAGTAAAACTTCAACTTCAGGCATGGCTTTGTTGCTCACTCAGCTTCTCAGTGGTTGGTGCTGGTTACTTGGAGATATCATTACGAATGGAAATTGACTTTTTTTCTGCTCTGTTCTACAGGATGAGGCGGTTGAACATTGTTGAAGTCTAGAAGACTCTTTGAGCGAACTTCTCTACTCCGTACTACGTACAGTGTGGGCTCGACTTGGCAGTCGGAATTGGGTATGATGCTTGGCTTGGCCCGCTGCAATGGACTACACAGTACTGTCTCGTGTCTACTCGCCTAGTAGTAGTAGTAATAATGATAGTATCCTACAGAGGTGCCGATGATCTACCGGCAAACCGAGCTGATCCGGCTTTTTGTGGCAGACGGGCAACTGGCAAGAGTGAGGACTCGTGATAGGTCAGATTATTAAATATCGAAGCATCAGGCTTGTATCAAGATGCAGGTACAATGAACTCCGTCTAGTTGTCCTACTATCTTGCTGGACAGGGCGTTTACAGTATCAATGTCTGCCAGTCAACAAGTCAACAACCCGTTGTGCAGTAATGGGTGTAATCAGTATTTAGGCAGCTAGTGTCGATGCTATATATCGTTCTAGGACGGGGAAATGGTGAGTATCCCAGCGATAGTGCAAGTTGGCTCTGTGCATGTCTATTGGTCCTTTGGTTCCTTCCATCTCTTTGGTGCGGATCCATCTGCCATCGCTGGGTTTCGAACGAAGGATCTCTGAGAAAAAAAAAATAGAAGAAAAGATCGGGGGGAGGGATTCCCTTCGACTAAAAAAGGAAAATTATATTCTAGCTTATTAGGCATTAGAGTACATATCGAAGATCATGCTGATATTCCATCAAGACAGTAATGCTGGCTTGAGTGCTCTAGTTTTGCATTTTGGTAGATAAATAAGAAAATCTATGATGCTGATGTCCTGTTATACTAGTTCATGTTCTAGTTCTGCTCCCCCAAGGGTCTTCTTGCTGTGTTGCCAAGTCAATACCAAGTTCAATGCTACAAAGTACAAAAAGTGGTTGTGGATATATATATCCAAAGTGACTACAGACGAACCATCCTAGTAGCACCAATCAATATGCTCGTCGCACTTCACAATAATACCCAACAAACCCATCCGATCCCATACGTGCATCGGACTAGCCCCGATACCGACAGAAAAATCTATAACACAAGCAGTTGGTGGTCAACTCTCCCTCCGCCTGCGCATCTAAATACACCAGCGAACGACGACGATAACCGATAAGCCGAACCGTTTGGCCTGAATGCGGGGGAAAGCTTCTCTCCTTGCATTGATTCCAGTTACAGTGCTAGTCGCGCTGTAGACACTTATCACCGAGTACTATTATTGCCAGTCTACCATGCATCAGTGCTAGGTGGAACGCTTCACCCCTGCCCTGCTATGTTAATCATACTCCACATGTGGATCGGCGGCCTTGCTACGCCTCGACACCAGACATGGCGTATCCCAAAGAGCATCCCGCAAGTCGCCCGCGAGCCTACGAGGCGTGCCTCCCCTGCAGGACATCCAAACGGCGATGCAGTGGCTTATCCCCATGTCAGACATGTCTTCGAAGGGGACAGGCGCACTCGTGCATGCCTTCCAGGCGGACTGATCATGTCCCAGCTCGGCGACCAAGTACATCAGACGTGCAAAACACCTCTGAACTGCGAGGTCGACCGGATGTCACAACACCCCGTCTACGTGGGTAGTGCTGCATCACTATAATTTCTGTAGTTGCTCCGCGACACGGTTACGCAACACATTGGCCCGTCCCAATTTTCCCACAATGGCAGGAGCGAAGACATGCTCGAAACAGAGGCTCCCGACGATGCTCCGTCAAATCTCGAGGACACGCTTGATCCAGACCAGCGATGTGGCTTCATCCGGACATGCCAGATTGCAGTATGAGTGCCATATTCGTCCAAGTGCACTGGATCAAGTGCAACTGCGTGATTGGATACATCAGTTAATGGCATGCCGACAGACAAGAGGCTTTCTATACACCATGCCGGATTTCGATATGACGAATACCACAGGTCGCCAGACTGGACAGGACACAATGGCACTGACAGACGTAATGATTGCCATAGGAGCACAGACACAGGCCCAGAACCCCACAACCAATCGCATCGAACGCATTTTCTTTGCTCGCGGACAACGCAGAGCACCTGCTAAAATGCTAGAGAGCCCCAGCCTGGGGATGGTGCATCTCTTCCTACTGATGGCATTTTATATGCTTGGAGCCTGTCGCAGGAACGCTGCGTTTGTGTATCTTGGAGTGGCCGCTCGAGGAGCCGTGGCGTTGGGTCTCCACGCTGATAAGTCGAGTTTTCTACCGGCGGCCGAACAGCATCGAAGGTATCTCCTTTCACACATCGATAATTCGATGGCATCAGGGCCCGTTAACTCACTGGAGCAGGGCGTGCGTTTGAATGCGCCTATGCAATTTAGACCTTCTAGTCAGCTCTATCCTTGGCAGGCCACCTGCGACATCCTCTCTACGCTCCGAATATGGAGCCAGTATTACTGAAGCACCCCATCCCACCGGTCAAGTAGAAGGCCTGAAGGCCTTGTATCATCTTGCACACATACTGGATGAAATCATCGCGCGGCTGTACGGCGAAAAAACAGCATCGGCACAAGTAGCCGAGTCACTGTTGGAAAAGCTCAAGCAGTGGAGCGACAGTCTTCCAAAGTCGCTGCTCACACCCCAGACACGCAACAGGAGTGTCTCGCTGTACAAGAACGTATAATAGGCAGCTTGGACGTCGCCTGTTCGTACCACTTTGCAGTCATCGTCGTGACAAGACCCTTCCTCATTTCAACCCGGAGGAGGATGTTCTGGGGGACATTCCGGAAAACACTGTACACACGCGCCTGGCCGTCGCTTGCACGAACTCGGCGCTATACATGCTCCAGACCTGTTTGGAGATCCACCGCTCAGAACTGCTACTCGGAAATATGTGCATTCTCAGGTGTGTTCCAAAGACCTAGATCCTTGTTGCATGCCCCCCCCCTGCTTACTAGACCAACAGAGCCTTCATCTTCGCCGCAGCCCTCGTCGTCGGCTTCTCCCTCTTCTCCCAGAAAGATCCCAATCCCGACCTCGAAGAAGCTCTCGCCGGCCATCAACATCCTGCACACGTTCTCGCAGCAGTCCACTCAGGCAGCGCATTACTACGAGATCCTCACATTCCTCCACCACGCGATCTCCGAGCAACGCCAGCGGCTTTCGTGCCAAGGACACAGCACGAGCCAGTACAGCAGTAAGCTGTTTAGTCTGAGCAGCTCTAAACCCGCACAGGAGACACCACAACACGAGCACTTCCAAGCGGAATAGTGTATGCGCCCGAATGAAGGAGCTGGGAATCTGCCTTCGCTGACTAGTCCATTCGATATGAGCAACGTGCCCCTGGAGTGGGATAGCCTTCCTTTCACGGAGGAGACGCTCCCGCTGCATGATAGACTGGGTGATGCGAATCTGTTGTAGTGGGATGGCTAGGGAAGGAGAAGGTCTCTCGGGAGCTTGGTTAACATCGCTGCTCACCCCATCCTACATGGCCATGTTAAACTTCACACATGGGCTATAGCCATTGCAACACATTTACTCCAACCGAGACCCCAAGCATCCACATCTACCACTCTACACTTTACAACCCCCTGTCCCCCGATAAAACATACCTAAGCATACCCCATCCAGCTCAACACAAGCATCACAAACCCCAACCACAGCACCGACGTCTTCACCAACTCTATCTCCTCGCCATGGCGGCGCATCCAGTTCCGCGCGCGGCCCACCCACACAGACCGCCCACTATCCGCGACGGCGGACCACAGGCCCGGGAGCCCGTCCAAACTGCGCGCGTTCCACTGCTGCTGGTACGCGCGCAGCTGGCCCTTCTCGACCTTGTTGGAGGCCCAGTGGCCGATAGTCTCGCGGTCCTTGAAGTAGGGTTTGGGCTCATTGGTGTCCGGGTCGAGGGTGAGGGCGAGCTGCGGGACGCCGTACCCGCAGGAGGTTTGGACCTGTTAGACCTCAGCGTTAACATTTTATCATCAACGTCAATAATGATCCGCCACAAGTAGCGAGAAAAGGTTAGTGACCTGCGCAGCGCAGTGAAAAAACAATCATGGGGGAAACCCCCCCCCCTCTTAGAGAAAATAACAAAACGGAAAGAAAAATCAAATAATCAACCTTAAACACATCCAAGCGTATCACCGCCCTCGCACCCACCACCCTCTTTCCACCGCCCATGCGCGCCACATACTCCCCAAACTCCGGCTGGTCCCACTCAATCACAGTCCCCGTGCAGAAGAAGCGCAGGATGCGCGGCGCCGCGTCGAACGAGCAGAACATCACGGTGAGGCGGCCATTCTCGCGCAGGTGGCAGATTGTCTCGTTGCCGGAGCCCGTGGCGTCGATGTAGGCGGCCTCGTTGGGGCCGAGAATAGCGAAGCAGGCGTCCGGCAGGCCCTTGGGCGAGAGGTTGACGTGTTTGCCGCGTAGTGGGGCCGAGGCGACGAAGAAGATGGGTTGGCGGAGAGCCCAGGCGCGGAGCTCGGGGCTGATGGAGGGGTAGAATTGGGGCATTGTGGTTTTTTTTTTTTTTTTTTTTTTTTATTTCCCTGTAAAGAGTGTACGGAGTAAATAGATAGTAGTGACTAGTGTAGTAGTAGGCAGTAAGGAATTGGAGGTTGAGTTGGTATTTGGGATGGAGTGAGGGAAGGTGAGTTTCGATATGGTTGAGAGTTGGTGGTGAGTCATTTGTTCGGTGAGGTTGTGTGACTTTGACCATTATTCCTGGCATGGAGGATCCTGCAAGGTCATGATGCTATACTGCTATGTTTTGCTATACATTTGAACGGTAAACTGACTCAATTGGAGGTAGTAGTGATTTGGGGGACTCATATTTCTGTTCTTGTTTTGGCTATATGGCTGTTGAACTTGTCTGGAGAAGGGCAAGACGATTCAGACTACATATACCTCACTGCACGTTGTATTTCCGAAGTCGTGCTTCCGCCGTTTCCAAATTCCAGCCACGTCCCAAGGAAGCTCCCTGTTCCCACAAAGCCACAACGGCACCCTCGGTCTGAAGCTATTGTGATCTTCACGGTATTTTGTGTTTGGACGTAGAAGGTTTTGAGTCCGTGGCCCTTTCGCTGGAGCAACAACCAAGAGCTGCCGTCCCCTTCTCAGGGGTTCAACTGTTTATGACCTCAACGCGGTGGAGGCACTGTCAAGTGTCAATTGAGAACTGTCAATTCTGTCCCACTCGAGGCTATCTCCTGTGACTACGGAGTATGAGTCCTTTCTCATGCCCCTCCAAGTGATCGTCGTGTGGGTCTCCATGTTCAAAGGGGCCCGAGAGTGTCGACAAGTCGCGCAAGAAGAATGCAGGTCTATCCTCCCCGGAGGAGGGGGCGCTGATTCCAATTGCCAATGCGAAAGTGTTTGAACTTTGAAGCATGAAGTTGAGCTCTGATCACAGAGACCGAAGAGCAAGAACATGACTAGACTAGAGAACTAGTACCAAATGGCGAAATCAAGGGCACGTTTTGATGGCAATTGGGGAGCATCCAGGTTCAGGCTCTGCATCTCTTGCTAGTTGCTACTTGCTAGTTGTAGTTGCTGAAGAGTCGGCGGGCGATGGCCAATAAACAAGACCCCTGCAGATGATCATCGGGATTGGAAATCAAAGAACGAACGCGCAGAAGTTCAGAAAGGCCACAATGGCCGGTGTGATTGGAGATGTGAACTTCTTGGCCGTTACTTGGACAATGGATACGCCATTAACTACGGAGTAGGTGGTATTATTATTATTGGTACTACTCCACCATGTATCATTAGCATGATTGTCAGCAGTGAATCATTGGAAGGACGAACAGTAGATATCTACCCCAATACTAGTCTACCATGTACAGAGCCGTGGAGTTAATGTCGCTTTGCCTCGGGTAGGCCATCCCATAGCCTATAGGGTACAGAGACCTTGAATACTGGAGACTGAGTGACTATGGCGACCATTCCAGCGATGAGTTTATTCAGAACCATACGCGTACAGGGATACCAGTTCGTAATCATCGTGTCAGCAGTCAACTCTCAGTCTCCGCAGTACAGACTGTACACTGTACAGTAACTTAGTAAAATAGCGCGAAGATATGGCACAGACCACAGTAGTGGACAGTCTTGCCTGGTTCGGTAAAACTTCCGCCCGTCAAGCGCAGATAACAAATGGCACCGGGGATGGTTTTTTGGACTCCCCGAAGGAAGTCCGGCTACTACTGATTGTTAAGGTCCTGGAGAAGTAAGCTATTAGGGGAACATCATCATCTACTTGGTGTGATCTTCCATACTGTCAGTTAGTTACAGTATAGGGGATGGAAGGGACAATGGTATTGTATTATTATGCAGATGCATCATGCATGTCCCAGGATTATATTGAAGATTATGCTGTGTAACAATCCAGCTGATATTAACTTACACTAACACAGCATAAGGTCCTGACTGCATAAAGCCATAAGCGCCTTATTTTGCAAGTGTTTCACCCCTATACAACGAACCGCGGTACCGATGTCATATACGGAGAAACACGACTACCTAGTACTCTTGAGTATCATTCGAAATAGTGATCTGGTAGATAGCAAACCGCAATTTCCTTCTCGGGCGGAAATGACCCCGCTGGTAGAAAAGTCGCCGAGTCGAGGTCCCTATGTTCCTCCGTGCTATCTACTTACTCCTAGTCTACTGCGACTGAGGTCCACTACCGAGTACCAACTACTCCTACTACTACCACTAGTACTCTAGCGATGGCCTCAACCACACTTTGAGTGGCACAAAACGGATTGAGGCAAAACTAAAGACGTCATTACGACCCCGCTTTGCTGCGGGGATCTCCATCATATGTGATAATGTGTGTCTTGATTGATACAGTCTCCGTACAATTCATTCCATTTCAATTCCATTTCCATACCTTCATACCTTACTGACCTTACTGTTCAGGACCAGTTCCTTACAGTAATACCGGTTACAGATCGTCTCAATTGTATACCTCCCCTTCGCCCCATCCAGACTTTCTCTTCCTATGGCTGCTCCATCTTAAATACATTCATTAGTGCGTTTATTCCCCCTGCTCGACCTTCCTTTATTCTCTCCGCATCTGTGATACCCCTGTTCGATTCACCATGTCTGACCTTTTCACCACCATCGAGACCCCTGAGCTCAAGTATGAGCAGCCTTTGGGCTTGTATGTTCCTCTTTCTCCCGTCTAATGATACTTTTCCTAATCGTGCTTGATCTTTAGGTTCATCAACAACGAGTTCGTCAAAGGTGTCGAGGACAAGACTTTCGAGACCATCAATCCTCACAACGAGAAGCCCATTGTTGCCGTGCAGGAGGCTACCGAGAAGGATGTCGACATCGCTGTTGCTGCCGCTCGCAAGGCTTTTGAGGGCGAATGGCGCCAAGTGACCCCCTCGGACCGTGGCCGCATGCTCACCAAGCTGGCTGATCTCATGGAGCGCGATATGGACACTCTGTGCGCCATCGAGGCTCTTGACAACGGTAAGGCCTTCAGCATGGCCAAGGTTGATGTCATCAACGCCGCCGGCTGCCTGCGCTACTACGGTGGCTGGGCTGACAAGATCCACGGTCAGACCATCGACACCAACCAGGAGACTCTCACCTATACTCGCCACGAGCCCGTCGGTGTCTGCGGTCAGATCATTCCCTGGAACTTCCCCATTCTGATGTGGGCCTGGAAGATTGGTCCCGCGGTGGCCGCCGGTAACGTTGTGGTCATCAAGACTGCTGAGCAGACCCCTCTGTCGGCGCTCTATGCCGCTAAGCTGGTGAAGGAAGCTGGCTTCCCTCCCGGTGTGATCAACGTCATCTCTGGCTTCGGTCGTGTTGCTGGTGCCGCCATCTCCAGCCACATGGATGTTGATAAGATTGCCTTCACTGGTTCGACCCTGGTTGGCCGCACCATTCTCCAGGCTGCTGCCAAGAGCAACCTCAAGAAGGTGACTCTCGAACTCGGTGGCAAGTCCCCCAACATTGTCTTCGAGGATGCCGACATTGACAACGTAAGTCGTTCCTCCCATCTTTCTACACTCGCCCCAATCGGTGAACTCCAAACTAAAAAAAAAAAAGGCCATCTCCTGGTGTTGGTTCGGTATCTACTTCAACCACGGCCAATGCTGCTGCGCCGGTTCCAGAATCCTGGTTCAGGAGTCCATCTACGACAAGTTCCTGGCCCGCTTCAAGGAGCGCACCGAGCAGAGCAAGGTTGGAGACCCCTTCCACCCCGAGACATTCCAGGGCCCCCAAATCTCGCAGCTGCAGTTCGACCGCATTATGGGTTACATCGAGGAGGGCAAGAAGGCCGGTGCCCAGGTCCTCACTGGCGGTATCCGTCACGGCGAGGAGGGTTACTACATCAAGCCCACTGTGTTCGCGGACGTCAAGGAGGACATGAAGATCGTCCAGGAGGAAATCTTCGGCCCTGTCTGCACTGTCCAGAAGTTCAAGGATGAGGAGGAGGCCATCAAGATCGGCAACAGCACCACTTACGGTACGTCATTTTGATCTCTTTCGATTGACATTGACGGTTTATCCCTTGCGACTAACACTCAATCTACAGGTCTTGCCGCTGCCGTCCACACCAAGAACCTCAACACCGCCGTCCGTGTCTCCAACTCCCTGAAGGCTGGGTAAGTCGCTGTCCCGAAATCCCTTGCTGAGCACACAACTGACATCCCGCTAGTACCGTCTGGGTCAACAACTACAACATGATCTCGTACCAGGCTCCCTTCGGTGGCTTTAAGGAGTCCGGCCTCGGCCGCGAGCTTGGCTCGTACGCTCTCGAGAACTACACCCAGGTCAAGACGGTGCACATCCGCCTGGGTGACGCGATCTTCGCTTAAAAAACAAAAAACAAAAAACAAAAAAAAAAAAAAATAATAACGATGTTGTAATGAGCTTTATATCATACCCGCTGGATCTAGTTGGCCATTTATATCTGTATACAGAATCATGCTGAGACATTGAGCAAGCAGCCATGATTGCTCAAATCAATTGGATACGATTCATGAATGATTTTATCCTGATCTCTATTGCCCTGTTTCCGGATATTTCTAAAAATTTCCCGACCTCCAATACCATTTGTAATAGATACCATAGGACTCCATGTTTTCCCACCAGTTCCATGGATGTACCTATGGCAACTGGAGGTGTATCGGGATAGTACACCGCGAGGACTGTTCTCGGGGTATATTGCCCCGATACATGGGATGGCTCGGTATATGTAACAATCCGCCAGCGAGGAAGCAATGGATGTTAGTAAGCTATTCAAATGATACACCTTATTTCACAGTCAAAGTACGTGGAAATTATCCACCTATATTTGTAATGTAATCTGATCTGGTCTTGTTCAATGTGAACTGTCTGAAGAAGCCGAGGATAGCCGAGAGCGAGTTCTTTGCCCCCGACGAGATTAATTTACTACATGACTCTCAGCAAGACAACTCAGGAAAAGTTGACCATCCATATCTACAGATATAATTATTGATATCTTTGTGGTACTTTGACAATGGAATAATCC
The DNA here is from genome assembly GCF_000002715.2 of Aspergillus clavatus NRRL 1. Taxonomy (NCBI): domain Eukaryota; kingdom Fungi; phylum Ascomycota; class Eurotiomycetes; order Eurotiales; family Aspergillaceae; genus Aspergillus; species Aspergillus clavatus. The sequence continues at coordinate 1,717,072 of NW_001517093.1, read as the reverse complement.
GTGCTCGTTGTGACTTGGATGATTGAGTGCCCTTATTTCATTGAGAGGTGATATAGGTGAGAGACCTGTGGTTGACTCTCCTCCAGCAGTGCCAAACCAACCACCCAATACACGATGACGATATCAAACTGCACCAAGTTATGCAACTTCTTGACCATTCTGGCTGTTCTGTGAGACCCAACAGACAAGCCGAAAAGCTCACAACATCCTGTTTTGCTTAAAACACAGCAAGCCAACCCCGCATTCCCAGACCGAGGCTCTCGAACATGCTCCCTCGGTGCGACAACAAGCCATACAAGGGGACGCAGACCTATTACCCCCTTGACTCAACTCAACTCAACTGGACTCACAATGCGTCATCCGGTCTGGTAGTGCCAGCATATCCAGCTCGATACCCCCAGTCTTGCGGCCCCAGTTGTGTTTGCAACCACCACTTGACAACAACATGAGGACCCGGCCCATTCGCATCGCAGGTAAGCGCTCACAAACAAACCCTCCCCACACACAACTGACCTGATTGATCAACAGGCGCATCGGGCTCCGTCTCTGACCGGCGCCATGCCATCGCCGAGTTCGCCCACAACTACCCCCAAGACCCAGTCGACGTGATCGTCGCCGACTTCATGAGCGAGGCGAACATGGCCACGGGCGCGGCGCGCAAGGTGGGACGCGAGCGTGAGCACGCGCCCGATTCTGCCGTGCCGGGGTACGAGGCGTCGTTCCTGCTGGCGCTGGAGCCGGCGCTGGAGGACCTGGCTCGGTATGGGATTAAGGTGGCGGTTAATGCGGGGAATTCGGAGACGGAGGCGTTGTATGAGGTTGTGACGGGGATGGTGCGGGCGAAGGGATTAGGGCTGAAGGTATGTAGATTGTTGCTAAGCTGGTATTGGATGATGGGTGTGCTGATGGGGTGTGGTTCTAGGTGGCCTGGGTGTCGGGTGATGAGGTTCTTTCGACGGTTAGGGAGGCGTTGGCTGAGGGGAGGTCAACGTTCAAGAATATTTATACGGGCGAGTGCCTCTCGGATTGGTCTTTTGAGCCAATCTATGCGCAGTGTTACCTTGGGGGTCTTGGGATCGCGGAGGCCTTTGCTGAAGGAGCTGATATCGTGCTGTGTGGACGAGTCTCGGATGCATCGCCTGTGATCGGTGCGGCATACTGGTACCACGGATGGACTCGCAACGACCTCGATCAACTGGCCAACGCTTTCGTCGCTGGTCATTTAATTGAGTGCAGTAACTATGTCTGCGGGGGTGATTTCACTGGCTTCAAAGCGCTGGAGAACGCCGGTGGTGATGGCTGGACCAACATCGGATACCCCATCGCCGAGATCTCGAGGGACGGCCAGGTGGTCATCACAAAGCAATCATACTCCACCGGCGGCGCCGTCACAGTCGACACATGCTCCTCGCAGCTGCTCTACGAGATCCAGGGCCCGTGGTACTTCAACTCAGACGTGACCGCCATCCTGACAAATATCCGCTTCGAACAACTCGGGCTCAACCGCGTCGCCCTGCACGGTGTGCGCTCCGCGCCGCCTCCTCCAACCACAAAGATCGGCATCACCGCTCGCGGCGGCTTCCAGGCCGAGATCTCATGGTTCCTAGTCGGCCTCGACATCGACGCCAAGGCACGGATGCTGCAGGACCAGATCCGCGCCCTCCTCGCGCCCTTTTCGTCCAAATTCTCCGCCCTGACCTTCTCCACCCTGGGTTCCGCGCCAGACGACCCCCGCGACCAGGACAGCGCCACCGTCACCTTCCGAGTGGTCGCGCAGGCGCGTAGAGCAGACGACCTGGGTCCCGCCCACTTCCTGCGCCCCATCACCGACAATATCATGCAGGGATACCCCGGCGCCACCTTCCACCTCGACCTGCGGCAGGGCTTCCCCAAGCCCGTCTACGAGTACTATGTCTCCCTCCTCCCACAGAAAGACATCAACCACCAGGTCCACCTCCCCTGGAAGAACAAGACCGTGGATATCCCCCCGCCCCCGATCACCTGCCAATACGACTCCCGCCAGCCCTCGCAGGCAACCACGCCCGCCCCCGCAGACCCGCGCACGGATTTCGGCCCCACGACCCGCGGACCGCTGGGCTGGATCGTGCATGCGCGCTCCGGCGACAAGGGGCCCGACGCGAACTGCGGGTTATGGGTCCGGCACGCGGACGAGTATCTCTGGCTGCAGTCGTTGCTTTCGTCGTCCCAGGCGCGGGAGCTGCTGGGCGCCGCGTACGATGGGAACCCGGCGCTGGAGGTGGAGCGGTTTGAGCTGGCGGGTCTGCGGGCGGTGCATTTCCTGTTTCGGAATCTGCTGGATCGCGGCGTGGGCGTCACGACCACGGTAGACTTTCTGGGGAAGAATGTGGCGGAGTATCTACGGGCGAAGTGGGTGGATATTCCGGTGAGGTTCTTGAATCGGGGGAGGTTGTAATCCTTCTCTTTCTAAGGAGAGAGGTGTCATGCAACAGAGGAAAGGCGTTTGATGACGTGGAAGAACGAAAGATTTCCCTGCTGGGCTTGTGATGATTGCGAGATAACGTGAATTAAAGTAATTATTGAGATACCATATGTACCAAACGCCCGATAATGCAATACACGGCTCACGGTCTTTTCCGAATCTCGCATGTTCACAACTTACCTCCGCCTGCGAGAACTCTGTATAGGTTCAAACCCATCACTGTCATCATCAATCTCCTCACTAGCCACGCTCGCCCCTCTCGTGCCACGGCTAGCCTTCGCTGCTGGTTTGGACGATTCCACCCCGCGTGCGCGTGTACTCGTCTGCGAGCCCGTGAAATTCAGCGTCATCTGCGTCTGGCGTGCTCTGCTGCTTCGGCCCGTTGCTGCTGTCCCACCCACCGTCGCCGACGACGGGGCTGGGGATGCTGCGCTGCGTGTTGAGCGTCGCTGGCTGGTGGCGGAGGGTGCAGCTGGTTTCCGCGTTCTGGTGGCTGGCTGCTTGACGAAGAGGGCTTGTGAATCGTCATCGTCATCGTCGTCGACGTGTTCGTCGATGTCGGAGAGGATTTGGGGTGCGTTGTTGTTGTCGTCTTCGTCGTCATCATCGAGCATAACCACGTCGTCGTTCTCGTCGTCATCTGATATCACTTGTTGTTTCCGGCCGCGGGTCGTCTTGGCCGGGGTGGCTTTCTTCGTCGTTGCGGCTTTGGCTGCGGTGCGCGAGGTGGTGGTCGTAGTCGCCGTCGTTGCGGCGGCCCGTCCGCCTCGGCCGCGCCCACGACCACGAGTCGAGGCTGTCTTCCGGGTAGTGGCCGTCTCGGTTCCGTCCTCTGCGGCTTCTTCTCTGTTGGGGTCGCCGCCTTCGTTGTCGGAGTGGATGAGAGCCCCTGGCTGATCCTCCCACTCGCCGTCGAACTCGGTGTCCCAGCCGTCCGGCTTCGGCTTGAACCGCTTCTTGCCGCGCGTGCTCCGTTTCTTGATGCCCCGGGAGAACATGTCCTCCATCTGCGTGCGGTATTTATCCATGGCCTTCTGGATCGAGCTCTGGGCTATTTCTTCGTCGTCCATCTCGTCGGCTTCGCGGTCCAGGTTCATCAGGTGCTTCACTTGACTCTCCAGCGACTCGTTGACGAACATCTCCATCGCGTGCTTGTCATCCTTGTCGATGAACTGCGCGACCGCGTCGCCGAAAGAGTTTTGCGGGAGGATGGTCAGAGACTGCGCGGCAAGAAATTCGCGTACCAGCTGTTCCACTTTGACCGTGTCCAGCGTGGAAAGGTGAGACATGGCCGCCTCGTCGACGCCGTCGTCCTTCTTGCGCGTCGTGGCGTTCTTTTTCTTGCGGTAGAATTGTACCACGTCGTTCACGTTGGCCACCTTGCCCACGAACCGGTTGGAGAAGCGCTGCGGGTTCTCGCAGTCATAGCTGCCTCCGTCCGGTGTGGATGTCTCGACCCGCAGCCTCACCAGTGGTAATGGCACTTCGCGTTCCTCGTCCTCCTCATCCTCCGCGTCATCCTGCATCTCCAACCATTCGGCTTTGGCTTCTTCAATCAGCTCCTCTACGATCGAGATCAGGAACCGCGTGACTTCAGTTCGGTTGTTTTCTTTCCGTGCCAGCTTCTGCGCGCCTTTCTCCTCCGAGAGTACAATCTCCCTGATCGCGAAGGGACGGACGGACTTGAGGCGGATGGGCTCGCATTTGAACTCGCGGCCTGTGATGCTGAGGATTGCGACTTGCTTGGGGACCGCTTCGCCGGGTACCAGCGACGTCGCCACCGAGGAGCCAGGCTGCATCACATGGAATTTCGTTTCTGGGTTGAGCGTTGGATTGATAAGGCATTCGTGCTCGTGACCCCAGATTACGAGGTCGAGGAATTCTGGTAGGAAGTTCTCTGGGAGATATCCTGTTTCCGTGTATGCGTGATGGTTCTGATGTACGCACATCAAGTTGAACCAATCGTTTTTCTGAATCGAGGGCTGATAGAACTTGACTTTACCATCTCGGAATGTTCTGAACAAGCGCTCATCCCGCACATTGCTCATCCCATACAAGGCTAATTTGGTGCGCCCTTTTTGCAGCAGAACTGGCTTGATGTGAATATTGTCGGACTCTGGCGTCCTGCCGTAGTAATTCAACAGCCCTGATACTTGGAGTAGATCCAACGCTGCGAGATGACCCTCGCCCGAGGGATCATCATGGTTTCCATGGATGGAGAAGATCGGAATGGCAACGTTGATGTCCAAGTCTTCGTAGTTGACGTGATTGAACGCTCCTTGGAAATTCTCACTCGCATCACTGAGCATCTCCAGCTCACACGGTTTGTCACCCAAGCAGTTCATTCGAATCGACCGCATGACTTGGTACATGGATTTTCGCGACGGCTTGTTCTCATGAAATAGATCGCCGGCCAGAAGTACCATGTCCACGTCTCGCTCCCTAGCCAGACACATCACTTCGTGGAAGCTCTTCCAGCTGTCGTCTCCTCGTATCGGATCCCGCTCATTATACCCGACATGATTATCTGTTGCCACGAGAATGCGGATTGTTTCCGCCTCTGTCACAATCAGTATGATAGCTGTGATGAAGCTTAAGATATGGCACTTACCACCGAGATCAGGCATTCTGAATCACCGAATCTCTTTCAAATGACACCAGAAGCACTGGACAGATTGAGAAAAGCCAAACAAAAAAAAAGAAGCTTAAATATTGAAAACTACAAGGAAATGGTTGCTAAGATGCCTAGAGTGCTGCCTATGTCGGACAAGCACAACCAACCACTAGGATCACACATAAAACCATATGAGGATACTCTATATGGGCTTCAATAAAAAAAAACAATGAATCTCAACGCACAATTGCCCTTCAGCATGGTCATCGTGAATCTCTCCTTATGCTTGCTGGCTAATCAAATCAATTTCGCCTCCGAACCACGAGCGCGTCACGTGTCTCGGGACGCGAAAGTCTCATCCCCCGCCATCGCTGACCCCGATCTCTGTCTGGACTTGACTCATTGCTTGATTCCTTTTCTTCTTCACCTGGACCTCTGTATTCCATCTCAAGCATCGACGGACTCGCTCCTCTTTCATTCCCATCTGTGCTCTCATCATACCGGCTGATCCAGAAGTCATTGCTGGTTCGGTCGCCTCTATCGCCTCTACCGTCACCTTAAACCTTTTTATGCAATCAGAGCTTACTGCAGTTCTCCAACAGAGTTCCCAAGCAGAAAAGTCCCCCGGAGAGACCTATAATTTTACCCAGCATGGACATGAACTTTGTGGAGAGAATCACCGGGTCTCCGGCCTTCCGCATCATGTGGAAGTCGGAGACTCGAGCGCTGATCCCGACTCAATCAAGGACACTGGCCACTCGTCCTTGAAATCGGTGAGCTCTGAAACGTTTATCCCTTCGTCGCCATCCATCGGTGGGGCCAGCCAGTTCGGGAATATCATCCCTCAATCTCCCAGCAAGCAAGCAGACTTCCGTTCTAAGAGAGTGGCTTTCGACACTCAACCGCGTGTCGCTCTGGGAGCGTTGCCCAATGGTACGTCATATTCCCTCTATTGAATGCGTGCAACGTTCTCACGATTCGATATGCAGAGGTCTTGACTCATATTCTGTCACACCTGCCCCCGCCGTCCCTGTCGTCCATCGCGCTGGTCTCCCGTCGTTTCCATAGTCTGGTTACTACGCCTCACGCCTGGAGAATTGCATTCTCCCGCTATTTTCCTGGCCCTTATACCGTGGAGAATGGCGCTCGCCTTTCGACGGCTGATGCCTCTGACAATGTGGCTTCGAACAAGCGGTACTTTTCGAGATTGACTGCGCTTGCTTCCTGGAGAAGCGAGTATATCCTGAGAACCCGCTTGCTGCGGTCACTGTCGAGAGGCAAACCGGCCCAGTTCGAGCCGTCAAAGAAAACCGGTACTGTTCGGTCCGCGAATGTGCGTCATGGTAGCGCTGTGGTTACCTATACTTCGCAGCTTATGTATCCAGTGAGTCACCTGGGCGGCTCATTTGGTGCGGAAGATGCCAAGAAGGTGCCCCTCTTCATTCATGGTGCTTCGGAGCAGGGCATCGCGTCGGCCAGTGATCCTTCCGCAGTCAAGGCGGGGACGTGGGGCGTGTCTGATCATCAAATGTTCCGGCACTTTGCGGATCTGTATCCTGGGGATGCCGAATATGGACTTGGAGCAGGTGATCTTGCCGGACAACCAAACTCCATGGATGTCAGCCAGCCGTATGGTATGGTCTACGGAGAGGGCTGTCCACAAGGGCGCAGTTACTTTATTTCCACTGCTGAGCAGCGCGGCCGCTTCCTCGACCTCACTGAATCAAGCTCTCATCCAAAGCAGGGTATACCCGCGCTCAACCCGGCGACAACATCTATCACAGCAGTTTGGATCGCCAAGTCTTTGCACATTCTCAAGATGACTGGAGGCTTGATGGGGATGCTGACTGGCTCATCAGCTGGTATCCTCAGCGGCTTTGCTTTGGGCCCTCATCCTACCTACGAGAAGCGTTTTGAAAGGGGCCAAGTGACCGCTAAGTGGGCCATCTGCCCCGGTGTCCCTATTATCGGAATTGCGATTGACGATAATTATTCCAAGCGACGCTCTTCCCGGGGGAGAATCTGGGCGATGGTTCTTAACGCTCTGGGTGAGATCTATTATCTGACCGACATCCCTCGTCAGCCCGAGGTTGCAACAAAACTGAGCGTGGAGGAACTCGACCAGCTGGCTTGGAAAACAGGCCGAAGCGTTCGCTGGGAGCTTGTTGAAGCGACTAGGCGAATTGCACGATCAGATCCCTTCAACAGGGAGCCCGTGGATGGTAGCTATAGTCCACACTCTTCGTCGGACTCGATGAAATTGGATGAGCAGCAGATTGTTGCTGAGACCAAGGAAATAGAGCGCTTTTTGAAGTTTAGACCGAAGCATTTCCGCAAAGTCTGTGATAGCTGGGATATGCGGCGTCAACTGAGAGTCGATTTCGCTGGTGACGACGGCCACGGGGCTGGTGAATCCGTTCTGGTCATTTCTCGAGGCGTGGGCGAAGGCGAAAAGGCTTCAATCCGGCGGTTTACTAGGGTGATGTCGAAAGACGGCCTATTTGCCGCGCCAGGAGCTATTTCTCAACCCCATGAAACGACACCCCGATCCCTATTCGGTGGGCCTGCGCATACACCCATACCGTCCGTGGTTTCAGATACAGGTAGCCTGCCGCCGTCAAGGGCATCTACTTCTATCAGTGAGACCCGTTGCTCGGTCGCAAATACTGAATGGCGCATGTCGGACTTTACGTTTGGCGATCGGAAGTCTGTCCAAATCACCACCAGCGCCTTAGATCAGTCAACCTATGCTGTGTTGACGGCTGATGAGGATCCACTGCTGGGGATGTCTGGCAGCTCGGCGTTCTCCTCAGCCATGTCTTCTCCTTTACCGCATATGCAGCAGTCGTCACCCAAACCAGAAGTACCTGGTCAGCGAGGACGGTATATTGCTGTTGGTACCAGCACGGGCTTGGTGCTCGTATGGGATATGCGGGCGCCCACGGCCAAAAATACGGATATGATCAATCCTGTCTCTCCGTTGAGAATCATCCAAACCGATTCACCTCAAGTATCGTGTGTTGCCTTGACTTCCTTGTACTTGGTGCATGGTGGTAATGACGGTTTGGTGCAAGCTTGGGATCCCCTTGCTTCAACAACACGCCCGATCCGGACGATTAACTCCCGGTTCTCCTCTCGTGCTCGCCGCCGTTTGGTTCAAGCGGAAGCCTCGGTTCAAGGTGTTGGAAACAACTACTTTGCGTGCGGTGCTATCTGTCTTGACCCGGATCCGACTGTGCTGCGAGGCATGGTCGCTCTGGGAACACATCTGCGGTTCTGGGCTTACAGCTCCTCTGGCGCAGATCAGTACAAGAGTAGCAAGCGTCGACTTCGCCGGGGACTCCGTGGTAGCAACACGACTGCCGAGGGTCAACGATTCAGCAACAGTGGTCGCGGCGCTATCAGGGACTACATTGCGGATGAAAGAGTGGAGATGGAGCGGCAGAAGATTGCGGATGAGAAGGAAAGAGCTCATCTTAGCAATCGGTTTGGCGTCGATCTTTTGGGACCCGATGTTAGTGAGGAGCAGCTCCTTGCCTATGCGCAACTATTGAGCGAGGAAGCCTTTACTAGCGAGGCGGGCAAACGTGGTGAGATTGTCGAGAGCTCAATGGTCAGCACTTCTCCTAGTGATACCATTGGCCGAAACGACAGCTCGGTTGCTGCGGATGACTATTCATCCTCATCCTCTCCTTATCAAAACACTGAAGATGATCTGGCCCCAGATATTGCCGAGGCTATCCGCCTGAGTCTGCTTGACGAGGGTCCTCCTTCCGAGACGCCATCATTTTCACTGAAGTTCTCTAAGGACTTTCAGTCAAGCCACAGTGACATTTCACCCTCGGAATTGGCGGTTGCTGAGAGCAGCCGACAGCAGGAGCTTGATGATCTGGAACTTGCGATTCAATTGAGTCTCGCAGAGAGCCAGAGCCTTGAGCAAGCGGAGAGTCAGCAGCGAGATGAATATCCCTCATCAAGTGCGTTTCCGTCGTCATCTGACAATGGTAAAGGGAAAGGAAGAGCCTTATAAATGTTTTCCCCATGGTTTTGGATTTATTGTTTCGGTTCAGTTAGTTAGACCATTTCTAGTCACCGTCAGCCGTATCTGTCATTCGAATTATTTTTATGCATACTATCAGTATTTATTTCAGAGCGCACGCCTGATAGATAGATCAAATCAAAATTTAAAAGCGAAGTCTGTAACGTTTACCGTATATACCAAGAGACACATTAATGTACTTTATACATCAAGCAAGGAGGTTTATACAAGCCGCTTGAAGAAATACACAGGTAGAACATCTCAACAAGATATAGGGCACGAATCCAAGCTAGACAAGAGGCGAGGGAAAAGCAAATTACAGCATGAAGAAAGCCATGAGCGAGGCGCCGGTCAGCAGACTGACGAAGGGAACAGTCATGGCGCCCGCAGCATTCTTGTCGGAACTGGAGCCAGAGCCAGACTTCGAGCCCGAGGAGCCACCGCTGGTGGAGTTGGAAGAGCTGGAGTTGGAGGAGCTGGAGACGGTGCCGGAGGTGTGCGCGCCGGGGGTGTTGGACTCGGCGTCGGCGAGGGCGGTGAGCTTGATGCCGGTGATCTGGTTGCCGTTGTGATCGTAGATCTTCTGGGGGATGTCGGTGGAGGAGACGTCGACGAGCTTGCCGGTCCTGGCGCCGGAGTAGCCGTTGTCGATCATGTCCTGGACCTTGGAGGGTCTCTTGGGGAGGTCGAAGGAGTCGAGGAAGGTGGAGTTGGAGATGAGGGACTTGGAGCAGGTCGGGGCCTGGAAGGAGGTCTGGGTCTTGTTGGAGGCCTCGATGAGGCTCATGTCGAGCTTGGAGTACTGGGCCATGAGGTTGTCGTAGTCGACGAGCAGCTTGGCGGAGCCGTCCTCCCCGAGCTCGACGAGGCCGTAGTTGTTCTCCTCCTGGGTGTACTCGTAGACGAGGCCACCGGAGAAGGACTGCGACATCTCCTTGCTGTACAGGGCCTCCACCTCAGTCCAGTAACGGGGGCGGACCTCGTTGCAGCCGAACTCGGAGAAGAAGACGGGGATGGAGGCTTCGGCGAAGTCCTCGGTCAGAACGTCGTAGCCGCTCTTCTTGAACGTGGAGTTGCCGCACCACGAGTACGAGTTGAGGCCGAAGAAATCTGAGTGGGAGCTGGGGGCGTCCTTGTCCTCGCACATGAAGTAGTTAAGCGTATCCGCAAGGATGGGACGGATATCGGCCGCAGAGTAGCCAACGGGGATGGAACGGTTGAGGTTCTTGGCGATGTAGTCCTTCATGTCACGTTGGACGGCCTGCGTAGGGGTCAGCTAATTGTGTATCTTTCTCTTGTGGTTCCACAGTGGATGGACAAAAGTAACTTACGCGGACGTAGGCGGGGACGTCCTTGACGCTCTGCTCGTTGATCACCTCGTTTCCGGCGAAGAAGCCCAGGGTGTTGGGGAAGTTCTTGAACGCCTCAATAACACCGAAGACCTGCTTGAAATAGATCTCATTGTAGGTGCTCTTGGGGTCGGTACGATCCAGGTAGCCACCCCACAGAGGAGAGCTGACATCGAGGATCATGTGGATACCAGCCGCGTTGAAGATCGATGCGCACTTGTCATGGTCGAGACTGGGAGCCAAGTTATAGACACGGATGGTGTTGACCTATTGCGCGAATCAGCGATTTGATCTTATCGGACTTTACCAACGGTACGGAACTTAAACTTACACCCAGGCGTTGCATGAGAGCAGCATCACGCAAGCAGGCATCGGGATCGCTGAGGGGATCCTTATCCTTGGTGAAGCCAGAGGAACCGCCAGGCTGGTAGCTGTTGAAATAAGAAGCGAAATGATCAACAAATCCGCCTTCCACGGTAGGTAAACGAGATCGAGATCGATCATCCGAGAGGTAAATCCTTACTCGACACCGAGGACTTGGAACCGACTGCCGGTCTTGCTGTTCACAAAGTCCTTTCCTTGGACCTCAATGGGCACCACGGCGTTGACAGTGGTCGCGAGCGCGCAGACCGCCGTGAGAAGGCGAATGTATGTCTGCATATCGATTCAAGGATCAGCGATACTGTCGAAAAACAGGCAGGAAAAAAGGAGAAACAACGCAGAGAGACTTCAGCTCCCAAATGATGCGCGACGTACCTGAACCATGTTGGAAGCTGCAAGATATTATCGACCCAGAAGGGTTTAGAAGAATGCGATACAACAAGTTTTGGAACGATTGAACAGACCCTTCCACAGGAAGCGCCAAAATATCAATAGAGGGGCTTGAACTAGTCGTAGTACTAGTTTGTGGGGACCCAAAAAAGAGTGACTGAGGTGAGGGATGCTGGATGAAGCCAGACGCAGAGGGAACGAACGTGGTGGGTTTAAAAGGGCATCACACAGACGACGAGGCAGGGAAAAGGCACCAGGAGGAAGAAATAGCCACAGGCTCAGGGAGTAAGGGGAAGAAGAGAGGACTGAGTGAGTGAGATCTTCATATTGGAAACAGAACGGGGGGCCAAAGCAATTATCGGGTATCAGCGCCCAGACGTTTAATTTAAACGATATCAAGTTATCAACATTCTGATTCAACACTAAAAGCTGGGCGCCATGAACGATTCAGATTCAGGGACAGTGGAGCTGACTAGCAGGCTAGCTGCACCAGCGTCTCACTTGAGGCTTGGGCATTGGTTCGGTCTCTGGTCAGAAGGTTTGAATAGACTAGTTGGATGTTGTTAACTTGTTGGAAAAGGGTTTGTTCTTGGTTGTCTTGGGTTCATCCTGACTAGACTAGTTCACAGAAGGGAGGATTAGGATGATAGAATAATCCCGTCCATTTCTCATGTTAGTTACTGCTGGTCTGCTTAGATACCTAGTAGATAGATAGATAGATAGATGGATAGATGGATAGATGGATTAGTACTAGATACGCTCCGTACTTACTACAGTATATAGAAAGGACCATCATTGTCAAATTGTCTTTGCACCTTACTAAAAAGCTACTAGTCCGTTTTTTTTTTTAAAATACAACCCAAAGCTAAACCCATCGGAACAGTGGTGATTCGGAAACAAGAGGGACTACCGGCGCTCAGCAACCCAGGCGAAAGTTGCGGTATCTGGCCCAGGTTCGGAGGCAAAGGAGACCGACGACGAGAGGCAAAAGGGGAGAGAACATAGACAGAAATAGAACGACAAAAGTCATGGCGCCGAGAAATACCAAGATCGTCCGCCACGTCGGCGGCCAAGACACGATGCAAATGTACAGGGGGTGGAAGGTGTTACACAGGTAGTGGAGATGTTGAGACTGGCGAGCGCCGCACATCACAAGGAGAAGGTCGATAGGCCAGACTCGGAGAAATGACCAGGCCACGGCCCAGCGTGGACCGGCAGCGGGTTGAAGGGCCAAGACTCCTATGCGGCAGGGAGGTAGAGAGGATGGGAGCGCCGCAGTCTTGGAAATTAGAAGGGAGAACATTTATTCGAGGTCGTGGTTGTCAGCACTGCCACCCTCGCTAGTGAAAGAACCCAGCTTGAGACCAGCGTCCATGGCAACCATCTCAGCCAAGATCTCCAGCACGTCCTTGGGAACGGTCTTGTCGTATATCGAGATCAGGTCCTTGGGCTGGGGGTAGACCTTGAGGGCCTTGTAGAAGCACAAAGCAGCTTCAATCTGGTCCGAGCCTATATGATGAAAGACAGATGTGTGAGCTATGTTGTTTTCTGATCCATCATAACTGACCGCGTCAAAGAAACATACCTTCGGCACACAGACCCTCTCCGCGGGCGACTTGACCCATGAAGTAGGCCTCCTTCTCCTCGAGGTCAGTTGGGAAGCCCTCATCCTTGGCCTGCTGCACTGCCTTCTTGATGGTCTCCCGCTGCATAGCTCCCTGGGCCTCAGCTTCCTCCTTGACGGCGCGGGCAAGGCGCCGGTTGTTTCTCTTCAGGCTTTTGCGGAACTCCGGATCGGTCTGTCTCTTGTGGTCGAAGTAGACAGCATAAGCTATAATGTGATTCCGATCGGATTAGCCTCGATGTTGCGACCATGCGATCGATGGGTTCCTCGGTTCTTACCCAGAAGGCCGGTCAAGATCGTGCCGGCGGAGGCGGCCACCAAAGTCGACGTTCTCATCTTGGATAGAGGGAAGAGAAGAATATGTGGTTTTCAATACAGAACAGTAGAGTAAAGCTTGACAAAGAGAGGGAGATCCTCAGGTAGTTCCAGCAAGGGATGGCGTTTGAAGGCTTTGTAGATTCAGTGACGCTCATCTCGAGTCCTTGTAACCGGGCAGCCGTAATAATTTTGAAGCGCGGGATCATTGTTGTTCCGCCTCGGGGTTTCTGTCCCGCTTGAGCAGCCAACAGGACAGCTCCAGGGACCACCAGCTGTCAATGACGCTGTGCTTCCTCCGAGCCCGACTTGTTCTTAATCATCGTCGGGGATTTCAACGTACTTGTGTCGCATCCTTTTGCATCAAGCATGGAGAGCCGCGGCTTGACCCTCCGCAGCAAGACGCGCCGTGCTCGTCCCCAGATTAGTGCTCCGAAGCCCATATCCGGGCCTCTTCCACCGAACAATAAGGCTGCCGATCCAAGCCAGGGAGCTACAAGCTCGAGCTCAGTGTCGCGCGAGCGCTCGAATAATAATGGCGCCACCTCAGATCTGGTCAAGCGGAGGTACTCTACCCGATTCAACCAGGCTCCTGAATTCGATACGAATGCCCCTCCTGTCCCTGGTCTCCCGACCGCAGCAGGAAAGAATGAGGGCCTAAACCCCCCAGAACCCAACAGGAAGCCATCGACCGACTCGTCTGGGCCCCCGAAAGTAGATTTGAATGCGCTGCGGGATCCGAGTCTGCCAGTAGACAGATGTGAGTCTTCACTTTGTGGTCCCCCTGATATGGTAGTTGCTGCCGAGGCTAACTCGGCTTGTCAACTATATAGATGTCGCAAACCTGCTTGCCAATGCTACGGAGGAGGAGATTGAGGAGTACCAGAACAGCCTTCGGAAAGTGAGGAACAGAACATCCACCGACCTTCAGCAGAATGTATACCAGAACCGTACCCAGTTCATCAAGATTAGCAAGGAAGCAGAGAAGCTTAAGGGGGAGATGCGGACTCTGCGCACCTTGATGGCAGAGCTTACCACCGCACTGAACCAGACTACTGTTGGAAATGCGCCGAATCCTATGTCTCCGACGAGCGATGACTGGCTACCGAAACGTCACGCGAACCGTAGTTCAGTCGCTAATCTCGAGAGCATGTGGAATGTTCAACTTCAAACTCTCTGGAAGACTGTTGAAGGTTCGCAGAAGTTCTTACCCGTCGTGCCGGGTCGACATATCGTAATGGAAACAGGCCAATGGGTCGAGCTGGACTCTGCCACCTGGAAGCCTAGGCGACCCGTTCACATTGTTCTTCTGAACGATCATCTACTGGTGGCTGCGAAGAAGCGCAAGCGTGTCGATCAGAGCAACCCCAACCATCGAGGGCCGGTCCCCACTAAGTTGGTTGCAGAGGAGTGTTGGCCCTTGCAGGACGTCGACATGATTGATCTTGGCGCGAATCTTGGCAGTGGTCCAGCCCGTGAAGAGGCCGAAGAGCGAAGCATCGCAAACGCAATCAACGTCCGTGTTGGTTCAAAAATCTTTACGTATCGTCATGACAAACGGAGCAGCTCCGAAAAGAGCGAGCTCCTGGCCACCTTCCGGAAAGCAGTCGAGGACCTACGAAGAACCTTGCGATCTGAAACGGAAGCAGCTACGAAAACGAACGATTCATTCGGATATGCGGGCGCCAGACATTCCTCTCATTCAACGAAGCCAGATCTTTACAACACAGCCGAGAATCCTCGAGACAAGCCCGAGGTTCGCATCGACGTGGATGGGAAACAGCAGAATCTTCGATGGGTGGAGGCACAAGTGGACGAACTTGACATTGACATCGCACTCCAACGGTTCGAAGAAGCGGTCTCAGGTATCGAGCGACTTCGAAAGCTGGCCAAGGGTCTCAAAGGAAATGCCGTTGCACAGGAAGTGATCAACACCAAGGTTGATGAGCGCGCCGCCAAACTGGCCGCAGTCTTATCGCGATTATTGTCCGACACCCATTCGTTCCTGATGACGACCAAGACGAATGTCACTTGGTTGAACCGCCTGGGTTTTGAGGGCCAGGCTCGGGAGGCCTACTTGGAGGCACGATCGAAGGTAATATCCAAACGGGTTCGGTAAGTTTGGAGTCATGTTATGATTGAGGCTGCAGCAACTGACTAGCATAACCAGAGCATGTGTCTTCGAGGGTGACCTGCCTCTTTACATCTTTCAAATTTCCTACGTTTACTTCACCCTGATCAAGAACACTATCAGTGTCTACCAGCAATGCTTCCCGTCCGTCATGACCAGTGCTTGCATCAAATGGGCGAAACACCACTTGGATGGGTTTAATGACCTCCTAACCCGGCAACTCAGCAGCGTACAGCGTGGCACGAGCGTTTGGCAGAAATGTATCGATATTGTTCATGAACAAGCCGATACGCTGTCTGAGGTTGGGGTCGACTTCACTGATCTTGTGGCTAAGGGGCTAGAGATACAGGATGACGGTGGGGAGAAGCCGAAGATGACTCGGTCCGAATCTTTGATATCGGGACTGGCGGACGCTGCGCGGGATCATGGGTTTTGAAGTATACCAGAATCAAGGAGTTGGGACCTGTCATGGCAAGACAACTAATTTTTATACGATCTTCTTACGAACTATAATGCACTACACATGATTTTTTACTGATGCGTGCACTACTCAGAAATAAATTCCCGAAGGTAGATGGTATCAAACTGGAACCATATGTTCCCGCCATGAGATTGGATCCCTTAACATATCATATACTTCAAGCACATATTTAACACCCGCACACTAACTACATCGACAACCTAAGTAGCGGGAGAATAAGGGGGACGACATACCTTGAACAAATTCAGATCCTTATACAAGATTGCCAGCCTGGTGAGCTTTCTGCTGCTGGTAGAAGATGCGCTGGTTGATGTGGAAGAGGAGCTGGAAGAGCGGGTTCTGCATCGTCCTTGGGTGCAGGGCCTGCCAGCCCTCGTTGACGGCCTTGAAGACCACGCCTGGGTCGGCGCGCGCTTCTTCGTCACCGATCCCGAAGACGTACTCGTAGATCTGGGTGATCTTGCGTGGAATCGGATGTGATAGTGTTGGAGGGATGCTGATGGGTGCCACATTCCCTCTGGGATGCGAGGAGTCAGGGTCGGTGAGCGAGATTCTCTCATCAAGGAAGGAAAGCATGTCCACGCCTTCACCGTAGTATAGATTGTGGGCGCTGAGGGATATCGAAGAAGCTTCGTGGACTACCCATCAGTCATGGTCGCTGACACTCTTGGACAGCGGTCTCCAAACGATTTCTCTTCTTCCAAAGACCTGACAATTTGCTTGCTACTTGTGAAAATAAAAAGGAAATAGCATAGCTTAGGTATGGTAACGTATGCATCGCTTTTGATCAAAATAATATACAGGTGAGAGGTGTCGTCAAAATCTCTATATACCATCCAATGCTCAGAGATCTATGATGAGCGTCTATCCCAAATCAGGTCGCCTACATGGAGTACCATTCATAAACATCTTCATCTTGCTGCTTGGTCTCTTCGTCAAAAGACTGGTCCCGCCGTAGTAGATGGGCGTCCTTGTCAAATCGTGAGGGTGGCGACCAAGCCAAATCCCAGACTTTCGGATCGCTCATGACACTGTCGGATTCCAACAGGCCAAACCGGAAATCAAGAGGCTCGCCTCCGTCACCAGGTTCTGACGGAAGACGCATGTAGTATCGGACACTATCTGGAATCTCCTCTTTGATGTGGCTGATCATGATCAAAGCCTGCTCGTCAGATAAACCGCGGTGGCGCACGCTGTTGGACTTGTCGCTGGAACCCCGGAGCCATCTGTCCTTACCAGACATGCGCCTCGTGACTGTGGTAGGCTTTCCGCTTGTCTCGCCCGCCTCGAGAAAGTGGATACATTTGTCCCGCAGTGATGCTGACATGTTGGAAAATGGTTCGTCGAGGATGACGATGTCCGGCTTGTGAATCAAGGCACGGATGAAGAGGACCAGCCGTTGCTGAGCAGTGCTCAGCTCTCCAAATCGCACCGAGTCGGCGTACTCGACATCATAGTCTATCGGCACATACCCTTTGTTGTTGAGCGTTCCGATTTTGGGGAATATCGCCAACGATTTCGCCGACACCTCTGGTGGTTTCGTTGCGTGGGCAGCATCCGGGTCTAACTCGGCTTTGAAGAACCTCAACGCTGCACTTACATCCAGGTCTCGATCATGATCTAACGTTGGCTTCGCAAGGAACGTCTCGGCAAAGGCAGACTCGATCGCCTCACGAATGCTAAGTTGGCGAGGGAAGAATGCGTGGATCTCGGGTGACGAGTGGCCCAGACGCGATTGGAGTTCAAATATCGAGATCCCGGGCTTTCCAGCTTCGGGTAAACGAGAACGCCCAAGAACCTTGATGGGCAAGGCATACGCCTGTGGGTGGTCCGATGTGATCAATGATAGTAAAGTGGTCTTGCCTGAACCATTGGCTCCGAGCACTACCCAGCGCTGACCGCGGCGGACTGTCCAATGGAGACCATCTCTCACCGCGTTTTCCACCTTCTGCTTCCAATTCCCAAGAACGGCTTTGTCGCCATACTGTACCCGAACACCGTCCATCTCAATAAGCGGCTCTCCTCCACGAGTCGTTACTGCACTCAGTTTTCCCTCCCGTCGTTCGATAAGGTTGAGATCCCAAAGCAGCTGACGATCTAAATATCCCGCCTCCATATCCACATTGGCCTTACTCAATATCTTCTGGTCCGCCTCGTCGAGTTTTTGAGCAGCATCCTTGTTGGTGAGCTGTCTCCAGACGTTCAATGTCTTCTCGGCGTCCGACTTCGCCCCCTGGAACAGAACCCGGCTAAAGTTCCCGAGGAGGAGAATATGAGTGATCCAATCTGGGACATTATCCTGCGGCCGTAGGGCAAGAATTAATCGTGGTGACGCCTTGTTTGCTAGGCGTTCAAGTAGACCGGAAATGCTCCGGACTGTCGCAGGGTCGAGGCCCACTGAATAAATGTCAGTAGCCGGGTATCAGTTGCAGCAGAGAGAAACTTACTGAAAGGTTCATCGAGGAGCAGCAGCTGGGGTTGGCTAAGGAGAGCCTTAGCGATCCGCGCACGCCTTGTCTGACCATTGCTCAAATTGGCAACCGGCATGTCGAGCAGCTCCCCCAGGTGCAAGTCGGTGATTACCTGCTCCAACAGCTGCTCATCCCGGATAGTACCATTCTCTTCCCCTTCCAAAGGGTTTAGGGAAGTTTGGCCCCTGAGGAACTGGCGAACAGACCAGTCGGTTTCCTCTCGAAGACTCTCATACCGGGCGCTCAGGTAGGCGCCCCGAGTGCCACCAATTGCCTCCGACCCTTCTCCCTTAAATCCAATGTACTGAATCGCATTCCCGACAAACCGTAGTCGAGAATCCTTGGTCGCGATTTCATCTGTGAGGAGGTAGGGGTAGCTGCGAGCGGTTGGCGGAAGGCAAATGTACTGGCCGCGGAGGACATCGAGCAGCTGGGTTCTCCCCGAGGAGCCGATCACAGCCCAATGTTGTAGACTTTCCTTGCCACCAGCAGCAGACGATGTTGGTTTTGAGGGTAGGACGAAATTCAGGTTCGGAAAGAGAGGGGGATTGTGCGCTTTGGCTGCATCGTCAACCGTGGGATAGTTCTGATAAAAAGTTCCATCTTGGATGCGAATCAGCGGTGGTGCTAAGGAGGAGCCATAGCGTATGGTGCGGAGGTAACTCGATGATCTGAGTGAAGAGGTGCGCAATATCGATCGTTTGAGAAGCATGGTTCTCGGCTGTTGTCGCTTGTCACTCCTCCAGGAGCCGTCGGATACAGACCTCGCGATCCAACGCAGACCAAATGACGATCGATTGTTTCTTCTCCAACGCCGAGATCGCTGGCCTTAACTCCGAGGCATCAACCCCAACTTGTAGTCACGTGGGTTTATCTCCGTTTGGGGTAATTCTACGGAGTACAGAGTAACCAGAGCACTAGATACCTCAACATCCCACATTCCTCTGGTCAAAGATGGTTAATGCTCTTGGATACACCTGCAACATGACACACATGGCATAACCAGCTGGATTTTGTGCATCCAGATGCAATGTCGTGCAGATGGAAGTACAATCCTCCATAGTCTCCACAGATGGACAACGACTGAACTCCGATAGGCATCGGCTAAAGTCATCCCCCCCTCTTCCTTGCAGGACGAGTTAGCAATGGTGATTACTGGCATCATTTCTTGGAGATTTTTCAAAGGGTTCTTCTGCTGTCACTCATCGAATCTCAGTCGGTTGTAAACGCTTCCTCTGGACACCTTCCGGGCGAGCGACAAGGCCAACATGACTATTGACCCCACCATCACTAACGGCTGGTATGTCGAATAACCCCTCAGTCTTTGCTCTTTGCTCATCTGACTGTGTCTGATATATACATGCAGTCAGGAGACCCAAGAATCGGTCCCTTCACTTCCCTTATTCCTTGAGGCAAGGAAAGTCGCCCAGAGCAATGCGGGGAAAGTTGCTGTGATAGATGCGACCAAGGGCGAAAGCTTCACTTATGGCCAGCTTCTAGCAGATACAGCAGTATTAAAGAAGACCATACTGGAGCGTTTGCATCTGAGGAACACCGGAGACCTCGAAGAAGCGCGCATTGCTTTTTTGACTCCCAATGGATACGATTATGTTGTTACTCAGTGGGCCATATGGGCTGCTGGAGGCGTCTGCGTACCTCTATGTATGTGGACCATTTAATTGCTTTGATGGAATCACTGACAGGATTTCCCTATGCAAGGTACAACCCACCCAGTCAAGGAGCTGGTATACACAATAGAGGACTCGGATCCATCTTTGATTATTCTGCATCCCTCTTTTGAGAAGTCTGAGGTGCCGCTCCGCAAGGAGATCGCCAATGATATACCATTCATGCGTCTTGAGCCTTTTCATTCGAGCGCGATTACTTCATCACTGTCACTGCCGAAGCTCAGTTCGAAGTCCTTCCTTGATCGAAGAGCACTGATGATCTACACGTCGGGGACAACCTCTAGCCCCAAAGGCTGTGTCACAACCCACAAAAACATAACTTTTCAGGCTAGCTGCCTCGTCCAGGCTTGGAAATATAGCCCATCAGACCATCTTATTCACGTCTTACCGCTCCATCACGTTCACGGAATCATCAATGGCCTCACGGCCACTTTTCTCAGCGGAGCCACAGTAGAGATGCACCCCAAGTTCGATCCACTGTCTATCTGGAGCCGGTGGCAAGATCACGGCACCTCAACAATGTTCATGGCCGTCCCAACAATCTATTCGCGCCTGAACGACTTTTTTGAAACCAAAATCCGCGGCACAGAAAAGGAAGCCGCGGCGCGGGCTGGCGCAAACGCACTTCGCCTTGTGGTGAGCGGCTCCGCGGCCCTCCCCACCCCGATCAAGGCCAAGTTCGCAGCCATCACAGGCCAGACACTTCTGGAGCGATACGGTATGACCGAGATTGGCATGGCTCTCAGCTGCGGGCTGGATCTTGAGAAGCGAATCGACGGAAGCGTCGGATGGCCCTTACCGGGTGTGCAGGTACGGCTTACCGACAAAGAAACGGGAAAAGTCATCGATGGCACCGACGAAGATGGCATCATTGAGATTAAGGGCGACAATGTTTTCCTTGAATACTGGAGGCGCCCTGAAGCCACAGCCAAGGAGTTCACGGCCGACGGCTGGTTTCGGACCGGCGACGTTGCCCGACGCGATGACGCGGGTGCGTACTTTATCCAAGGCCGCGCATCGGTTGATTTGATCAAGTCTGGCGGATACAAGATCTCTGCGCTGGAGGTGGAACGGAAAATGCTCGGCTTGGATGCGATCCAAGAAGTAGCCGTCGTGGGGTTGGCGGATGAGGAATGGGGCCAGCGTGTGGCTGCCGTGGTCAAGCAGAGGCCCGGGGTAAGTTTTTCGTCCCAAACTTCTCATTGAATATGGACTGATGTAGTCGCAGACTGAACCGCTAGAACTGCAAAGTCTTCGGGCTGAACTGAAGCTGGAGATGGCACCGTATAAGATCCCGTCAGTGCTGAAAATTGTGGATGATATCGAACGGAACGCCATGGGCAAAGTGAACAAGAAGATTATCATCCAGAAATATTGGCCGGACAAGACGACTTAAACAAATACAAGGGGAGGATTATATACAGCCGAATCCTCAATATGGATGAAAGGTTTGATCGTTTTATCTCAATGATACCCTTCCAACGCAGCCCTAAACCTATTAAACACTACAACTATCTATTCGCACATCGAAACAGTAGAAACCGGACACACTGCCCCAAAAGAACCAAGAACATAATAACGAGGTCCTCAAGGCTTGACAACCCTCATAAAGGGAAGCGTCAAATCCCTAAAGAACGTGACCGCACCATCCACACCGGCCGTGGTCACATTCCCATCCGGCAGGCCACAAACCGATGCAAAGGAGCCATACTGCTTCCGCTTCTTAACCACTAACTCTGCATACTGGTCGAGCGGACAGCTCTTGCCAGGTCCAGACCGGCAGGACGGGACAGCTGCTTGTGTTAGCTTGCATTGTAACCACCCCACAATGGGAAGGAGAAACCTACGGTAGACGGCATCGTTGAGGCGGATCCGGACGTTGACTGTGTCCTTGCCCTGGGAAGTGCAGCGGAGGCGCTCGAAGGCAATGGTCCCGCGCATGGGGTTCACGCGGCTGCTCACGTAGATCTATGTGGGTTTAGTTTCGAGAAACACGAAGCGGACAGTGTGATTTTGGGGGGGTTGTGGTTTGTGCGTACTCTGTTCTTGTCCATCTTGTCTGCGGGGAGCGGCTTCTGCTCGTCGAATACGCCTAGCAGCGAAGCGAGCTCGTTGATCTGGTTGTCGTGCGTGAAAGCCACGATGAGCGGAGGGAGCTTGTTGGCTCCAGTGCTGGTGTTTGCGGTAGCGGCTGGGCCGTCCTCGAGGAGGTTGACGATGCCTTGCAGGACGGGGAGCATGACGGTCATGTTGTTTCCCGCGCCGGGGCCTGACAGGATTTAGACCGGTTCTTTCAGCGTAGTCCTTTGGGCACTTCCACGAACGAGTTTCACGCACCTGTTCCGTAGTAGTAGCGGAGGTCCTGGCGATACTCATACTGCAGGATCTCCTTTTCAGTAAAGACATCACACCACGGACTGGTGCTGCCGGTGATCTGGGTCTCGAAGCCACAGAGGTACGGAAAGGTTGAAACCTGTGCGTCCGTGAGCGTGAGGTTACCGGAGATCTTCCGGTTCAGTCTCTTCGTGATTGCGGGAAGATAAGTGTCATCCCATGTGGAAGCGTAGCTGCCACCGCTGACGTCCTTGAAGGTAGGGCACATGTCGGATGTGGCCAGGGAGTTGCCAGTTGCAGTCTCAGCACCAGCAGTGATGACATGGATATCCCCGTAGGAGGAGTTCGAGCCCAGGTAGCCACGGGCGAAGAGCCTGGGTCATCGTCAGCATGTATGTCTATCCGATGACGGCGCTCACGTACCTAGCAGAATCGATCGTCCGCTGATAGTCGTTGGCCCACAGCAGGAAAGGAGTATTGTCCTCGTAGAATGAAGGATACCGGAATCGAAGATCGACCCCAAAGTTATACCTATTACCACTTCAGCAGAGGCTAATGGCCCGGATAACCGCGCTCCTTACAGCTCCTTGTACCCAGCGATAGACAGTTGACTTATCTGCTGGTCAGGATACCTCAGTACTGGCTCCCAGTCGGATAAGAAGCTCAGGGAGCCAGAGGCCCGGAATTTCGCCGATTGAATCTACAAAATAAGCACTTATCGCAGATGGGAAATGAGGACACGGGAATGCAACGCACAGCATCGTGCAGTGCCTGCCATTCCGCATAGGCACCGGGGTCGGGGTATCTACTGCCATGACGGGAAACATAGACAGCTTGGTCAACTGTGCATTTATCCGGCACATCAGGCGAGATCTTGTTGACATTAGGCCCTGGAGGAGCGAGGATTAGTATTTTAGATATTCCATGACTCCATTGGTAAGAAGAAGTACCTGCAAACCATGGGGAATTAGCTCCGAGATGCTGCCAGGTATCGAATGCGTGAACCGAGGCCGAATAGCCCAGACTAAGAAGCCATAAGGCTTGAAGATTGTGTCTCATTTTTTGCGTGCCACTGACCCAATCTTGCAGAGTATGAGAATTGTGTGGTTGACTTGGAGATTGAGTACGGCCTTCATGTTGCCATGCAAGATACTTATAGCAATCGATATTATTCTCCTTGATCAAAGTCAAGAGTCAGATCGGAGAAACTCCAACGCGAGACTGAGTCAGTTCACCACGCTTTCTCCACCATCTTGTGTAGTTCCATTTGCTGCCTGGAGTGGTTGATGATGGTGGAAAATAGTGTTGACTCGGCAGGCCGTTCATCTACAACCGCTCCGCCACGTGCGATCATGAACCAGGCACTAGGACCATCGTTAATCTAAATAAATTGGCAAACATCCTGATTCTCTACATGCGCATTTTCAAATTGATCAATACAGCCCACTGTCTGGAATAGGGTTTCATAGTTTGGAGCAGCCCCAAAACAACCCGGCTGTACACAGCGTGCAGGCTCAGGGCTGTGAGCCACACATGTATATCATGTCAAAAAAAGCCTCACAGTTAGATATCACATCGACGAACAGCTCACCCACCTCCCATGGAGGCTCACATTGTGGTATTGTGGTGTAGCCGATACCGTGGGCGTTCAGGGGCATCTTCGCCAGCCACATTACAATTGACCAGTGCGTGAAAATGGTGTAACGTATTATCCATGTGCTGAAAGCGACATTATCCGCATCAGTGGGATATAATCTCCAATCTGCTGCCCTTGCAGGTTGGCCGTGCCAATTGGATTGCCCATCCCCCTTGTATGTGGGAGCCTGTGCCGTCAAAGACATCAGATCCCGGTCTGGAGCCACGAGGGTAGAGGCAGGACGGTTTGTATCCAACCTGGGAGCAATCTGTAAACGCAGGTGGTGGTTGTCTCTTGTTATCGTCAGGTGAAAATATACCTGAATAAGCGTGGACGTTAGTCTTATCATCTCAACTTTCAAGTCAGGTATAGCAAACCTGTGAGAAAAGAGCAGCCTGTCCTTGACCAAATGTGCTTTAAAAAACTAAAACTACTTCTCTTAGAGCACGGTCTGGTGGACGCTCTGGCAAATTCGATCCAGACATGAGCAACACCCCGTTTAGAGACTTGGTTGGCTTGACCCAAGACAAATCCGGAGACAGATGCCTTGCTCGGCTCAAGTCTTAAAAAGGGGATGTCTCCTCCAGATACTGGATGGTTTTCTTTCTAGATTTGGTAGGCATTCGAGGAGATACATTATTGCCGGCTTATGTCTGAAAGATCCACCGAGGATCCCTATCCCCGAGAAAGTCGCCCTCTACATCGCCCATATCACTGATAACAGCAGTGATGCCCTGTGCATCCCTCAGCTTGGCCTTTTCGGCATTCTCCCGGTTAAGGACAACCCACAGCAGGCTAACGACGACTACATTTGCGACAAGATACCCTAGGGCGAACCCGTGGCCCAAGTAGTACCGCGGACTGGTTTCCGTCCGATAAAGCTGCGTCCCTAGCACTGCGCCCAAATTACCGATTGAGATCTGCATCGCGTTGGCGATGGCTCGCTTAGTCTGGCCGGATACGTTGTTGGCTGGCCAAGCGAGCACGATAGCCACGGAAGGGTAGATGCCGCCAGCGGCGAAGAAGACTCCGGCGTATGACACAGATGCTCGCTTGGAAGTGAGGAGGAGAATGTAACCTATGCATGCGAGCGTGGTGGATCCGATGATGAAAGGTGCGCGGCGTCTTGTGCGTTCAGACAGAATAGCGATGGAGATTGTCAGGATGAACCCCAGAGCATACGGAGGAACTGTGAGAAGCTGGGCTTCTGCAGCGGAGTAGCCCAGTTCCTTGATGATTGTAGGCTGATATTCTTAGATTCAATCGAGAAACGTGGCGATCTAAGGCATTGTCCTTACCATGAACAATGACAATGTATACAATGGTAGGGACATCGTATGGAAGCAGATTCCATACAGCCACACTTTGACATCCTTGAACGCATCCAGCACCGCTGTCCAGCTGAACTGCTCGTCCCGAGTTGCATCGCTGTCGCTCTTCAGGCGGAACTGAATGAAAGCACGCTCCTTGTCTGACAAAAATTCCGCAGTAGCAGGATAGTTGTAGACCCAGAAGTATGCGACGACGGACATGGCAATGGTCGCCAGCCCTTCCTACCAGACAGTCAGATTCCGTTCCCATTAGAAGAAATTTGTTGGCGTCGTACCAGAATGAAAATCCATCGCCAGCCGTTATATCCGCCCACACCGCGCATATGTGCAATGCCCTAAGGAGAGTCAGTATTACGCCATCGGTCTCGCTTCCGTTCGACGCACCCAGGCCAAAATGCCTCCAAAGGCGCCAGCGAGCGATGCAGCGCTGAAAAACAGGGCCACCCGATAGTGTTGTTCATTCCGCTTATACCACATGGAAAGATAGAAAACCACGCCCGGAAACAATCCACTTTCAGCAATTCCGAGGGCTACGCGAGGATGGAAGCTCCGCGTCTCAGCGGATCAAGGATCCACAAGACCACAGAGCCTCCCGCTCTGATCAGCACTTTGCTCATCGATCTTCAGGAAACTGGCCGGGCGCTCACCTGTCCGGGACGTGAGGAATCCGGCATAATTCTCCACCACGCCCATCAGCGTGGCAACAATGCCCCAAATCAACGTCAGCGTTGGGAGCCAGATTCGCGGCGTGGTCCGCTTGAGGACAATATTCGAAGGCACTTCAAAAGCAACGTATCCGATGAAGTACAGCGTCAGACCGGTCAAGTACATGTTGCCCGCTATGCCACCAGACCATCAGTACCGCATCTCGAGCAAGCTGGGACGGAGAATAACCTACTCATTCCGATGTCAGTCGCCATGCCCTCCAAGCGGGCGTTGCCGACTACAACCTAATCAGTACATGGCACCTACGCCGCATAGAGTAGACATACCATTGCTCCGATCCAAGAAGGACAAAAGATAGAGTATCGTCAACGGTGGGAGCAGCTTAGAATCCAGCTTCCGTAGCAGAGCCTTCTCATTGATACCGACCTGGCCTTCTTCAAGGCTACTCTGCAACTCTACCTCCCCGTTCCCCGGGACCAAACCCAGGTCTGGGTTGTTCTTTTCCTTGATCCCAGCCATGATCAGCAGGCGTAAGCTCAATCTAGGTCGATGTGACTCTGAAGATGTGCCTGACAGGGGCTCTTGTATTCTTTATAACAAACCCCGGACTCAGTCAGACGTCCTTCATCAAGCCAGATCTAAATCCATAGCGAGAGTCTAGACAGCACCTCATTGCTGCGGCAATTGCGCGATAGAGACGGCGTGGGGGAGGATGATACCCTAGACCTGAGGTTAACACATAACAAGGAAGTTGCATCGCACCGATTGACACGACTCGAGGAGATAATGCCGATCAACTTCTCCATGCTTCATCAGGATCAACTCAGCCAGTGTGGAGTGGGATTTCCCCCGTCTTGACTGCTGAATTAATGGCTGTTGTTGAGGGTTGATGAGCCATCGGACTCCGCGATGACGAGATCGATAGGCGCAGATAGAATGGGCAATCAGATATACACACAAAGTAAGCACACTGAAGATTGGGAAATTACCGAGCGATAGGAGAATGATAACTTGTTGAATGAAAGGAAGAGAATGCTAGAGGAATACTAGATATTTCACTCCACGGATTGTTCGATGGAAGCTATTGATTCTTGATGATTGCTAGTTGCTGTCTGGTTTGGGGCCAACCTACTTTACTATCATCAAGCTATTATCACCAACCGAGAAGATCTCTACAGTATAGAACCAACCACACAGCAATAATGCATATTGAAAAAGTCATTTCACATTTAACAAGTTGACCAGAATGTACTGATATGGGTATCTTCCCCTAGTATGAAGACACCGAATTCGCCTGTCCCTGAGTGAGTCCATGAGTCCATGAGTCCATCCTATCAAAATCCAAGCCTTTGACCGACGCCAGAAATCCCCACCAGAAGGAAAATAAGAGAAATAAAAGAAAGGAAAAGAAAAGAGGTGAAAGGGGAAAAAAAAAAGAAAAGAATAAACACCACAGAGAAAACAGAAAACACACACAACACACACACCCCAAACACCACACATACACCAAACATACAACACATACATAACACGTAACGGACTCATCAAGTTCATAAAGGAGATTCATCTAATCTATAGCGAGTATATCTAATATTCCTCGCGGGGCCTACAAGGTGTATGTAAAACACTGCATAACTTTTTCTGAAACGTAACATGAGGTGCTGAAACAACATCAAGAAGAAAAAGAGAAGAATTAAACAGGTTGCTGACAACAACCCTTATAATGGGGAAGCCTTATCACTCCCGTTCCTATTGAAAACAGGAGAGAACCTAGGGCGCCAGGACCAAGGCAAGCAGAGCCATACGGCAGTAAAGGCCATATCGCATCTAGAGAGAACAAGTCAGTATGGCATCACATATCGAGTTAAAAAGGGACAACTAACCTGTCGGAAGTAAGCCGCCCGCTGGTCGAAATCAACCTCCTCGGCGATCTCGGCATTACGGGGCAAGGGGTGCATCACGACCATGTGGCTCTTGGCGTGCTTCAGAAGAGCATTGTCAATGATGAAGCTGTTCTTGAGGCGCTCGTACTGGTCGAGATCGGCGAAACGCTCCTTCTGCACGCGGGTAGAGTACAGAACATCGGTCTGAGCAACGATCTCAGGAGTCAGCTCCTCAGACTCCACAGCCAGCTGTCCGGACGCGATGACCGACTGGCGGACCTCCTCGGGCAGAGACAGATCCTTAGGCGCAACAAGCTGCACCCGGACGTCGTAGAACTGGAGCAACTTGATCAGGGAGTGGACAGTACGTCCATATCTGAGATCACCAGTGAAGGTGATAGTCAGGCCAGTGACGGTGCCCAGCTCCTCGCGGATGGTGAACAGGTCAAGGAACGCCTGGGTAGGGTGCTCGACACTGCCGTTGCCGCCGTTGATGACCGGCACAGGCGAGAACTTGGCAGCCGTCTCAGCGCTGCTCGGGTCGGGGTGACGCAGAACGACGGCGTCTCCGTAGCATCCAAGGGTACGGACGGTGTCCTGCAGGGTCTCGCCCTTCTTAGTCGAAGAGTGCGCAGTCGAGATGGCAATGGTCCGTCCACCGAGACGCTGCATGGCAGCATCAAAGGAGGCCGAGGTACGAGTGGAGGGCTCGTAGAAAAGGGTGGTAAGGACACGACCCTTCAGGATGTCGAGAACACCCTGGCGCTGGACTCCGAGGCGCATCTCCTGAGCGACCGTGAAGAGCAGGTGCAGGTCAGCCCGAGTGAACTGGTTGACGGAAAGGACGTGCTTCTGTCTGAAGGTCGACCGCGAGAGAAGCTCACGGAGGGTGGAGGTCTGCACGGGGGTATACAGAGGAGGTCCGAGCTCGTGCGAAGCCAGATCCGCTGGTCTGGGCTTCAGCGACCGGATGGGAGTACCAGAGATCGACAGTCTGCGGTCCATGGAACTCTCGGGGCGAGGGTGAACCATGGGAGACATGGCCTTGACGGAGGGAGAGGCAGGAACAATCCGGTGGGCAGACATATCAGTGCCCTTGGGGGCATCGGGAATCACCTCACCGTCGAGGCAAGATGTCTTGCCCTGGAAAGTGACCCGCTGGACGGCACCCCGCAAGGTCTTGCCGTTGAAAGGAGACCAGTAAGGAGCCTGGAACACGTAGGGGCGATCAATCTCGATCTCAACCGAGCTGTCGGCCTGTTCGTGCAGCTCGAAGATCTTCTTGGGATTCTCATAGAGACGAGCAGTAACGTCCTCAACAGTCAGTCGGCCCTCAGACACAGCGGTGAAGAGCAGAGGCAGGGCTTCAGCGATACCTACGACCGGGGAAGCATCCTTGCCAGCAAGCTGGAAGGGGACGCTGCCGATCGAGAAGACGTCGATGGTGCTCAGGTGCTCCCACAGAGCCTTCTGATCCTCAACTGAGGGCAGGGAGTTGCACTCGGGGAAATCATCCTTGGAAAGGAAGAGGCAGAAGATCGAGACATCGCAGGTGACCTTGAGACCCTTCTCCTTGCTGAGAGCGATGAGGTTGATGTCTTCCTTCGACGTGACACTCATGACGTGGATGTTGCGGCTATGAAGGCTTGCCAGTAAGAGAAGCGAGGCGAGATCGGTGGACTTGGCGTCCGTGATCATGGGCTTGCTGGAGGGCCAGACGGAGAAGTGGTTCGTCACAGCCGTGACCTTGCTGATGTTGCCAGATAGGTGGTTGAAGGGAATGAAGAGAGATCCAACCTCCCCTGTCACTTGACCAACCTGGTCGGAGTTGGTGGAAGTCGCTGCGACGGAGAAGTTGAAGTCACAGTACGGAGCCTTCTGGGCATTCTGCTGGGCAACTCTCAAGGCACGGGCATCCGTGACGGAAGCCTCAACACCGACTGGCATCACACGAATCATGCTGAAACCAGCAGCAATGGAAGCCTTGGTCACAAGCTCGAAGTCCTTGGAGCCAGCGGTAACCAAGCCAGGAACGAAGGCAGCGATGTTGATCAGGCCAGGCAGGACAACCGTGCGGTGGCTGGTCTGATAATCGATAGTCTGCACGTTCAAACCATAGTGACGAGAAATGGCTTCGATCAGGATCTTCGCATTCTTCACGTTGGTAACCAGAGGAGTCTGGTAGTCAACGGCCATACGACGAGTCTGGTAACCCTTGCTCATGTAGTTGGCAGGACGTCTGAAACGGTTGTTGGACGGCAGGTTGATGTACAGATCAATGAGGTTGTTCGCCAAGTGCTGAGTAAGAGAGTACTCAGACTTGAGTTCCTCCTCCTGGCCAGGAAGGACTTCCAGGTACTTGACGGGGACACCGTGCTCCTTCAGGAAATCGGCAGTACCAGAAGTGGCAAAGAGATTGAATCCCAGCTGGTGCAACTTGCGAATGGAAGGCAGCATCTCAAGCTTCTCCTTGTATCCACCAATGGAGAACAGGATGTTCTTCTTGGGGAGACGGAAGCCAGTGGAGATAAGAGCCTTAAGGTAGGCTTCATACTTGTCGCGACCGAAAGAAGCAACTTCACCAGTAGAGGCCATCTCAACACCCAAAACGGGGTCGGCTCCGGAGAGACGAGAGAAGGAGAACTGAGGAACCTTGACACCTACGTAGTTCTTGGGAACAGTCACTGGCGGGTACTCAGTGAAGGGGATGCCAATCATCGCCTTGGTTGCCATCTCGATCAGATCAACACCCATGACCTTAGACACGAAGGGGAACGACCGGGAAGCGCGGACATTGCACTCAATGACCTTGATATCGTTGTCCTTAGCGATGAACTGGATGTTGAAAGGACCAGTGACGTTGAGAGCGTTTCCGATCTTGGCGGTGGCCTCCTCGATTCGCCGAACGGTCTCGGGAGACAGATCCTGAGGCGGCAGGATGAGGGTTGCGTCTCCGGAGTGGACACCAGCGTTCTCGACGTGCTCGGAGATGAAATGGCCGACCATAACACCATTACGGGCCACGGCATCCATTTCAATTTCCTTGGCGTTCTCGATATACTTGGTGATAACGACCGGGTGATCACGCGACACATCGGCAGCCTGGTTGAGATAGGAAGCAAGGTCGTGCTCGGAATAGACTGTGTTCATGGCAGCGCCAGAGAGCACATATGAAGGACGGACAAGAACGGGGTAGCCGACCTTGTCGCAGAACCCCTTGGCCTCCTCGATGCTGGTGAGTTCCTTCCAGGCAGGTTGATCGACACCGATGCGGTCAAGCATGCGGGAGAACTTGTAACGATTCTCAGCACCGTCGATCATCTCAGGGGAGGTACCGAGGATCTTGACATTGAGGCGGTGGAGGGGCAGAGCAATGTTGTTGGGGGTCTGGCCACCCATGGAGATGACCACACCGCTAGAGGATTCCAGCTGGTAGATGTCCAGAACAGTCTCAAGGTTGATGTTCTCAAAGTACAAGCGATCAGCCTCGTCGTAATCAGTACTGACAGTCTCGGGATTGTAGTTGACCATGACGGTCTTATGACCCTGTTCACGGAGGGTTCGGATGGTCCGCACGGAACACCAGTCAAACTCCACGGAGGAACCAATTCTGTAGACACCAGATCCAAGAACCATGATACCATTGTCGTCGAAAGCAACATCATGGGCGGAGGCGTTGTAGGTCAGGTACAGGTAGTTGGTCACCGATGGGAATTCAGCGGCGACGGTATCAATTTGCTTGACAATGGGGAAAATGCCAGCCTCGACACGCAGCCGTCTGATGGCAAGCTCGTTCGAGCTCAGGAAGTTCGCCAGCTGACGGTCAGAGAAACCAAGCTGCTTGGCCTCACGCAGGAGCGGCCGAGGGACGGAGGTGGCATTGTAGGTGCTCATGAGCTTGCTGAAATCGCTCAGGCGCTTGAGTCTGCTCAGGAACCACTTGTCAATCTGAGTGAGCTTCCAGATATCATCGACACTGTAGCCAGCAGCCATGGCGTTGGCAATGGCGAACAGACGCTGGTCAGAAGGTGTCTGCAGTTCCTCGCTGATGGACATGAGGGCACTAGTCTCATTGAAGCCCAGGTTGTGGAAATCAACGGACCGGATGGCCTTTTGAATGGCTTCCTCGAAGGTTCTACCAATGGCCATGACCTCACCAACACTCTTCATCGAAGAGCCAAGCTGGGTCGAAACACGAGTAAACTTCTTCAGATCCCAACGGGGAATCTTCACAACGCAGTAGTCGAGAGAGGGCTCAAAGCAAGCGCACGTGACCTTGGTGACGGAGTTCTTGATTTCATTGAGAGGAATACCAAGACCAAGCTTGGCAGCAATGAAGGCGAGAGGGTAACCGGTAGCCTTCGAGGCAAGAGCAGAGGATCTCGACAGACGAGCATTGACCTCGATGATGCAGTACTCCTTCGAGAACGGGTTCAGAGCATACTGAATGTTGCACTCTCCGACAACGCCGAGATGGCGGATGACATTGACGGCGGTGGTACGCAGCATATTGTAGTCCTCGTCAGAAAGCGTCTGGGAAGGTGCGACGACAATGGAATCACCAGTGTGGATACCAAGAGGATCGAAGTTCTCCATGTTGCAGACAGTGATGCAGTTGTCCTGGCAATCACGAACGACCTCGTACTCAATTTCCTTCCAGCCCTTCATACTCTTCTCAATCAGGACCTGGGGACTGGCGGCGAAGGCCTTTGTGCACAGGTCCCTCAGCTGATCCATGTCTTCGGCAAAACCACTGCCGAGACCACCGAGCGCATAGGCAGCGCGGACGATGACGGGGAAACCGATGTCCTCAACGACTCTAAGAGCTTCCTCCAGAGTGGAGGCCGAAGCGGACTTGGCGCACTTCTCGTTGATAGACTCCATGCTCCGAGCGAAGAACTCACGATCCTCCGTTGTGATGATAGTATCGATGGGGGTACCGAGGACCCTGACACCAAGGGCCTCGAACTCATCCTTGAGCTGGATACCGACTTGGAGAGCGGTCTGGCCACCGAAGGTAACGTAGATGGCATCAGGGCGCTCATGCTTGATGACTTTGCGCACAAAGTCCGCGTTCACAGGCAGGAAGTAGACCTTGTCAGCCAGACCCTTGGAGGTCTGGATAGTGGCAATATTGGGGTTGATCAGGATGGTGTAGATGCCTTCTTCCTTCAACGCCTTGATGGCCTGACTGCCAGAGTAGTCAAATTCACCGGCCTGGCCGATGCTGAGACCACCACTTCCCAGGATGAGAACCTTCTTGACAGACACACGTGGGGAAGTCTTGATGTTCTCTTCCTTGGTGCCGCCAGGGAACGACACGGGCTTCTGCAGAGCATCAGCCGAGGCAAGAGTGTCCTTGATCGTGTTGATGAACACATCGAAGAGATACTCGGTATCCCTGGGACCGGGAGTGCTCTCAGGGTGGAACTGGACACTGAAGAAGGGGCGGCTGACGTGTCGGATACCCTCGTTGCTGCCGTCGTTGGCATTGACGAAGAGCTCCTCCCAGCCTTCGGGGAGGGTCGTCGAATCGACAGCGTAACCGTGGTTCTGAGAGGTGATGTGACACTTGCCCGAGATCATGCTCGTGCAGGGGATGTTGTGGCCACGGTTACCGAACTTCATCTTCAGGGTTTGGGCACCGACGGAGCGAGCAATCAACTGGTGACCAAGACAGATACCGAAGACAGGAGTTCTAGCCTCCGCCAGGGTCTTGGACAGGTTGTTGACAGTTGTGGAGAGCATGGCAGGGTCACCGGGACCGTTCGAGACGAACAAACCATCGTAGTCCTTGCCAGCAAGCTTGGGGAAATCGTAGTCCCAGGGGACCACAAGGACTTCGACCCCGCGAGCAAGCAGGCAGCGCAGCTGGTTGAACTTCATACCGACATCCAAGCAGAGAACGCGGACAGGACGACCAGAGGGGTGTTTGAGGGCGATATCCTCGGGGGGAGTGAAGAGGCGGGGTTCCTTGATCGAGACTAGGAGAATGGTCAGGGTCTGATCCTTTCAGATACATGCAAGATCATCTTCAGTGAAACCTACCTTCGCTCACAAGGTTCTTCTTGTTCGGGTCCTCCCATTCAATCTCCTCGAAGGTTGACCGCCAGCTGTCCTTATCACCTGAGGCCACCTCCACGACACCATCGGGGATTTCCGACTTCGAGAGCATCATGCGACCAAGCATGCTACCCTTCTCACGGATACGCTTGGTCAGAGCACGAGTATCGACACCATGCATGGCGGGGATACCCTGCTCCTTGAGCCACTGGCCCAAGGACGACTCGGCGAGGAAGTGCGAGTAATCCTCACCGGCGTATGTGGCGACGACGAGAGCTGCAACGTGGATCTCTGTCGATTCGAAATATTTGGGCAATGTCTTGAGGAGCTCATCCATGGTGTCCCGGGAGGGAACACCATAGTTGCCCACCAGAGGGAAGGTGACGACCAGGATCTGGCCGCGATATGAGGGATCCGTGATGGACTCTGGGTATCCCACCATACCGGTCTGGAAAACCAATTCGCCTGACACACTCTTCTCAGCACCAAAGCTGTAGCCCTGGTAGACTGTGCCATCCTCGAGCTCGAGAGCAAACATCTTGCCGCTGCTGCCTCGTACACGGGAAGAAGCAGGGGCGATCACCGCCCCATTGCTGATTTCCATTGAAGGAAGTGGTTGCAATTCCTTGCTGATCTGGTTATAGGCCACGGCGCCTCCAGCAAAAGGGCTGGAGGGGAGAGTAACCTCGTCGTTACCGGCGGCCTGCAGCATCGTGGGTATTCTGGTGGGGGGGAGGAGAAGGTCCTCTCGGGGACAAAATTGCAGGGAGTTCACTCTACCGTAGCATCAGCAGCCTCCAAGACTCTTTCTAGGAAGTGAGAAAAGAGGAGGAGGAGTGTCTTGATTTTTTGCTGCTTCAGCACGGGAGGAGGAATATAGAAGAAGAGAAGAGGGGAAGGAAAGAAATCTCGTGGAAGAAATGGCAGAATTAAAAATTTGTGTACGGCGGGCACATCCAGCGGTCTGTGATTGGCTCAAGCAGGTTGACCGATCCGGGGATCGAAAGCAGTTCTGCCATGATCTACCGCCTGAAGACTTTTTTTTTCTTTTTTTTCTTTCTGCATTTCTTCTGTTGCCCCCACCAGTAGTCATTGTTCCGTGTGTGCTTGTTACTAATTCGGATGTGTTTGAGTCTCTACTAGACTAATTAGGAAGAAATAGTACCACTAACATCGACATTTTGGCGCGTAAGGTATTCTCCGATTGTAGTTTCGGTTCGTATCATGACTCCAAAAGCCTACTAATTTTGTTTTTCTTGCTTTTCTTCATTTTCTTCAAGACATTGTAAGCTAAGCACTCAGACAGCTATGGCAGCTGGTTGCCTTTTTTATCTCAGCTATTATGATGCAGGTGGTGCAGAGCCAGACCGTGCAGACTGCAGACGGAGACGGTGCAGGGTTTTCTATTCATCCCTCGCCAGTCGCCACTTACTCCTCCCCTAGTCCTGATCAGGCTAGGCCGCTGATCGATGCCTGAAAAGGGTGCAGGCGGTGAGCTTTTTTTTTCCCAACATGGTTGTCCCAGACTCCCAGTACTATCTAGGTAGTCCCTACTCCCTAGTCCTACTTACTACGAAATACGTACACTTTACAGTCCCTGCCTCACTGGCCTCAAGACTAGTACCTCTGTACTCCGTATCAAAATATATGTTTTACATACGGAGTATAAGGAGCTTTTTATGCATAGTGTACTTATGTCTCGGAGCCCTGTAAAAAAAAAAAAAAGAAAAAAGAAAAAAAGAACCCCTAGAAACTAAGAAGTCGTTCGAAGCTGTTCCATATGTTCCTCAACGACCTCAAGCAAGTCGCAGGCGACCTCCACCTGGCCCCGTTTTAGCGGCTCGGATACTCTGTTTCTTTCGTCATAGGCAAATTTTGGTCTCTTAGAAGTTAGCGAGCATGGTTGATCTAGATTTAGAATGCCTGCAAAGAGTCTAACTCTAAGACTCCGTAATATGGTTTACGAGTCCCAGGGATACACTCGAGCAATGAGCAACGTCCAGATGCTCCTAATCCCACTCCATCCACATGCTCGTAGACTTCAATCCCTGACCTTCCTTTTCTTTTTTTTTTTTTTCCAGTATCCGAGTTATGCGAGTGACCCTCAAAGAATTAGCATTCAGTTGTAGTAAGCAGCAACTAGTCTAGTGACGCCCGACGGCCTGCTTATGCTCTAAGCTAAGCCTTAAAATAAAGGCAACCAACCATAGATTAACCCGACCAGCCCAGATTCCGAGCCTCGATAGAAACCTGGTAGATTAATTTAGACAGCCCAGGCTTTGAGCGTGGGAGTCTATCAAATAATGAGCTATGGATAGCAGATGCAGATGAGTGCGATGATTGCCTCTCTCGATTATCTACCGAGTAGTACCACTTGGGTGCCGGCCTTGGGTGGCCTTGGATAGCCTCCGACTGCCATACGAATAATGATAGAACACCACCAATAACAAATATGATGGTAATACTAACTAGATAAGCCTTGCGTGCATGATCTTCACCTTCGTCTAACCCACTACAAATGCAAGAACTAAGAGTCTGAGAGGGTGTGCACTACTGCGTCAATTAATACAGCCAACTACTTATCTTTTTTCCTTGGTGTCTCCCGCTCTCCCTCCAAGTTTATATAATTCAAAACAAGCTCTCGGTTTGATCACGCGGAGCCCTTACTTCTTCTAGTCTCGATGTTGACTATTTACAACCTTGGTCGCCCCCCCCCCCCAATTTCCCGCAAGTCTCCTCCACTCTCGCTTTGAATTGCGGCGCGCATGCTCATGGTATCCTTCAATCATTAACCATGATGCCTTGAATAATACCTGGGTTGAAAGTGCTCGCCGTCTGAGGTCTTTGGTTTCGCTTCAGTCATGCTGGCCTCGCTCCTGCGCCCCAAGAAACGACGAGTATACGCGGACCGTTCTCCATTTTCGTCTCCCTACACCACTCGGGAGACATCATGGCCTTTTTGCCAGGATGAGAATAGGCATCCTGGGCCTGGCGCAGGATACGATGAGGTTCGTGATGCGCGATTTGCGGACGAAGCATTTGAGGATGCGGATGACGCGGGTGAGGATGCGGACGAGGACGAGGAACATCGTCCTATTGAATCAACTCCTCTACTTCCTATCTTTTCTGCCTCCCATTTAGGTACGTGAGTTTCTTTCCCTGGGGATTGTTAGCCTTGAAGAATGCGAAAATCTGACGGTGAATCCAAATGGTCACTTAGATGCGCTGCCCGTTTATGACATTACCCACGCGATTCGCCCGCTGATCGTGTCGCGCTGCGAAACCACGCTGACTTGGGATCAATTGCGCTCGCCTCAAATCTCCCAGTTCCTGGTGAAGCCGATCCAGCAGAAGATTAGAGCATTACACTTTTCGCGAGCCACGCTATACGCGCTGATGGCCAACTGCTTGCAGTTCACAAAGGAAATCCATCTCAACCCCGGAAACAGCGGCACATCTCAAACAAGAGCCATGGTGAGCGAGCTTCTTGCGATTAAATTGTTGCGGGAATACACGACAAGGGAATTGATAGACGCACTTTCCTATGAATTCCATCCTTTGCAAGGCCAGATGACCCCCATGGGCCGTGACCGTGAGGGCAATTTGAACAAGCATTCAGCATATGGCAACAAGCGATTGGCCGGTGCAGCTCGCATCTCCTGTCTGGAGGTTGCCATTCGGACCCAGGCGAAACGCTTCTTAGCTCATCCGGTCGTGGTACAGCAACTTGAGGCAATCTGGGCCGGTACAATTGTTTTCCATTCAGCCGCGGATAGTCTCCATCGTTCGCCAGTCGCCGCGCGTCGCGATGCAAGGCTAACATATGGTTCTGCCAGTCATGCATTCCCTGAAGCGGTGCCGCTTAACGGATCTCCTCCTCGACGATCAGTGACTCTCTATGACCCAAGGGACGCCTCCCTTTTTAAACTGTCCAGGCTACGAGTGCCTCGATATCGTCAATTTCTCTCGACATTGTCGTTCGCGGTCCTCTTGGGACTGTTCCTTGCAGTTCTGCAGCAGCGGCGGGTAGAGATTTCCACTCTGGAAGTCATATTCTGGTTCTGGAGCGCAGGTTTCATGCTGGATGAAATCGTGGGTTTCAACGAGCAAGGTTTCAGCCTCTACCTTATGAGCTTCTGGAACTTGTTTGATCTCGGAATTCTCTTCCTGCTGTTTTGCTATTATTGCATGCGGTTATACGGTGCGCTGATGCCCGCTCCGTATAATCGTGCGACTGCAGATCGCGCATATGACATCCTGGCCGCAAACGCAGTACTGCTCTTCCCGCGACTCTTCTCGGTCCTGGATCATTATCGCTATTTCTCGCAGCTGCTCATCGCCTTCCGCATCATGGCTTCGGATCTTGTGGCAGTGTTTCTCTTGATTGCTATCACGTGTAGTGGATTTTTCGTCGCCTTCACTCTGTCATTTGGCAATGTTGAAGAGCATTCGCCTGCATCCGTCGCATATGCCTTGTTTCAAATGCTGATGGGGTTCACCCCAGCTGCCTGGAGCCTCTGGGATGATTATAACTTACTTGGGAAGACGATTCTGACTATCTTCCTCTTCATTTGCCACTTTGTCGTGATGACCATTCTGATTACGGTGCTCACCAATTCTTTCATGGCGATTGTGCAGAACGCCAATCAGGAGCACCAGTTTCTGTTTGCAGTCAACACTATCTCGATGGTCAAGTCGGACGCGCTGTTCTCCTATGTGGCTCCGACCAACATCCTCGCGTGGGTAATCACACCGCTTCGGTATCTCATGCCTTTTAGGCAATTTATTCGAATCAATCGCACCATCATCAAGATTACACATTTACCGGTTTTATTCACCATTTGTCTCTATGAGAAGACCATCCTCAGTCGCAGAGTGATTGAGCCTATCGATCTCGTCGACCCTGCGCTTCACCCCGATGTCTCATCCCGCAGTCGTCCCCGTCACAACCGGTTCAAGGCATTCAGTTCTCGAGTTCCCCGGCTTGTACGAGAACCGTCCGTGGCAACATATCAGAAAGACCGTGCTCTCGAAGAAGTCTTCCGGCATTCCTTGGAGCAGAGTCGGCGTCCTCCACGCAAGGCTCGAGGACAAAGCAACAACATTGTCAGCAACTGGATGCAGGCCATGGGCTCTGGTCCAGTTCATCCTCCTGATGAGCAGGATTCTGACGAAGTTGATCGACTAGAGAGACCGCCAACGTTTCGGCCCCCCTTTCACGAAAGGTCTACCCGGAGTCTTCGCAATATCACGAAGTCCAACCGTTCCGCTACGTCCGATCCTCAAGGACAAGTCGGGCACATTGTATCGTCGCCTGCTACCCTCCGTCGCGAAAGATTCAATATGTCTCCTACAAGAATCAGACAGCTTTCTCGGCACACGGACATTGAGGGGGATGATGAGCTCACGAGCGAAGATACAGAATTTCGCCGGTCCGATTCCTCAACTTCTGACAGGCCGGAGGGAATAAGCCCGGGCAAAGCAACACCGAAGTTCTACAGCTCTCGTCCCTCAACCGCAAGGATGAAATCTCGCATGAACAGTCCCTCGCGACGCCCTAGGTTTCATAAACGAAACTATTCAGCTGCCACCATGCTCTACAATCCCGTGGAGTCTGTGAGCAATGACGGTGGGACCGAAATCTCTTCTATTCCTGTGCGGCCCCGGGCGGAGACGCCTGCTCCAGACGACGATGCAGCCATGGCAACATCGGTCGACCAATGGACGCAGAGAAGGCATAGTCTGGATGTCAGCAACTCTCGGAACGTGACCTTGGCCAAATCCAATCCAATGTCCGTACCTGACATGGGCGGGTTCTTAGCGACCGACTCGCAGTACCGGGGTCGTCGTCACGTATCCCACATGTTCGGGTTGGGGTCTGATCTGGGTGACAATAAAGCCATTGCGAATGGTTTCCTAGATGTTTTACCGTCCAGCTTCACGACACAAATGGTCTACGCCGCGGGTGGTCTTCCTCGACCCGGAAGCTCCAATAGCAATCAGGATCTACTCAGCAAGCTCGTCTTAGCGCGCATGAATAACATCGAGGAAGGGTTCCGGGAAATGTTGAAGGAAGTGAAGGATCTCCGGCGCGGCGAGTCAAGCCGGAGTCAGAGTCGACCCGATGAGTCCCGAAGTAATCAACGGGAGAAGAAGAAGCGTTCGGAGACTCGCGATTTGAAGAGAACGCAAGAATCTCGAAAAAGCAGTGATAGCAGCAAGGAAATGGTGTCGGATGGCTCTTCGGCAAAATCGCGGCAGTAAACCTATACGACTTGATGATGCGATACGTTGACGACTCTTCTGCTTAGAGTGATTTCATTGAATGAGTGCGAATCAACGATGTAAATCTTTTTGGTTTTGGTCTTCTTCTATCAGTGTGGCTGTCTCATTATCTTTCATGCAGTTTCGCAATCGATACCCTCTATAATGACTCCATACCACTTAACCGCTTGTAAATCTTCCAGCATCTTCCTTCATCCATCACCCTTATCCGCTTGGAAAGACTCGCTCATTCCCTCTCACGGCAGACATCGTCAGGCTAGGTCCTCTCGATACTCTTCGGCACCGTCGCCCTCCTATTCCCCACAGGGCTCTTCTCACCATACCCACCATGCACCATCGCCCTCTCCTCGTCCGACACCACATAGGCGCCATGCTTGGGCGCCAGAGACCGGAAAACCACCCACGCTCCGGCGATGACGCCAAAGATGCTCATCAAGGCGTTCCGTGATCTGTCAGCCTCGGGAAAGAAATGTCAGCTACAATCGACTAGGATGGATTGGAAATGCAAGTAGGCTACGCGCGTGGAACGAACGAACGTACTTGAGAACACCTTTGTAGCGATCGGTGAGGGAGCCCTCTGCTGCCATTGCTTTGTTGGTTGTTAGGATGATCCAGGTTAGGATTGGGTGGGATCTGGCTGTTGGTTGCACAGGTCTTGATGCGCATACGCTGAAGCTGTAGCTCTTACCTGGACTTGTTGTTGGTGGCGGATGACATCTCCATGACTGTATCGTTGTATGTGTTGTTGATGATTTGGCGTGACGCTTTGAAAGCTCAGCTGGGGACCAGGGATGATTGGGGGGGAATACCATGGGTTTAAGTATTTTCTTATTGCTGATGTTAGTATATCCTACTTCCAGCTCTAAACTTGTATTGTATGCCTTATTGAGGCTTCGTTATTTGGCCATCGTGCATTCAGGCTGCAGGAGTACCCTGCCTGTGGAATCAGGGTCGACTTATCGACTAGAGAGCTACAACACAATAGGTGAATCGGAACTTAGCTTACTACTTACCTTGCTTCACCAACGAATCATCAAATATATTTATTCACTTCTCAGGCTAGTCTATTGATTGGAAGTCCGCCAGGCAAATGCTGTGTTGTCCCGTCAGGCCTGCAGAAATGGTCGAGCGTCGCGAGCTGTCAGCCTTGTAACAAAGACAAGGGTCAGGCTGTGCGTTTGACTTGCTTGAATCAACAACTCTTGTCCCTAACACCCCAAGCCATATTGCTTACGGAGTACTCACTTCCGATTCACGCTTGATTTTGAGCTTGATTAGTGCCTTGTGAGGGTCTTGTGTTCTTGCTACCTCCACCCTCTCTCTTCGTCAACTCTACTATATCACAGTGTCAGCCTGAGATCTCTCGATAATCCTCCACGTGCAACACACAAGATGGATCCCATTCCTTCAACAGCAGATCAAGTTGACTCCGAATCTTCTCAGGAAGAACTGGAATGGCCACGCTTTCCTCGCGGAGCAGATATAAGGGGCTTCGCTGCCTACAAGCCACTACTACCAGCAAGGGAGACAGCGACTCCAGCAACATGCCCACCACTGCTCCTCCTCGACAACGCAGACACGCTCGTGTTTATTGACACGCCACCACAGCCCTCGTCCGCGTCGATTCTACCGACCTCGACTGAGTCGATCCCACATCGCATACACAGCGAGAAGCTCCTGGAAGCCGGGTCCCCGTTCTTCAAGAGGCTGTTCAACCTACGGACGCAGAGTCGCGTGATCAAGCGCCGCGCACTCGCGGACAGGATGATCGACGGGATCAAATATGCCATCGAGCTCACCCCGCCCACCGAGGGAGAGGAGGCCGTGTTGACTGTCACGGAGCTCTCTTGTCCGCTTGGTATCCGGACCTGGGCTCGCGCTCAATCCCGCTGGGGGCTACCCTTGTCTTGTGTGGGAGGGGCAGACGAGTATGAGCGATCGGGCACGGCTGCTACGAACGGGAAGGCGCTCCCACAGGAGCAGAATGTCTCCCCTTCGGTATCTTCCGAGAAAAGTTCCTTCAATGGGTTGGCCGCACCCAAGGGCTCTGAGATACCGGTAGACTACTCTCCGCTGCGTCATCGCGCGGGCATCGAGCAGATCCTGCAGGCTTTAGAGGGCTTCCTTCCCGACATCGACACACCGTGCAAGCTTTGGACTTTCTTCGGCTTGGCCAGGCTCTATGGTATCGCCACGGTGCCGAGGATCTGCCATCTGATCCTCTCCTGGTTCTATCAATCTACGAATGCCCGCCTCCTGGAAGTTCAACCGGAGCTCAGCTATCGAATTGCTTGTGGCGTACAATGTGCCACTCTTTGCCGCGACACTTTCGCCATCCTTGTCGGCGAAGAGGCCATGCTTCTCCTTGCTAACTCCAACGCGGATACCCCTGCCCCTCTACGAAGACCAGAGAAGACACGGTATGGGCGCCTCCGCGAATCACTCAATGACACGGAGCTACAGCGGATTGAGTATGCCAGTAAAGTCTTTCTGGAGCATGTCGCCAATAAATTCGTGAACTTGATGGGCGCTGACATGGCCTGGCTCAATCAGCTCTCTGAGTACCAGAAGGTCTTCCACTACCAGCCGAGAACTTTGCAAGGACATATATGCAAGGATGATTTACTCGTTCACCTCAAGCTCTTTGTGAGAAGCAATCTTCTTTCGACATTGGTGCACAATCATAGTAGCACATGGACCCCAGGACCATTCTTCCCTGCAAAAAATAAGGGTAATGCTAATGCTGATGATGACGGCTATCCATCGAACACATTTCGCGCAGCATACAAAAGCATGTTTCTGGCCGAGCGCATTATGAGCAGAACATTCTGGCAGAATCTTAAATCCGAGTCGCTCGAGAGTAACTGGCGATGTCGCCGTCAACCGTCAATCATCGCTTCTCTTGCGAGATACTTACCACAATTCCTGGACCGCGAGGACTGGATTAGCAGCGCTGTATCGCCGGAAACACTCGGAAACAAGATCTCAGACTTCAATGTCTTCTACGACATGCACCTTCAAAACGGTGGTCTGGGCACAACCGCAAGCCAACCTCGATCGACAAATCCTTTCAAAACTGGGTTCACTCAGTACAGCGGAGCATCTGCGCATGAAGTTTGGGAGGGGAATATGTTCTCAACCTCATCTGAAGGATTTAACAGAAGTGTCTTCTTCGAGCAGGTGCGGTCGTACGTGGTCAGCTACGCCGACAAGATGACCACGCCTCCTCATTCGAATCACATCTACGAATTCACGGACGTTCTGACGTGCCTCACGGATAAAGAATTCAAATATCTTCCCCTGTGGGCTGGAGGCAATGATGACGGCTCTGGAGGCGTCTTCATAGACGAGAATATCCCCGTCATGGAAACGGGCGGGTTCTCGGCGCCAGGACCGGCCATCCATACAGGCAGTACTGCGTCGACTATCGACTCGTATTCCAACATTGCTCCCTCGGACGCTGATAGCACGGTCGAGGGTGTGTCTCACAGAGCTACAGAAAGCCACACCACCGAGGTGGTGTCGTTATCAACTGAGAGCGAGTTGGGAAGTAGCAGAGACAACGAGCACGACTTGACTAAGTGGCAGACGGCAGACGACGATGGATTTGATTTCAGTTCTGCGGACGATGATGCGGCGGATTTTGACTCCGACAGTGATTCCGCTGATACCATTATCATGGACTCGATGGATCACAGTGGTTTCGTGAGTGATTTCGAGGACCTGCACTTGAGCGATCGCGCGTCGTCTCTTTCGCATTGATTTTCCACTACGATTATGGGTTGATGGGGAGTTTACGTTCTTGATTAATGTCTAATAGCCTATTGACTGACGATTACCGATTCTTTTGATGTGTCCCCGTATGCTGAGTCGAGCACCAAGGACTTTCCGAAAGTCGTATCACTTCGCATCCATAACCAGAACTTGTAGAAAGGCTCCGTCTCAGACAAAGGGAGACGATCAGTGCTTTGAGGACAAAGGCATTATTACCGAGTGGCTCAACAATTGCAATGTCCTTTAAACCCATCTTTGTAACATCGATCTCTTGTTCATTGTGGCCCGAGTATTGTCTCATAATCATATCTTCATAGACTGCACAGACAGAGATAATGCCATTGATTTCATGGAGAATACCGGGGTGTCAGAGACACAAACCTTTGATCTTTCCCTTCTGTTGCAGGCGGCCTTTGAACGATAATGCTCTATACATCGACTGAAGCAAGACATCAGGAGAAAGCACCGAATATCCAAGATGGAGGCACGCCGATGCGAATATAAAAGCTGCTCGGTTCTTCAGGCTTGGCTTCATGTCTTCATACTCACCAGCTCATTGCTAACCACTCCACCTTACTCTTCCCTCGACTTCTATCAAACTTCCTGCACCTTCAGTTCCTACACCATGCCTCTCCAAAATCGACTCTCCCGCTTTTCCGTGGGACATGCATCTAACGAAGACTTAAGAAAGCAGGTCCTCACACGCAGTCCTCGCCTGTCGCGTCAGCCAAGCGCCCCTCGTACGCGCAGAGACCCTAGGGTACCGGCAAGCGACATCCATCCCGCGCTGAGGACAGTAAGTGAACCACCCCCCCCAATCCTTCACCCTAATAACATCCGGCTAACCAAACCTCTAGTACCGCGAAGCACTCAGCGTCAAACCAGTCATGGACGTCCTCGACGCAGAAACTAAACTCTGGGATCTGACTGAGATCTGGTACCAGATCCTCAAGCTCCATT
Organism: Aspergillus clavatus NRRL 1; assembly: GCF_000002715.2. Taxonomy (NCBI): domain Eukaryota; kingdom Fungi; phylum Ascomycota; class Eurotiomycetes; order Eurotiales; family Aspergillaceae; genus Aspergillus; species Aspergillus clavatus. Next base: position 1,672,196 of record NW_001517093.1, on the reverse strand, counting down.
TTGCGCCGGAGGATGGCTATACCATCAGCCCGCACCCGGAATCAGCCATCCCCGAGACACCGGAGTCGTACGGACTGCACGCAATGTCGGCCAGTGGGCCTGAAGCGGAGGGAACAGGTACCTTCTTTGTGATTGTTTGCTCGACAGCCGTGCACCATGATAATTCCATGACGCGGGTACGAGCGGCTGCTGAGCTGAGGAAGATGCTTGCGGATGTTGACCGCCGGAGAAGCACGAGTGGGCAGTCCTCTCGGCTACGAGGGGCTGTGGCTGTTGGTAATTCGGTGCAGTTTTTTAACTGGGGTGAGGATGGTGTGCTCAGTGTGTATCCCTGGGGGACGCATCCTTGGGATATTAGCCGCGATCATATTGCGGTGCAAGGGTGTCTTGATGTTCTGGTCGATGGTCTACCTTTTCTCTAACGTTGAACAGTTAGGCATATAGGGGCTCGGAGCCACCTTTGCTCTTCTGCGTAAGGAGACAGTATATCGCTGTGCAGGTACGTCTTCTCCCCTCCGGTTCTGCCAGTTGTTCAATTCTATCTGAGGTATTGCAATCTTCTTGGGAGGTTCGGGGTTAGCTATAACAATTGAAAGTGTGTTCATGTTTTCTGGATTGTCCTCTCGTAGATCATCAGGTCCTATTGCTGTAGATCGATATCTTTCACGTGACAGAATCCGGGGTTCTTGGCGCCGACGTCACAGAATTCCAATTATCCTGCATATCCTGTAAATCTGCCTCATCTTGAGACAATTGGGAGAACGACCAGAAGAAATAATTCTACCGAGGAACTGTCTACTTCTTCCGACATCACGGAGTAGTCCCAGGGCTCCATCTGTCACCTTTTATCAGGTAAATTCGAACGTCATCGTCATCATGGCTTCCTCTTCGCAGCCTTCAAGCTTTCTACTCTAGTAGGTTCTACACCGAATGTCAAACATTGGGGTCTTTATTTCTCTCAGGGCTAACATCTGGACAGCTCCTGTATAGCACACCGCACAACAATCCTCGCGGAGCACTCATCACCCGGAACATCCTCTACCGCCGCCTCGTCCCTAGCCTCCATTATTCTCCCCAAGATCACTCACGACCAGCCCCAGAAGCTCACCTACACCCACGAACGTCTCTTCGTCCACTACATCGCAGACTCCCCCTCCGGCTCCTCCGACGATGGCAGCCGCCAGGAACCCAACTCCTACGCTCCCCTGAGCTACATCGTGGTCGCCACCGCCGAGCAAGGCCGCCGCATCCCCTTCGCGTTCCTCCTCGAGGCAAAACGCAAGTTCCTCGCAACCTACCCGCCCTCGAGCACTGACTTCTCGTCTCTCCCCGCCTATGGCTGCGCCGCGTTCAACACGGAGCTCCGCTCCCTCCTTCAGACGTACAACACCGCGCCACCTGCGGACTCGCTTGCTTCGGCCCGCCGCGAGATCGACAGCGTCCGGGACATCATGACGGAGAATATCGAACGGGTGCTTGAGCGCGGTGAGCGGATTGATCTCCTTGTGGATAAGACGGACCGGCTTGGTGGTAGCGCGCACGATTTCCGCGTGCGCAGTCGGGGACTGCGGCGGCAGATGTGGTGGAAGAATATCAAGCTCATGGTGCTTTTGGTATTCGTGGTGGTTTTTCTGGTTTATCTGTTCGTCGGCATGGGATGCGGCTTGCCTGCTTGGGGGAAGTGTGTTGGGAGCAACAATTAGGGGCTATGACTGGTCAGGAGGTTGGTAATCTACATGGTGTTGAGTTGTTGAGTAGCAGGGTATGATCTTCCTTTTTTTTTCTGTGCAAATACCCTTCTACCTGTAATAAGTGTGTTATTTAGTCTATGCACTGCGCATCTATGACAGCCTTGATGATTGTGTTTCTGTGGGTTCTCTGGCGTGGCCTGAGCACTGTGGTTTATTGTCTTTGTACTTTGATAATTTATCAACTTGAGCTATGATTATTAGACTTGACTGTTCCATTATTGATGGCTCGTGAAATATGTTGTTATGTGTATAATTGGTGGGTGTTCCATTTCCGATCGCTAAAGCACCACCTATTCGCAGCAATATATGTTGCAGGGTTCTTTGGTGTTGGTGGTACTCCCCATGGAACAACCACAACATTGAACCATGGACACCATCAAGTTGTTTAAATACATCAGCACTAACTGCCATTTAAAGAATTAGACACATTGGATGTTTACTAGGTATCTAGGTAGTGTCCTCGACGATATAGACCCATGCCATAAATGCTTAAAGACTTAGAAGGTTAAACCAAAAAATAGAGAGCTCGACAACAAAAATGATAGAATGATATTCCCTAACATGTACTCTAAATACCGTAGTACTTCTACGCAAGGTATGTTCCTCACTATCAAACTCACAGCTTCCTAGCCAAAAGCTCAGTGCGAGTCTGCAAGCGAGGAAGAAACAACCTCTGATTATTACCAGATTGGTTGCTTCTGGGATTCAATCTGCGCCAGCCGTATACCTCTTCAACCATGGATGGGGTTGATGAGGAGATAATCTGGCGCTGTGTGCAAGGGAAAGGGAAAAGGAAAGGGAAAGAGAAGGGGGAGAAGGGAAAGGGGGCACTACGAGGTTGTAGTATCCAGGGATTCTTGAAGGGCAGTTGGAATCGCGGACTGCTGCGTTGGGTGGGCTGAAGATTCCGGATTCCGGCAACTGCTGTCGTATCCGAAGCCGTGGTTCTGGGTAGACGTTTGAAGGGAAGAATCGGAACCTGTGCTCGGTTGCATCGAGGACAAAACCCGCCAAGCGCACTCAGACAGCAAATGTGAAGCGGACCTGGAAACTCGATTTGAATCCTGGGGTAAAATTACCTAAGATGCGGGTGCAAGTTGGGTCAGGGAAAAAGTCAGGAACGCGGACTGATGTCGAAAGTCGCCCAGAAAGAACCAAACCCGAAGATGAAAAAGAAAATTTTTGCTCTTTTTTTTCCTTCTTTTCATTCTTTGTAGCATGCACCCTGTCTTGGAAGACGAAAGCCTGGTCATAGCAGGTTTATTCTTTCATTTTGAGTATCAAATGTACTCCCACGCCATCGCCCCTATTGCAACAAGAAACACAAGAAAAACGTCCCTTAAGCAGAAGCCTTAGCAGCCTCACGGCCCTTTCCAATGCGCTCCAGAATCTGCTCGCGGTCCTTGTCCAGCTTGAGCTTGGTGATGACGACCTTCGAGGGGTGGATGGGGAGGGGGACGCTCTGGCCGTTGGACTTCTCGCGGACGACACGCTCGACGTGAACGCACCACTTGAGACGGTAGACGGAGGTGATCTTGCCCTCGCGTCCCTTGTTGGAGCCGCGCACAACGGTGACCTCGTCGTCCTTGCGGATGGGGATGGAGCGAACCTGTAGATCAACGGTCAGAACGAATTATCCTAGCACAATTGGTCCCGATCGTTTCCAGCCGGAGTCTGTGCGAATTTCTATCCCAGCCAAGAAGCGTAGAATGCGAACAGCAGCGGGAAGGAAGAATCGGTGTGGGAGAGGTGGCTTGACGGAAGGCGTACGTTGTACTTCTCACGGAGTTCCTTGCTCAGGGGAGCGCTCATGATGACACGGCGCTCGCTGGAGGGAGCGCTGAAGTGCGCCTTGCGCGACTTCCGGCGGGAAGAGGCGATTCCTAGCATGAAGAAATCGAGAATCAGTATCCTCCCTCAATGATATCTGCACGCAAGTCGTCTGGCAAAAAAACGTCGTTCACGAATTTAACGAATATTCAAGGGCGAAATCGAAGGCAAAACCATGTAGCCAGAAAAGCAACTGCTTCAGCAAAATTCCGAACATACCGTTGTTCATGACGGTCATCTTGATAGGCCTCTTTTTATGATATGACCGGGCGTGGTGAACGTTGTCGTCGTTAGTCGTCGTCGAACAAGGACTCTTTTTGCTGTCTCCTCAGAATGTTAGCCGAAAATGTGTGGGAGGCCGAATGTGCGTCACATGATATCCCGCTTAGGCTAGGGTTGGCGGCTCTGCGTTGATTGGTCACGCGGCTGCCCCTCTCTTCGTAAGGGAAAGGTCAAAGCCTGGCTGACTAAGACGCAGCCTGACTAACCATCGGAGCGCGGATCGCTGGGCACCGCATCAATTCCGGGGCGCGCGCGACTCAGCTTCACCCGCATCGAAGGACGTGTCTTTGCTGTCAATTGAGAAGTGAGAGGAAAGTGACCAGGTCAGGCAGCTTGACCATGCTTGATATCGCGTCTCTGTTCTTGCTTGCCCTTGCTACCCCCCTTACATGATGCTCTGAGGCTGAAGTGACAGCTCCGTCATTCTCGAGTGGCATTGTCCCTTCAAAATGTCAAATGATGACTTTGAATGGCTTGAGAGATACTCGCAGCCAGTGCCTTTGCGATACCCTCAACAGTATCAATATGGAGTGTCGTTATCATCATCATCATCCCAGGGCCCTCCTGCCCCGCCTCTTCTGTACCCTCCTATGTCTACATCCCAGGCACCGACGGGCCACACTCACCCGGTCTATACCTACAGCGCACCATATATCCCCCCTCAGACATATGTGAGACCACAGGACACAACGCATTATTCTCGCCTCTACCCTCCAACCGCATATCGTGAACACCAGCCGTATCAAGTGAATTCATCGGCCACGGCACCACCACTCGCGTCTGTTCCAACACCAACGCCTACACCCCCAGCACCAGGGCCACCACCGGCAGCATCAGCATCGGCGCCTCCTTCGCGTGCCCCCCCTTCGGCTCCCATAGCCACAACACAAAAGCCACCCACGGACACCACAAGGGAAGAGAAAGAGAAGCCTCTAGTGTACCACAATTCCCCAATCTACGCGTATGCGACCAGCGCTGATCCCGAGACGCTTGGGCATGACGTGAAGAGACGTCGCGTGGAGTCACCGGTAGCTATGACTACACCGAAGCCGACGGTGGCGGTTCAAGGGAGCCTCTCGCATTACTCTTTTAAACCCCAAAACACTACAAGCAGAAGTCACCTAAGAATGCGCACTGATCTCGCACAACGCTTAAACGAGGCCGACACAGCGGAGAAAGTTACCTATGATCCGAAGACGATTGCGCGGGATATCTTGATTGCGTCCGGGCGCCACCCTACCGAGTTACCTTTAAACCACCATCTAGTTCGCCTTCGGGAAGTATTCTCGGGTCTTGAGACTGCCTCGGATTTGGCGACCTTTCGCTGGGATGTGGTTGATCCGCCAAAGCCTTCCGTCAACACTATAGACCGGTCACGTGACCATGCTCCGCTGCCCGCTGCACCGCCCGCCGAAACGCGTCCAGTCCAATCAAATCCGCTGCATCGGCCTAGAGTCCCATATCCACCACAACAACCCGCTCATTATCAGCACTCTCAGCGCTATCAACAGCACTCGCAACCACAGTCGTATCAACAACCACAGCAGCCGCCACATCGGGCCCAGACGACACACTTACCACAATCACAGCCTCAGCAGAGATCTCAGCTCCATTCTTCTCCGCAGATTCACATTCCACCCCAACCCCAACCTCGACGGCAGCCTTCAGTACCCCAAGTACAATTGCCCTCAAAACCGCAGTCGCCGGCGCAACCGCAGTCGCAACCGCAGTCGCATACTCGGCCAGCTGCTCAGACTGCTACCAAGCCACAGGCACCATCGCAGCCGAAACATTCGACGCGCCCATCATCAAACATGGTGGGAAAGAGGGGTCCTGGTCGGCCACCTGCGAGCTCCAAGGTCGAGGTTACTGTTCCTATTTCTTCTCAAATTCCGTATCAGGTGTATGCCTGCGATTGGAAGGACTGTCAAGCGGAGTTACACAACCTCGAAATGCTTAAGAAGCACATCTTCAAAGTTCACGTGCCTTACGCACTTACATGTCAATGGAAAGACTGCAAATTTCAGGAGCCCTTACCTGCCATCCACCTGTACAAGCACGCTCTGACAGCTCATGTGGAGTCGATTGCATGGAAGTTGGGCGACGGACCATCAGTGCCTGGAACTGGTGAGAAAGCATCACGATGATTGCGTTTGTGTCTTTGATTTTGACCAATGGACCCGGTAATTAACACTTCTCGTTTTATCGTCATCTAGAGGGTCGTGATGCCAGCGCAACTCCTGGGCCTAAAACTATACCGGACTCGATTCAACCAGGCGGCGAGGACTCGCTCATCTTTCCAGCAAGCTACAGTTCGATCCGCGCATTCAACCGTGTACATGGTAACCATACGCAAACTCAGAAAGCGCGAGAGATACTCAAGGCAGTACGAAGGCTCAAGGAGCATATTGGGTTTGGGTTGGATCCTGGTGGGTGCGAGCTGGCCACGCCGGCAAGGAATAAGAGAGTGAGCAACGATGAGGATTTCTACGCCGTGAGGCATGAGTCCTAGCACTTTTTCTACCTCGTTAATACCCCTTTTGTTTTTTCTTTTTTTCTTTCTCTTTTTTTGTTGTTGATCCGGTGGCTCCTTGGTCATCCAATCTCGGTTGGCAGAGGGATCTAGCAAATTTGGCGTCCAGGGCCTTTCATCTCGAGTTTTTCCAAGCGTTTCGTGTGCCATCACGTTCCATTCAGAATCTTCAGTGTGTTTCCATGGCATAGCATTTATTTTAGCGCCTGAAGAATTGCAAAGGATATCATTACGAACGCAGTGTACATCCAAATTTCGCCCAACTCCTGTGATCACAGGATAACAAGTGTAGACCGGGCACACATCTCCCATCTAGCCCCTTCAAAAATAGAATCACTCTCGAAAGATGTCATCGCACCGAGTGCAAACTACCGGTCCTTCCCCCCACCGATTGCTGATGTGCCGCCCGTGGCTGGTACCGGCGGTACACTCGCTGCAGTCGAACCCCCGGTCGACTTCTGGACCGGCGAAACTTGCTCTACGGTGTTGTCGTCCTTGGCGTTGACTTCGAGGAAATGGTAGAGGACGATCATCATCATGGCGCACGAGCCGAGGAAGACGGCGAGACGGTAGAGGTCGTTGTCGGAGATCATGGTGGAGGCGAATTGGGTTGATCAATGGATGGAAGGGGGTTGCTATATGTGGGAAAGAAGTTGTATTGAAGTGTGAGGGTGATCCTGAACCGTCCGGTCAGTAACTCGGTAGTATAATTATGAAGTGAACACGGTGTCGGGAGATGCTCACAGCTCACAGCTCACAGCTCAACCACTGCTTCTGGATGCGAATTGAGCTATTCTCCCAAGCCGGACGAAATTCCTATCCTCGGCAAATTTGTCTGTGATTAAAGGACAGATGCTAGAATTGATAAAGAGAGTGTGTGGCAGGGACAGCGAATGGACAACGGTGTTGTTGATAACGGTCGACGACGGAGTAGTATTAATTTACTATTAGAGTCGCACGGATGAGTACGTAAGGCAAGTAAGGTAAGTTCCCCCCAGTTGGACCTCCAGAGGATCTATCTCTGTCTAGTTAACTTACCTCTGACACTCCGTCGTCTTCTGGAGATAGAGATCAATCACATATTAATTTGTCAATTCCCAATCAGTCCAAGCGATCTTCAGTCCTTTATCCGTCACTTTTCGGTCGTCGTTCCCGTTGTTTTCTCTACTTCATATTATATGTCTGTCCTAAAGCCCTTCTTTCTGCTTCTCTCCCTCTCGACCTCGAATCATTTCGCCTTCCCGCCATCCAGCTGAGCTCGATTGGCCTTGATCTTCATACTTGCTGCTTCCCTGCATCGTTCATCTATACTCAATCATCTCGCCTTATCCCTGCTCCACCGTTCGGTATATATGCCTGTCAGACAGAGCGCACAGTCAATCAATAATCTGTGTGGCGGTTCATCATGGACGGATCATTCATTCCCACCAAGAACCCCTCCATTCCGAAGGGCTCTGGCCCGTCTCTTCTAGCCTGTCTTCTCTGTCGCCATAAGCATCTTAAATGTGACGGGACGACCCCTGTCTGTGGCCGCTGCGCAGCCACAGGAGCCGAGTGTCAGTACACTCCTTCGCGCCGCGGGTACAAAGGACCGTCCAAGAAGCGGCGAGCCAATCCGTCGTCTCCTGAACAGCTACCTCTCTCAGAACCCTCGACATCGTCCTTCGACCCTCAGTCCGTCGCATTGCTGGACCCTCCGGCGGACTGGAGTCTCCAGAACGGAAGCTTCCAAAATGCGTTTCCATATTTTTCTCCCAATGGCTTCCCCTCTTCGGACTCGGACAGCTCCCACATAAATACCGACAGAGCCCTAACGTCGCAACAACCTACACGGGTGAGCAATGGTGGGCCGCTCACCCCGGAATCTCTGACTTCGGTCGCCGGTGATGGTTATCTCGTCGACATATATTACACCTATTTTCATCCATCGCATCCAATTCTACCCCCGCTTCGTTTGCTCTATCGCTTCCATGTACCTCGATATCTGGAACATGTCATCAAGTTCATCGGCTCCCACTTCACTCCCGCCGCAAACAGTGAGGTGTATAGACCCTCTGTGATGTTGTCAGCCATGGAGCAGGATGCGTCCGTAGAGAAGCTGCAGGCACTTCTCCTACTGGCTATTGTGTTGCACTCGCGCAACGAGCGAGCGGAGGCTGGCGAGTGTCTTGTTATGGCAGTCGACCTGGCCTTTGAGCTCGGGATTCACCGCGAGACTTTCGCGGTCGCCATGGGCGGAGGTGATCCGGTCCGCGAGGAGAGTTTGCGACGCACGTGGTGGGAGTTGTTCGTCATTGAAGGCATGTTGACCGCACTCGGTGTGCAGCGGATCAATCGCACCAGCTTAGTACCGCCTGAGGTACCGCTACCGTGCGAGGAACGCATCTTCCAGGATGGACTGGCCGCGCCGGCGCCGCCCACGATTGCACAGTTTGATGAGCGCGTCTTTGCGGACGAGGAGCGGGACTTCTCCTCCTACACATATCGGATCGAGGCGGTGCGGATCCTCGGGCGCGTTGTCGCCATTCAGGATATGATCGAGGGCCAACAGGACCACGTGGAGGCGATTGACGCGCGGATCGCTAGCTGGTTTCACCACCTCCCCGAATCAAAATCAGAGTTGCTGCGTCCCGACGGGTCGGTAGACGAGATGATGTTCCAGGCCACCATGATCGTGAACGGAGCGGGTATCTACCTCCACTTCCCGCGGTCCGATCTCCTGTCATCACCCGCAGTCGCTGCGGAAGTCATCTGCGGCCACCACGGACCATGCAGCATCCCCGCCTTCTCGCACCACGCCCATGCGATGAAAGCCGTCAAGGCTGCCAGCGAGATCTCAACCCTGGCAGCCATCCGCATGCCAGTCGTCAAGCACACGCCCTTCTTTATTTGTGCCTTGGTGCTCAGCTCCATCGTGCAGCTCGCCGCCTGCTCCGTGAAAGCCGGACAGATGCCCGATCCCAGCCGCGACCGACTCACCCTCACCATCGGCGTCTTCAAGTCTCTCGCCCGCACCTGGGCCATCTCGCAGACCATCATGCGGCAGATCAAGGCCGTCGCGCGCGACGTCATGGACGTCGGGCTGCGACCCACGATGGAGCAGCTGGATCTGACCACCGTCCTCGACGGAGGTCGATTCTGGCTGCCGGATGCACTTCCCCGATGACAGTCGCGTCCGCACCGGGTGCCTGTTATGCCCCCCTCTCTCCCACAATTGATGTCCTGTATATGATCTTTATTGCGCAGACGACCACACCACCTTGATACCCCCCGTCAACCATGATTATATGTAAGAAACATCAAAAAAAAAAAAGTTGGCTTGCCACAATGCTGCGGTACGAAAGCCAGTTTTTTTTTCACCCGAAAAATCGGGCTTAGAAATGAATCCTTCTCCGTGTATTTTCTCAGCAGTCAATTGTACCCATGGACTGTCTCCGAGCAATATATATATATATTTATATATATATACTATATATGTACTGCGTATGCGGCGAACATATAACCCAGCAGGACATTCCATACTAGTTTGAACAGCTTCCATGTATCCCAACTAGACTCATGCATATACCTACGGAGTATGGAGTATATATATACCTACATATTCTCGCTTACTCTTCTACCAATAAACATAACCAGCTCATCGATACCCGCGGAATCAAGCATACATACTCTGACATATATGTCCGCATTTGCCATGCAACATTCCAGCTACTTACTTACTCCAACAGGATCAATTCATCCACTAACTACCAAAGCAAACCATGTACCTAGCAAGCCCACATTACCGACAACAAAAAATAAATACAAACACAAACACAAACCACGAAAACTAGATAGAACATCGAAAACCGAAATCCGAAACCGAAACCGAAACCGAAATCAAAGCAAAGCAAAGCAAGCCATACACCCCCATTCTAAACATAAGCCGCCAAGTTTCCATTTCACCAGTCTAGGAAGGCCAAAAACACAGGAAGAAAACGTGATTCGAAGTCAAGTCTAAGGAACGGAATGGTATCATAGCGGGTAGAAACGGGATGGTATTGGAATAAAAAAAAAGGGGGGGGAAATAGTAAAGAACAAAGGAAAGTTGATGATGGTAGGAGACCGAAAAGGGAAAAGGTTTCTTCAGTTGGGATTGTCAGCGCCCGCTGCTTCAGCGTTCGACAGTCCGGTGCTGAACTCGCGCATATCGTGCAGGGCCTCTGCGCGACGAGCCACGACGTCTTCGCGACGGACGACGTTCCGCAGGGCCTCGCTGGCCTGGATGAGGCCGTCGATGCTGATGGCGTGGTTGGTCATCTGGTGGTTGATGTAGGTGTACAGCTCCGCGGGGGTCGAGCAGGTTGTCAGGAGCTGTTGCTCGTTGAGCTTGAGGAGGGCCAGCGCCACCTGGAAGAGGAACGTGCTGCCGCCTCCGCTTCCGGATGCGATTTCTTGCGCTGAGGGGTTGCTGGGCTCGGTGGTCTCTCGGGCCGAAGGTGCGGAGGGGTTCGGGTTGGGATTGACAACGCTGGTGACGTTGAGACAGAGCACCACGTCCCAAACGCGGTAGAGGGCCTCGGCGGACAGACAGTCGGTGAAGATGGAGAGGAACCATTGGAAGGTAAGTGCTTCGAGCTCGACGCCCAGCGAGTCGAGGTGCGCGGATAGGTTGGGTAGCACCTCGGAGATGTACTGGCGCAGGACGACCTGATCGGCCCGGGAAGCGAGCAGTCCGTGATCGTAATAATGATGCGGAAGGATATTTTCAATCATCGAGACGAGGATCCAGAAGGCGTCCTCTGCGGTCGGGGTGATGAGCAGCAGAGAGGCAGCAATGAGGTTCATCCCTTGGCAGTATCCCACCTCAGCGTTGCGTCGCGAGTACGCGAGTAGAACCTCTCGGAGCTTGGAGACACCAGGCCCCTTGCGGAAAAACACGTTGTCTGTGAGAGTCCGATTGATGTCCATGTCGATCTGAGCCACGACAGACGGGTCCGGATCGGTTCCGCCGATCCCACGTACAAGATCATCGTAGTAGCCAGGTACCCGCATAGAGGACGCGCCGCTGCACTCAGACCAAATCTTCGCCCGGAGAGCAACCGGTATGCCCCCGAGGACAAGCGATCGGAACTCCCGCCACTTCGCCCGCCCGACCTTGCCCTTATTCCCAAGGTTGGAGATCCCCACCACCTCGCCGACCGGGAGAGATGCCTCCGGCGTATCGACGGACTGAGAAGAACGGGCGGAAGCGGCCGCAGCGGCTGCAGCTTCTCCCTCTTTCCTGCGCTCGGCGCGCACCTTGCGCATAAATTCATTCCACCGGACCGTCCTGTCTCGCTGGAGGGTATCGTGAAGCTCTGTCAACTGCTCAAGAAGGAGCCTGACGGGCTCATTTTCGCTTGGAGATGCACTCGACGCGGTTATCGTGGTGAGTTCATCGGTAGAGCCTCCCGCGAACTCGGGACGGTCCGCGACAATTGTAGACGTCGATGCCGATGGCGGGGCATTTGGGTTGACCGATAGCGAACCATGCCGGTCAACCGCCACTGCAGTCGTACGTGGCTGGGATTCGCTTGCGGTGGTGAGTGACACGATGGGGCCTGCCGACGGGGTGTGTGATAGCAATTCGGTCGGCCGAGTTGGGATCTTTAGATAATCCTGCCACTTGCCAAGAGACACAGCTCCCGCGTCTGGATCGTCGGGAGAGATGGATGGAGGTGAGCGCTGGGGTTCCGCAACTGCTTGCAATTGCTTGAGAATCACTTGCTCGTCGTCGTCGTCGTCGCCATCTGACGCGTCAGTGCGGAAGCTGCTCAGAGTCTCGGCGACGCTCAGGCGGTTGCCGCTGTTCTTGGACATGATGGCTTCGCGCTGCCTCTTTTTGCGGCGCTGGTCATAAATGAATCCAAAGCGATCGGTCAGAAGCTCGCCGGATTGGTAATTGTTGTACATGTAGGAAAGCGTCGGCGGCCGCGATTCCATGGGAAGGATGGCATCCATCTCGACGGGCCCTAGATTCGTAGCACTTTTATCAGCACCATCGGAGCCCGGCGGTTGAGACACGGTCGAGGCTGCATGTCTCCGGCCAGGTTGAACGGTGGACCGACCAGTGCCAGTGGATCCATTGGCAGGTCTGCCGGACACACTTGGGAAATTGGTGTTACTGTTGATTCGCTTTAAGGCGGCCACCGCCGACATCCCAGCTCTAGGGTTCGAGGATGCGGAGGAAGAGCTTTTGCTTTTGTCTTGCTGAATAGACGACGCTCTGCTTCGAACTGAGCTTGCAGTATTTTCGTCGCGGACGGGCTGGGAGCCCCCAGCAAAGAGCTTGACTGTCCACGACGCGAGCGACTTTGACGATTTGCGGGAATGGATGCTGGCATCATCCCCGGCCGCGCGTTTTGCAGCCACTTCGCCTCCGGAAGGCCCAGCACGCTCGCTGGGCGGCTGGAACAGCTGTTCATCCAGGGCTTTTCGACGGTTGGAAGGACGACGACGCTGGGTCTCCTCCTCCTCGACCTCGCCAACACCACTCATGATACTGCTCGCCCTGCTCGTTTTCCGACTCGCCGTGCCATTCCCGAAGATATAATCCTGCCAGCCGCGGACCGAAAGCTGTCTCTTCCGGGTGGTCCCCGATTCGGCGCTCGACGTGCCAGAAGGCGAGTCACACTCCAAGCGCTGCGTGCCGCGCACTGTCGCCTGATCCTGCGCTGACGTCCCGTCATCTGACAACGAACCCACTTCATCGGTCAACGCCTGCTGCATAAGCCCATGGACCCCGACGGAGCGCTGGCCCGCCTGCTCACCATCCTTCCCCGCATCCAGCCCGTCCGAGTTCTTCCGCGGCGCGTTCTCCAGCGCATACAGCCTCCGCTCGATATCCTGATTCGACACGGCCACCTCGCGCAGCATCCGCTTCAACTCGCGCTCGCGCGCATCAGCGCGCTGCCGCAGAGCCGAGATCTCCGCGTCGCGCAGCGCCAGATCGCGCGCAAACTGCCGCACCAGCTTCACGGCGCCCGTGCTCGCGACCAGCCGCTCAATGTGCGAGTCGTCGGCCAGATGCAGCGCCCCAGGGAAGTCGTGCAGGTGGATCGAGTCGTCGAAGAGCGCGGCGCGGCCTGACTCCGCGGGCAGCCCGCCCGTCAGCTTGGCCAGGGTGGATCGCCGGTCCCGTGGGACATCGGCGGGAGACTCGTTGGCCTCTTCGTCGAGCAGGGCATTTGTGAGGGCGCGGTTCAGCGCGGGCTGGCCCAGGAAGCCGTCTGGGGAGCGGTCCGGCGAGAGCGAGGGGAAGGAGGTCAGGTCGGTGGTGGTGGCATTGGAGGAGGCGGAGAGGCGTTTCTGCGGGCGGGCGCACGCGGCCTTAGCTCTCTGGCTGTGCCGAGAGGCGGAGGAGGTCCGGGACGAGGATCGACGCTGCAGATGTTGCGGATGCTGGGGGTCGCGCTCCGCCATGGTTCGTGGGGCGGTGAACTGAAGAGCTGACGGGGGATGGATCGAGCGTGGGCTTCATGAAGGCTTTCTATATTCCGTTCTTACGCATGAGCGCTCAGATGGAGAATGTATGTCGAAAGTCGGCATGCATGTATTCACGACGATTGGGGGAGTTGCGTGTCGGAGTTTGGTGGTCGTATGGTCCGATACTCTCTTTTTTTTTTTTTTTTTGCGGGTAGCAGCTACTACGACTAGTAGTAGTACTGTAATAGTCACGATCGAACTCGAGGAATGCAAGAGGGACCGCGCTCATTCCAAAGTCAGCACAGAGAGCCCATCCCGATTTGGCTTGATTGAATCAAGAAGAAGGAGAAGGAGAAACGAGAGAACACACGACCAGAAAGGAAGCCAACATGAAGCAGGATCGATGAAGTTGTTGTTCAGCTGCAGCCGGCCGGCCGGGCTCTATGACGTGTGCCAGTCATGTGACTAATGCGTCTGAGTCAGCTATACGCTTATGCACGGCGGCCACACTGAGCCTCGGTTCTCCGCAGAGGAAGACAGCCGACCAGAAGCCAAAAACATCACTGGAGGGCCCTGGGGGTTGAATCTTATAAGACGCTGTTTGACATCCTGCAAATGTAGCTCCTTCTTCCCTTGCCCCGCATATTTTTAATAATCGATCTCCCGGTATATTATATCCACCATGTCCGCAGTCGCCAAACGTCGCCTCGAAGCTGTCAGCCAGCAGCTGGTTGAGGGGATGCCCGACGCGGGGAAGTTCGAAGATATCCCCAGAATCCGCACCGTAGCCCCTGACTCTGTCGGACCGTACGTCTACGCCTTAATCTGCTCGATGTCCAGCTCTTTCTATTCGTACTGACTATGCCCGCCCCGCCCCCCCACAGCCGCGTCAAAGACAAAGTCGTCATCGTAACAGGTACAAGCCGCCCGCCCCCCTCCCCCCTTCTGACCTACCATGATACCATCATAGCGCATGACTAACAAGAGCTCTCTCAAGGAGTCAATTCCCCCGCGGGCATCGGCCGCGCCAGCGCGCACCAGTATGCCCACAACGGCGCCAAAGCCGTCTACCTGTGCGACTACGCATCGACGCACCTCGCGACGCACAAGCGCGAGATTGAGGCCCTGTACCCGGGCGTGGATGTGCACGTGCGGCAGTTCGACGCGGCGGATGAGAGCGCCGTGAAGGCGGTCGTCGACGAGGCGGTGGCCAGCTACGGCCGGCTGGACGTGTTTTTTGCGAATGCCGGCATCGTGGGCCAGAATAAGCTGTTCACGGATGTCTCGGGGGAGGAGTTTGCGGCGACGTTGAGGACGAATACCGTTGGGTGAGTTTTTTTTTTTTTTTTTTTTTTTTTTTTTTCTCCCTCCCATCACTACGGTTTGGGATGGAGCTGGGGAGTGGGGGGTTAAGGAATGACTGCTGACCGGGGTGATGCCGGCTAGGGTGTTCCTGGCGGTCAAGTATGCGTCCATCGGTATGAAAGTGACCTCAGCAGCGAAGCCGTATCCCTCCGGCTCGATCATCTGCACTGCGTCTGTGGCCGGGCTGCGCTCCAATGCCGGGTCGACGGATTACTCTGCCTCCAAGGCGGCGGTGGTGTCGATCGCGCAGACGTGTGCGTACCAGCTGGCGGGCACGGGAATCCGCGTGAACGCCATCTGTCCTGGGTTGATTGAGACAGGAATGACGCAGAAGGTGTTTGATGCGGCACGCGCGCGGGGCACGGAGCGCAAGGTCGGGCAGCTGAATCCGCTGCAGCGCGGCGCGGTGGCGGACGAGGTGGCTCGCGTGGCCTTGTTCCTGGGCAGTGATGAGAGTAGCTATGTCAATGGGCAAGCGTGGGCTGTATGTGGTGGATTGAGTGCGGGACACCCTTTCGTGCCAGGCAAGCTGGCATAAAAAAAACTACAAGGATATATCACATGTCCCAGAAGGCAAAGTTTTCAAAAAGGGGATTAAATCGCGTATCTAAAACCAAATCATCGAGACTACCGTACAGACAAACCAGGCGGTAGGATATGTGTGTCCAATCAATTCAACTATGTTCCAGACTTTGCGGAGCAGCTTTCAAAGCAGCCCGTCGCAGCTATAGACAAAGGGAAGATACGGGCAAAAAGGTAATAGAAACAAGAGAGTGTGTGGATCCAGGTTTGCTTATGCGTAACGCTTGGTTGGACTGTCAAACGGCCTTCTTGCAGGGTGAGTCGAGTCAAGCGATCTCGATCATGGACACCTGCAAGACCGAGAAGAACCGAATAAGGGATATAGAACGATCAACACGGAAGCCCAAATTTTTTCCAGTGTTGACGAAGAGAAAGAGATTATCCAAATATGAAAAACACCCCAACACTCCAGCGAATAGGATAGAGGTCAAGAAGAGAGAAAGAAGTAAGAAGAAAAGAGTCCGCCGAAGATCTCGAGAAAAGAACACCTCCGTCCAAAAAGAAGGCACAGGGGAATATCCAAGAAATAAACAGAAGTTCGAAGAGAAGATCAAGAGCCAACTGGAGATGTGGCCACAACGCGCTTGGATTTTGGAAACTGTGCAAGAACAGGATTCGTGTCAAAGTCGTCCAGACGAGGCGTTGCATCATCGAGTCGATGCAGGAATCTCAATTTACGCGACCAGCCGGGGGTTCGTCCGCATCAGATCTTCGCTGCCCTGTTTGGACAAGGTTCCGCTCTCCGTGTGGTCATCAAGACCATCGGTCTCGTGGGCACGCTCGTCGTTGTCCTCGACTATCCGGGTGGGGATCTCACCAGGGCTGTACTGCTGACTCGACCTCTCCTGGAACGTCGAGCTGCTGATCATTGACATGGAAGTGCTGGAGCGGTTGTGTACCAGATCCGGTGTGGGGGGAACGCTGGAGTGCCGGTGATCCGGGTGCAGGGTGCTGTTGTCGTCGCCTATCTCGCTGCCCTCGCGGGTGGAGCGTCCGTCACGGCCCTCGTAATCGGGGACCAGCCGGCTGCGGATCTGGGTGCGCTTGTCCGAGTCATCATCGTCGTCGTCTTCGGCGTCCTGAGCCAGATGAAGACCTTCGACGGCGGCGGCGCACTGCTCGCTGATGCTGCGGATGATGTCGGAGATGGCATCGGTCTTGTCGCGCAAATAGCGATCGGCCACGTCAGTGATGCTGAGGCGGGCGAGACGCTTCTGCTCTCTGCCGAGACTCAGGAGATGCTGCTCCAACTCGGGGGTCATGTTCGTTCCGCTCTTCGGGGTCGCCACGGAATGCTTGGCCTCGACCGGTGCGGTCACCTCTTCCACCTCCTTGCTCTCTTCGACGGCCTCCTGTTCGACCAGCTCGGAAAGCTCGGCCGAGCTTCCGATGGAGCGAACAATGTGTTCCATGTGA
The DNA here is from genome assembly GCF_000002715.2 of Aspergillus clavatus NRRL 1. Classification (NCBI taxonomy): domain Eukaryota; kingdom Fungi; phylum Ascomycota; class Eurotiomycetes; order Eurotiales; family Aspergillaceae; genus Aspergillus; species Aspergillus clavatus. The sequence goes on along the minus strand of NW_001517093.1, from coordinate 1,654,991 downwards.
TGTGTTTGGCCGTTGATCAGGCTACGAAGGTGCAGGACCACGCGTTGGGCCTCATCCCGTTGCCGAGCAAGGGACAGGTTGGTGTGCTGCAAGGCGCTGAGCTCCTTCTGGTTACGCTTCCTCTCGCGTTCGAGTTCCTCGGCAATCTCCTGCTGCAGAACCAACGCCTCCAGGGCATCATCCCGCTGCTTCTCAGTACCCGACAGACGCAGAGTAAGGCGGGCGACATCATCCTTTTGCTGGTCGATGAGACCAGCGAGACGGCGATTCTCACGCTTGTGGTTCTCAATCTTAACCTTGAGGTCAGACGTCTCCTTAGTGAGCTGCTCGGCAAAGGCCTGGAACTTGAGGAACTGCAAAGATGGTTAGATCCACGCTGATCGGCAAATGCGGGGGAAGGACGAACCTGCTGCTTCCATGTCTCCAGCTCCTCGACCAAGAAGTTGTTGCGCTTGGTGACCTTGCTCAACTCGGTATCCATGCGGCCCTTGAGGTTGATGAAGTCCTGCCAGGCTTCCATGGCGTCGCGCGAGTACTGGTTGCGTTCACGCACAATCTCGTTGAGATGGCGCATGGAGACCTTGGTCATCAAGGGTTTCTTGACAGAGCCACCAAAGATGGCCTTCATACCGGTGTTGCGGCCCTTTTAAAACAAAGAAAAAGGGGGTTAGTCTTCCCGGCTCATTGACTGCTATGATCAAGGATGGACCTACCAATTTCTCGCAAACGTGGTCCATAACGCCCATGACCGAATCCTGGTTCCACCAGGATGGATCTTGGATGCTTTCCACTTCCCCTCTCATAACAATGATTTGACCGGCAGGGATGAGCTTGCCCCCTGCATAGGCGGAGCGCAGATGGTCTGGCACACCCGAGGGGGAGACATCCCCGTTCAGCGCCTGCGTCAACCGGTTGATGAACTTGGTTCGCTGACCGGGCGTGAGGATGTTGGGAGGGCTGGAGGTCAGCACAAAGTTGCGATCCAGGTCCACTACCAGGGCATCCGAAGGCGCATTGAACAGAGTCCGACATTCAGCCGTGACACCCAGAATGTACGGTCCCGGCTCTTGCACCAGGTCTTTGATGTGGCGGGCGTGAACGACGGGAACGTAGAGCCCGCTCCACTCGTAGACACGGACGCAATACCGCACCGACTCCGCAGCGATCGTGAGCATAGCCGGATAATGACTGACAAAGATAATGCGGCGCGTGGGCGAGACGGCGGCCTCGACGACACCCACAATGTTGGGGATCGACAGACAGGTAAACAGAGGCCACATGGAGAAGTTTTGGAAGCCGGTTGGGGATGACGGGAACTGATAGCACAAGGCGTAGTCTTTCATATCAATTCGAACCAGGTCGTTCAGGCGAGGGGCAGGGAAACTGAGGATGCGCGAGACCTCCTCCGCGTGGAAGAGATTGGTGGCCTTGTTCCAGTGAATCCACATCCCACGAAGGTAGTCACCCAGCAGGTCGTAGAGCGGGTAGCGAGAGAGGAAACTTAAGCAATAGGGGATCCAGTAGGTCTCGTCTGGGTTGTCGTAGAAATCGGCCTCGGTTTTCTTGCGCAATTCACGGATTGTCTCGGCGCGTTTCTCATCGGCGCGCGACCAAACACGCAAGGCGATCCCATATAATGTGTGGGACGAGTCTTGCTGCAGAACAAAGGCGTGGTGGACGCAGTGTGGCTGGCTCTTGCCGGTGCAAATTTCCACATCGTGAGGGAAACAAGCCTGTCTCTGTCAGCTGCAGTCCCCTTGCCTCTCAATTCCATCACCTTCAATTTCGTTTTAGGTTTCTCCTTTATTTCCGGAAGACGCAAGGGGTTCGAGGTGGAAAAAATTGGGACTGATCTTACCCTCATGGCTGAATGCAAAGACCTTGCAATCTCATTATCCTGCTCGAGCCTGGGGCTGCTCCCCAGAATCTCCGGGAGCCAGAACTGACCCACGGCCCCTTTCATATGACCGATCTTCCCCTGTTCGGGAGCGGGGGCTTTGACCCATTGGGAGGGCTCCCGGCCCACACCACACACCATGTAGGCATGGGTGAGGGTCTTTGGTGTGCGTTGTGTCGGTTTGGTGCTCATCTGGGAGGGAATGGGTTGTGTGATGCGAGAATGGAGCGAGGAGGTGCGACTAGGAACGACCAGCAAATTCTCTCCTTGGTCGCGGGTGACAGGTCGATCGCGAGTCGATGGGCGGGTGAAGGACGAGTGATCTTTTAGCGATGGACCCATTGTGTCGGATGGAAAATGATGTGGCGATGGTTGAATTTTCCGACCAACTTGATATACTCTGTATACCAGTCGGGCGTTTGTCTCCTGACGGGATCGCGGAGGCGAATGAAAATTATGATGATCGAATCGAAGGAAGTGTGAAAGTTAATACTTTTCTTTTCTCTCTGGAGCAGAGAGAAACTGGACAAGATGAACCAGTCAGGGGTTCGCTGCAGTACGCCGAGGAAGGTGAGAAAGGAGTGACAACTAGCTGAGATGGAACGAGATGCTTTTTTACTGCTCGGCAGCGAGATTGAGGAGCATAAGCATTTCCCAGGCCATTCAACACGCCTTGTAGGGAAGAGACAAGACGTGTAGAAGAGAGAAAGTGACTCTCTTCTACAGCTGTTTTGGTGGAGGGGGAAGGGGGGGGGGAGGAGGGAGAGT